>NC_083098.1:23773125-24973125 GCF_949774975.1 Lagenorhynchus albirostris
CTCCTCCGTGGCTCTGAAGCTTCCCCTCCCCCAGCCCTGCCAGTGAAGGGCGTTCCTAGTGTGTGGAAACTTTTCCTCCTTCACAGCTCCCTCCCAGAGGTGCAGGTCCTGTCCCTATTCTTTTGTCTGTTTTTTCTTTTTTCTTTTGCCTTACCCAGGTACGTGGGGGAGTTTCTTGCCTTTTGGGAAGTCTGAGGTCTTCTGCCAGCCTTCAGTAGGTGTTCTGTAGGAGTTGTTCCACATGTAGATGTATTGCTGATGTATTTGTGGGGAGGAAGGTGATCTCCACATCTTACTCCTCCGCCATCTTGAAGGTCTCCCTGTGTCTTCTTCGATTACTTTGATCAATGTCTTATAGTTTTTGGTGTATAGATCTTTCACTTCCCTGATTAAATTTATTCCTAAGTATGTTATTGTTTTTGATGCTGTCACAAATGGGATTGTTTTTTCAGATATTGCATTGTTAGAGTATAGAAGCACAACTAAGTTTTGTATTTTGATTTTGTATTCTGCAACTTTACTGAATTCATTTATTAGTTCTAAAAGTTTTTCAGTGGAGTCTTTAGGATTTTCTATATACAAGATGATGTCACCAGCAAACAGAGACAATTTTATTTCTTCCTTCCCAATATGGATACCTTTTAGTTCTTTTTTTGCCTAATTGCTCTGGCTAGTATTTCCAGTACTATATTGAATAGGAATGGTGACAGTGGTCACCCTTGTTCTGTTCCTCATCTTATAGGGAAATTTTTTTATCTCTCACCATTGAGTATGATGTTAGCTGTGGTTTGTCATGTACAGCCTTTATTGATATATGTTCCTTCTTTTTTTTTTTCTTTTGACTGAGCTGCATGGCTTGTGGGATCTTAGCTCCCTAATGAGGGATTGAACCTGGGCCCTCAGCAGTGAAAGCACAGAGTCCTAATCACTGGACCACCAGGGAATTCCCAAGATACGTTCCTTCTATACTTTTTTGAGAGTTTTTATCATGAAAAAAATGAATTTTGTCAAATGCTCTTTCTGCATCTAATGAGGTGATCATATGACTTTTGTCTCTCATTCTATTAATGTGGTGTATTACATTTATTAATTTGTGTATATTGAGCCATACTTCCATCCCAGGGCTAAAAACCATTTGATCACTGTGCGTGATCCCTTTATGGTGCTGTTACACTTGATTTGTTCTGATTTTGTTGAGAATTTTTGCACCCACAGTCATCAGAGATATTGTCCTGTAGTTTTCTTCTCTTGGCTTTGGCATCAGTGTAATGATGGCCTCATAAAATGAATTTTGGGAGTGTTCACTCCTCTTAAATTTTTTTGGAAGAGTTTGAGAAGGATTGGCATTAGTTCTTCTTTAAATGGGAGATTTCACCACTGAAGCCATCTTGTCCTGGGCTTTGACTGGGAAGTATTTGATTACTGATTCAATCTCCTTACTTGTCTGTTCAAATTTTCTATGTCTTCATGTTTCAGACTTGGTAGGTTGTACTTCTGTCATATTGTTCCATTTTCTATGTCTCACAGCTTTTTTGTCCCACATTTCCTGTATTACTGCCTTCTTTTGTGATTTGTTTTTTTGTAGTGACGTGCTTAAATTCCTTTTTCATTTCCTTTTGTGTATATTCTCTACCTATTTTGTGGTTATCATAGGGATTACATTTAACATCCTAAAGTTACATTCTAATTTGATTTTGTATCAGCTTAACTTCAATAACATATAAAACTGTCCTCCTTTACACCTCCATCCTCACCCCTTTTGGTTTGTCACACAATTACTTCTTCATACATCATGTGCCCCAAAACATAAATTAATAATTCTTTTAAATACATTAGTCTTTGAAATTATGTAGAAAATATGTGGAATTACAAACCAAAGTTACAATAATACTAGCTCTTTTAATGTATTAGTCTCTTAAATCATGTAGAAAACAAAAAAAAATGGATTTACAAACTGTTGTTACAATAATACTAAATTTTCTAATTGCCCATATATTTACCTTTATTGCAATCACTATTTCTTCATATGGTTTTCAGTTACTGTCTTGTATCTTTTATTTGACCCTGCAGGACTCACTTGAGCATTTCTTGCAGGTAGGTCTGGTGGTGATAAACTCTCTCAGTGTTTGTTTTATTTATCTGAGAAAGTCTTAAATTATCCTCACTTTTGAGGAAGTTTTGCCAGATATAGGCTTCATGGTTGAAAGGTGTTTTTTTTTTTTCTTTCAGCACTCTGGATATATCAGCCCACTGCCTTCTGGTCCCCCAAGTTTCTGATGAAAAATAATCTTATTGTGGATCCTTGTGACATGTTGCTTCTCTCTCGCTGCTTTCAAGGTTCTCTCATTGTCTTTGGCTTTTGAAAGTTTGATTATAATGTGTCTCAGCATAGGTCTCTTGAGTTCATCTTAAGTTCATGAATTCAAGTAAGTTCATCTTACTTCAAGTTCACTGAGCTTCTTAGATGTTTATACTCATGTCTTTCATCAAATTTGGGGAGTTTTCAGCCATTATTTCTTCAAATGTTCTCTCTGCCCCTTTCTTCTCCAACTGGATTCCCACAATGCATATGTTGATCCATTTGATCATGTCACACAGGTTCCTTAGGTTCTGCTCACTTTTAATGTTTTTTCCTTCTATTCCTCAGTCTCAATAATTTCCATTGTCCTATCTTCAGGTTTGCTGATTCTTCTTCCTGCTCAAATCTGCCTTTGAATCCCTCTATTGAATTTTCATTTCAATAACTGTACTCTTCAGGTCCAGAATTTTTCTTTAGGTTTTCTATATTTTCATTGATTTTTCCATTTTGTTCGTATGTCATTTTCTTGAGTTGAGCATCTTTAGGGCAGTTTTTTGTTTGTTTGTTTTTGCTATCAGGTGTTTTTCAGGGACAGTTTCTGTTCATTTTTTTCCCCCTTTGAATGGGTCATATTCTCCTGCTTCCTTGTATGCCTTTTGCTTTTTTTTGTTATTGTTGAAAACTAAATATTTTAATCTAATAATGTGGCAACTCTAAGAATCCAATTCTCCCCATTCCCCAGGGTTTGCTGTTTTGTTTTTGTGATTTTTGTTTATTGTTTTTGTTTTCTTGATTGCTGTAGGTTGTCTCTATGCCAAGAATGAGTCTGAGGTGTAAACTTAAGGTCTTCCCAGGTCTTTTCTGAGCCTGCCCCTGAGCATGCACAGTCATTTTCTAACTTTCCCCGTATATACAGTTGTTTTTGAATGTCCTAGTTTTTAATGTCTGGCTTCCAAAAGGGTAAAAAGAGAGAAATGGATGGGAGAGAAAAAGGGTCAGTCCTTTAAATCTTCTGGAAGTCACTTGAGGGGGAGGGGCTTACAACAATGGGAGGTGTAACAACAATGACCACCCACCTCTTTTTCTGCATTTCTGCAATCAGATCTCAACATTTTGAGGACAGAGTCTTTTTGTTAACCCACTTTGGCTCCCGCAAGCTGTATACAAGGTTCTCCAGAAGCATGTGCACATCTGCCTGCCATGCGGCTGGGGGTGGGGAATAGGTATTTGCTCCTGTGCTAAGAGCTGAAATTGACCAAATTAACTGCATTTACCATCCAATATTTCCCCTGGAAACTGCAAGACTTCAATAGACTCCAGAGTTCCAAAACAGTTACATCAGACAGATTCTGCCAGTGCAATTGTTGTCTAGATGGAGAGACAGGTTCCTGGCACTTCCTATTCCACCATCTTCCCAGAATTCTCTATAATGTGTTTTCAACATTTAGTAACTTTATAGATTTTTTTCCCACAAAATGCCTCAAACAATAATATAAATTGTATTACAAATCTAACATTCATGATAGATTTCACGTATATCATTTGAATTTTATTACTATGTATCTTTTGTACATTTATTTCTCTAACTCTTGAAAGTACACAAATATATTTACTATCTGGTTCTATATAATGATGCTGTTCCTATACATCAACAAATGGCCTTTGGTAATAATGCTTTGCTGATTGTATTAGTGATGTATTTTAATCATAACAGTTCTATTAAACAAACATAATCTCATGAGACATATATTTCTGCCATGTAATGAAAAGATAGTTATTTGGCTATTTCATTATGGCACCATGGTATTTAAAAGTGATGTGACCAATTTGAGGGTTTTTTTAAAAACTGTTTTTCAAAAGGTTATATTGCTATTCTTTCTAGATTTGGTAGGGTAGGGTTGGCCTTTATTAGTTCCTGGGATAGCAAAGTATTTCAGTAGATGTATAACTGAAAAATAGTCACTGAAATAATGAGAGTGATTTTTCAGGGTAGAATATTATAAACCCATAAAGATACAAAAGTACCCAAGAGCAGGTAGTTCTCCCAGCAAGAATAATGATATCCAATTTTTCCTGAACAATATCATCTTTTTAAAATCTGATTAAAATGTGATTATAGGAAAATAATTTTGATGTTCAATTACTAAAATTAGATCATACTTTTGATCATATAAGTAGTTAATAAAACCTTTTTATGACAAGTTAAAAGTATATATGCTAAAGTGAACCACATAGTTAAGGCTAGCTTAGCTAGTAATTCTCACTGATGCTAACTAAGGCAGGACTCCTGAGTTACGAGAGTCAAATGAACATTCTCTTACATACAGTTTAAATAGTGTAAGGCATCTATTTTATGAAGTGTTATTAAAATATTGTGAGTTACTAAAGGGCAAGTAGATAAGATGACAAGATTGAGGAAAGGAACATGTCTGCCTTTTGAGGTAAAGCAATTGATTGATAATATAAGGATGTAATAGATGAAGCAAAATATCGCAAAAGGTAAGAAAGGATGAAAGGTATGAGCATCAAAATTAAAAAGGAGAAAGACATTTTCTCCTCTGAGAATAGAAGGAAGATGGGAAATGTGTGTTAATATACAAAAACTTTTTTTTTTCCAGTGAAGAGAGAAATTAAGAGAGTTGATGTGATAGTCCTCAATCTTCCTAGTGGAGTTAGAATGAACAATGTTACCAAGGAGAGGCAGGGATAGGATGCTTGGGTTCTGGGGGGAAATGAAATATTTAGAGATGAATATGAAACTTGTTTAACAACAGTAATGGCACCACTGAGGGTGGATAACATGAATTAGCAGTAAAATCAATTAGTCTGGTTTCCTGACTTACTCTTAATAATATTTCAGCAATTGGGGAACTGGAGTAAGAGAATTGAATTATAGGGCTGACCCAGCACTAGAATCCAACTATAAAAATTTAACTGAATTAGGTAATGCCTGTGGCCAATGACTACTGATTAGTTGAAACTCTTTCCTTTCTGTAAGGAAGATCTTTTTATTAATCTTACAAAAATCTACAGAGTTCAAGCTACTATGGTATATATCATTGGTAAGAATCAAGAAACCTTAGAGTAGAACAAATGAATCATTTAAATAACTAGAATTTGCATCTGCTATAAGCTAAACTAGATAGATTGGTAATTTATCTTGGTGATCCATCACTCCCAGATGATTTGACCAGAATCATAATATGGGACCTAATTATGAGATACATTAAGACAGAAAAATCTGGAGTTAGACAAATACAGTAGCACTGACTTTATAAATGCCATTAAAAGGGAACAGGCTTTCTTTAGCTTTGGGACAACAGACTTGTGGATTGCATTCAGTTACCATTAAAAGCTTAGGAAAAAACACCTTGTTATCCCTTTCACTTCAAACAAGCCAATAAACAGCCAAAAAACAATTTCTAGCTTTCCTACCAATACCACACTTCTCTTTTCATGGGCCCCTTTGTAATACAGAAACTCTGTAAATAGTACTTACATCTATATTATGAAGTCAAGAATAATAAATATATTTAATAATCCTTCACCTGCTTTCTTCAATGCTTTTATTAGACATTTTCTTCCCAATAAACTTACACAACTCCCCAGTTTTCTGAGTTGTCTAACCCAATCCAAGATCCAGACATAGAGAGTTGAGAAAGTATATACCCTCCATTCTCCTCATCCCCTAAAGAACTTTATCATAATTACAAATGACAATCCAAACTACAACCTTTTCCTTTTCTATTGAAAAAAAAAAAAAAAAACGGAAAGAAGAAAAACAGGAAGGGAGGGAAGGAGGGGGCTGGTTTGAAGTGTCAGAGGACATGTTAAAAGATAAAAGTTTTTAGGCTGTTTTTTCTCAGCCTAAAAACTGTTAAAAAACAAAAATTCAACCAAATAAATTTGAAGATCTAATTGGCTTTATTAGGTAAGTCATGAATCAGGTAGCATCCCATCTAGCAACTAGAAGGGCCCTTCAAGGGGTTGTATAAAATGGAAGGTTTTTACAGGAAGAAGGGTGGGGCAAAGGAGCTATTAGCAAAAGAAAGGAGGGGATTATTTTAGGCTGGAGGACATCTTTTGGGGGAAAGGGAACTACAAGGGTTTTATCATGCAGATTGCCTCTCTTCCTCTGGGGGACGGAGAAGGCCCACAGTGGCAGATTACCTCTGGTCAAATTGGTGCTGACCAGAAAGTTCCAGACTGGTTGACTAAGATTAAGGGCAAAACTGTAATGAGGTTAGATATTAAATCTAGGCTTGGTATCATAAATGTTAGCACAAGTGACACCATTTTGGGCCTGTGATTTTTCTCTTTAACACCAGCAATGAGGGGAAAGAAGTATTTGTTGTGTGCCATTATTTGCAAGACATCTGATATACACTAGATTATTTAATCCATAGAACATCCCTGGCAATAAAGTGATATTATCATTTTGCAGATGGGAAAGCTGAGGTCCAAGTATTTACCACACCCAAGGCCACAACATAAAAGAGGGAGGTACAGTCAATCTACTTAGGTCTGTTTTGAAAAACAGTTAATATTTCTTCTTCACTAATCTGCAACTGAAAATAAAAAGCATACAACATATTAAAAACCAGAAAGATTATTTGGCCTGCTTTGGTACCAATTCTCTGGTTCTTTGTTTGCTACCACAACAGTCTACTTTTTAGAGCTAAAAGGGCCACTTCAAATAAACATTCTAGATTGTTCTTCATGTGAAAATGCTTTATAACTAAAGCTGACTTAAGCACTATCTTCCTAAAATGCAAATAATTTCTTCTACATTGAAGCCTATAAAAGACTCACATCTTATTTCATCTAAGAAATAAAATTCCCCGGTGATACATCTTTGAGAAAGAGTATGTACAAAGCCTCAGAAGTAAGGCAATAAAACATTACTTGAAACATTTAATAACCTACATGTTGGCAATGTCCACATCACCTTAAGAAAACTCTTCAACATATATATAATAATATATATAACATT
This sequence comes from Lagenorhynchus albirostris, assembly GCF_949774975.1. Taxonomy (NCBI): domain Eukaryota; kingdom Metazoa; phylum Chordata; class Mammalia; order Artiodactyla; family Delphinidae; genus Lagenorhynchus; species Lagenorhynchus albirostris. Next base: position 23,780,418 of record NC_083098.1, read on the forward strand.
TCATATATATTTTTTCCAGTTACAGTAGAGGAAGCTAACATACATAATCCCTAAAGAGTTATGATACCACTGAAGAACTTATTTCCTGTCAAATTTCTCTTTAAAAATATTGATACATGCCAAATGAGCATATCCCCAAAAGGATTTTTACTAAAACCAAGATTCACTAATAATTTATTAATAATTATTGAGTGTTGAGTACTGGGAGACACTGTGCTGGGTGCTGGGCAAGGAGCAGGAAGAAAGATAAACATGATGCCTAGCCTCACAGAACTTAATTCATCAGGTAGAAGACAGACGTTCAAAAATTACAGAAAAAGTAATTATAATTGTGATAGGTGTTAGAGAGTAATAGGATACTCTGAGGATATTTTATAGAATACTTGATCTATTTTGTGAAGTTAGGTAAAATTTCCCCTGAAGATAGGACATTTAAATTGAGCTCTGAAAGAATGAGTTAGTGACACTTGAGGAAAGGGACCACAGCAGGGAAGATCTACTATGATTAAACACACACACACATACATATGTGTATAGCTAGCACAAGGTTAAAGAGCTTATCTAAATAACTACAGAGGTTTTTTGCAACCAGAAGTTGTTATTTTATTTCTGTAAAACATTCGAAAACTAATGAGATAATTTCCAGAAAACTTTTAAGAAAGGAGATGCAACTTAAGCCAAGCACTGGGCTCTGTACCTTGCATATTTCATTTAATTTACTCTTTCAACAAAATCATGAGGTAGCTATTTGTGGGCCCTGGTTTTATTCCTTCTACAATTTGCCAAGCCAAAGTGTGTCTTGCACACTGACTGTCACAGCAGAAACTTTAAAAAGAACCTAAACAGTAAATGATAAAGTTCTCTGTCCTGCCTTCCATCTAAATCTTAAACCTGTACACAAACACTGCATAATTATCCATTCCAGCCCTCTCCCCTTCTTAGCAAACTTGAGTTTTCAGACTCCGTCGTAAACACCCCAATCGCATAACAAATAAAACTGCAGCTATGCCATAGCCATCTACTTTCTTGCTCTCCACCTCATTCCTACTTACATCACCCTGTGATTACACGGCCCTCTCTGAGCCAGTCAAAGCCTTGGTTGTCCCTGACCAGAAAATTTTTCACCTCTCAACGTTCAAAAGTAGCAATGATAGTTGTGAATTCTTGTTATAAATAAGTGAAGAAGAGACACACAGATCTAGTCTTAGGGAGAAGATAAGTGAGTTGACCAAAATAAGAATTAGATAAAAATTAATAATCCCACACAGTGTTTCTTCCTGTAGCACATGTTGATTATTTTAGGCAGAATAGGAAAAACTGTTACAGTTTTTAATGTGCCTATAAATACTTATGTCCATTTTCTAGGTTTGGAATCTTCCCACCATTTCTTTATTTTGAATTCATGTTCAGCCAGTTATGCCTGTTTTGATCTTTTGGGATTTTTAAAACATCAAGTTTCAAATTTTGTTTGAATGTAACAACAGGTAAAAGGTCTATAAATCAACAAGATGATACTGATATTCCAACTCCCCTCAGGCAAGAGGGCAGAAACTTACTGCCTAGATTTTGAGAAAGGTCCTCTTATGATGATGAAAGTCTTTGAGATAGCAGCAATAATTGCTGTATGGTGTAAATTGAAGGTAACGAATAGTAAACCTGATTATCTCCAAGGTCTTCAGATTCCTTCCTAACCCCAAAGACCACCCTTCACCCTTTACAAGGCAGACATTTGGCCAACAGGCATTTCACTCATGACTAATCCAAGCCCAAGATTGTCCTTGAATAGGCACTGAGGTTGCACATTTGTTTAATTATAGTTTCCTTTCTGAACTTAAAGCTTTTTACAAAGACTTTCATCAAGATGAATCTCACTATGCACCTCATGCCTGTTGATTTTAGTTGCCACAAAAAGCCAAAGTTAACTCTCATCTTCAGGACTCTAATTCCTATAAGACTCTGAACATCTCCTTTTCTGACCCATTTCTTACCCCTGTCGGACACCTGAAAACTTTCCACTGGGCCCTCTGAGACTCAGTCATCAGCAAAATCACCTTCTCTAAACATTTCCTTCACTTTTTTGCTTTAAAACCTGATCAGCCCTCTCCTCTGCAGCCCAAACTCCCAAACTCCACCACTACGAAGCCTGGAGGTGGAGAGGATGACATTCCTGCTCCCTGCAGCTCCTTCCAGACCACTCTTCTTCCCTCCTCCAAAAGCTGCCCATTTAAATTTTATGACATCAAACGACCGCACGAACTCCCTCTCCCTGCTGCGGTTCTCAAACAATCCCCAGGCTAGCCTCCCTCCACCCCATTCCTTGGAGATTTTAGTTCTTAACTCCCTGACACTGTCTTAAACTGCATTCCTGTCATAATTCTCAGTGGGCTTCAGTATCCACATAGACGATCTACCCAATACATTGTCACTCAGTGCCTTGACCTCCTCTCCTCCACTGATTTTTTATTCTCCACCTTACCTCAGCTACTTACTCGCATGATCATACCTCAATCCTCCTCTTTCCCAATAACTACCGTCAGCCCTCCATATCTGTGGGGTTCCACATCCTCTAATTCAACCAGTCGTGGATTAAAAATATTCAGGAAAAAAAAAATCCAGAAAGTTTCAAAAGGCAAAACTTGAATTTGCTGCGCACTGGCAACTATCTACACGGCATTTACATTGTATTTATATAGCATTTACAGTTGACTCTTGAACAACATGGACAGTGCAGGTCCTTACACGTGGGTTTTTTTCACTAAATACTACAGTACTGCATGATCCACGGTTGGATGAATCTGTGAATGTGGAACCGAGGATACAGAGGGCCGACTGTAAAGTTAAACATGGATTTTTCCACTGCACAAAAGGTCAGCGCCCCTAACTCCCACACTGCTCAAGGGTCAGCTGTACATTGTATTAGATATTATAAGCAATCTAGAGATGACTTAAAGTATATGGGAGGATGCGCATAGGATATATGCAAATCCAATGCCATTTTATATAAGGGACTGAGCATCCATGGATTTTGGTATCCATGAGGGCACCGGGAAACAACCTCCTCAGATACCAAAGGACGACTGTATTGCCTCTTGATCATCTCAGTTTGAGGTTATCTCATTTTGACTATCATCTCCTATTTTTCCAGCTCACCACCTCTACTTAGAATCTGGAAAATTCCAACAATCCTCTGACCCCACCAGAACCTACAGTTCATTGATTCTAACGTCTTTTTCTCGTCTCCCACCCCTCATATCTTAACTTCTGTCCTTGTCCAGCTTAAATTGCACGGTCAATAATAATCACTCCTTTGCATACACTCTTCACTCTCCTGCCCTTTTCTTGTCTCCCTGTACATGGCTAAACCACAACCCTGGTAATGTCCAACTCTCTGCCTATTCTATGGTTGTACTTGTGCATGTACACATGGCTGGAGGAAACAAATAAACAAACTGACTGGTTTCACTTATATTCATGACCTCTAACTTCAATGGGCCCCTAATGCTGCCTGGAATCATACTATATTTCCATTCTCCTCAACACTAAACAACTATTACATGGCTTTATCTCTCTCCTAAAACCTCCAACTCTTCTTTCAGTCTCACTCTCAACTGACGACCTTGCTTTTCTATTTTACTGATAAAATAGAAACAATCAGATGAGAATTTCTGCAGACTCCCACAACGACATTCACCCACCTACCTGCAGCTGCTGTCTCTCCCGTTACTGAGTGAACTCGTTCATGCTCCTAGCAAAGGGAAACCCTTCCATTTGTGCACTAGATCCTTTCCCATCTACTCAAAGTCATTGTCTCAGCAATTCTTCCTTCTCTCTCCAGTATCAAAAATCTCCTTTCCTAGATTTTTTTGCCATTAATGAACAAACATGCTTTTTCTCTTTTCTTAAAATTTCGCTTTATCCTGCTCTGCGTTATAGCTACCACCCCATTTTTTCCCCTCTTGTTAGCAGACCTCCTTGAAAGAGTTGTTTATTCTTGCTGTCATCAATTTCTTTCCCATTTTCTCTTCAGTCTCCTACAGGCTTTAACACTCACCACACCACTCCATCCAACTGCTTATCTTTACATTGTTAATTCCAGCAGCAATCCTCATCTTATTATAATATTCAGCAATATATAATGTAGCTAATTGTTTTCTTCATGCAGGATACCAGGATACTTGGTTTTCTTTCCACCACGCTAGGAGCTTCTTCATAGCCCCTTCTGTTGCTTCTTCATAGCCTTCCAAATATCTTAATATTATAGAACCCAACTTAGAGCTATTTCTCTTCTCCCATCTACACTAATTCCCTTAGTGATCTCAATCAACCACCAGTGGGCAAATGAGAAATGCTAGACCTGCCTCGGTTTAACATGGAGGAAGGGATTCAAAGGCTTAAGGAGGTTGGAATGTTAGAGTGGATTTGTCATTTAAGACCTATGTATCCATATCGGAAGGGTACAGAAAACATATCTTTCACCACTACCGTGAGAAATAAACTTGTGAGAGGAGCCCCAACATCTCTGAAGAACTCTGTGATCACTCTTCTTTGTAGGCCAGGCCTTATAGCAGGGACTGCAGTCACTGAATTGGAAAACCTAAATGCAATGGGAGTGATTGAATTTCAGAGAGCAGGGATCAAGTGGCACTGCCAAAGGCAAGGTGCTCTGGTTACCATAATGGACAGCAAAGACGTAGCAACCAGAGAAGTCTGACTTGCATAGACCTAAGGCACTGGCTAGTGGATCATGGTGTTCCTAGAAATGAAATAGATAGGAAGCCTACTAAATTCTTACTTGATCTGTATAAGCAGGAAAGTTCTAGGCCAAATGAAGACAAGTCTAACCTGAGTCATGAAAAGAAAGAGTCATGGTCCTTCATTTAGTTCCCAGACTTGAGCCAGTTTGTAGACCCAGAACCCCTTGGATGAACTGCCAAAAATTTATACTGTTAATCTTTCTCCCAGCCTTCCTCAAAGTAACCTACAGCTTTTTGCCAGGGTAACTGTGATTGGGCAAAAGGAAATACTCAGAGATTTGGGGGACTACTGGACTCTGACTCAGAACTGACACTAATTCCGGGAGATCAAAAACATCATTATGATCTACCAGTTAGAGTAGGAACATATGGAGGTCAAGTGATCAATGGAATTTTAGCTCAAGTGTGTCTCACAGTGAGTGAGCCCAATGGGTCCCCTAACCCATTCTGTGGTTATTTCCCCAATATCAGAATTAATTATTGGAACAGATATACTCAGCAACTAGCAGAATCCCCACAAAGCTTCCTTGACCCGTGTAGTGAGGGCTATTCAAGTGGAAAAGGCCAAGTGGAATCCATTAGAACTGCCTCTACCTAGGAAAATAGTAAACCAAAAGCACTACCATATTCCTGGAAAGACGGCAGAGATTAGTGTCACAATCAAGGACTTGAAAGATGCAGGAGTGGTGATTCCCACCACGTCCCCATTCAACTCACCTGTTTAACCTGTTCAGAAGATAGATGGATCTCGGAGAATGACTGTGGACTATCGTAAGCTTAACCAGGTGGAGACTCCAACTACAGTTACTCTACCAGATGTGGTTTCATTGCTTGAGCAAATTAACACATTCCTTGGAATCTGGTATGCAGCTACTGATCTGACAAATGTTTTTTCTCTATACCTATTGGTAGGATCACCAGAAGCAGTTTGTTTCCAGCTAGCAAGGCCAGCAGCAATACACCTTCACTTTCCTGTCTCAGGGGACTACACTCTCCAGTCCTAACTTAGGGGATCATAATTTAATTCACAAGTATCTTGATTGCCTTTCTCTTCCACAAGACATCACACTGCTCCATGACATTGATGACAGTATACGGATTGGACCTGGTGAGCAAAAGATGGACCTGGAATAGGAACTACTCTAGACTTAATGGTAAGACATTTGCATGCCACAGTGAGAAATAAATCTGCATCTGTGGCCTCAGGGGGAGTTCCCTAAATCAATTGACAGAGGAAGAGAAGACTCTGGCCTGGTTTACAGATGATTTTGGACAATATGCAAGCACCACCCAAAAGTGGATGGCTATAGCACGACATCCCCTTGTTCTGGGACATCCCTGAAGGACAGTAGTGAAGGAACTCCTCCAAGCAGGTGAACTTCAAGCAGTGAACCTGGCTGTTCACTTTCAATGGAAGGAGAAATGGCCAGACATATGATTACATACTGAATCACTTTTTCCCCAGCCACCCCTGTATTCACCCAATGTTCTCACGGACAAAGTGGTCATGGTGACAGGGATGGAGGTTATGCACGGGCTCAGCAACATGGACTTCCACTTACCAAGGCCTGGCTATGGCCACTGCTGAGTGCCCAACCTGTCAACGGCAGAGACCAACACCATGGCACGAGTTCCTTGGGTGGTAGCCAGCTATCTGGTGGCAGGTTGATTACACTGGACTCCTTCCATCATGGAAGGGGGAATATTTTGTTCTTACTGGAATAAACATTTACTCTGGATATAAATTTGTCTCCCCTGCACACAATGCTTTTGCCAAAACTACCATCCATGAACTTACAGAATACTTTATCCACCATCATAGTATTCTACACAGCATTGCTTCTGATCAAGGAACTCACTTCACAGCAAATGAAGTGAGGTAATGGACCCACGCTCATGAAATTCACTGATCTTACCATGTACCCCACCATCCTGAAGCAGATGGCTTGACAGAATGGTGGAATAGCCTTTTGAAGACTCAGTTACGGTGCCACTAGGTGACTAGAACTTGCAGGACTGTAGCAAAGTTCTCCAGAATGCTGTATATGCTCTGAATCAGCATCCAATACATGGTGCTATTTCTCTCATAGCCAGGATTCACAGGTCCAGAAACCAAGGGATAGAAATGGGAGGGGTACCACTCACTATTTCTCCTAGTGACATTTTTTGCAAAATGTTTGCTCCCTGTTCCTGTGACCTTATGTTCTGCTGCTGTAGAAGTCTTAGTTTCAAAGAGGAGAATGCTGCCACCAGGAAACGCAACAATGATTCCATCCCACTCATAAAAAAAAAAAAAAAAAAATGAGACGGCAAAAAAATGTCACAGATGAAGGAGCAAGGTAAAAACCTACGAGACCAAATAAATGAAGAGGAAATAGGCAATCTACCCAAAAAGTAATTCAGATAATGACAGTAAATATGATCCAGAATCTTGGAAATAGAATGGAGGTATGGATTGAGAAAATACAAGAAATGTTTAAAAAAGATCTAGAAGAACTAAAGAACAAACAGAGATGAACAACACAATAACTGAAATGAAACATACACTAGAAGGAATCAATAATAGGATAATTGAGGCAGAAGGACGAATAAGTAAGCTGGAAGACAAAATGGTGGAAATAACTGCTGATGAGTAGAATAAAGAAAAAGGAATGCAAAGAATTGAAGACCACCTCAGAGACCTCTGGGACAACACTAAACGCACCAACAATCAAACTATAGGGGTTCCAGAAGAAGAAAAGAAAAAGAAAGAGTCTGAGAAAATATCTGAAGAGATCATAGTTGAAAACTTCCCTAACATGGGAAAGGAAATAGTCACCCAAGTCCAGGAAGCACAGAGTCCCAAACAGGATAAACCCTAGGAAAAACACACCAAGACACATATTAATCAAACTAACAAAAAAATAATTCAAAGAAAAAATATTGAAAGCAGCAAGGGAAAAACAAAAAGTAGCATACAAAGAAATCCCCATAAGGTTATCAGCTGATTTTTCAACGGAAACTCTGAAGGCCAGAAGGGAGTGGCAGGATACACTTAAAGTGATAAAAGAGAAAAACCTACAACCAAGATTATTCTACCCAGCAAGGATCTCATTCAGATTCAGTGGAGAAGTTAAAAGCTTTTCAAACAAGCAAAAGCTAAGAGAATTCAGCACCACCAAACCAGCTTCACAACAAATGCTAAAGAAACTTCTCTAAGCAGGAAACACAAAAGAAAAAAAAGATTCACAAAAACAAACCAAAAACAATTAAGAAAATGGTAATAAGAACATACATATTGAATTTAATAACCTTGAATGTAAATGGATTAAATGCCCAAACCAAAGACACAGACTGACTGAATGGATACAAAAAGAAAATCCATATATATGCTGTTTACAAGAGACCCACTTCAGACCTAGGGACACATAAGGACTGAAAGTGAAGGGATGGAAAAGATATTCCATGCAAATGGAAATCAAAAGAAAGTTGCAGTAGCAATACTTATATCACATAAAATAGACTTTAAAATAAAGACTGTTACAAGAGATAAGGAGGGACACTACATAGTGATCAAAGGATCAATCCAAGAAGAAGATATAACAATTATATATGTTTATGCACCCAATACAGGAGCACCTCAATACGTATGGCAAATGCTAACAACCATGAAAGGAGAAATTGACAGTAACACAATAATAGTAGGGGACTTTAACACCCCACTTACACCAATGGACAGATCATCCAAACAGAAAATTAATAAGGAAACACAAGCTTTAAATGACACAATAGACCAGGTAGATCTAATTGACATTTATAAAACTTCCACCCAAAAGTAGCAGAACACACTTTCTTCTCAAGTGCACGCGGAACATTCTCCAGGATAGATCACATCTTGGGTCACAAATCAAGCCTAAATAAATTTAAGAAAATTGAAATCATATCAAGCATCTTTCCTGACCACAATGCTATGAGATTGGAAATCAATTACAGGAAAAATACGGTAAAAATCACAAATACATGGAGGCTAAACAGTGCACTACTAAATAACCAAGAGATTACTGAAGAAATCAAAGAAGAAATAAAAAATACATTGAAACAAATGACAACAAAAACACGATGACCCAAAACCTATGGGACACAGCAGTTCTAAGACGGAAGTTCATAGCAATTCAATCTCACCTCAAGAAACAAGAAAAATCTCAAATAAATAATCTAACCCTACACTTAAGACAACTAGAGAAAGAAGAACAAAGAAAACCCAAAGTCAGTAGAAGGAAAGAAAGCATAAAGATCAGAGCAGAAATAAATAAAATAGAAATGAAGAAAACAATAGCAAAGATCAATAAAACTAAAAGCTGGTTCTTTGAAAAGATAAACAAAATTGATAAACCCTTAGCCAGACTCATCAAGAAAAAAAAGGAGAGGACACAAATCAATAAAATTAGAAATGAAAAAGGGAAAATCACAACTGACACTGCAGAGATACAAAGGATTATAAGAGATTACTACAAACAACTATATGCCAATAAAATGGACAACCATGAAGAAATGGACAAATTCTTGGAAGGTACAACTTTCCAAGACTGAACCAGGAAGAATTAGAAAATACAAACAGACCTATCACATGTAATGAAATTGAAACTGTAATTAGAAATCTTCCAACAAACAAAACTCCAGGACCAGATGGCTTCACTGGTGAATTCTATCAAACATTTAGAGAAGAGCTAACACTGATCCTTCTCAAACTCTTCCAGAAAATTGCAGAGGGAGAAACACTCCCAAATTCATTCTACAAAGCCACCATCAGCCTGATAACAAAAACAGGAAACGATATCACAAAAAAAAGAAAATTATAGGCCAATATCACTGACGAACATAGATACAAAAATCCTGAAGAAAATGGTAGCAAACAGAATCCAACAGCACATTAAAAGGATCATACACCATGATCAAGTGGGATTTATCCCAGGGATGCAAGGATTCTTCAATATACACAAATCAATCAATGTGATACATCACATTAACAAATTAAGGAATAAAAACCATATGATACTCTCAGTAGATGCAGAAAAAGCTTTTGACAAAATTCAACACTGATTTACGATAAAAACTCTCCAGAAAATGGGCATAGAGGGAACCTACCTCAACATAATAAAGGCCATATATGACAAACCCACAGCAAGCATCATACTCAACGGTGAAAACCTGAAAGCATTTCCACAAATATCAGGAACAAAACAAGGATATCCACTCTCACCACTCTTATTCAACATACTTTTGGAAGTCCTAGCCACAGCAATCAGAGAAGAAAAAGAAATTAAAGGAATAAATATTGGAAAAGAAGAAGTAAAACTGTCACCTTCTGCCAACGACATGATAATATACATAGAAAATCCTAAATATGCCACCAGAAAACTACTAGAACTAATCATTGAATTTGGTAAGGTTGCAGGATACAAAATTAATGCACAGAAATCTCTGGCATTCATATACACCAACAACGAAAAATCAGAAAGAGAAATTAAGGAAATACTCTCATTAACCATTGCAACAAAAAGGATAAAATACCTAGGAATAAACCTGCCTAAGGAGGTGAAAGACCTGTACTCAGAAAACTATAAAATACTGATGAAAGCAATCAACGATGACATAAACAGATAGAGAAATATATCATGTTCTTGGATTGGAAGAAACAATATTGTGAAAATGACTATATTACCCAAAGCAATCTACAGATTCAATGCAATCCCTATCAAACTACCAATGGCATTCTTCATAGAATTAGAACAAAAAATTTTACAATTCGTATGGAAACACAAAAGACCCCGAATAGCCAAAGCAATCTTCAAAAAGAAAAACAGAGTTGGAGGAATCTGGCTCCCTGACTTCAAACTATACCACAAAGCTACAGTAATCAAGACAGTATGGTACTGAAGCAAAACCAAAAATATAGATCAATGGTACAAGACAGAATGCCCAGAGATAAACCCACATACATATGGGCACTTAATTTATGACAAAGGAGGCAAGAACATACAATGGAGAAAAGACAGCCTCTTCAACAAGTGGTGCTGGGAAAACTGGACCGCTACATGTAACAGAATGAAATTAGGACACTACCTAACACCATACACAAAAATAAACCCCAAATCATTAAAGACTTAAATGTGAGAGCAGACACTATTAAACTCCTAGAGGAAAACATAGGACAAACACTCTTTGACATAAACCACAGCAAGATCTTTTTTGACCCACCTCCTAGAGTAATGGAAATAGAAATAAAACTAAACAAATGGGACCTAATGAAACTTAAAAGCTTTTGCACAACAAAGGAAACCATAAATAAGACAAAAAGACAACCCTCAGAATGGGAAAAATATTTGCAAATGAAACAACAAAGGATTAATCTCCAAAATATACAAACAGCTCATGGAGCTCAATATCAAAAAAACAAACAATCCAGCTAAAAAATGGGTGGAAGCACACATATGGACACCTTATCTTTGATAAAGGAGGCAGGAATGTACAGTGGAGAAAGAACAGCCTCTTCAATAAGTGGTGCAGGGAAAACTGGACAGGTACATGTAAAAGTATGAGATTAGATCACTCCCTAACACCATACACAAAAATAAGCTCAAAATGGATTAAAGACCTAAATGTAAGGCCAGAAACTATCAAACTCTTAGAGAAAAACATAGGCAGAACACTCTATGACATAAATCACAGCAAGATCCTTTCTGACCCACCTCCTAGAGAAATGGAAATAAAAACAAAAATAAACAAATGGGACCTAATGAAACTTCAAAGCTTTTGCACAGGAAAGGAAACCATAAACAACACCAAAAGACAACCCTCAGAATGGGAGAAAATATTTGCAAATGAAGCAACTGACAAAGGATTAATCTCCAAAATTTACAAGCAGCTCATTCAGCTCAATAACAAAAAACAAACAACCCAATCCCAAATTGGGCAGAAGACCTAAATAGACATTTCTCCAAAGAAGATATACAGACTGCCAACAAACACATGAAAGAATGCTCAACATCATTAATCATTAGAGAAATGCAAATCAAAACTACAATGAGATATCATCTCACACCAGTCAGAATGGCCATCATCAAAAAATCTAGAAACAATAAATGCTGGAGAGGGTGTGGAGAAAAGGGAACACTCTTGCACTGCTGGTGGCAATGTGAATTGGTTCAGCCACTATGGAGAACAGTATGGAGGTTCCTTAAAAAACTACAAATAGAACTACCATATGACCCAGCAATCCCACTACTGGGCATATACCCTGAGAAAACCAAAATTCAAAAAGAGTCATGTACCAATATGTTCATTGCAGCTCTATTTACAACAGCGCGGAGATGGAAACAACCTAAGTGCCCATCATCGGATGAATGGATAAAGAAGATGTGGCACATATATACAATGGAATATTACTCAGCCATAAAAAGAAACGAAATTGAGCTATTTGTAATGAGGTGGATAGACCTAGAGTCTGTCATACAGAGTGAAGTAAGTCAGAAAGAAAAAGACAAATACCATATGCTAACACATATATATGGAATTTAAGAAAAAAAATGTCGTGAAGAACCTAGGGGTAAGACAGGAATAAAGACACAGAGCTACTGGGGAACGGACTTGAGGATATGGGGAGGGGGAAGGGTGAGCTGTGACAGGGCGAGAGAGAGGCATGGACATATATACACTAACAAACGTAAGGTAGATAGCTAGTGGGAAGCAGCCGCATGGCACAGGGATATCGGCTCGGTGCTTTGTGACCGCCTGGAGGAGTGAGATAGGGAGGGTGGGAGGGAGGGAGACGCAAGAGGGAAGAGATGTGGGAACATATGTATATGTATAACTGATTCACTTTGTTATAAAGCAGAAACTAACACACCATTGTAAAGCAATTATACCGCAATAAAGATGTTAAAAAAAAAAAAAGGGTGGAAGACCTAAATAGACATTTCACCAAGGAAGACATACAGATGGTCAAGAGGCACATGAAAAGATGCTCAATATCACTAATCATTAGAGAAATGCAAATCAAAACTACAATGAGGTATCACCTCAGGCCCATCAGAATGGCTATCATCAAAAAATCTACAAACAATAGCTGGAGAGGGTGTGGAGAAAAGGGAACCCTCTTGCACTGTTGGTGGGAATGTAAATTGATACAGCCACTATGGAGAACAGTATGGAGGTTCCTTAAAAAACTAAAAATAGAACTACCATATGACCCAGCAATCCCACTCCTGGGCATATACCCTGAGAAAACCATAATTCAAAAAGTGACGTGTACCACAATGTTCATTGCAGCACTATTTACAATAGCCAGGACATGGAACCAACCTAAATGTCCATCAACAGATGAATGGATAAAGATGTGGCACATATATACAATGGAATATTACTCAGCCATAAAGAGAAACGAAATTGAGTTATTTGTAGTGAGTTGAATGGACCTAGAGTCTGTCATACAGAATGAAGTCAAAAAGAGAAAAATACTGTATGCTAACACATATATATATGGAATCTAAAAAAAAAAAACGGTACTGATGAACCTAGTTGTAGGGCAGGAATAAAGAGGTAAACATAGAAAATGAACTTGAGGACATGGGGTGGGAGGGTGAAGCTGGGGCAAAGTGAGAGTAGCATCAACATATATACACTACAGAATGAGAAGCAGCAGCATAGCACAGGGAAATCGGCTTGGTGCTTTGCGATGACTTAGAGGGTGGGATAGGGAGGGTGGGAGGGAGGCTCAAGAGGGAGGGGATATGGGGACATGTGTATGCATATAGCTGATTCGCTTCCTTGTGCAACAGAAACTAACACACTATTGTGAAGCAATTATACTCCAATAAAGATCTATTTTTTAAAAAAACATGCAAAGAAGGGAATTAGTGTGCTGGCTGGGGTGATTAATCCTTACTATCAAGAGGAAATTGGACAGCAACTCTACTATTAATACAATGGAGATAAGGAATGCATTGTCTGGAATACAAGAGATCCCTTAGGGCATCTCTTAGTATTACTATGCTCTGTGATTAAAATCAATGGAAATCTACAACAATCCAATCCAGGTAGGACTAGTAATGGCCCAGATTCTTCAGGAATGAAGGTTTGGGTCACTCCACCAAACAAAGAACTACAACCAGCTGAGGTACTTGCTGAAGGCAAAGGAAATACGAAATAGTAGTTATAAATACCAACTATAACATGACCATTTACAGACTTATAAGTATTTCCTCCTTTTTTTGTTGTGAATGTGTAATGTATTCGCTTAGTATATATAACAAAAATATTTGCTTAGACTACATATTAATATATATAACAAATATAACAAATATTGTTTTCTTTCCTCTGTTATTCCCTTGTCACATAACATAGGATGTAACAGATAGTTATTAAGTATTGTTAATTTTACATCTCAGCATTTAAGTTACAGGATATCAGCAAATCCACAAACCTACCACTCAGTCCTCTTAATGCTTTACTTTCTACCTTATTTTTGTCTTCCAACGTGGCACCATTCCCAGTAAAGGCGAACTTTTCTCTGTAGTTTTACTTCCATCTATTGGAAAAGGAAAAGTTCCAAAGCTATTCCTGTGTTCTAGCATGACTGTCTTAGATCCATCAATTACTTCATATCTCTTTTATCTTCAATCTCTTCCTGCAAACTAACTCGGTCTCAAGTTTCCTCTACCCAGCTCCTACCTTGTCTAAACAGCCATTCTTTTCAAGATTATCCTTACTGATGTTTAAATATATTGGTGTAACAATTTTGTAAATTGGTAAAAACCAAAACACTATTAAGCAAGGTAAACAACTTACAATTTTGTTCCTTTTTCTACTGGACATTTCAACTAAACCGTTTTAAAGTTTCGTCTGTATTACAGGCCGTTAACGTCTGATATCACAATCATATTAGTCAAGTCTTAACGGAGCTATAATTAGGCAATATTTTCCAATTTAAAGGTCTCCAATTAAAGCCTAAATTCTTATGGTGAATCCTTGGAATTTAACTTGAAAGAGTACACGCGTGATGACTCCATCTATTCTTCTTTATTGTAAACCATCTTCAGTGTCAGCCTACACGTAAATACTGTGAAAATTTCACCTTTTTTATTTTCAAAGTACTCTTTCATTCTTTCTCACCTGTCATTTTCCTTACTCTCCCCTCATTTTTCGGACAACATAAATTTTCGACATGCCACAAAAGCTCACTAAAAAGATATTTGCTAAAGATAACGGATCGTCTCTAAACGCATACGGCCACCAGTACAGCCCTTACTTTAATAACCACACGCAAGAGAAAGTCAATCTCATTTAGGAATCCTAGCTCATTTCTTGATGAATGAGCCACGACCTCAAACGATTTCCCTTCAATCCGGATTTTGAGTTCTTTTCCTTACTTTCTCCCCAAATGCTCTTCTACTCGTGTTTCCAAAACTTTCCCATTCACAAGATTTTACCTAAATAAAAGTTTCTCGGCCTTTCACAAGTAACCTGACTCGGACAGAACGGATAGAGATAGGAAGGTGGAACTCGTAGAGTCGTAGTCACCTCCAACGCGTCCGCTCCCGGCCGCTTCTCCCGGGAAGCCTCCTGTGACTTACACACGATCCCCAGTGACACTACGGTAGCCGCCCCACTCAGCCAGAGGCAGTCGCGCCAGCGCAGCAGCTAAGCTGCGGGTCAGCGAGGGGGTCCCAGCGCGGCCCATGAGGGAGGAGGCGATTGTGGGCGGAGGACGGTGAGAGGGGAGGGAGGAAAGGAGTGGGGCGGGGCGAAGGGGCGGAGGGGCGGGCCTTTCCGGAGGTTCCAACGTCCTCCACTTCCTGTTTGCCGGACCTTCTGAATCCGGGTCAAGGGTGTCCACCCCCTCTTCTCCCCGGCTGATCCGGCACCGTCCGTGACAGCGGCTCCTGACTCAACCCGGGGCGGTTTTCATCCCACGACCTGCCGGAGCCCGGACGCCCACAACTGCCGCAGAACGCGGAGGCGTGCTTCCTCATCCACTGGCTCGCAGCCCCGGCGCCTGAGCACCCGTAGCCGCCAGGGGACCCCGCTGGCCCTTCAGAGCTGATGCTGAGGCCCCGCGGGCCCGGGGCGGCAGCGGAGTGCGGGCCTCTGGCTTCTTAGGCCCATCGCGGGCGGTGCCGGTTCTTACGCGCCCCAGGCTTGCCAACTCCCGCCCGGGCTTGGATGGGCCCCCCTGCCCGATAAATGTGGCTACTGAGGCAGCGGTGGCGGTGGTCGGTCCCGCTGCTGCTGCTGCTGCGCTCCAAGTTCACCTCCGCCCCGGGGCTCTCCTGGCCCACCCTGGGGCCGTGGCCGCCCGCTCCTTCCTCACTGGGCCGGGCCTTGCAGCGTGGCGACAATGGACAAGATCCTGGAGGGCCTGGTGAGTTCTTCGCACCCGCTGCCCCTCAAGCGGGTGATCGTGCGGAAGGTGGTGGAGTCGGCGGAGCATTGGCTGGACGAGGCGCAATGCGAGGCCATGTTTGACCTGACGACGCGGCTCATCCTGGAGGGCCAGGACCCCTTTCAGCGGCAGGTGGGCCATCAAGTGCTGGAGGCCTACGCGCGCTACCACCGGCCAGAGTTCGAGTCCTTCTTCAATAAGACGTTTGTGCTGGGCCTCCTCCAACAGGGCTACCACTCGCTGGACAAGAAGGACGTAGCCATCCTGGACTACATTCACAACGGCCTGAAGCTGATCATGAGCTGCCCGTCGGTGCTGGACCTCTTCAGCCTGCTGCAGGTGGAGGTGCTGCGGATGGTGTGTGAGAGGCCGGAGCCGCAGCTTTGCGCCCGACTGAGCGACCTCCTGACCGACTTCGTGCAGTGCATCCCCAAGGGGAAATTGTCCATCACCTTCTGCCAACAGCTGGTTCGAACGATAGGCCACTTCCAGTGCGTGTCCACCCAGGAGAAAGAGCTGCGGGAATATGTCTCACAGGTGACAAAAGTGAGTAACTTGCTCCAGAACATCTGGAAGGCCGAGCCCTCCACCTTGCTGCCTTCCCTGCAAGAAGTTTTTGCAAGCATTTCTTCCACAGGTAAGGGTCATTACATTCCGAGAAAATCTCTCTTGGAAATTTAGTGTGTGTCTCTTACGTACACACCGTGTTTGTTTCCCTGCTCTGAAAACATCTTAATGGGAGAGGACATCTTAACACCTTCATCCAAATTCTTATCCACTGCCCTATTCAGGCTGTCACTTTGGACATTAAAAAACGGGCAGTGTTTCCAGTTTAGAGGCTGAGAACGTCGAGGTCTAAGACCTTTGGCAGCAAACAAGTTGCTTAACTACCCAGCTTCTGCTCAAGTTATGGAATGCTTTGAAGATGACAGCTACTATGTAAAAGCTTCTATTCATTAGTGACTAATGGCCGCATAATAATGTTTACTGTATCATTATTGTACTGTGATTCTGTCATCTTGCCGTCATGAGTTTTTCCTTAGTTTCTGAATTTTTCCATTTTTTAATTCATGGACTGTGTGCCATTTATTATTAGATTATCTTAGTTAACTGTGTCGTTGTTGAATATTGACATTTTATGTTTGCAGTAGTTTCTGAGAGTAGATACAGGTGGACGAGTGAAGGGAAAGAGTATGAAGACTTAAATAGGTGTTTTTGCGCTCCAGGTGTCAATAGCCCACGGCTCGTGTCCTTAGAAATCCGGGAGGGATCAGGTGATACTTAGCAGGAAAATGCTTTCTCACTTGGGAATTTTACCTGTATGTTTGCATTCCTTGTTCGGACATGGAGCTTCCAGCTCTGTAAGTTGTGAAACAATAGATCCAAAACTGTGTTCACTCCCTCTCTGCTTGGTACAATCGTTCTCTGGCTGTTCGAAATTGAACTTGTGAAGGAGGTATCCTCCTTTTATGTTGAGAATAAGAAATAAGAGTAGAGTTTTAACAGGCTCCATGCTTTCCTGATGAATTAAGTACATTTATGAAAGAATTACCAACTATATATTTGCATTATCTGAGTTTTGGTTTATTTTTTAATTGTAATTTTTCATGTATTGCCTGTGTTGCTATAACAGTTCGATTTCCCCAGAACTTTTTCAACTGTAGTAGTAAAGCTGCTCATCTTGGATTTGCTTAATTTTCATGTAGTTTAAGCAAAGTCCCCCCCAAATTTATCTTAGTTTCTACTTCTTTAAGTGATTTTAAAAATTTTCCTTAGAACAATGTGATGACTACTATAATTAATAGGGGTAAGTTACTTTGGAGGATCTAAAATGGGAATTACGATACCTTGCATGTCTTTTCTGACTACTGCTTTACAAATGAATATTTTAACACGACAATAACAATATTAAAGAATGCAAGAAAATAAAGTAATTACGGACTAAATATGGCCATAGTGAAGAATAGTTTTTATGTTGCAGTACTGTCGAACTACTACTCTTAATCTCTCGTTTCTGCAGTTTAACATTCCTTGTATGTTAGAGTCTACCCATGAGATGGAGTGTAACAAGTGCTTGGTGGAGGGGTGGTAAATTGTTGTTCTCTCTGAATACTTCCCTTGAACCTTCTTGCCATGTTCCTTTTTCTTTTCAATTAAAAAATAGATGCATCGTTTGAACCTTCTGTGGCATTGGCAAGCCTTGTGCAGCACATTCCTCTTCAGATGATAACAGTTCTCATCAGGAGCCTTACTACAGATCCAAATGTAAAAGATGCAAGTATGACCCAAGCTCTTTGCAGGTACTTCTTCATAACACCATAGATAGTAATTGTAGATTTGGGAGGAGGAGATATTTTGCTGTATTTTGTGGGTAATGAAAAACTTAGGAAAATGTTTAAAACTGATATTGTGGAATCAAATATATAAAGACTCCAAATTAATTGAAATGAATTGTTTACCTTACTATAGGCTTGACAGGCATCCAGTAACTCACATTATCTGTTTTCTATTCAGCTTTTTTAAATTCCAAAAATATAGCACACATATACACTTACTGTTCAGCCAGGAGTTGGTTGGATTATCAATATATTTTACTAATTTCTTTGCTCAGTATTGTTGCCTGCAACCTATTTCCTCCCTCTGGGATCTTTTTTTTTCTGGCTAAGTATATACTTTTACTTAGTACATACTTTCACTTTCTCTTTCAACCAGAACCTCTGGGTAATACTTTCTTAGCCTTTGTTTGAAATGGGGTTTTTTTCTTGCTTATTCCCAAGTAGATGATTTGGCAAGATACAGAATTCTAATTTGATAGTTATTTTCTCTTAGCATTTTGAAAATAATACTGCATTGTCTTCTGGCATCTATTGTTGCTGATGTGGAGTCTGCAGTCAATTTGATTATCGTTCCTTTGTGAGTAGTTAGGGTCTTCTGGTAATGTTTATGCTTTTCTCTTTATCCTTGATGTTTTGCAGTTTTATTCTTATATTTCTAGGTGTAAACTTAATGTTATTTTTGCTTCTCAGAACTCTTGTGCTTTTATTAATTCAATCAGTCATTCTTTCAACTATTAAAATCACATTTATTGGGCACTTACTATGAGTGCCAAGCAGTGTTTAAAAACCTCGTTGAACAAATGGGTAGAAATATCCTAATGGGCTTCTAGCTGGAGAGGCAGGCAGGCAATATCAGTAACATATTTGAAGAGATACATCCTGATCTCAGAGATGCTAAAATGTGGAAAGGTACAGTCATTGGTGTTCTAGTTTAGATTACAGGACTTTTCTTGCCTTAGTGGTACATAAACTAAGTTTTACATCCTAAAACTGATTTTGTTTTAGATTTCATTAAGTATGGTAAGTAAAATAATTTTGTGTGTTGGATAGTGATGAGCGTTTTTGGAAAAAAGTAGATAGGAAAGCAAGAAAGCATGGGGAATGGTTTGCAATTTTAAATATGATAGATGAGGAAGGCCTCACTGAGAAGGTGACCATGAAATAAAGATATGAAGGAAATGAGGGTGCAGACCTTGTGGTGATCTAAGGGGAAGAGCATCAATACTGTCTTATAATTTACTAGTTTTTCCTTCAAAGGTACCCATTTGTAGAGATTATTCCAGTTATTGAGTGTCTTTATTTCAATGACTATATTTTTCTAATTGAGCTTTTCCTGTCTTCCTGTTCTTGTTTCATATCTGTCTGGTTTTGTTTTATAATTTTTTTCTATTTATTTCCTGTGTGCACATGTATGTGTGTATGCATAGCACATTTAAATAAAATGTAAGGATTTATTTATTTATTTTTGGCTGTGTCAGGTCTTAGTTGTGGTGCGTGGGCTTCTCTCTAGTTGTGGTATGTGGGCTTCTCTCTAGTTGTGGTGTGTGGGGTTCCTCTTCTCTAGTTGTGGCACGTGGGCTCTGTAGTTGTGGCACATGGGCTCTCTAGTTGTGGCACATGGGCTCTCTAGTTGTGGCACATGGGCTCTCTAGTTGAGGCGCATGAGCCTCAGTAGTTGTGATGTGTGGGCTTAGTTTCCCTGCAGCATGTGGGATCTTAGTTCAAGAAGAAGACAGGAACCTGCGCCCCTGCATTGTAAGGCAGGTTCTTTACCACTGGACCACCAGGGAAGTTCCCTAAAATGTAAGGATTTAGAACAGTGGTTTCTGTGTACCTGTTGTAAATTACAGTCATAAAGTAACCTGTAAACTTAAGTATTTATTTTGGGTTCTCAGAAAGCTACATGTGTACAATTCTCGCCCTCTAGCATTTAGTCTTTTTTTTCTCTCTCTTTTTTTCTTATAGTTGATTTATAATGTTCTGTATGGCACTCTTAGTCTTAATTTTTTAACCTCTTCAAAACAACCATAGTGTCCAATTTACAAATTTATTTTTAAGATATATTTGTAAATTAATTTTTACCTATGTTTCTATGGAAAGTTGTGATCCAGTTTCCATTGCATTTCCAATTTATCTGACATGATCCTATTTAACTTATAATATACCTGGAGTAATTATTCTTGTATTGCAAATGTAATTGAAAAGAATAGTAATGTTTACTTTTATCACACTCCCACCTTCTACTCCCCCATACTCTACGCTTCCCCACACATAGCACTTGTCATGCTTTACTGTCATTTTCTGTAATCCAAAGAAATGCAAATGCAGGTATTGTACAAGAACCAGATAGTAACATTAAAGTATGAAATAGGCCGGGGTAACTGAAGTAATAGGGAATGGGGTATGCAAGCATTTTCTGAAAGAGAAAGCTGATCCTCAACTCCAGTTGTCTTGTTATCACAGGGAAATTTGAGTTCAGTGTTGCTAATCTGATTTTTCAAAAGGAGACTGAAATCCAGTTTTTATGTGGAGTTTTCTAATATTTAAAACATTGGAACAAATAAAACTGAAGGCTGGATCTAGCCCTTAAGCTGCTACCTACAATAAAGTGAAAATTGGCTTTATTCTCTACAAATTAAGATTAAATCTATTTTGTGGCCTTTCATAATATTGCCAATTTTAAGATTTTCAAGTTGCATGTACTTTTTTTGGCTATAGAGAGAAATGGTTTCATTTGTTCAACAAATTTGAGCTCCATTTTAATGCAGATCAAAGATTAAAGATTAAAAAACAAAACAACAAGATCGCTGTTCTTAAGCCCACAATGTAACAGAGGAAACAAGATTTATTACAACTACAGCTAACTGTTCTTTAAATAGTAAGAAATTAAATCAGCCTATCGGAGTTAAGTGTCCTTAAAATTCAAAGTGTAACCAATACATGGTGGATAAGATTACTGTAGTTAACCATAAAAATAACTGATTCTATAGTGCCTTTGTCTGAGAGGATTTGAGCATACGTAAGTCCAATCAAATTGAAGCAAGACTAGAATATAATTAAAGTGTAGCCAAAGGTGTTGCATTATACGCCAGCAGAGCTTAGTTCAGATACCAGTACTAGTACTTATTGTGTGACTGTTGAGAATTTCCTAACTTTCCTTATCAGTTTGAGGGCAGAAACCATATTTTACTATTATATTCTTAGCACTTAACACAGTGCCTATTATATAATAGATACTCAAATATTTTTTGAATGAGTGGCTTCTAATTTGTGTTACTTCTGACTTGAAGTATCTTTAGGGTGGTTAGGAGATTGGGTACACACGGGATAAGATAAAGACTAGAGGCTTATGAGATGGGAAGCTAGAAATGGAGAGGATGGAGGAAAAGGCTGATTGGGTGATTAGAGATAATGAAAAGCCATGGCCAAGTGGAATTTTCTACTCTGCCCCCTCACTCTTTACTAGTACCCCCCTTAGACCTGAGCTAAAGGGAGTTCTGGCCTTGGGCCCTGTGTGCTAGGGAGCCCAACCTGGTTCTACTCTGGGACTTTGCTCCCCATGGGGAAGAGTCCATACAGCCAAAGAGATGTGCGCACATATATTCCTTATCTAAACCACATGTTTTTTTGTGCACGTATTTACGCTAAAAAATATATATACAATATGTACTCATATGTTTTCTTTTAAACAAACAAAAAACAGTTTTAAAAAGATTTACCGGGCTTCCCTGGTGGCGCAGTGGTTGAGAGTCCGCCTGCCGATGCAGGGGACACGCGTTCGTGCCCCGGTCCAGGAGGATCCCACATGCCGCAGAGCGGCTGGGCCCATGAGCCATGGCCACTGGGCCTGTGCGTCCGGAGCCTGTGCTCCGCAACGAGAGAGGCCACAGCAGTGAGAGGCCCGCGTACCGCAAAAAAAAAAAAAAGATTTACTGGCATTTTTTTCTTTTTTAATTCAACAATATCTCAGATCTTTCTGTGTTAGATCCCTGTTGGTAGATTCATATTGATCTATCTCATCTTTTAAAACTCAACATAATGTTTCATAGTATCAATACCATAGTATATTTAGCCATTTCCTTATGATGGACATTTAGATAATTTGCATTTTTTCTGTATCATAAGCAGTGCTGCAGTGAATATACTCTTTGTACACAAATGCAAGTATCTCTACTTTCTACTTCATGTACTTAGAGTGGCCACAGACTTGTGAAAACCAGGCTAACAATAGTTGAGAGACGTGGAACAGCTGTTAGGGACTACTTTAATGACTTACAACCATCATTGTTGGCCAGAAAAACAAGAAGGGAGATAAAATGTGTGCAGGGAGCAGAGGGAACGTACAAATAACTCGTAGTAAAATAAGTTTGAACTTTGGAGCCACTCTTAATGTCTGATGAAACATTTTAATCTTAAGAGCAAAAACCTTAATAAAGATAACACTCCAATGTTAATGTATTGATAGATAGTTTATAACGTATCATATGAAAGTCAGTCCTTTTGACATGTTAGTTGCTCTTTTGGTCACGTGTTTATGTACTTAGTATTTATATTTTACATTTTGTACAATCAAAGTATTTATTTATTGCCACCTGTGTAAATATTTGGAAGAAAGACATTCACAGTATTTCCAGTGTATTAACTCATTTAACCTTCACATCGGTCCTGTAAAATTTATCCGTAATCTACAGATAAGGAACTGAGACACAAAGAAGTTAAATAACTTACATAAGTATTTAGGGTTCCCCAGCTAATAAATGGTGAATTGAGATTTTTAAACTATATCATTCTGACTTTAAAATCCTGGTTTGTTTTACTATTTTTTTTATTATATAGTCCTCCCAATTGGATTACTGGATCAAATAATATGAACATTTGGCCCAGTTGCTTTCCAAAAGAGTCATAGCAGTCTTTTTCATTGTGGTTGATGTGTAACATTAAGGATAGTCTCCATCACACCCCATATTACTTTATCTTTATTTCCATTAAACGGGATTGGTACTCAAAAAGAAAAACACTCATTATTACAAAATGAGGCCACTTCAGTATTTACACATTTGGTGCCCTTTTTATCTATTTGAAATTTCTTCTTGTTGTCTTTGTATGGTAAGATTTTGAAAGGGATGAAGAGACCTGTTTCACAATTCAAAATATAGTCTTTTTTAACACTGCATTTCATATTTAGACTGTAATCACCAGAAAGTAGAAATTTTGGTTCGTATCCATATGTCTCAGTTCAGATAGCCATATTTTTGTTTTTTTAATATTTATTTATTTATTTATTGGCTGCATCTGGTCTTAGTTGCGGCACGTGGGCTCTTCATTGCAGTGCATGGGCTTCTCTCTAGTTGTGGTGCAGGCTCAGTAGCTGTGGCGTGTGGGCTCAGTAGTTGCAGCACTCGGGCTTAGTTGCCCCGTGGCATGTGGGATCTTAGTTCCCTAACCAGGGATTGAACTAGTGTCCCCTGCATTGAAAGATGGATTCTTAACCACTGTACCACCAGGAAAGTCCCAGATAGCCATATTTTAACTGTTCTTCTTAGAGTAAATTTGCCTAATAAATTATTGATACCACTCACTATATAGCATGTTTAAAACTTTGCATTTATGCAAAATGCTTGTTTATCAGAAATTATTTTTATGCAAATATGTTATATAAGAAACTGTCAGCTTACAAGATTGGAAACTCCTTGAGTTCTAGCACCCATTATAGTCATTTCTACATCTTGAATAGTACTTTTCACAAGCAAGCTCAGTTTGAGTCACAAAGTGAGTGATTATCTAGTATAACTCCTGTTATTCCTCAATGAGTAATGTTAAAGATATTTTCAATGCTGATAGTTTTGTTTTCCTTCAATTTTCAGAATGATTGACTGGCTCTCCTGGCCGTTGGCTCAGCATGTAGACACATGGGTGATTGCACTCCTGAAAGGACTGGCAGCTGTCCAGAAGTTTACTATTTTGATAGATGTTACTTTACTGAAGATAGAACTGGTAAGTGGGAGTGTATAAATCTGTTGGAATATATGGACCCATATAATAAGTCTTTTTATCTTTGGGTTGTCCCCTTTAAAGTGTCTAATTTTGAATGTGGTCTTGTTTTTGGTTTTCTTTTGAATGGGCTTTAGAAATTTAAAATGCTACTTAAGATTAGGTAATTAAAATAATTTTGCTGTTTTCAAATATTTATTATGAAAACACATTCCTCCCGTTATCTCTTGAATCCCAGCTAATCAAACTTTTACCACCATTATTCTGCCAAAGCTATCTTTGACACCAGTGCTTTCCAGTGTTGCTTAACTCAGGAGTTATTTCTCAAGCCTTCTCTCGTTGACCTGTTAGTCATTTGACATAGTTGATCACTCCCTCTTGAAACACTTTCCTGCTAGTTTCCAGGACATTATACTCTCCTGACTTTTGTCCTAGTTCACTGGCTTCTCAGTCTCCTGTAGTGGATCTTTCTAACTTTGGAGTGCCTTAGAATCACATCTCTGGTTCACTTTCTTCTCAGTCCATACTTATAGTGACCCATGGCTTTAAATAATGTCTCTAAGTTAATGACTGCCAGGTTTATATTTCAAGTCCATTATTCTCCCATGAACTCCATATTCACTTACCCAACTTAGACAGGTGGATCTCAAGTTCAACTTATCCACAATCTAACCCCTGATTTTTCCCTCCCACCCCTTGATATATATAGATAGATAGATAGATTTTTTTTTTTTTTTTTTTTTTTTTGCGGTACGCGGGCCTCTCACTGTTGTGGTCTCTCCCGTTGCGGAGCACAGGCTCCGGACACGCAGGCTCAGCGGCCATGACTCACGGGCCCAGCCGCTCCGCGGCACGTGGGATCTTCCCGGACCGGGGCACGAACCCACGTCCCCTGCATCGGCAAGCGGACTCTCAACCACTGCGCCACCAGGGAAGCCCACCCCTTGCTATATTGATTGCAGTAGCCTTGCAGCTCCTGCCCTTGGTCCTCTTCAGGTGTCACACAAGGTCCTACCTGATCTGGCCCACTGCTACTTCTTTCATCCAGTCTCCCACTATTATTGCCTCAGTCTCTGTGCTTTACTTACACTGCCCTAGTTGTTATATCTCTAGTCCACCAGGGTGGAGGCCTCAGGGCCTTTGCTCTGCTTCCTACGCTCTTCTCCAAGTTATCTGTCAGACTTACTCTCATTCCTTTCAGTTTTTTTAAGTCAGGTATCACCTTTATCACGATGCATTTTTTAAATTCCGTATATAAAATCGCAGATCTTTTTGCCACTCAGCACTCCCTCTTCAACATACCCTGCTTTCATAGCATTTCTCTCCCATGTTACTTTGTATTGTCTCTACTCACCCTCTAGACAGTAAGCCCTGTAAGATCAGAGATTTCTTTTTTTTTTAATCTACCATTGTATCTCCAGTACTTAGAATAGTGCCAAGCAGCAGTAGGTGGTCAATAAGTATTTGCTGAATGTATTGAATGAATAAAGGACCAAGGAGATATCACCTTGTAAACATGGTTTGACAGATTTTTATTTGATCAGGGAGTTTTCAGAGTTGGTTAGGTCCCTTTATTCTCTTGATCTCTGTCATATTATTTCCCAACTTTCTCCCTTTCCCAGAATTTAATAACATATGTTATGACAGAACTTCTCAGGAAAGGGGATATTTACACAAATAATTTTTGGCCCTAGGAAGATAATCACTGATTGGATTAGTTATTTCCCTACCAACTCTTAAAGTGGATGTCTTGTCTTTTCTGCAGGTTTTTAATCGGCTTTGGTTTCCTCTTGTGAGACCCGGTGCTCTCACAGTTCTTTCTCACATGCTGCTTAGTTTTCAGCATTCTCCAGAGGCGTTCCATTTGGTAAGTTATGACACAAGCTTTCTACACTGAAAAGACTTGTTTTAAAATTTCAATTTAATATTGAGTCACATTTGTATTTGTGAAAACCTTGTAGGTTGGTCCTAAATCTAACTATTTTCATGTAGCTTTATGATTCCTTTTAAAATTGAGATTGTGAGATTTCCTTCCAAAGAATATGTTTTTAGAATGTTTTGGGTCTCACCAAAATTGCTCCACTTGCAATCACAACCAGCAATTGAAAGTTAAAAGTTACTCTTGTACATGAGAGATGTCACATGTCAGTGTCACTGTTGGTTGTGTGTTGCACAGGTGAACAGTGTAGGAGACAAATGGTTTAAAACCACTGACTAGGGCTTCCCTGGTGGCGCAGTGGTTGAGAGTCCGCCTGCCGATGCAGGGGACACGTTTGTGCCCCGGTCCGGGAAGATCCCACATGCCACGGAGCAGCTGGGTCCGTGAGCCATGGCCGCTGAGCCTGTGCGTCTGGAGCCTTGCTCTGCAACGGGAGAGGCCACAATAGTGAGACGCCTGCGTACCACAAAAAAAAAAAAAAAAAAAAACCACTGACTGCTTTAGAATTTCAGAAGCATGAAACCATAAGTCTTTGTTTTGTTGCCCCAGAATTAGGGCTTTTCATTCTCTTTCAGGCCATATCCTACAAATTCTGTTGATTCCACCTTTAAAATATATCCAGAATCCTTCCACTTTTAACCAGCTACATCACTGCTTTTGATTTGATTTGATTTTGATTATTTGATTATCAGTTATTGCAGGTGAAAAATGACAAAATGTTATTTTAGGAACCTGTCCATTTTTCTATCTAGGGGATCACAGGAAAGCAGTGGTGTATGTGGTTACGTGCTTCCTCCAAGGTCTGATCCTCAGTTTTACAGGACTAGAAACTCATTATCAACACACCCACAATGTTAAAATCTTAGGAATACTGACCCACCACAAACAAATTCAAAGGAGACTGATAAAGTGCAGAATTTCAGTTGTTGATTGTCAGCTAGAAATGTAACTAGCCTCAGAGAATTATATACTCACATAGGCTACCTGGTGCCTCATTTCCAAAATCTTCAGGCTTAATAGAAGTAAACCTTACTAACAAGTAATTACATTATACATTATCTCTTAGGGTGAGTGATTTCTGCAGTTCATTGCCCTAATTGGTGAGCTTGATCATCAGTTAATAACCTTATATCCATTACACAAACAAAACTCACACTTGAGCTAATACAGCAGCTATACTAGCAAAATCTTCCAAGGGAAAAAAAACAACTATTTTTCCCTGTCTTCAGGCATGATCATGTATAGGCCATTTGAGAAAAGGTTTATTTTCAGAATTTCTGGGAAGGAAATCATCCATTCTAATATTTATTGCTCTCCATACATTCCTTAATCTCTCTGAAAAGTCACTTTTGCTGTACTCTAAACCTATTTCTTTGCTCAATTTTTTTAAAGATAGAAGATATCTCCTTACCTTGTATTGCTTTTTTTCCCCCTGAAAATAGTAATTGAAATGGCAAATGGTTGACTTTGAAATATTTGGCTACTGAAATAAGTAAATATTAAATCATTTATTTAAAGAACAGTTAGATCTAAAGTAGAAAATTGTGATCTGGCCTAGTAAAGTCTAAAAACAAAGACCTACTAACTCTCTACATTCTGTGTGTATCCTGACCTGCTACTCAACTAAAATTAACTTGGGCATCTAGTAGTGGATCATGTGGTAGTTAAATCACCTATAACTCTAAATAACTCAGCGAAGGACTCAGGTTTAGGAGTTGCTAAGAATGAACAATAATCTGGAATCACCAGCATCATTATTCATTGTATTATACATTTAGAATATTTTAGAGCAAACTGAGATTGAAATTATAGTGTGTGTTATTATGGACCAAGTTGCTTTTCGTATGCTTTTTATAAGTGGAAAAAAAATTTTTAACAAAAGAGAAAATATCAAAGCTTCTAATTAAATAAGTTATACACATTTTCTCAAATAGTAACTTAAGTTTAATGAGTATCACAATAATGTCTGCAAATATTTAGATTTGCTCATTCAGAAAAAAAATCAACTTTCAGATATTTAGAAGGTAATAACCTGCTTGGATGTCTATCTATATGCTTGTGAAGAACTTAGTGTTATTTCCACGTCAGTGATCATTTTGACATAGGATGTAGTAGTAGACAATTATGTGTATTATCTGACTGCAGAGGTCCAATCTACACTAGGAAGATTGTACGCTAGCTTTTAGAAGATTTGGTATTTGTAAATTAAACAATCATTTTAAAAATTCTTTCCTCTTCCCTTCCATCTCTGTCTCTCCTGTCACCTCTGAAGAAACAATAATTTGGATTTCTGACTATTTTAGCAAGAGAGTATCTGATAGATATGGCTTTATGGAGCAAACTTATAATTCAGATTTGCTTTGAAATGTAGAGATGATAGCAGTAGAGTGAACCATTAGGAACTGGTAGTTTTATGGTCAGATTAATACCTTTTTTGGAGGTAAGATTAAAGAAAGTGGTGCAAAAGCTAAAGTGTGATTTCAGACCTCAAAGCACAAGAGTAAAACCAGAGACAGCAGAATGAGAATAGCAGTGTTAATTTAAGAATATGATTTTCTTTCTACAGGAAGGAAGGGAGTTGATTGGGATATAACTATAATTGTTGTCACTGCTGTTTGATGATAAGTCCATAGAGCTATATAACTTCACTTTTATCACGAGTTAGACGAGTAAGATGCTTTTTACATGTGAACTGTAAATATGTAGTATCAGATTATAAGTAATAATTAGTTGAGACAAGTATAGCACCGTACTAATGGAATGAGCCATTACTGCATAATAGAATTTATTTTATTTTGTTAATAACCTCTTAAATATGTGATTGGCTCTGTATTGACTTTTTATTGTAATTTTATAATGAAAGGACATTGTTGTGCTTATTATCAGTATTAATAGTTTTCTACATATTTATGAGCAATGAGCATTTTAGATTTCGCCTTCATTTTTAACCCCAATTCCTTAAAAATAAGAGAAATTTCTAATTCACTTTAGTTTTAGAACTGTCTCTTCTTTTCGGAGGTGGGGCATAGGGATTGTTAGCAAGGATAACCATGCTTACATAAGACACCGACCGTAAAATAGAGGTAGTCCCTTATCTTAAAGAGAGGTACTGCTGTAGCCTGAGCTGTAATTTTATTTTTATTTATTTATTTATAATTTTATTTATTTGTTTATTTATGGCTGTGTTGGGTCTTTGCGCCTGGGCTTTCTCTAGTTGCGGCGAGTGGGGGCTACTCTTCGTTGCGGTGCACGGGCTTCTCATTGCGGTGGCTTCTCGTTGCAGAGCACGGGCTCTAGGCACGCGGGCTTCAGTAGTTGTGGCTCATGGGCTCTAGAGAGCAGGCTCAGTAGTTGTGGCACACGGGCTTAGTTGCTCCGCAGCATGTGGGATCTTCCTGGACCAGGGCTTGAACCTGTGTCCCCTGCATTGTCAGGAGGATTCTTATCCACTGCGCCACTGGGGAAGTCTGATCTGTAATTTTAGTTACATGCATAAATTATCTTGAAGGTTTTTTGAAGTAGACTTTAATGTTCATACTCCTGTATAATTCTTTCAAGTGAAAAATCTAAAATTCACACTAGATGGAGCTCTTAAGCTAATTCTGGGTTTATCTTTTAAAACTTTCTCCCTACTGAACAATCTGGTAAATATAATAGCCCTAACATTTTTCAACTTAAGCCATTTTTTAGAATGGTGGCAGTGACTAAGGCTCCTATTTTGTACCTTAATTTGTTTGTACCTTAGTTTTAGATGGAGTCTAAGAATGAGGAGAGGGGTCTTATATGGAATTACAATTATATGTGATTTAAACCTAGATTTACCTTGATATTCTAGAAATGTTTAGCTTCATAACTTTTTTAGAAAAAGGCAGTGACTAAACATACAGAAAAGCATTTGCTGATCGTGTAACATTTGCATTCCATTTGTAGGCTAGAGGATTTGTTGACAATTTGTATAAATAGAGGAATGTTTGTCTTCTTTTCTGTTCAGATTGTTCCTCATGTAGTTAATTTGGTTCACTCCTTCAAAAGTGATGGTCTGCCTTCCAGTACAACCTTCCTAGTGCAATTAACAGAACTGATACACTGTATGATGTATCATTATTCTGGATTTCCAGATCTCTACGAACCTATCCTGGAAGCAATAAAGGTATGATAATAGTTGCACCAGTATTTGCGGAGCTGCAGCCCATGATGTGATAGATGAATGCGGTGAAACATTCCTATAAGCAGCTATTCATTTTACTATTTTATGGAACTATGCCTTTTATATGTAATAAAATATGTAATTGGAATCAAGTTTCATTAATTTTTAGGGAGTAATCTCTTATTTACTATAACTAATCTAAATTAATAACCATATTTCTTCAGTTCTACAATGCCAACAATGATAAGGTGTCCCTGTAAATTTGTAATACCTTTGGGGGAGATTTGGTTTAAAAAATGCTACATTAAGTTAATACATACATCAGAGTTGCATCCCAATATCAGAAACGTTAAAATATGTAAGATATGTCTTAGAATCAAGGAAAGACACTTTAATAAAATATTTGACTTACATTTCTTCTGTTTTTTATTTCATTTTTGCTATGCATTGTTCATGAATGTCCATATTTCATAGAATCTTTACTTGAATTATTTGTGAACTTACTGGTTTTCAACTTTGTATAGATAACTGGATCTAAAAAGCGTTGATTCTGTTTGTCTTGAAAAATGGGTCACAATAAGCACACTTTCCTCTTAGTAGATTTATTGCGTCATCAGGGTAGAGCAAAAGAATTGAAGAACAAGAATTGAAGAACTTGCCTCAGCTAGGTGTATTCAGAAGTTATTACAAATCATTTCTATTAACAGTGTTCGTTTTTGAGATCTGAAATAAAATATAAGGTCTCATTATCTTTACTTCTTATGTATCTGAAGTGAATTCAGAGCATGCTCTTTTTACTTTAGAGTTAGCTAAATCAAACTGAGCCCAGAACACAAGACTGTTCAGCAATTATTGTGTACTAGTGGTATGACAGTTTGACACTTCAGAAGTAAATGTCTTTATGTATAAAAGGGTTTTTTTGGGTTTTTTTTGTTTTCTTTTTTTACTTTTTTTTTTGAACTTTAGAATTTTATTTTTTTACACAGCAGGTTCTTATTAGTTATCCATTTCATACATATTAGTGTATACATTAGTCCCATTAGTGTATACCAGTCTCCCAGTTCATCCCACCACCACCACCCCCCGCCACTTTCCCCTCTTGGTGTCCATACGTTTGTTCTCTACATCTGTGTCTCTATTTCTGCCCTGCAAACTCGTTTTTGTCATGGATTTGATAGTAATGTTAATCTCTTTCTGCAGTGTCGCTGTGTCCATAGATGAAAGCTATTGCTGTTGTTAAATGTCATTCTTCACTGCTGAATGTTGAAAATTCTGATAACTGAAATAGGCTCGGAAGAATCAAGGATCTCCCTCTTAAACCAAGGGAAGCACTTTCCATTAGCTGTCAACAACAACAACAGCAAAATCAAATCCAAAGATTAAAATTCCTTCAGAAAATGTTTTCTGAGCTCTAAGTACATTCGATGGTAATAGTCCAAAAAAGCCTGAATGATTTTACCAACTTTCCTTATTCTCCAGTGCTCTACTCATGCTTGAAACCACTTACACTTATATCTCATATGTCACAAAGCAGGGAAGAAACTGTATCCTGTAATAATATTTCTATATGGTTAAACATGAGATTGAGTTTTATTTCTTAAAGTCAGAGGTCATTGTGCTTAGATGCTTTCATTTTTCATTCCCTGATTACTTTGAGCTTTTATTTCTAAGGGTTAGTACTGGGTAAATATTAGTATTGAATGAAAAGGAGATATTATTTTCACTACAAAATTTGAAAGCAAATTGTTTGTTAAGCTTATTCAATTCTGTACTAATTTAAGTCCTTATTCTACTGCCTTTGAATAGCACTGCAATATACTCTCTGATGTCAGAGGTTTATTTTGAAAACATTTTGCTGGCAAATAGGAAATATAAATAATTCAAATGTGACTTCAATTCCTGGTTCTTGAGTATTCCTCAGCTTGATAAACTCTACCTTAGGAGATACTTATTCATTTTAGGAGACAATTATTTTTGCCATGTAGTGTAATTTGATTTTTTGATGACTGCTCAAGTATTATCAGTGATTTCCAAACTAAGTGGGAGAAAACAAAGGTTAAGTGTCAGTGGAAGAATCTTGTTTATGGTGTTAACTTAATAAAAAAAAGTTTATATTTTTACACTACTTTTCCTCTTTATGATCTACAGGATTTTCCTAAGCCCAGTGAAGAGAAGATTAAACTGATTCTCAGTCAAAGTGCCTGGACTTCTCAATCCAATTCTTTGGCATCTTGCTTGTCTAGACTTTCTGGAAAATCTGAAACTGGGAAAACTGGTCTTATTAATCTAGGGAATACATGTTATATGAACAGTGTTATACAAGCATTGTTTATGGCCACAGAGTAAGTTTAAATTTGAGCTTTTTTGTTTGTTTGTTTTCATTTTAACTGTAGAAATTGTTGCATGTTGATGAAATGTAAATGGTGGGACTATCTTCACATTATTTCCTATATATGGCAGAAATATTCATATTTTCATATAATTACCTTATTCAGAAATGAATTGCTTTTACTGCTCAGGAACTTCTAAAATGTTAACTTATATAAATTCTACTTCATGTTTATATTATATATTGTATTTAGAGTCTTTTGAATTACTCCAAGTTGATATTTATTAATGTAACAGAGGTATTGATTGAGCTTATTTCAGAATTTAAGGGTCCTCAAGTACTAATTTGTTATTATCCTGTTTCTTTTAACCTGTGTATCTTTTAAGGTGGTCATGTTTTTTCTGCTTATAGATATTTTGCTGTTTTATCAGATCAATAACTCCTTTGTTGCTGTTAAGGAAATTCAAGCTCTGCTTCCCACCCCAAGTTGATAGATACTGAACAACTGTATAAACAGACATGTTTCTTTGCCGTCTTACAGATTTACTTTCAAATTCATTTTCTTTTGCAGCCAAGCAAATAGGAAATCAGAGGTTGTTAGCTATGTGAATACAATCTGTAAAGGTACAAAATAATGATAAATTTTCCTGAAGGCAAAAGCATGGTTGAATTTTTCTCTTCTGTACCAATAGAGTATTCATGGGACTTGAGCAAAGATGTTTACAAATTGAGTTCTAAGCCCGTGTAAGTTTTTATGCCTACGTAGAGGAATCATAAACTGAAAGATAAAGAGTTTAGCTTTATTTTCTTTCCTGGCCTCAGAATATACTGTCAACACTAAGGTGTTTTTCATTTGGTCTAGTGTTTTCTTTTGTCTTTCGGTTTGTTTGTATTTGGGATTTTTTTTTTTTTTAAGAAAATGTATACTCTTAGACACAAATGATACTAGGCATAAAGCTAAAGTAATCCATGTCTCACCACCAGAGGTCATCTAATCCAGCCGTCTCATTTTACAGATGATAGAGAAAGCAGAGACCCAAAGCAGTTATAACTGGCAACCACAATTCAAAGAGCACATCTTATTGTACAGTGGCCAATACTATCTCAGAATAAGCAGACAGGATATTTTATTTCTTTGGTAATATGTAAATTCTTTGTGGTTTTAAAAAAATAAATCTAGAAGTACATAAAATAAAAATCAGACATTCCCATCCCCAAGGGTAATTTGTTAACAGTTTTGCTTGTATTGTTCCAAACCTATTTTTTGTACAGAGATAAGATTTATCTAGTACAAGAACAAATGAATTGTTTTTTTAAAAATGTGTTTATAAAGGATCCTATTTATATATTCTTTTCCAGCCACTTGTTTTTTTTCTTTTAATGATTTGTGTTGGAAAGAGTCCCACGTTAGTACAAATGACAGAACTGTGTCATTCTGAGTAAATAGGTGTACCATGATTTATTTAATCATATTCCTTTGATGAATATTAGATTGTTTTGCTTATAATTAATATCTTTCTGCCCATATGCAGTTATAGAGGATATTCTTTGAATAGGGTATGCCAAATTGCTTCCAGAAAGGCTATAGCATTTGAACTTGCATACGAATACATGATTGTACCTATGACCCCATGCCTTTAGCAGTACTTGATATAATCAGTCTTTAAAAATTTTTCCAATCTGGAGGAAAATGTGTATTGCTGACCATTACAGAGTTTTTCCCTCTCTAGTTTTCTTTGTTCATTTGTGTTTATTTTTTGAATAACCTATTTTTTCCATTGTGCACCTTTCTGTTGGGTCCTTTTCTTTTTCATACTGATTTATATATACTATGGGTGATAATCCTTTGTTTCATGCTTTCTTCCAGTCAGTATGATTCAAATTTGTGGAGTGTTTTGTTTGCAATTTTTTTATTTTATGTAGTCAAATCTGCTATTTATCATTTATAGTGTCTGAATTTTAGGAAGCCTTCCCCTCTATACCCCTTCCCCACCTTTTTTTTTCTTTTAAATACTTCAGTACTTTTTTTTTTTTCTTCAGTACTTTTGTATTTTACATTTAGCTCATTACTCCTCTGTGGCATCTGTAATGATGTGAAATCTTAATCTAATTCCATTTTTTTTCCAAATGGATACCCATTTGTTCCTATACTGTTTTTTGTATAGCTTCTTTTCCCATCTGGCACTAGTACCACACTCTTTAAATCACTCTAACTTCATAGTAGTTTTGATGACGGCATATTTTTTTATTTCATGCAGATGTGAAAGAATTCAAAAGTTGTTTACTTAAGTTATTAGTTAATAGCTTAATCTATTTCTATTTGCTAATCCAGAAGATAGGAATAATATGTGACTGCACGTGGCCATTGCCAGGCCATGTAGTAAGAGTTCAATTACCGTCATTCTCTTCCTTCTTCACTACATGGTAGGCAGTGAATTTGCCAGGTAAAGGGCCTTCAGGTAAGTGAAATTTTACTTTGAGGATAATAAGTTCTTGAACTAACTTCCTTTTAGCTTTTAAAAAAATGCATCGTGTGTATACATGTATACAAAAATCATTATATTTTATTATCTTTCAGTTTCAGAAGACAAGTATTATCTTTAAATCTAAATGGGTGCAATTCATTAATGAAAAAATTACAGCATCTTTTTGCCTTTTTGGCTCATACACAGGTGAGTGTGTCTGTAGTGTGTATATGTTAATTGCATTGAAAATGTTCTTTAAACTTCACATTATACCAAACTTGGTGAACCTTTTTAACTGATGAAATAATATATATCCTCCCAGCACAACAAATCCACATAGAAATCTAAAAAGATACTGCCTAAAATCAGGATATGCTCTAAGTTTTTATTTCTCCCTTCTGCTTTACATTCTTGTAGATGAATATTTTACTGACTCATTATACTGATTATTATATATCTGATTTTCTATCCAAAAGTTAAGCTCCTTCATGAAGAAATCGTTAAAAATGAATCTTTAATATTAAGTTTATAGATACTAATCGGTAGATCTTCACAGTAATGAACAATTAAAATAATTTTGTGGCATCTTGGCTTCTTTTTTATCTCATTTCTAACATATGTACCCTTTAATTATGACTACTTCTAAGCTCTAGAACTAATGGATAAACTGTTTACCTATTCTAGAGCTTAAAATTTTGTGATAATCATTTATGTCCACAGATTAATCCAAGGAAATGAGTTTATGCTAATGGCAAGAACATCACATAGTAAACAGACATTTATTGAGAGACACAATATGCAGTCTGATAAGCATTCAAAAAGGAATCCTTATGCTTGAGGAACTTATACTTTAAGTTTTGAGTAATACATATGAATAATATATATCATTTATAAATAATACATATTATTTTCTGGTTATACTCTGATTGTCTTAGTTTCACAGAGGTCTAAAGGAGTAGGTAGTTACAGCCAGAAGAGAAGATAGATTCGGAATCGGTGGAATTGAGTTGATAGGAATGGTTTGTTTCCTGTCTACAAGCTGAGAAATATCTCAGGTATAACTTCTTAAATGGAAAGAATCAAGACAAGATTGACATATGAGATGATTAGCGATGGCCTATGAGATACTCAAAGGATCATTTATACTATTCTCTATCTGGGGGAAATATGTTCATATATTAAATTTAACATCTCAGGACCAAGGGAGATGAAATCTCCTCCCTGCAACTCCCCCCAAACATTGTTTTCTAGTAAATGGATTTATGCACTTGCTTTATCACTAGTCTGTATTTACTGTATACTGTATAGAGTCGGCCCTTGAACATCACAGGTCTGAACTGCAGGAGTCCACTTACACATGGATTTTTTTCAATAAATATGTACTATAGTACGACATAATCCATGGTGGTTTGAATCAGCAGATGCGGAACCACAGATACATGAACAGATACACAGTATAACTTTTCAGTATACTGTAAAGTTTTTGACTAAGCAGAGGATAGGCACCCCAACCCCTATGTTGTTCAGTGGTCAGCTGTATAATATATATGTGTGTATCTCTGCGTATACATGTAGATATTAATCCATTATGTATACTATATTATTAAGTCAGAGCTATTGGGAAAAAATTTTTAGGAGGCTTCCAAACTCCCAATAAAAGACAAAAGGAATTAACAGGAGAACCTAATTAAAGTTCTGTCATAGTTGAGACCCTATCTGATTGCAGCCTGACAAGGATTGTTTTAGGTAGATTTTCCCTATATAATTTAAAAGGCTTTTCTTCTTATAATTAATAAAACTAACATTTATTGAGCATTTAAATTTGTCTAGCTCCTGTGCTAAGTGGTTTACATATATTATCTCTTAATCCTCAAAATCAATCTATGAGGTAATAAGGTAGCATACCCATTTTACAGGTGAAGAAATGGGGCTTACATTACTTGCTTTCATGGTCATGCAAACAAACAGCAAGATTGGAATGTAAACCAAATGATTCTGGAACCCATGTTCAACCAGTCCACCAAATTCCTTTCCTTCAAAAAACCATAAACACTCCTATTTTGATAAAAAAATTTCCTTAACTGAGAACTCTGTCATATACCACAAATAAATTATAAATTTTCAAGTTATAATCACAACTCTTCAGATGCCTTTTTCAGTTCTTTTTTTTTTTGTCATGGCAAAATCTAGGATTTCAACCTAGCTTGCTCTGAAGTCCACTAGCAGCCACTTCACTAAACTGCCTCTGTACTAAAAAAAAGAAAGTCAGCAACCAGTGAAAAGTCCCTAGCCAGTGTGTTCATATTCTGTACATTTATGACATGTGTACCCAGTCAAGGAAATTTTCACCTAAAATAAGTACGCATGGCTCTGTAGAGTATGCCCCTTATTACTTTAGCAAGGATATATATTCACTAACATTTTTTTCAGATTTGATTTTTTTTTTTAATTGTGGACTCAAGCACATAGAGGGTAATGCCAGGAGCATTATATTAATTTAAAGAGACTTGGGTTCTGATATAATCCCCTCTGCCATTAATTTAGCTATATGACCTTGGGCAAGTCCCATAGTTTCTCTAGATCTTAATTCTCATCTGCAGAATAAGAAGTTATGACTGAAAGTTACCTAAATTTATTTCTAACTAATTTTATGTGCCCTCATGTTTGGCACTTTGTGGTAAAGGTTAAGCCAGTGTAATTTTAGTAATCTTTATTAAGCATTATATATTAAGATTTCAGTTATTTGGTTCATGGTGTGAGAATCACTCCCTTGTGTTTTCTCTGTCAAAAGAGAGAAGCGTATGCACCTCGGATATTCTTTGAGGCTTCCAGACCTCCATGGTTTACCCCCAGATCACAACAAGACTGTTCTGAATACCTCAGGTTTCTACTAGACAGGTAAGAAGTATTTCTAAAGCTATGATTTGAATTATGTTCTTTCATAACAGATTATTTCTACAAAACATCGTTTCCTTTAAAGACATATTTCAACTGTTAATCCCTAAAATACCTTGCATTTATTGTATTTTTTAAAGTGTTCTTTTGTTTTCAATTTGGTTTCTTTTTAAAATTTTCTTACTTTAGACCAGCTGTTCTCAAAGTGTGGTACAAGGACCCCTAGGGGTTCCCAGAACACTTTCAGGGCTCTTCCCTTTTCGAACTGCACATCTGTTTATATGTAGTTGAGGCCAGATTTTCTTCATATACTTCATCCAGAACAACATATCACGATAGACTGAATGCAGGGCAGATATGAGGATCCAGCCTGTCTTCTATTAAGCCAGATACTTGAAGTATTGGCAAAATGTAAAACAGCGCCATTCTTCTAAGTTTTGGGGGGTTTAGAAAATATAACTATTTTTTTATTTTAAAAAATGTTATTTATATTAACATGTAATGAGTTTATTATTGTTTTTAAATGTAATATTACTTTTATTCTCAATTTTTGAATACAGTAAATATTAATAGGTATAACCACATAAATGAAAGCTCTTAGGTTCCTCAATTTTGTTTAAGAGTATAAAGGCATCCTGAGACAAAAAAAATTAATAACTGCTCT
The DNA here is from genome assembly GCF_949774975.1 of Lagenorhynchus albirostris. Classification (NCBI taxonomy): domain Eukaryota; kingdom Metazoa; phylum Chordata; class Mammalia; order Artiodactyla; family Delphinidae; genus Lagenorhynchus; species Lagenorhynchus albirostris. The sequence continues at coordinate 23,819,357 of NC_083098.1, forward strand.
TTAAACCAGTTCATAATTCAGTGGGTTTGGTAAATTTTATTGTCTTCTTACCACTTAGTTAATAAAACCTATTATCTTCCTGTATTTCCCTGTCTTTGCCTCCCTTCTGTTATGTGAATGACTAGTAAAGTTAGTTGAACTCAACCTTCCTTCCATTCAGCAAGGATATGTTGAGTAGTTTCTTTGTGCCAGGCTTTCTGTGAAGTGTCAGGCAAACAAAGATATATAAGACAGTTAGTGGACATGTATAATTAACTATAATAAGTGCTATAAAATAGCAGTATGACGAAAGTGTAATGAGAATATAGCGTAGGAACAGTTCCTAACTTCTCTTCTGATCTACCTTCTCAAACTGTTCAATATTCCTCTTGATTAAAGGAGGAGAAACTTGATTTTTTATTAGTTAAGCATTATATTTGATAAGAATAATTTGGCTATTTATATAGGCAACCAATATTTTAAAGTAGAAATGACATTTAAATTTAAGCTAAGTAGCTATATAATGATATACTCTTCTACAGGCTCCATGAAGAAGAAAAGATCTTGAAAGTTCAGTCCTCACACAAGCTTTCTGAAAGTCTGGGGTGCAGTGAAACTTCTTTACAAGAAGTAGCCAATAAGGCAGCTGTACTAACAGAGACCCCTTGCACAAGTGATAGTGAGAAGACATTAATCGAAAAAATGTTTGGAGGAAAACTACAAACTCACATATGTTGTTTGAACTGCAGGAGTACCTCACAAAAAGTGGAAGCCTTTACAGATCTTTCACTTGCCTTTTGTCCTTCCTCTTCTATGGAAAACTTGTCTTTTCAAGAACCGGCATCATCACCCAGTACACAAGATGGTGGTCTAATGCAGGCCAGTGTACCTGGTCCTTCAAAAGAACCAGGAGTCTGTAATCCATCAACAGCTGCCTTTGCCTGTTACTCAGCTGTGAATGAAAGAATGGTGGACAGTCCTGATGAGTTTCGCTGTAGTGAAGACACTTCTATCCCTAATGACTCTAACAAGATGCTTGTTAATAAAGATGTACCTCAGAAAGCAGGAGGTGAAACCACATCTTCAGTAACTGACTTACTAAATTATTTTTTGGCTCCAGAGATTCTTACTGGTGACAACCAATATTATTGTGAAAACTGTGCCTCTCTGCAGAATGCCGAGAAAACTATGCAAATCACGGAGGAACCTGAATACCTTATTCTTACTCTCCTAAGATTTTCATATGATCAGAAGTATCATGTGAGAAGAAAAATCCTAGACAATGTGTCACTGCCACTGGTTTTGGAGTTGCCAGTTAAAAGAACTACTTCTTTCTCTTCGTTGTCAGAAAGTTGGTCTTTAGATGTTGACTTCACTGATATTAGTGAGAATCTAGCTAAAAAATTAAAGCCTTCTGGGACTGAAGAAGCTTGCTCCCCAAAATTGGTGCCCTATCTATTGAGTTCTGTTGTCGTTCACTCTGGTGTATCCTCTGAAAGCGGACATTACTATTCTTATGCCAGAAACATCACAGGTACAGAGTCCTCATACCAGATGTGCCACCAGCCCGAAACTCTGACATTAGCCTCCTCCCAGAGTCATTTATTAGGGAGAGATAGTCCCAGTGCAGTTATTGAACAGGATTTGGAAAATAAGGAAATGTCAAAAGAATGGTTTTTATTTAATGACAGCAGAGTGACGTTTACTTCATTTCAGTCAGTCCAGAAAATTACGAGTAGGTTTCCCAAGGACACAGCTTATGTGCTGTTGTATAAAAAACAGAACAGCACTAATGGTTTAAGTGGGAATAATTCAACCACTGGACTCTGGGTAAATGGAGACCCACCTCTACAGAAAGAACTAATGGATGCTATAACAAAAGACAATAAACTATATTTACAGGTAAGTTGGAAATATAAGCTTCATCATTTGTGGAAAATATTTAAACAATTGACAGGTGGTTAAATGAGTGCCATAATTTTGAAATCCAACTTCTGCATTTTTAAGGAATTTACAATGAGGTGATTTGAAATTTGAATCTGGGTTTATATGAAATGGGTTCAACCTATATAGCTAAATTTTCTTTCTAATGTTACAAATTAGTAATGAAAAGTCACAAGTACATGCAGTATAGAAGCACTTGTTTGTTTTTTTTCTGTTTTTTTTTAACATCTTTATTGCAGTATAATTGCTTTACAATGGTGTGTTAGTTTCTGCTTTATAACAAAGTGAATCAGTTATACATATACATATGTTCCCATATCTCTTCCCTCTTGCGTCTCCCTCCCTCCCACCCTCCCTATCCCACCCCTCTAGGTGGTCACAAAGCACTGAGCTGATCTCCCTGTGCTACGCGGCTGCTTCCCACTAGCTATCTATTTTACGTTTGGTAGTGTATATATGTCCATGACACTCTCTCACTTTGTCACAGCTTACCCTTCCCCCTCCCCATATCCTCAAGTCCATTCTCTAGTAGGTCTGTGTCTTTATTCCCATCTTGCCCCTAGGTTCTTCATGAGCTTTTTTTATTTTCTTAGATTCCAAATATATGTGTTAGCATACAGTATTTGTTTTTCTCTTTCTGACTTACTTCACTCTGTATGACAGACTCTAGGTCCATCCACCTCACTACTAATAACTCAGTTTCGTTTCTTTTTATGGCTGAGTAATATTCCATTGTATATATGTGCCACATCTTCTTTATCCATTCATTTGTTGATGGACACTTAGGTTGCTTCCATGTCCTGGCTATTGTAAATAGAGCTGCAATGAACATTTTGGTACATGACTCTTTTTGAATTATGGTTTTCTCAGGGTATATGCCCAATAGTGGGATTGCTGGATCGTATGGTAGTTCTATTTGTAGTTTTTTAAGGAACCTCCATACTGTTCTCCATAGTGGCTGTATCAATTTACATTCCCACCAACAGTGCAAGAGTGTTCCCCTTTCTCCACACCCTCTCCAGCATTTATTGTTTGTAGGTTTTTTGATGATGGCCATTCTGACCCAGTGAGATGATATTTCATTCTAGTTTTGATTTGCATTTCTCTAATGATTAATGATGTTGAGCATTCTTTCATGTGTTTGTTGGCAATCTGTATATCTTCTTCGGAGAAATGTCTATTTAGGTCTTCTACCCATTTTTGGATTGGGTTGTTGTTTTTTTGATATTGAGCTGCATGAGCTGCTTGTATATTTTGGAGATTAATCCTTTGTCAGTTGCTTCATTTGCAAATATTTTCTCCCATTCTGAGAGTTGTCTTTTGGTCTTGTTTATGGTTTCCTTTGCCGTGCAAAAGCTTTGAAGTTTCATTAGGTCCCATTTGTTTATTTTTGTTTTTATTTCCATTTCTGTATGAGGTGGGTCAAAAAGGATCTTGCTGTGATTTATGTCATAGAGTGTTCTGCCTATGTTTTCCTCTAAGAGTTTGATAGTTTCTGGCCTTACATTTAGGTCTTTAATCCATTTTGAGTTTATTTTTGTGTATGGTGTTAGGGAGTGTTCTAATTTCATACTTTTACATGTACCTGTCCAGTTTTCCCAGCACCACTTATTGAAGAGGCTGTCTCTTCTCCACTGTATATTCTCACCTCCTTTATCAAAGATAAGGTGACCATATGTGTGTGGGTTTATCTCTGGGCTTTCTTATCCTGTTCCATTGATCTATATTTCTGTTTTTGTGCCAGTACCATACTGTCTTGATTACGGTAGCTTTGTAGTATAGTCTGAAGTCAGGCAGCCTGATTCCTCCAGCTCCATTTTTCATTCTCAAGATTGCTTTGGCTATTCGGGGTCTTTTGTGTTTCCATACAAATTGTGAAATTTTTTGTTCTAGATCTGTAAAAAATGCCAGTGGTCATTTGATAGGGATTGCACTGAATCTGTAGATTGCTTTGGGTAGTAGAGTCATTTTCACAGTGTTGATTCTTCCAATCCAAAAACATGGTATATCTCTCTATGTATTGTATCATCTTTAATTTCTTTCATCAGTATCTTATAATTTTCTGCATACAGGTCTTTTGTCTCCTTAGGTAGGTTTATTCCTAGATATTTTATTCTTTTTGTTGCAATGGTAAATGGGAGTGTTTTCGTAATTTCACTTTCAGATTTTTCATCATTAGTGTATAAGAATGCCAGAGATTTCTGTGCATTAATTTTGTATCCTGCTACTTTACCAAATTCATTGATTAGCTCTAGTAGTTTTCTGGTAGCATCTTTAGGATTCTCTATGTATAGTATCATGTCATCTGCAAACAGTGACAGCTTTACTTCTTTACCAATTTGGATTCCTTTTATTTCTTTTTCTTCTCTGAATGCTGTGGCTAAAACTTCCAAAACTATGTTGAGTAACCTTGTTTGTTTTTAATTAGAAAAGATGTGATCATTATAAAATCATGCCATACAGAAATTTAGGAAGCTTAATAAAATGGAAGTATTTTCCTCTTCCCTTCAGTCCCACCTGCCAGGGGAAACAACTGCTAAATTTGTATTTATTCCTTCTAGACCTTTGTATAAATATTTTAAGGACTATTTATTGACAGGTGGATGAAATAAAGGACACTAAAAGGTAGAATATGTAAAGAAAGGATATTTGTATTCTTTAAGGACTTGATCAGTAGAATCATGGCAGTAATAGAACAATTAGTAAATAAAACTGTGGAGTAAAGGTTTCATATGAGCTGAATTTACTTATACTTTTCGCACAGAGTTAGCGCTTTTTCTTACTTTAAAGTTAATAAAGACCTTGCTGAAAGCATTTTTCTTTGAAACCTGCCACTTGCTATCAACATAAAGGACCAACAGTAAATTGTAGTTAAAATTGTAGGTGTATTAATTGGGTAGTCCAAATGATTGTATGAGTTTAAATAAGTAAGTTTCTAAAAATTTTTTATTACAGACTCCTAAAGGATACAGAATAAGAGAAAAAATAGTACTGATTTTTAGAGGGAAGTTTACTCAAAAAGTTTTCAAATTTACTGTATTAAACAATACTCAGATAACGATACATGATACATTTTTAAAGGAGTGTGGCAATGTTCCAGAGTCACACAAAAACAGTACATTTTACAGAAAAAAAAATTAGAAACTCAGAATATTCATTATTCACTACCAAAGACTCTAACATCCAGTCAGAAGGCTTATGTTCAAGGTAATAGAGTATACTCAAACATGTCCTCCTCACTACATATTGAATAAGCACTTAGATAGGACTCATGATTCTTGAAGATCAGAGAGGTGGAGTGTGAGAAGGTTAGGTTAAAATAGAAATTTTCTACAGTATAAAATAAGGAAATAAGGCCCAGTGCAATCTTGACTTTTGGAAATATGCAGAAACTACTCTAATTTGTGTAATTGTAATGCCAAAAGCTCTTTTAACCATAACAACTATTTGTATTGCAACCTGGCTCTACATGATTTTCTCTATCTTGCCATTTACCCCATTACATCCTGATTTTACAATGTTGTATGTAATGAACCATTCTTTTCATTATTATTTTAATACCCTTACGTCATTATAAAGGAAAACCATTATGTACTTTGTTAATTCAGTTTTTCAGTGTTGTGCAGTTGTTCTGAATTCCATTTTAAGTCTCAGGCCAGTTGTTTAATGCAAAAAAGATATCACTAAATTTTACATTAAGGTATTTATTTATTTACCTGTATTAAGACTCTTAGGCTATTAAAGCTTCATTATCAAAGTGCTTTTTTAAAGCAAATTACAAAAACATACTCAACTCTTAATTAGAAACTTAAATATATTTAGACTTTACTTTAATTGATAAGGTTTGAATTGTGATGTTTCTCATACTGTGTAACTGAATCATCTGGCATCTTAAGTTTGTATTAGGAGACTATAGTGTTTCTTCTGTTCTACTGATGAACATGTTCTCATAATTGCCAGGCAGTGAGAATGTGTGATGTTGAGATTTTTGTATACAGCCGTTTTCAGCTATCATTTCTTAGTTTTAAACAAGTGGAACCTGTATGTGTATGTTTTTGCTCTTATTCTCAGTTTTGTTTTTACATTCATTCCTGGGGTATAGTTAAAAGTTTGTGCCCATTTCATAGTAATAATGCTGTGTAATAGATTGCTATGTCTAGGATACAACTTTGGCTTTAAGAAACAGCATTATACCTATTTATAAAACAGTTGTAAAAAACTTAATCAGATCTTAGTAAAAATAAGGGTGTGGAGTTGAGTAAAGTCACAACTAGATTTACAAATGTTAGAAAGACTCTTGCTGTTTCTATAGTATTAGCAGGATTAGTGGTTGTGAAAAGCTAGGCAAAAAAATCCTGTCTGACAAACTATTTTCTACTCTGTATCATAGCCTGACACATAAGAGAGCAATGCGAATTGTGGATCTTAAAGTAAATTTTGGAAAAGGCTTATCTCTTCATATATATTTCTCTCCCCAACTTCCATTAGGAGTATCTCCATTATTTTAGTGTCTGGACTACCAAAATCATGCTTTCAGTTAGGATCCAGTGAGAGAAAAGCTGTGTGAGTCGCACCACCTATCCCCATGTGTCCCACACCAGCTGCAGACAGTTCTCTCCTTTCGTGTTCGGTTTCTTTCCTTTGTTTCTTTGGAGAAGGTGGGACTTTGTCTTAATTTTTTTCTTCATCACACATACAGAAGAGTATACGTTATATCTGTGTAAAGGAAAAAAAAAGATGGATTAATTTAATGTTTACAGATTTATTTAAATGAGAGATCTAAGTATACTGAAAGGTTTTTGTCCCAAAGCAACAGGAACTCCTTTTTGTCACTAGATGTACAGTCCACTGCTGAAATAAGAATTAATTTTAATACTTGATATAAATTTGGGATATAAATTACATATGCACTGAGATTCATAGTTTGTGACATTTACCTAATATTGTCATCTGTATTAAAAGAAATAAAATGAAAAGCAGTTTCCCCTACTTCTATCCATAGTTTAAGCTTATCTTCTGAAAACAGAATATCATACATTTTTCCCCCTCAGCCATGTATGTATGTATGTATGTATGTATTTATTTATTTAACATCTTTATTGGAGTATAATTGCTTTACAATGGTGTGTTAGTTTCTGCTTTATAACGAAGTGAATTGGCTATACATTTACATATATCCCCATATCTCCCCCCTCTTGCATCTCCCTCCCTCCCACCCTCCCTATCCCACCCCTCTAGGTGGTCACAAAGCACCGAGCTGATTTCCCTGGGCCATGCAGCTACATCCCACTAGCTATCTGTTTTACATTTGATAGTGTATATTTGTCCATGCCACTCTGTCACTTCGTCCCATCTTACCCTTCCCCCTCCCCCTCCCCGTGTCCTCAAGTCCATTCTCTAGGTCTGTATCTTTATTCCTATCCTGCCCCTAGGTTCTTCAGAACCTTTTTTTTCTTTTTTCTTTCTTCTTTTTTTTAGATTCAAGCCATGTATTTATATAAATAGCTAAGAAAGTAAAAATGGAATATTTCTTTCTTGGGAAGCTCTCTATCTTAAAATATAATATAGGTTTCAGGTGTCTCAGAAGCAGTGGAGTTACTAAGTTTTGTATTTTGTAGGTCCTTCAACATAGTTTCTGGTGAGAAGTCACTTTTTAACAAAGTCCAGGCAAAATTTGCCGTATCTTTTGGGAGCAGAACTTCTTGAACTCTGCCTTGCATATTTACTCAGTTTTATTTATTTCATTGGGGAAGATGATCTGTATCCTAAACCAGATATTGTTTCTTAGATCCAGAGTCATATTTTCATTGCTTGTTTAGATAGCTTAATAGATTATAGAGCCATAATAGAGGATTTTTGTTTCTTATTTTTGTGTCTATTTCTGATAGATCCATTGCAGCTTTTATTTTCTCTCTGTAAAATGTATGTAATTCTTACTTTAATTTTACAAATTGAAGAATAAATTACTATAGCTCCTGAAAAATATTGTGTGGTTGGACATGATACAGAGGAGCCAGCAGGTATAAATGTTGTAAATGATAGTTAATTAAAAAAATGTTTTTGAGAAATATCCTGCAAATTAAGTTTTAAAAGCCTTTCTAAGGCCTGTCAGAGACTGGTTAATTAGGCCATTCTGCTATAAGGATTTCTTAGGTCACATTCAGCCCTAAAAATATGTGGTTCTTGATAATTTTGTGTATTGGGAATCACACAGCAGTCGCTGTATGCTTACTGAGAAACAGGGTGTCCGTAATATGAGGGACAGATGTCAGGTTAAGCCTGGGATTTTTTTCTCCATAATAAAAATTGGGCATCTCATGAAGGGGGTAGAATAGTCAATCAAGAAAATTTAGCTAGAAATTGTAAAATAAAATTACCTTGCCAGGAGGAGCAAAGTAATTGGGCTTTTAGTTGAAAAATTGAAAGTAGTACAGTTTTTGTTATTAACGTTGACTGTACTATGAAAGTTCTTCAGGATGATTATACCTAACCATTTAAGGGTTGTGCTGTTGCTAGTGGCTTTTAGACCTTGTTGACACCGATGACCTCACTTGAAAGTTATAGACTCTTTCCCAGGAACATGGACATATATCAGAATATTTTCTTCCTAGGAGTTTGTGCCAGTTTTAGAATCCAGTTCTACACCTTGCCAAATGAATTTGCAGTTTCTTTATAAATAAATAAATAAATAAGTGCTTATTCACATTTGTTCCTTTCGTGGCCAAGTACCTAATAGTGTTCTAGTCTGAAATCATTAATATTTACTGAGCACTTAATATGTGTCAGGCACATAGATGAATATGGTTCCTTATAAAAGTTCTAATAATCTGGTAGGGGGAAGTTTTAAGTAATACTGTAAGGAGACAGGCTCCTTTTCCTTAGCAGTGGTTTTGAGCTGTTATTTACTGAGAAATATTCTGAGGAAAGGGTAGGAAAAAAATGCAGCCTTCTTTCATTATTTATACCTTTTACTGTAATCACCCACTTCCAAAATAGCTCCACTTGACAGAAAGTGTAACCTTTGAATCCTGTGTTCTGTGTATTAGAAAAGAAATCCATTCTTGTATACGGTGATGAGTGTTGCAACAACTGTGATATTTCTGTAGAGAAATTTTAAGACTGTGGAGCTTCAGTTTCATCTTCTGTAAAGGAGGGTACTGAAAGAGAATGGCCTTTAGGATCTGTCATTCTGTAGAGTTATACTAGGATTTTGCTCTCTACCTTGTTCGCTTCATCTGTGATTAGGTACTCGACTTTAGTAAGATTTGGTAAAGACTAGTGTAATCAATATTTTTAAAGTTACTGAGATTTGAAGGATGCTTATTAAGGATTAAGGCAATTTAAAAATATTTGTGTAGGTGATACCCATCCACTGTATTTAGAATTTTAATTTCATAAAAACAATTTTTAATTTTAGGAACAAGAGCTGAATGCTCGAGCCCGGGCCCTACAAGCTGCATCTGCATCCTGTTCATTTCGGCCCAATGGATTTGACGACAATGATCCACCAGGAAGCTGTGGACCAACTGGTGGTGGGGGTGGAGGAGGGTTTAATACAGTTGGCAGACTCGTATTTTGATGCTGAGAGAGTCCAAAATGCACTGGTCACAAAACATCCAATACTATGACTGTTTAAATGTCAGACTGTAACAAATATCATATCTATCTTTTATTTTTCTTTTCATTAGACCGTTATATAAGAAAACATAGTGCTTGTTTTCATTTTGTTGACAAAACGTTTATTAACAAAATGCATCATTGGGAAAAAATCTACCTCTTAAAATTCCATTTTCTTTTATGGTTAGACATGCTTGACCAAAAATTTTCAGAGGCAAATACGTACCTGGTCCCTAATTAAGCTGCATTAAATTTAGTAGAGGCAATTAAATGGTCCTGTCCTCAGTTTTACTGAACAAAAGATAGATTTCATTTAGCATCCTTTATAAAAGAATTGGTGTTAGAGGTGAAGGAAATATTGTTAGTAAGGAAAGAAAGAAAATCTTTTATTTCCTGTGTAGTTACCCCATTATTAAATTCAAGTCTTTGAGAATACTAGAGATGATATAGTCTCTCATGAAGGCAATAACATAAACTTTATCGAGCTGTAGTGCTTTTCAGGTTTGTTCAGTGCTGTCTTCAGCATCACTGTATCTACATTTCAAGTACAAATGTTTTAAAAAAGGATTATTTATACATATGTGCTGAATTGATTTTAAGAAAGGTGCATGATCCTGTAGGAGCCACATTTTTACCTAAAAATTGCTAACTTTGTAGTGTTTCTAATTGTTTGAGGATTTTAAAAATTCTATTTCAGGGAGTATATCTTCTGTGTGTTTTGAAGGAGGTGAGTTCTGTATGTGCCTTGCAGTACTGTAATTCAAAAATAGGAATCTTTGGCTGCGGAAAAGTTTTTTACAAATGAAATGTTAGGAAGTAATTTTTTGTGCTAATGTTAAAATTATAACCTTTTGAAAGGTATTAGATTTTCCTGAAGTAAAATCTGATGGTTCTAAATCAATAAGTGTAATAGTTTGTTTTTAACTCTTAGAAGAATTCAGAGGAAATCAACCTAGTCAAGTAAAAAAATTTTTTCGATTTTGTTACTTAATCCTCAGAATATTAAACATTGATCACATATTTTTAGAGTTATACATTTGTGGGGTTTTTTGTTTTTTCTCATTTGAGTCATGCGTTTTGCACAGTTGTTTCTGTTTCACAGTTTCAGATAAAATGTCGAAATGTCAGCCCCTGTGGTCCCACATTTTCTTTTGCCAGGAAACTGGAAACAAGTCACTTCTCCTGGGTCTTGATTATACAGTATTTAGAAGTTATCCCAATTGTCCCCATTCCTAAAAGTTTTAACTTATCCATGGTGTACATTGTTCTGAAGATTGGTCACATATTTATTTTGAAAACATTTTAAGGAAAGAATGTTCTTTGGTGATTTGGGGTTTATCTTTTTCCCAAGCTTTTAATGGCAGTGGTTAAAAACAGAACTCCTCATCTTCATTCTACTACTTCCCACTCCTAACCTGTTTCTAGTCACCAGGAAGATTAGGAAAACTGACTGGATTAGTTAAAAACTGGAAATTCTTTTGCAGAATTGAGACTTCTCTTGCCTACAAATCACTGAACCAGAAAGTTTTTTTTATCAACTGTCTTTCCTCTGGACTTCCTGTTGTTCTAATAATGAATGTCTAAGCTATGCGGTCAGTTATCCACTGGCTAGATAATGATTTATAGTCAGACTATATCAGTCTTAGCATCTATTGAAATTGGTAAAGTCATGTAATACTTGGTGGGTTGATAGTGGGCTCAGCTGCTTCTACTAGAAACTTCCATAAAGACAATTAGACCTACACAAAGTTTTATCTATGAAAATAGCAAGTCATTCAAAGATTTTTATGTGTCAAGGTAATACATATTGAATTTTCAAAATGATAAGAGAAAGATGAAATTCTAGTTATATAATAATACTGAGCATATTTAGATAACTTCATACCACTACCAAAGACTGGAAATTAAAGATTTCCTTTTAAGATTAAAAATATAGTAACATTAATTATTTGCTGAACTTTTATTTATTTTAGAGAAAATTGTTAATTTTTTCCTTTTTTTTAAACATTTTTATTGGAGTATAACTGCTTTACAATGGTGTGTTAGTTTCTGCTGTATAGCAGAGTGAATCAACTATACATATACATATATCCCCGTATCTCCTCCCTCTTGCATCTCCCTCCCACCCTCCCTATCCACCCCTCTAGGTGGTCACAAAGCACCAAGCTGATCTCCCTGTGCTATGCGGCTGCTTCCCACTAGCTAACTATTTTACATTTGGTAGTGTATATACGTCCTTGCCACTCTCTCACTTTGTCCCAGCTTATCCTTCCCCTTACCCGTGTCCTCAAGTCCATTCTCTACGTCTGTGTCTTTATTCCTGTCCTGCCCCTAGGTTCAACAGAACCATTTTTTTTTTAGATTCCATATATATGTGTTAGCATACGGTATTAGTTTTTCTCTTACTTCACTCTGTATGTGAATTTTTTTAATTGAAGTATAGTTGATTTACAATGCTGTGCTAATTTCTGTTGTACAGCAAAGTGATTCAATTATACATATATATACATTCTTTATTATATTCTTTTCCATTTTGGCTTAGCTCAGAATATTGAATACAGTTCCCTGTGCTATACGGTAGGACCTTGTTGTTTATCCCTTCTGTATGTTATAGTTTGTATCTGCTAACCCCAAACTCCCAGTCCATCCCTCCCATGCCCCTCCTCCGCCTTTGCAACCACAAGTCTGTTCTCTATGTCTGTGTGTCTGTTTCTGTTTTGTAGATGTGTTCCTTTGTGTCATATTTTAGATTCCATGTATAAGTGATAATATTGTCTTTCTCTTTCTGACTTATTTCACTTAGTATGGTAATCTATAGTTCCATCCATGTTGCTGCAAATGGCATTATTTCATTCTTTTTTATGGCTGAGTAGTATTCCATTGTGTATATGTACCACATCTTTATCCATTCATTTGTTGATGGACATTTACAATGTTTCCATGTCTTGGCTGTTGTGAATAGTGCTGCTATGAACTTAGGGGTGAATGTATCTTTTTGAATTATAGTTTTGTCTGGATATATGCCCAGGAGTGGGATTGCTAGATCATATGGTAATTCTATTTTTAGCTTTTTGAGGAACCTTCATACTGTTTTCCATAGTGGCTGCACCAACTTACATTCCCACCAACAGTGTAGGAGGGTTCCCTTTTCTCCACAGTCTCTCCAGCATTTGTTATTTGTAGAGTTTTTAGTGATGGCCATTCTGACTGGTGTGAGTTGGTACCTCATTGTAGTTTTGATTTGCATTTGTCTAATAATTAGTGATGTTGAGCATCTTTTCATGTGCCTATTGGTTATCTGTGTGTCTTTGAAGAAATGTCTATTTAGGTCTTCTGGCCATTTTTCTATTGAGTTGTTTTTTTGTTATTGATTTGTATGAGCTGTTTGTATATTTTGGAAATTAAGCCCTTGTCGGTCACATTGTTTGCAAATATTTTCTTCCATTCCGTAGGTTGTCTTTTCATTTTGTTTATGGTTTCCTTTGTAAGTTTCATTAGATCTCATTTGTTTATTTTCGTTTTTATTTCTATTGCCTTGGGAGACTGACCTAAGAAAACATTGGTACAATTTCTGTCAGAGAATGTTTTGCTTATTATCTCTTCTAGGAGTTTTATGGTGTCATGTCTTATGTTTAAGTCTTTAAGCCATTTGAGTCTATTTTTATGCATAGTGTCGGGGTGTGTTCTAACTTCACTGATTTACATGTGGCTGTCCAGCTTTCCCAGCACCCCTTGCTGAAGAGACTGTCTTTTTTCCTATTGTATATTCTTGCCTCCTTTGTCTAAGATTAATTGTCCATAGGTGTGTGGGTTTATTCTGGGGCTCGCTGTTCTGTCCCATGTATCTATCTGTATGTCTGTTTTTGTGCCAGTACCATGCTGCTGTGATTACTGTAGCTTTGTAGTATTATCTGAGGTCTGGGAGGGTTATGCCTCTATCTTCGTTCTTTTTCCTCAGGATTGCTTTGGCAATTCTGGGTCTTTTATGGTTCCATACAAATTTTAGGATTATTCTAGTTCTGTGAAAAATGTCATGGGTAATTTGTTAGGGATCTCATTAAATCTGTAGATTGTTTTGGGTAGTATGGCCATTTAACAATATTAATTCTTCCAATCCAAGAGCATGGGATACCTTTCCATTTCTTTGAATCACCTTTAGTTTCCTTTATTAATGTTTCATAGTTCTCAGCATTTAAGTCTTTTGCCTTCTTAGCCAGGTTTATTCCTAAGTACTTTTTTTTTTTTTTGGCGCAATTATAAAAGGTAGTCTTTTTTTTACATTCCCTTTCTGATATTTCATTGTTAGTGTAAAGAAATGCAACTGGTTTCTGTATGTTAATCTTGTATCCTGCTACCTTGCTGAATTTTTTTATCAGTTCTAGTAGTTTTTGTGTGGAATCTTGAGGGTTTTCTATATATAGTATCATGTCATCTGCATGTAATGACAGTTTTACCTCTTCCCTTCCAATTTGGATACCTTTTATTTATTTTTCTTGCCTGAGTGCTGTGGCTAGGACTTCAGTAGTATGTTGAATAAAAGTGGTGAGAGTGGGCATCTTTATCATGTTGTGTTGATTTTAGTGGGAAGGCTTTCACCTTTTCACCGTTGAGTGTTATATTGGCTCTGGGTTTGTCATAAATAGCTTTTATTATGTTGAGATATGTTCCTTCTATATCTACTTTAATAAGAGTTTTTATCATGAATGGATGTAGAATTTTGTCAAATGTTTTTTCTGCATCTGTTGAGATGATTGTGTGGTTTTTGTCTTTTGTTGATGTGGTGTATCTCATTGATTGATTTGCATATGTTGAACCATACTTGTGAACATGCGATGAATACCACTGGTTGTGTAAAATCCTCTTCCTGTATTGATACTTTTATCATGTTATAGTGTCCTTATCTTTCTTTATGGCCTTTGTTTTAAAGTCTATTTTGTCTGATATGAGCATTGCGACCCCTACTTTCTTGTCATTTATGTTTGCGTGAAATATCTTTTTCCATCCCCTTACTTTCAATCTATGTGTGTCCTTTGCCCTAAAGTGACTCTCTTGTAGGCAGCATATTATAGGCTCTTGTTTTTTTTATCCAATCTGCCACTCTTATGTCTTTTGATTGGATCATTTAGTCCATTGACATTTAAGGTAATTATTGATATGTATTTATTACTATTTTAAACCTTGTTTTCCTGTTGTTTTTATATTTCTTCCTTGTCCCTTTTTCTTTTTTGCTTTTCCTTTTGTGATTTGATTTTTTTTTTTTTTTGGATTATACTTATGTTGTCTTCTCTTTGGTGTTTGTGACTTTATTGTATGTTTTTGATTTGTTTTGGTTACCCTGTTTTTCAAGTATGTTAACCCCTTCCTACATCTACTTTGCCTTAGACTGGTAGTCATATAGGCTCAAATGCATTCTTTAAAATTAAAACCAAAAAAGAATCTAAATTTTCTTTCTCTCCTCCCCCACATTTTGTGATTTTGATGTCCTCTTTTACAGCTTCATGTTCATCCTTTTGCTGTTCCTTGTGGTTATCATCACTTTCACAAATAGATTTTTTTTTTCTTTTTAATCTGTATACTGGCTCATTTAAGTGATTTACTTTCCTATTGTGATTTCCTCTTTCCTATAGCTTCTTGCCTCTTTTCTATTTAGAGAAATCCTTTCAATATTTCTTTTAGGATAGGTTTAGTATTGCTGTATTCTTTTAGTTTTTGCTTTTCTAAGAAATTCCTTATCTCTTTCTATTTTAAACGGTAATCTTGCTGGGTGGAGTATTCTCGGTTGCAGATTTTTCCCTTTCGAGACTTTGAATATATTTTGCCATTCTCTTCTGGCCTGTAACATTTCTGTAGAAAAATCAGCTGATAGCCCTATGGGGGTTCCCTTGTAATTAACCTTGTTTTTCTCTTGCTGCCTTTAGAATCCTTTCTTTAACATTTGCCATTTTAATTATAATATGTCTTGGTGTACGTCTGTTTGGGTTCATCTTCTTTGGAACCCTGTGCTTCCTGTACCTGGATATCTGTTTCCTTCTTTAAGTTTGAGAAGTTTTCAGCCATAATTTCTTCAAATACATTTTCAATCCCCTTTTCTCCTTCTTCTCCTTCTGGAATCCCTATTATGCATAGATTGGCAGGCTTTTAATTATCCCATAGGTCTCTCATACTGCTTTCATTTCTTTTCATTTGGCTTTCTGTCCGCTGTTCTGACTGGGTGATTTCCATTATTCTATCTCCCAGATCATTTACTCATTCTTCATTCTTACTTCATTCTTACTGCTGTTCATTGCCTTTAGTTCAGCTTTTGTCTCTGCAAATGAATTTTCTAATTTTCCTTGGCTCCTCCTCCTATTTTCTAGTTCCTTTTTAAAGTAATCTGCATTTCTGTCGACAGCCTTTCTAATTCCTTTAGTATTTTCATTATCTCCTCTTTAAACTTGGTGTCTATTAGACTGAAGAGGTCTCTTTCGTTGTTCTTTCAGGGGAATTCTCTTGGTCTTTTAAGTGGGAGTGGTTCCTCTGCTTCTTCATTTTACTTATATTTCTCTTACTCTGAGTTTAGGAGAAACAGTTATCTACTGTGGTCTTGGAAAGCTATTTATACGTAGGAGTGTCCCTGTGCACCTTGGGTAGGTTTATTATTTTTGGCACAAGGGCTCTTCTTAGTATGGATGCCTGCCACCTTTTTCCTCAGCGTGTGCTGGCTGTTATCCCCTTGATAGGGGATACACAGATGTGGTGGCTCGTGCACCCTCCCAGAGCCCTCAACAGGGCAGTGGTGGCCAGTGCGCACTCCCAGATCTCAACAGCAGAGGCTTGTGCGCGCTCCTAGATCCCGTAACAGTGGTGACAACGGCTGGCACACTCCCAGATCTCTCAGTGGTGGCAGCTCACACGTGCTCCAGAGCCTGCAACGGCAGAGGTAGCAGTTGGCACCTGCTCCCTGATATTTCAGCAGTGGTGTGCATTGGTGGCAGCAGCTCACACCCACCCCCAGGGTTCGTGACAGCAGTGTCCTGTCACCTGAGAGTGCGCACATGGGGAAAGAGTCTCCTATGGCAGGGCCGGGCCCTCTCCTCGCCCGCCCCCCAGCAATGGCGCCTCACCTCTACGGCAGGCCAAGGATTCGTCCGCTTGCACGCTCGGTTACAGCCACATCACACTCCAGCCCTTTCAGGCCGTCTCCTCACAGCTGAGCCCAGTCCTCTCCCTGGGCCTGACCTCTGAAGCCTGAGCTTCAGCACCGAGCCCCCGTCTGCACCAGCAGACATGCATCTCAGGCTGGGGATCGCAGGGCAGCAGCACTGACAATCTGTTCGTCTCTCTCCATTTTGCCTCCCAAAAACAGGTTGCTGCACTCTCCTCCGAGGCTCCAAAGCTCCTCCTCCATCCAGGCTGATCTCCCCACCAGTGAGAGGACTTCCCAGGGTGCAGGAACCTTTCCTCTTTCACAGCTCACTCCCAGGGCCACAGGTCCCATCCTGATTCCTTTTTTTTTTTCTTTTCTTTGTCTTTTGTCCTACCTGGTTACATGGAGATTTTCTTGCCCTTTTGGAAGTCTGAGGTCTGCTAGCATGCAGTAGATGTTCTGTGAGAATAGTCCCACATGTTGATATATTTTTGATGTATTTTTGGGAGGAGGTGACCTCCATGTCCTACTACTATGCCATCTTGATCGCTCTTCTTATTTGCTGAATTTAAAGTATTTATACCTATGGAAGATTTGGAACCAGAATAATGAGACACTTCATTCAAAAACTCATCTAACTGACCCTTTTCAATAAGCTAATACTAAGGATTGCTAAGGATCATTTTATTCCTCAGTAATTAGCATCTCCATTGCTTTCATGCAGCTTTATTTGATTGTCATATTAGGTCTTTTCTTTCTCCCATATTCCTAACCCTTGTACTTTCCTCTGACTCTTGCATATAAGGTCTGACTGAAGGCTGACTAGAGAACTACTGTTTCTCTTTAGTTCAGCCTAAGGTAATCAGTTTAAATGAAGCTGCTCATTGCTGCTGAGAAGAGCACATTAGGCCTCACTAACAAAAATTAAAAACTAGAAATCTAAGTCTATTCTTTCAAGGATGTTTATTGACACATTGAGAAAAGTAGAATTTTTTTCCAGAGAGATATACAAAGAAGAAAATACATGTGATGTTGTTGGATATGTAAGCCCTTGTAACCCATCCACTAAGAAAATGCCTGTGCACCTCTGACTCATGACATTTACATAGCTCATGTTGGAGAAAGGAATGTAGCTCATTCCCCAAGTATCTTCCCATCACTTCTCTTCCAGCTGAATAATCAGAGAAACAGGGCAACATTGTATTAGAGATCCCTGACTTTCGTTTCCATACTTTAAGTTTCCAGAAGAATCCTTTGGATGTAGAAGTAAAGATCTCTCATAATGTCTAGAGGTATTGTGGGACTTTGTGGCAGGTTCAGAAGGCCTATTATGTTTTTAACTCACATTTGGAAAGAACAAAAATATTTCGAAAGTAAGTCTTAACCTCAAATCCATAATGTTCTTTGTCATTTAGTTCCATTCTTATGATAATGTTATTTACAAAAGCAGTTATATTTTCATAGACTACCTCTTCAAAAACTTTTTGCTACCTCTTTTAAAAGGGGATTGAATGCTTATTGTGTGCCCAGCACAGTTTAAGGAAAACATAATTGGCATAATCTGTCCAGTACACATATCTTAATATAAATCACCATTTTGATGTTGTATTCTTAGTTCCAGTTCTTGATTCCCAGTATATATTTTCCTATGATTATGCACTTCACATAATATGCACTATACAAAGAGAGCTTTTTAAATGAATATTTCAGAGAAAATAATATATATATGGCATCTTATCTCATAAGTGTTGTACTTTGTATATATTTTTACCCTCTGTTTTTTCGAATAAGTTTAGATTTCTGAAACTAAATAGTCCTGAAGTAATGGATAAGTTCTTCACATCTTAGGAAAACTTATTAGGAAATGTTAACTATGATTAATAACTTAGTAACATAATCTACAGGAATAAGGTTAAACCTTGGATAATGTGATCTTGTAACTAACAAACAGGTTAAAGTGAAAGCAAGGAAATTTGAATTGAAGTTAACCCAATGACTCTCTTCCACTGGAAGGGAACCAGAAAGCATGTTGCCATTGTTGCTGCTCATGGTCTTCTTTCAGTAGTGAAGGATGTCACCTTGAAGACAAAGCCTACACACAAAGGAGGGCAAAGCAAAGCAAAGCAAAGCAAGAGAATTGTAGAGAAATAGTGCTGGAGTCCTGACTGTACTTCACTCAGTCCTCATGACCCGAGTTTCTTGCTATACCAGGGATGGAATAAGAACTAACTGAGAGGAGCTTGGGACAAGATGGCAGAGTAGAAGGATGTTGGGCTCACTTCCTCTCACGAGCACACCAAAATCACAACTGCTGAACAGCAGTCAATAAAAAAGACTGGAACCTGCCAAAAAAGGTAGTCTTCATCCAAGGATATAAAGAAGAAGCCACAAGACGGTAGGAGAGGCGCACTTGTGATATAATCAAATCCTGTACTCCCTAGGTGGGCAATCCACAAACTGGAGAAAATTATATCGCAGAAATTCTCCCACAGGAGTGAGGGCTCTGAGCCCCACGTCAGGCTCCCCAGCCTGGGGGTCTGGCATTAGGAGGAGCCCACAGAGTATTTGGCTTTGAAGGCCAGTGGGGCTTGATTGCAGGAGCTCCACAGGACTGGGGGGAACAGAGACCCCACTTTTGGAGAGCGCACACAAGGTCTCACACATACCAGGACACAGGGCAAAAGCAGAGTTTTCATGGGAGCCTGGGCTGGACCTACCTGCTGGTCTTGGAGTGTCTCCTGGGGAGGCGGGGTGTGACTATGACTCTCCCTGGGGATATGGACACTGGTGGTAGAGATTTCAGGGAAAGTTCAGCTATGTGGACTTGAGGAGGCAGACGTCTTGCTTGTGTCATCAGCATGAAGACCTGGCCCCACCCAACAGCCTGTAGACTCCAGTGCTGGGACGCCTCAGGCCAAACAACCAACAGGGTGGGAACACAGCCCCACCTATCAGCAGACAAGCCACCTAAAAACTTCCTGAGCCCACAGCTGCCTCTAGACACACCCCTTGACATGGCCCTGCTCACCAGACTGCCAAGACCCAGCTCCACCTACCAGTGGACAGGCACCAACTTCTCCCACCAGGAAGCCTGCACAAGCCTGTAGACCAACCTCACCCACCAGGAGACAGACACCAGAAGCAAGAATACTACAATCCTGCATCCTGCGGAACTGAGTCTGCAAACACAGAAATTTAGACAAAATGAGATGGCAAGGGAGTCTGTTCTAGATGAAGGAACAAGATAAAACCCCAGAAGAACAACTAAGTAAAGATAGGCAGTCTACCCAAGAAAGAGTTCAGAGTACTGAATGTAATGATGATCCAAGATCTCAGGAAAAGAATGAATGCACAGAGTGAGAAGTTACAAGAAATTATTAACAAAGAATTAGAAAATATAAAGAACAACCAAGCAGAGTTGAAGAATACAATAATTGAAAAATACACTAGAAGGAATCAACAGCAAAATAAATGAGGCAGAAGAGTGAATAACTGAGCTGGAAGACAGAATGGGGGAAATCACTGCCATGGAACAGAATAAAGAAAAAAGAATGAAAAGAAATGAGGACAGTTTAAGAGACTTCTGAGACAACAATAAATGCACCAATATTTGCATTATAGGGGTCCCAGAAGGACAAGAGAGAAAGAAAGGGCCTGAGAAAATATGTGAAGAGATAACAGATGAAAACTTGCCTAACATGGGAAAAGAAACAGTCATCCAAGTCCAGGAAGTGCAGAGAGTGCCAGGCAGGTTAACCCAAGGAGAAACCAAGACACATGATAAACTGACAACAATTAAAGACAAAGAGAAAATATTAAAAACAACAAGGGAGAAGCAACAAATAACATACAAGTTCATCCCCATAAGGATATCAGCTGATTTTTCAGCAGAAACTCTGCAGGCCAGAAGAGAGTGACATGATTTTTTAAAGCGATAAAAGCAAAAAACCTATAACCAAGAATACTCTACCCAGCAAGGCTCTCTTTCAGATTCGATGGAGAAATCAAAAGCTTTACATACAAACAAAAGTTAAAAGAATTCAGCACCACCAAACCAGCTTTACAACAAATGCTAAAGGAACTTCTCTAGGTGGAAAAGAAAATGCCACAACTAGAAACAAGAAAAGTATGAAATGGGAAAGCTCACCAGTAAAGGTAAATATACAGTAAAGGTAGGAAATCATCCACACACAAATACATCAAAACCAGTAATCATGAGATCAGGAGAGTACAAATGCAGGATATTTTAAATGCATTTGAAATTAAGAGATCAGCCACTTAGAATAATCATGTATATATAGACACTGCTATATCAAAACCTCATGGTAACCACAAACCAAAAATCTATAATAGATATACACGCAAAAAAGAAAATGGAATCCAAACACAACACTAAAAATAGTCATCAAATCACAAGGCAAGATAACAGAAGAGGAAAGGAAGGAAAAAGATCTACAAAAACAAATCCAAAACAATTAACAAAATGGCATTAAGAACGTGTATATCAATAATTACCTCAAATGTAAATGGATTAAGTGCTCCAACCAAAAGACAGACTGTCTGAATGGATAAAAACACAAGACCCATATATATGCTGTCTACAAGACACCCACTTCAGATCTAGAGACACATACAGACTGAAAGTAAGGTGATGGAAAAAGTATTCCATGCAAATGGAAATCAAAGAATGCTAGAGTAGTAATACTCATATCATACAAAATAGACTTTAAAATAAAGACTGTTACAGGAGAAAAAGAAGGACATTATGTAATGATCAAGGGATCAATTCAAGAAGAAGATATAAAAATTGTAAATATATATGCACCCAACATAGGAGCACCTCAGTATATAAGGTAAATGCTAATAGCCATAAAAGGTGAAATTGACAGTAACACAATAATAGTGGGGGACTTTAACAACCCACTTACATCAATTGAAAGATCATCCAGACAGAAAACAAATAAAGGAAACACAGGCCTTAAATGACACATTAGACCAGGTGGACTTAAGTGATATTTATAGAGCATTCCACATGAAAGCAGCAGAATACACATTCTTTTCTAGTGTACATAGAATATTCTCCAGGTAGATCACATGCTGGGCCACAAAGCAAGCCTTGGTAAATTTAAAACTGAAATCATATCAAGCATCTTTTCAGACCACAACACTATGAGTGAAAATCAACTACAAGAAAAAAACTGTAAAAAACACAAACACGTGGAGGCTAAACAATATGCTACTAAACAACCAATGGATCACTGAAGAAATCAAAGAGGAAATCAAAAAATACCTAGAGATAGGGCTTCCCTGGTGGCGCAGTGGTTGAGAGTCCGCCTGCCGATGCAGGGACACGGGTTCGTGTCCCGGTCCGGGAAGATCACACATACCGAGAGCGGCTAGGCCCGTGAGCCATGGCCGCTGAGCCTGCATGTCTAGAGCCTGTGCTCCGCAACGGGAGAGGCCACAACACTGAGAGGCCCGCATACTGCAAAATATATATATATATATATAGAGAGAGAGAGAGAGAGAGAGAGAGAGATAAAAATGAAAACACAATGATCCAAAACCAATGGGACACAGCAAAAGCAGTTCTAAGAGGGAAGCGTATAGTGATACAAGCTTACCTCAAGAAACAAGAAAACTGGGCTTCCCTGGTGGCGCAGTGGTTGAGAGTCCGCCTGCCGATGCAGGGGACACGGGTTCGTGCCCTGGTCCGGGAAGATGCCACATGCCGCAGAGTGGCTGGGCCCGTGAGCCATGGCCGCTGAGCCTGCGTGTCCGGAGCCTGTGCTCCACAATGGGAGAGGCCACAACAGTGAGAGGCCCGCATACCACAAAAAAAAAAAAAAAAGAAAGAAAAAAGAAACAAGAAAACTGGTGAATAAATAACCTAACCTTACAGCTAAAGCAACTAGAGAAAGGAGAGCAAAAAAAACCCAAAGTTAGTAGAAGGAAAAATATCATAAAGATCAGAGCAGAAATAAATGAAATGGAAACAAAGAAAAAAATAGCAAAGATCAATGAAACTAAAAGCTGGTTCTTTGAAAAGATAAACAAAACTGATAACCCTTTAGCCACACTCATCAAGAAAAAACAGGGACAGGGACTGAATGAACAAAATTAGAAATGAAAAAGGAGAAGTTAACAACAGACACCACAGAAGTACAAAGGACGATAAGAGACTACTACAAGCAACTGTATGCCAATAAAATGGACATAGAAGAAATGGACAACTTCTTAGAAAGGTACAGTCTCCCAAGACTGAACCAGGAAGAAATAGAAAATATGAACAGACCAATTACAAGTACTGAAATTTAATCTGTGATTTTAAAACTCCCAACAAACAAAAACCCAGGACCATATGGCTTCACAGGCAAATTCTATCAAACATTTAGAGAAGAGTTAACATCTATCCTTCTGAACTATTACAAAAAAATTGCACAGGAAGGAACACTCCCAGGCTCATTCTATGAGGCCAGCATTACCCTGATACCAAAACCAGACAAAGATACCACAAAGAAAGAAAATTACACACCAATATCACTGATGAACTTAGATGCAAAAATCCTCAACAAAATACTATCAAACTGAATCCAACAAACATTAAAAGGATCATACACCATGATCAAGTGGAATTTATCACAGAGATACAAGGATTTTTCAAATTCCGCAAATCAAGCAGTTTGATACACCACATTAACAAACTGAAGAATAAAAACCATATGATCATCTCAATAGATGCAGGAGAAGCTTTTGATAAAATTCAACATCCATTTATGACAGTAAAACTGTCACTGTTTGCAGATGACAGATACATAGAAAATCCTAAATATGCTACCAGAAAACTACTAGAGCTTATCAGTGAATTCTGTAAAGTTGCAGGATACAAAATTAACACAGAGAAATCAGTTGCATTTCTATAAACTAACAATGAAAGATCAGAAAGAGAAATTAAGGAAACAAACCCATTTACCATTGCATCAAAAAGAATAAAACACTTAGGAATAAACCTCCCGAAGGAGGCAAAAGACCTGTACTGTGAAAACTATAAGATGCTGATGAAAGAAATCAAAGATGACACAGATTGAAAGATATACTGTGTTCTTGAATTGGAAGAATCAATATTGTTAAAATGACCGTACTGCCCAAGGCAATCTACAGATTCAATGCAATCCTTATCAAATTACCAATGGCATTTTTCACAGCTCTAGAGCAAAAAAAATCTTAAAATTTGTATGGAAACACAAAAGACCCCGAATCACCAAACAATCTTGAGAAAGAAAAATGGAGCTGGAGGAATCAGGCTCCCTGGCATCGGACTACACTACAAAGCTACAGTAATCAAAACAGTATGGTACTGGCACAAAAACAGACTTATAGATCAATGGAACAGGATAGAAAGCCCAGAAACAAACCCACACACCTACAACAAAGGAGGCAAGACCATACAATGGAGAAAAGACAGTCTCTTCAATAAGTGGTGCTGGGAAAACTGAACAGCTACAGGTAAAGCATGAAATTAGAAAATTCTCTAACACCATAAACAAAAATAAACTGAAAATGGATTAAAGACCTAAATGTAAGGCCAGATACTATAAAACTCTTAGAGGATAATATAGGCAGAACACTCTTTGACACAAATCACAGCAATATCTTTTTGGATCCATCTCCTAGAGTAATGGAAATAAAAACAAAAATAAACAGATGTGACCTAATTAATCTTAAAAGTGTTTGCACAGCAAAGGAAACCACAAACAAAATGAAAAAGACAACCTACAGAATGCGAGAAAATATCTGCAAACAGCGTGACTGACAAGGGATTAATCTCCAAAATATATAGATAGCTCATACAGCTCAATATCAAAAAAAAAAAACAATCAAAAAATGGGCAGAATATCTAAATAGACATTTCTCCAAAGAAGACACACAGATGGTCAATCACATGAAAAGATGCTCAATACTGCTAATTATTAGAGAAATGCAAGTCAAAACCACAATGGGGTATCATCTCACACCAGTCAGAATGGCTATCATCAAAAAGTCTACAAATAATAAATGCTGGAGAGGGTGTGGAGAAAAGGGAACACTACACTGTTGGTGGGAATGTAAATTAGTAGAGCCACTACGGAAAATGGTGTGGAGGTTCCTTTAAAAACTAAAAATGGAGCTACCATATGACCCTGCAATCCCACTTCTGAGCATATATCTGGAGAAAACCATAATTCGAAAATATGGATGCACCCCAATGTTCATAGAAGCACTATTTGCAATAGCCAAGACATGGAAACAACCTAAGTGTGCGTCGACAGATGAATGGATAAAGAAGACGTGGAATATATATATCAATACAATGGAATATCACTCCATCGTATAAAAAAAGCCATAAAAAAGAATGAAATATTGCTATTTGCAACAACATGGATGGACCTAGAGTTTATCATACTAAGTGAAATAAGTCAGAGAAAGACAAATATCATGATATCGCTTGTATGCAGAATCTAAAAAAATGATACAAATGAACTTGTTTACAAAACAGAAAGAGACTTGCAGACAAAGGAAACAAACTTATGGTAACCAAAGTGGAAAGGTAGAGGGAGGGATAAACTAGGAGTTTGGGAGTAACATATACACACTACCGTATATATATAAAATAGATAACCAACAAGGACCTATTGTATAGCATAAGGAACTATACTCAGTATTTTATAATAACATATATTGGAAAAGAATCTGAAAAACTGAATCACTTTGCTGTACACCTGAAACTAACACAACATTGTAAGTCAACTATACTTCAGTTTAAAAAATAAAGAAAATTTAAAAATAAAGAAAAAGATAAGCCAAAAAAATTTAACCCAATGAAGCTTAAAAAAGAACTCTAAAATATAAGTTCTTCCATATATATTCTTAAGCATTTACCAAACTGTCATATCATTATAATGTTAGCCTTATTTTTTGTTTTACTAAGTTAATTTTCTTACAGGGTCCTTTTTGGAAGTGAATGAACCTCAAAATGAATGAGGGATTTTAAAAAGCAAGGATTCAAAGTAAACAGTTCTTTTAAAAAAAAATAGGGCTTCTCTGGTGGTGCAGTGGTTGGGGGTCCACCTGCTGGTGCAGGGGACGTGGGTTCGTGCCCTGCTCCAGGAGGGTCCTGCATGCCGCAGAGCGGCTGGGCCCATGGGCCGTGGCCGCTGGGCCTGCGCGTCCGGAGCCTGTGCTCCGCAACGGGAGAGGCCGCGGCAGTCAGAGGCCCGCGTACCGCAAAAAGGAAGGAAAAAGAAAAAAATAATAAAAAGGAAAAAGCTTATAAAGAAACTGCAGGTTTCCTGTATGAAAAGAAGTTTTGCTATAGAAATAATTTTAAAGAAATAAAGAGTTTTATTCAACAAATTAACTATCTGGGTTTTACAAAATAAAAGGGATTTGTTATGTAAAACCTTTAGCCACAGTGTTACATAACCAATGTGGATTTAAAATTAAAAATAGAATCTAAGAAGTCAGCCAAGTGTGTAGCCAGCTCTCATCTGTGTCAATTATGGCCTGCAGTCGTTTTTCTCTTAATAAATCTCATGTTTTCAAGTTTTGCTTTGTATGCTAGACACACACACACACATCTTGGTTTCAGAGGGATAAAAAGGTTAGCCTTTCCTGGCTAGATCAGCAGTTTTCAACCTTGTATTATGTTAGTAACACTTGGAAAGCTTTTAAAAAATAATACCATGCCTGGCCCTGCCCCTGCCCCTGCCCCAGGCCTATTAAATTACATGGGGAGTGGGCACCAATATTTTTTGAAGTTCCTCACCTGATTTAAATGTGCAACCTTGGTTGAGAACTTCTGGGTTAGAAAACGAGTTGTTTTCTCTAGGGCTTTTATCCAAGGACACTAACATGTTGAGTGTCTATCATGTGCTGGATACTGATAGATATTTATATGTCTTGTTAACTTATATCAGCCCTGTAAGTGAGTTCATACCTTTACCCTCCCTTACACTTTTATGGATAAAGTGAAGACTCAGATTAAGGAACTTGCTCAAAATTTTGAAGCTAAAAAATCAGAAATTGAGATTTTTAAAAATCATAATTGAGATTTTAATCCAGGTCTTCAGAACTCCAAAGTCAATGCTCTGACAGAGGGACAGTAACAAGTAGGAGAAAAATGTGATCAAAAGACAAGCAAATTACATATTAATAAGGGTTTGCAATAAACTTAATGAAACAAAATTTCTATAATCTGTATCAATTATACTTTTGCACTCCAAACATTATTCAAAAACGAAAAAATATGAGACCTGCTTTGTTAAAACTTATATGGTTGAGAAACACGGTTCTGAGCAAACTCATTTGCTACATCTGTTTAATCTCTGTTTACTAGCCTTATTTCTTCCATTCTTCCTTTTCTGTCCTCCCAAGTCACACTGGACCTTGTATAGTTCTTATTCAGACAACATTATGTACTTGCCATCTCTAGGCTTTTGCACATGCAAGTCTCAGTATAGCACACCATTCCCCTCACCCCACTTTTCCCTCCCTGTTTTCATTTGACTAATTCCTGCTCACCTGTCAATATGCTCAAGTCTTCTCATAAAAACCTCCCAAACTGACTAGTCTCCCCTTTTGTCCTGGGTTGTGTCTTGTGCTTCTCCTTGAAAAGACCATGGCTTAGTAATGGAGCTAAATTAGCCTTAAAGGCTGATCCTCTATAGCAACAAAGATTAAAAGCAGGTCTTAACACAAACAGGCTATTTTAGTTAGCATAAAATTCAAGTTAACTCATGTATAAGCCAGAATGACTTCCTTATATCTCAATATGTGAAATTTTCTTTTATCATTTCCCTGTTACAATGACAAGATGTTCTTTCCAATCTCCTTCTTCTACTCTTCCTGCGAAAGACCCTGCGCCCCACTAAATCATGTTACACAAACATATAACTATAATCCAGGTACAAACATTTCCCCAAAGACCCTATTTTTCTATAAAACAATAGGTCGATGCTTATATTTAACTCTTAATAAACACTTAAATTTTGGGGGAGGAAATAAAAGCTGACTTTCAAAGGATCAAACTCATCTGTAAGTAATTTAACTGCATGCAGAACAAAATCCAACACTCTTTAAAGTAATATGACAAACCCAGTACTTAAGAAAATAAAATTCACAATATTCAGGATCTGATAAAAAAATTATTAGGCATTCAAAGGAGGAAAATATGACTCATACCAAGAAGAAAAACCAATCAATAGAAACAGACTCAGAAATTATGGAAAGGAAGGAATTGACAAACTAGGAGCTTAAAAGAATGTAAAGAAAAATATGAACAAAATGAACAAAAAATATGAATAAAGAAATGGGAAATCCAAGAAGCTCAACAAACCGTCAACAGAATAAACATAAAAGAAACTACACTGGGCTTCCCTGGTGGCTCAGTGGTTAGGAATCTGCCTGCCAATGCAGGGGACATTGGTTTGAGCCCTGGTCCGGGAAGATCCCACATGCCGTGGAGCAACTAAGCCCATGCGCCACAACTACTGAGCCTGCATGCCACAACTACTGAAGCCCATGTGCCTAGAGCCCATGCTCCACAACAAGAGAAGCCACCACAATGAGAAGCCTGTGCACCACAACAAAGAGTAGCTCCCGATCGCTGCAACTAGAGAAGGCCCGTGCACAGCAACAAAGACCCAACTCAGCCAAGAAAAAGAATCATAAAAAAAAGAAAAAAAGAAGCTACACTAAGGCACACCATAATCAAATTTGTTAAAAACAGTGATAAAGAGAAATTCTTAAAAGCAACTGGAGAAAAAGAACACATTACATATGGAACAGAGGTTAGCACACTATATACAGCCCTCAAGCCAAACCTATCATGCCTCCTGTTTTTCATAAATAAAATTTTATTGGAACACTGACAACCTACTTATTTACCTATTGTCTACGGCAGTTTTTACACTACAATGGCAGAGTTGAGTAGTTGTGACAGAGACCATTTATCCTGGAAAGCCAAAAATAGTTATTAAAGTACTTTACAGAAGAAGTCTGTGATACCTGATATAGAAAAACAGCAGAAAGACAGCAGTCTTCTTACTAGAAAATATGCAAGCTGGAAGGCAATAGAATCATCTAAAAAGTGCAGAAAGAAAAACTGCCTAGTGAATATTTGCTATATTATACAAGTGAAAATGTCATTCAAAATGAAGGTAAAATAGACGTTTTTAGACAAAAGCTGAGAATTTTTTTTTTTTTTTTAGTATTTGCACTACATGTATGTTAAAGAAAATTCTTGGCTTCCCTGGTGGCGCAGTGGTTGAGAATCTGCCTGCCAATGCAGGGGACACGGGTTCGATCCCTGGTCTGGGAAGATCCCACATGCCGCGGAGCAACTAAGCCCATGTGCCGCCAACTACTGAGCCTGTGCTCTAGAGCCCAAGAGCCACAACTACTGAACCCGCGTGCTGCAACTACTGAAGCCTGCGTGCCTAGAGCCCGTGCTGTGCAACGAGAAGCCACTGCAATGAGAAGCCCGTGCACCACAATGAAGAGTAACCCCTGCTCGCCGCAACTAGAGAAAGCCCACATAGCAACAAAGACCCAATGCAGCCAAAAAAATAAATAAATAAATTTATTTAAAAAAAAAAAAAAAGAAAGAAAATTCTTCAGGCTGAAGGAAAGTGATACTAGATGGAAACTTGGATTTACACAAAGAAATAAAGAGTGCTGAAACAGATTTGGCACAATTGACTCAATATTCAGGAAAGGAGGGACAGCTTTGGAAAGCTCAAGACTCACCCTGTGCCCGTGAGCAGCAATTTGGACCTCCTGCTGCAACCACCATGCATCCAACATACCATACAGACAGACAAGACTCCCTTCCAGGAAAAGAAGTATAAACATGGACTAAAGCACAATTTGGCAAACTACAGCCTATGAGCCAGCCATCTGTTTATGTAGAAAATCCAAAATAATTAAGAATGTCTAACTTACATATAAAATTTTAAAATTAATAAGCAAGTTTAGCAAGTTACCTGAATATAAAGCCAATATACCAAATTCAAATGTATATTTATATATCAGGAATAATTATTAGAATATGAAATCAAATCATGATACAGCAATATAAAAAAATCAATTTTTTAACACTTAACAGTAGATACACAAGACCTTCACACAGAATGCTAAAAAACATTACTTAGGAAATTAAAGAAGACCTAAACAATTCATGGCTTTGGAAAACTCAATATTATAAATACCTAATTTTCCTCACACTGACCTATAGAATCGATGCACTCCCAATCTTGGAATTTTTACTTATATTAATTGAAAAGCTGATTCTAAAATAGAAATGAAAAAATTCTAAAAATAGCCAAGACTCTCTTGGAAATGAACAAGATAGGATGACTTTCTTTATAGGATAACAAGGTTTATTATAAAATTAATTAAGACAGAATGGGCTTATTATTCTGTTCAGAAAAGAGAATCCAGAAATAGACCCATACTCATGCACACATGATTTATGACAATAGTAACCATTGTTAACCATCCATCCTAGTTTGCCTGAGCCTGAGGCTGTTCCCAGGATGTAGAACTTTCAGAGCTAAAACAAGGAAAATTAGTATAAGTTGGTCTCCACAGACAAAGGTAGCACTTCAGAGCAGTGAGGAAAGGATGGCCTTTTCAATAAATTATAGTGGGGCAATTGGATAATCATATAAAATAAAAGACTTAACCCTTACCTCACACTATATACAAAAATATATTTCAGATGGATTATAAATCTAAACTGAAGGGCAAAATAACACTTCTTAAAGATTACTTGGTAGAATATCTTCAAAACCTTGGAATACGGAAAGATTTCTTTAAAAGGACCCAAAAAGCCCTGTCATGAAGAAAAACAATGATAAAATGGATAACATAAAATGAAAAACTTCTGATCCTCAAAGACACCATTCAGGATGAAAAAGCCGTGGAGTGGAAGATATTTGCAACTCATAAGTGAATATATAAAGAACTACAAATTAAAAAAAAAAAGACAATCCACAGAAAAATGAGGAAAAGAGAAGCAGGAACTTCAAAAGACAACAAATTTCTAAGAAACATACAAAAAGATACTGATCTTCATTAATCATCAGAAAATGTAAGTAAAACCACAGTGGTACACCATGAAATGCTCATAAAATGAATCAACTTAAAAAGATTGACAATATCAAATACTGATGAGGATGTAGAATGTGAAGTCTCATACTTACGGGAGTATGGATTGATAAAACCATTTTGGAAAACCAGCAGTATCTTCAAAAACTGAACCTATGAGTACTCTGTTACCCAGTAACTCACTGCTAGGAATAGATTCTACAGAAATGTGTTCACAAAACACATTTTAAAAGGTTTAATGTAATATAAATCATAATGACCTAAAACTTGAACTAATCAAAGTGTTTATGAAGAGTAGAATAGATAAATAAATTGTGGTATATCGTATGTTAGATACCTATACAGCAGTGAAAATGAATGAACTCCAGATACACATTACAACATGGATGAATTCCACAAGCATAATTTAAGGAGAACAAACCACTAATATAAAGCAGGCAGTCTGTGGATGTAAGAAGTATAGATGTTACCTTTGGAGAAGGGGAGGGGGAAGTGATCACAAAGCATCATGAATGGGGACTTCTGTGGTATAATTCACGTTCTTTGTCTTACCTAGTTGTTCATTTATCAGTTGTGTTCACTTTATGATAACATATCAAACTGCATACTTATAATTTTGTACTTTTCTGTATGTCTTTTTTACTTCAAGAAAACATTGAAAAATTTCATTATAACTGGCATTTTTTTGAGACTGGCCTAGCAGAGTGTAAAACTAAAGGTCAGAAAGCAGTTAAGAAGCTACTCTGAGAGCCCCAAGGATGGATGATGGACTTAAGAGAGTTGAAGAAAACTGGAGAGGATGAGAATGAACTGTTTCCATACATCTAAATTGAGTATCTATTTTAAATTTTAAATTAAATTAAAATGTCAGTTCCTCAGGTACACTAACCACATTTTACTGGTGGTAAACTACATCTTATAATTTTATGCTTCCTTCCCATCCTAACTAACCATCATCTGGATACCCTTATAAAAAATTAAATACATGTCTATTCTCTATGATATAAATGAAAATGTTTAAGAAAAAACTTCTGGGTATCCATCTTCCTGGAAATTTCAGGCTCAGTTCTGACTTCTGAAAGGGGAACTTGTAACAATATTAAAGACTTCCCCATTATTAAGGCAACAGAGCAATAGACTTATTTTAATGCTCCTCCTGTTGACCACTTATTAACCAGTCTGTCCATGGCTATAAGAAAGGAAACAACTCATAATGTTTACTTGCCCTTTTAGAACATCTTGTCTTCTTTTTAAGTTTATTTTTACTCCTTGGGTTTTGGGTTATATTCTGTCCTCTACTTCCTAGCACTGACCCTAGTTTCTTTAAACAGACAATAATAGAAGGGAATATTTTTCAGGATGTCTGCCTTGTGGTATGTGACCTTGCTACCTCACAATATTCCGGTAGAGCGCACTGCTGCCATTCAGTTTCTGCAGGATCATCCATCCGTGGCTAATTCCCAGGCACATGTTTATAAATACTATTCATGCTGTAATTTTGACAGCTTATATTTCCTGAGAACTTTTCAGGTGTGAAGGACAGGTTTGACCTTAATCTGGTTCTGTCTGGAGCAGTTTGTTCTTAAACATGGTCCAGAGTTAATGAGGAAAATATTAAAATCTAGGTTCAAAACATGGAAAAGTAATTTGCTGTTGTAATTGACGGTACACTCCTGTATGTCTCTGCTGCATAGTTTCTTCCCTTGTATAACTTCTACCCTCTCAGCTTTCAGTAATAATAGAAGCAACAGCATAATCAAACCAGCCAATGGTCAGAGAAAAGTTTATTACTTTCTTCACCCATGGCTAAGATGAACACAAAAGAAAAGTAATAATAATGGTAATAACACAAAACTGGTCTCTCAATCTCTACTGCCCTCCCCTGAATCCCGACAAAATAGTATTAGGGGAAAATTCCAAGCTAAACTAAGAATCTTGCTTTGGGAACTGACTGCCCAGAATATTCTATTGTGTCTTCAGCCAGGACACTGGCTGCCGATATAAACAGGTCAGCAATTGTCTGGAACAGTTTTTGAATATTCCACTACCCCATGTTGGAACATCATGGGTAGACATTTATAAGTATGCAAAGGGCTGAGTTTGTGTTAAATACGAGACAAAATAATAGATTGGCTGCCATCTGGCAAATAAATTCTCTTCCCAGATCTACTGTTGACTCAGAATAAGTGCCTTAAGCAATCCACATCTCATCGCAGTGTCAGTTAACAACACTTAGTACCCTGGAGGCGTGGTTTTGAAGAAGAACAGTCAGAGTAATAGTATTTTTAATAAAGAGGATCTTCAAAAAACAATGTATGATTACAGTTGACAAGACTTCAGTGATAACCCCAAGCCTCACATTATTCAATTATTTTACTCTCTCCATAGAAATTTAAGAGAGCTGCTAACAAGAAGCCACATGACTATTCTCCTTTAATACACCATTTCTAAGTGGAGAGGTGGTTTTAATTTTCATACTTTAAATAAATTGACTGACGTAATTTTTTGCCATTTCAGTTTCCAACAAAAAGGTATGTTTAACACAGTCTTTGTTAAAGTGTCGAGTACGTGAAGACAGCCTACTGTTAATTTTGTATATTTGGGGATATGACTGTCTGCAAATCGATTGAATTCCTGCTAAAAGAATGCCTTCACCTTTGCATCCCAATGTCTACTGTATCATCTGACATTTAGTAGGCACTAAATAGATGCACACGAAACTGAACACAAGGTTGTGTTAGGCAGGATCATTTTCTGAGAGCTGAGAATTATGAATCTTGAAGAAGTTGATAGACCTAATTGGTCAAGAAGTGTCTGGATGGTATGTCAAGGAGAAAGCATGTATGAGGATAAGTGGATGGAAGTATTTCATGCTTTGGGGGATGTGCACCCAACCAAGACTCTGGGCATAACTGGGCCAAGAATTGACATCCTACCCAAGGTGAACAAATTAGATTTCCTTCCTAGAAATTTGGAATTAGGACTTATAGATAATAGTAATTCTATACTAATGTATATCTATTATATTGTATCCTATTAGAATTTATAAGGCTATATATAGCACTTCAAATGACAGAGTAAGATAATGTGTAAAAATTTCCATTTGGGTAGAGTAGGCACTAGATTTTTTATTAAATGGGGGAAAAGTATTTGGCTCAGTTGTGCCTTAATCTGTTTAATTACAAGGCAGAGTCAAAATCCATAGGGAAAGAGTAGTAATTTTCTAGCAATTTTAGTTATCTTTAAACTCGTGTGGCTTCTGTTTGGCATTTATTTGATTCTTGGACTCTCTGACTTTTAGAATCATGCATTGTTGTAGCCCCTATTTAATTTGCTTAGATGTTCTGCCCATGAATTTTCTGAGTAGGTACAACTACTTTCTTTAGTAAGTGTAACCTGGTCTTGCACATAGAAAGAGACAACGTGGAGTAGGCTGGGCCTGAGGCCAGTTTTAGATCTTCCCTGTGCTTGAGGAGGGAATGACAATTTCTTAGGGACTAGCTGAACTGCTGAGAAGAAAGAAAAAGGGAGTGGGGAGAGGAAAAGGAAATAAGGAAGGAACAAGAGATTGGGGTGGCAGGCTTGAGAATTGCTGCTGGATTTTTATGATTTTACTTCATACCTTAAGGTGCAGTTTTATGCAAAATATTATTTAATAGTTTTAATGATAATTGAGAATTGATCTAATGATATACATAATTATTGGTTGATATAAATATCTTGTATTATGCACGTGGTAGGAACCTAAATCGACCAACTCGAAAACTTGAACAATTATTCTTTCTTTAAGCAGCTGCCAGTGCTGAGGGCACTGCTGCAGCTACGACCTCAAAGGGCTGTTGTGAGACAGGGCGGTGGGCAGTATAGTCCTGTCTCCAAGGACAGATGTTAAGAAGAGAAGCTAGAATCCAGGATCCGAGAAGGATAGGCTTGCAAAGGGAGTGACGCCCTCCTTTGCCATTCTCTCTTTCCTACCTATTCCCCAATCTCTGGCCTTCCCCATCTTGCAGTGGTGGATCTAACACACTGTCACTTAAGTCAAGATACCTTTTATTAAAAATCCCCATGGTTTTGGTCTTCCTAAGAACTCACAATTCTGAAACTAGGGAGACAAGAGGCAAAAGCAGGATTGTCTAGTTTTATCACTGTTTTTAACTGTCAATTTTAGGACACTGCTAGAACCCAAAGCAAAATGTTCATGGAAATCCATCAGTGGATTCAGGCATAATTCTTATTTACACTGGCCTGTGATTATTTATCTGGAAAAGACGAAATGCTCCAGTTGTCAAGATCAAGAAAGAATTTTTCAAAACCAAAGAAAAAAATAAACGTGAGGCAAAGATCTTTTCAGAATTCTCTGTGCTGACTGTGTAAATGATAGTCCAGAAGTAAAAAGGAGCCCTGAAAAATCACAGATTAGGGAAAGTTAAGGATTACTCAATAACTATATTTAATTTACTACCATTTGTGATATATAATTAGGTTTTCTGCAAATATATTTACAATATCGCTGGAGGAATACATAATAAACTGTTAGCATTAATGTTTCCAGGAAGAGAACTGGGCAGGGGGGTGGGTAGAGATAGAAGGAAGACTTGTTTTTTACAGTATTTTTTTGAATTTTGTATCATGTAATTGTATTTTTTCAATTTTTTCTAAAGAAATAACCATTTATCTAACCAGACAGTAAGTGTAAATACATTCTGATCACTGGTGTAAAGTGTTTTTAATCAATAGTGCCTCTCCATTCTATGACTTTTTGGTTAGACCTTTTAAAAACATCAATGTTTAGGGAGGTCTTAAGTGTGTTTACAATAGAGATAATTCTGTTCTATTAGCCTTATGCTAAGGGAAGAAGTAATAAGGTAGTTACTATAATAGCCTTGGCATGAATTGGCAAAACAATGGTATCAGGCTGAATTGGAACTGGCAACAGAAAAAAGGAAATAAATGAGGAAAATGAGTATTGAGGTCAGTTTTTAAATCAACTGGCCCTTAAAACTCTGAATTCTGACATCCTTAAAGGCATTGTCATTCTCTTGTGGCCTGAAAGGGTACGTTATCTTTAGAGGTTTGAATCTCACGGAGTCACAGATACTCTAAGAAAAAGCCCCAATTGTGTGACGAATACCCTACTAATATAACTTGCTAATGAGAATTTTCTCTCTCCTGCTGCCCTGTACAAAACTTATTTTTTAGACTGGAAAACTTCAAAGATACAAAAAGATTAGATGTATGATGAATCTCCATATACCTGTCACTCACTTTCCCTCCGCCTTGGGATTATTTTGAATAAATCCCAGGTATCGTTTCATCCTTAAATATATCCATTTGTACCACTAAATCCTGAGAATTCTTTTTAAAATAAACTTAACCAGAATAAAATGGTCACACCTAAAAAATTAACGATAGTTTCTTAACATCATGAAATTTCAGTCAGCATCCAGATTTCCAGAATTGTCTTAGAATGTTTTGCTTTTTACATTACTTAGAACAACTTCTGTTAGAATGTTTTAATCAGAATCCAAATATGGTCCATACATTTCAATTGACTTAGATGTGCCTCCTCAGACTTTTTAAGTCTATGGGTTTCCATCTCATCTCTTCCTCTTATTTTCCTTGCAAATTTTGTTGTTTTCATTGTTGAATAAACCAACCGCCTTGTTCTATACTTTCCCATAGAGAATATCCTTCTAGGGGCTACAATCAAATTACCATTTTAAAGGCACTTAGAATAGTTACTTACTGTAATGCCTCTAACTTCATACAGAGTTAAGTTCATGTGTCTTTTTTTTAATTTCTATTTTTAGGAATTGTTTTTAAATTTAATTTTTTATTTTATAATTATGTAAAGTATATACATGATTTCAAAATCAAAACTACAAAACAATGTATACATAAAGATCAACTTCTATCCCTTTCCCCATCCTACTACTTCCCCCATTAGTAAGCATTTTGTTTAATTTCATAGTTTATCCTCCTGTTGTTGATTTTTAAAGCTGTATATATATGTGTATCCATTCCTTAGATAAATGATAGCACACTGTACCTGATTTTATTCACCTAATTTTTTAAAAAGTACCTATATCCTGGAGATCACTCTGTAGTGGTAGAGAGAACTGGTCCTTCCTCCCTTTTAGACCTAGAATCGTCCCATTTTGTGGATGGACAATGGCTCATTAGTCCTCAGTGATGGACACTGAGTCGCTTGCCTGCTGCCCTGTTGTGACGTGTTAACCTGCTCATGGTCATGCGCACTGCGGAGGGTGTCGGGTTCCACTGTCTTTCCACGAAGACCAGAGGTGCTGGCAGGGCTTCTGACTCCTGTCATCCCTTCTCAGCTGCCCTCTATTTCTCAGCTTTCTCCTTCCTCTGTGGAAGGCTTTCTCTTCCTCTCTGTTCTCCTACCCTCTCTTGTTCTGTATCTCCTCACTTCACTCTGGTGGTGGGTGGGGGGGGAACCATTCTCTGCGATATCTTCAAGGACCTTATGTCTCCTCCTTTCTCTCTTGGTAGAAGGTTGCAGGAGCTCTTTATGTTCCTTCAGAAACATTATTATTTTGATAAAATGAGTGGGCATTCAGGCAGTGTCACCGTGGAGAAAACCTCCTCACAAAATAAAACCCTTGGTTCCAGCACTTCCTGGTTCCTGAGAACATAAATCACTAAGCATTCTCGTTTCAAACTTTTCTAGCCACAGCCCTCCAACAAGTACCAAAGGCACCACCACGCCTCAAAGGTGCCACTATGGAAAGGACGGGAGGCATTTGCGTCTTGTGGGTCCTCGTCTGAAATTCACTGACAACCAGGAGGATTTCTACAACAATCCACTAACAATTAAATATGATTGTGTTTACAGAGAGATTGGCCTTGCTGAGAGCTAGAGCAGGACTCTGGCATTGAAGGGCAGGGTTAAGAAAACAAATGAAGAACTAAGAACCAGAAAAGGGTTAGGGTGGGAGGGAGGCTACACAAGACAAGTCATGACTACTTCAGAGCCTCTCCCTATTAAGCTTGACCTCCCTGATCCCCCAAACACACATTCTAGGCAGATCTGGACCTGCCCCCTCATTCATTCATTCATTCATGCATTCCTTCTTTACACGAGTATTAGCACACCCTGCACATTGTTGTATCGTTGGTTTTTTAACTCAGATTTTTTAAATATTAAAATGAAAAATGCTTTCTTATTTTTTATAGCTGCCTAGTATTCTATTGTAAGCATATATCATAATTTATTTAACTAGACCTCTATTCATGAACATTTAGGTTATTTTCAATAGTCTGCTAGCACAAACAATGACGATACCTTGAACAGGCACCATTTTGCCTGTCAAAAGTGTACCTGCCATCTAAATTCCTAAAATTGGAACTACGGGCTCAAAGGGCATATGCATTTGTCATTGTGATAGGTACTAGTCAACGGCCCTCTATGAAAGCTAGAAAATTTGCCCTCCCAGCCACTGTATGGCAGGGCCTGTTTCCCCCAGGCTTGCCAGCATCATGTGGTATTTAACTTTTTTATTCTGTCCTATCTGATAGCTTGTAAAATGGTGTCTTGGTGTAATTTCCATTTTCATTTCTCTTATTGTGAGTGAGGTTAAGCATCTGTTCATGTGCTTGGTGTCTTACGTATTATGGAATGTTTTGTTCACATTTTTTGCCCATTTTTCTATTGGTTTCTTTATAAACTGGTTGGAACTCTTCTATTAGGGACACAGTCCTTTGTGATTTGAGTTGTAATCATTTTTCCCACATTAATCTTTTCATCCATATTTTTATCTTACTCATGGTGTTTTTGTCATGCACATGTTGATTTTTTTAAATGCAGCAAAATGTAACAATATTTTCCTATGGCTTGTAGATTTTGTGTCTCGGTTAAGAAGAGCTGGTGAAGAAGAAAATTGACTCTGCCTTGAAAACGTTCAGTAAGTCTTGAGGAAAAGAAATATTTAAAAGACTAAGAAACACTGGCAGATTATGGGGAGTTCAGAAAGCCCCACCTTCAAAGGGTTG
The DNA here is from genome assembly GCF_949774975.1 of Lagenorhynchus albirostris. NCBI lineage: Eukaryota > Metazoa > Chordata > Mammalia > Artiodactyla > Delphinidae > Lagenorhynchus > Lagenorhynchus albirostris. Next base: position 23,858,187 of record NC_083098.1, read on the forward strand.
CCATAATAAAAGTCTAGGGGAAGGGCCATGCCTGTTCTCATGCCAGTTTTGGGCAGGGATAGAAACTGTCAAGGAACTGAAGACTAGGGTTTTTTCCAGTTGATCTGTAACACACGTAGAGTAAATTGGATAAAGTGCACCAGCCTTAAGCATACAGTTCAATAAATCCTCACACACATATATTTCCTGTGTAACTACCACCCAGATCAAGATACCATGAATGCCAAGTTCTCGATCACCTGGCTAATGGAGGAAGAAGAGATGCTTAGTTCTGAGAGTTAGAGAAATGTGTCCTTAGCGCAGCAGAGTGGGAGGAGGAAACAGAATGAAGGTCGATGGACAAGAGTCAAACAAGTATACATGGGAGTGGCCCACCTCAGTCTGATCTCAGGGCCTAAGGGTCCTCCCTGAATTCTCATCGTGTTAGAATTTATTCACGTGGAAAAAAAGAAAAGGCTACTGTGCATCCCAAAAGCAGGAGAGGGTGACTGAGATGTCATCTCAGGCCCACGTCTTAGTGAACAAAATAAAGGTAACTCAACAGAAGTAGATTGAAATGTGGCTTCCATGTTAGAGAGGATGGGGGTTGATGATAAACATTCAGGAGAACTGACTTACGGTACTGAGCCAGCATTTGCTCCTTTCTTCTTTAACTTTGTCATCCTCGACTCTGCTCAGGTGGTCCAACCAAAATCTCCAGGGGGATGAAGGAAGGACAAGGTAGCAACGAAAATAGGCCAAAGTGAAGGCAAGGCACAGACCAAACCCTCATTCACCTTCCACCTTCGACTGCTATTCTTCCCATACAATGACAAGCAAAATTCTTCTCCAGTCCACCCTAGGCTCAATACACATTCAACTCCCTAGAGGCAACTGTTAAGGGGGAAACTCCCTCGTCCTGAAGTTGCCTTCCACATGTCCCAGTCCTGGCCTCTCTCCATTCTACCGTGGAATTCATTTAAAGAATGGCTTAATCTGAGTGGGAAATTTGAGAAAGATAAACTGTGCATGCCTGGCTCAGCTCCTTCCTTTCTTTCTCCTGGGGTTGGAGCTTCAATGGGAAAGGCATTCCCCTGCTGCTTTTCCAGGTGTGGGCTCTTCCTGCAATGTGGGAAGGGCTTCCCTGGTCCAGAACTTTTATAATTGATGGAAAAAGTTCCTCCTCCTGGCGTGCATTAAACAAGCCTTTCAGCTCTCAGAGCAAGCCGTCTACTCCAAGTTGGCCTTTACTACTAATAAGTAACCTTTGAATCTCCCACCAGCCTTACTCCTTGCCTTATTCCCCGATTCATTCAGAAACTGGATGGGCAAGAGGGGTTCCTACACTTCTGTTTCCTGATGTGTCAGTTTTCCGAGTAGCTGTTGATCTTATTTCATAAATAATGAGGGATCTAGCTCATAACTTAGCTCCTTTCCCTCCAAGAACTTGTTAACCTTTTTTTATGTTAACTCTACTACTGGTGATTTTTTGTAACTTTAAAGAACTGTCTTCTGTTCCTTAATCATCTACTTCAAATCGTACTGCTCAACTCTCTAATTTATAAAATGAGGAATTAACTCCCTCCATTTTGTTCCAACTCTCCTCCTCTACCACCTTCCAGCTTACCAGCTCTACCTTTCATTTTTACACTTTAAAATGTTATATTTTTATTTTATGTAATTTACATACATGTGCATACATGCAATTATTATAATTAAATGTACTAAGATTTGTCTAAAGGCTGAATCTTGAAAACTGAAAAATGGAAAACTTGAATATATAAAATATTATCATAAAGGAAATGCTGTTCTCAGCAGAACAAAGGGGGTCTTTGGACCCACAACAAGTGAAAAATAATCCTATGTCGATAAGCTGTGCTGCTTGAAGGACCTTTTCCAATGTCAAGGTCAAATGGCTATTCTTTTCTTATGTTCCATCAGTTGCTCAATATCATGCCACATTTTTTGTTGGCTTTATTTTTAGACAGTGAGTTTTATACAGATGATTGCTTTATCCCATTGTATTAGTCTGTTTGGGCTTCCATGACAAAACACCACAGACTGGGTGGTTTAAACAATAGACACTGATTTTCTCACAGTTCTGGAGGCTGGAAATCCAAGATCAAGGTGTCATCAGGGTTGACTTCTGGTAAGATCTTTCTTCCTGGCTTGTAGACAGCCACCTTCTCACTGTGTCCTCACATGGCCTTTCCTCTGTGCATGGGTGGAGAGAGAAAGACCGCTGGTGAGACCTTGCTCTTCTTAGGAGGACACCAGTCCTATAGGACTAGGGCCCCACCTTTAGGACCTCATTTAACCTTAATTACCTTCTTAAAGACTCCATTTCCAAATACAATCACATTGGGGGTTAGGGTTTCAACATATGAATTTTGGAAGGACACAAATTCAGCTCCCGACACCCATGTTAATTCAAAATCTATTTAGTAAATACTATAATAAGTACTCCCCTACGTCTATAAACAGAGAAAAGTATCCTTTACCAAGTGTCTAGACACACCTGAGGATGCTCTAAAACTAAAACATGGGCTTATCTGCTCTAGAAAATATGCATAAAATTATAAAATTCCAAATTATGCTTGTCCTCAGAGAAAGCCCAAATTCTTATCTAAGGTATAGAGCTGCCCAGTAGACGATCTAGGATGAGATAATTGTTCCTAAAGACACGGGGGACTATGCTCTTGCCCCAGCTTCCTCCCTCCATCACTCCCATGTCCTAGCAAAAGTGAGTAATAGGGCTTCCCTGGTGGCGCAGTGGTTGGGAGTCCGCCTGCCGATGCGGGGGACGCGGGTTCGTGCCCCGGTCCGGGAGGATCCCACATGCCGCGGAGCGGCTGAACCCGTGAGCCATGGCCGCTGGGCCTGCGCGTCCGGAGCCTGTTGCTCCGCGGCGGGAGAGGCCACAGCGGTGGGAGGCCCGCGTACCGCAAAAAAAAAAAAAAAGTGAGTGATAGATACTCTGACCTACATCAAGGAATGAAGAGGTGACGGCTCAGGTGAGCACCACAGAGTGAAAGGCATCTTCAATACCCGTTTGTCCAGAGTTCCTCATTTCACAGTTGAGAAAACTAAAACCCAGGAAATTTGGATGATGTTGTTAAGTCCAAATTATACAGCAAGGTATACTTTAGAGCCCAAGACTTCCGGCATTTCATTCTGTGTCCTGTCCATGAAACCATGATGCTTTTCAATTCCCCTCAAGGGGCTGACGGACTCTGGAATTCAAGGGAGATGCCTGATTGTTCTGGGTAAATATCCATTCAACCCTGAGTAAGAACTCTAAATTGTGTCTCTATTCCCAAATTTGATATCTAATTACTGTCAGGAGCTGAACTGGAGAAAGCTGAGCTGCCAGGTGTTAAGGCGGTCAATTAAGACAACAAGCCAAACAGAGAGTAACAATTAAGCCTTTATTCACTTACCGCAATAGTATAATCAAAAGGCAAAACAGGAAAAAGCACTGGCTCCCAGTGTTCCATTTTCCCTCCCAAGAGCAGCTCCAGGCAAGGGTCAGATGCATTAGCACAGATCGGGGGATTGTCTCCCTGCCAGGGAAGCCCTGGGATGGGGATGGGGGTGGGGACAGGGCAAGGAGTGGAAAAGTACTGTGTCAGAGTGTAGAAAAGCGACTGGAAGGCCCCTCGATAAGGAGGCCTCTGAACGGAGGTATTTGGACTAGGAATGCAGTTGTATGTGAGCCTGGCCGCCCTGTGGGGAAGTGAGTCTGACTATAACTACCCCCAGGCTGTGCACCAAGTGTGGCGAGCGCAGCTTTCTCACAAACGCCTGCCAGTTAAAGCCTTTACAATTGCCTATGGTCGGGCTTGAGAGATCACACATGGGATCTTGGCCGGCAGCCAGACTCCTCAATTACATATGGTAACAGCACCTGTGCATATCCCTAGAAGTGTTTACAAATAGTCTATAACTCTCTAGACATGACTTCTGCTTAAGGCATATTTCGATTATTATAGTTAACCGTAGTCAGAATAACGCTGAGCATCACCAAATTTTCTCCAGGGTGAAGACGCCAAAGATGCTATCATCGGACATTATGAGGCATTATTATGAGTGGTTTTCCGTGTTCAAATCCGGAGCTGGGCAAATTGCAAGAACTCACTCCATAAATATAGGCTTATTTTTCTTCTTTTGTTTTGGTTATGTAAAGATTCAAATATAAATTAAAGGTCCATTACGGGGTGGGTTTTTTTTTGCCTGCATATATGACTTTTGAATTGACTTCCTAATCTTGTTACCCTGTTCGTTGTATATGGTTTTAATTGTAATCTCCTCAAATCTTTCTTGGTAGAAGTAATTTGGGTAGAAATAATCTTGGTAGAAATAAGGAAGATAATTTTGTTAACGATACTAAAGCTATGTCAACAGGTATGTATTGAGTAAAAAGTTGTGGCTGCTCCCTGATGAGATTTCATCCTAAAAAAAAAGATATTCCTGATAGTATATATGGACCCCCTTTCCTTTTCCTGCCACCAGACCCCACCTGCTTCCCTGACCCAACACATTCCCTAAACTAGGACAGGAGGACCTGGAGAGAAAGAAAGGGAAAAGAGAAGAAATTCACAGCCTGTTTCCAATCATTTGGTAGAACTTTTCAAAGCATGCTAAAACCAATTTAGCTCTGGAAATGTGTCTTTTAAAAGGTTGGATATTGAACGTGGAAGGGAAATTGAACTGCAGAGCAAGATTGAAGCGTTGTGTGAAATTTCAGTAATTGTGCCCATTAACTGAAAAAATATTTGCTTAGGCTGTCTTTGCAGGACAGCCCCTGGGTTAGCCAACAGAGCTGGAATGTGCTGGCCAGGGCGCTCCACGGCCATTTCCCCTACCACATTTGCAAAGCTGGAACATCTCCAGCTTTGCCCTCCTATATTTAGTGTATTTACATACTGTCTTCCATTTAAATAAATAACAGGCAAGATGTTAACAGGCTGGATTAAAGCAGAAGTACACTGCAAGGGAGAGAACAACCATTAAGCATCATCTTTCTGCTTCTCCCCAGCTGTGCCTCAGGCTTGGAACAATTTTTTTCCCTAGGTTTTAAAAAGAAATTATTATTTTTATTTGACATACAGTAAAATTAACTTTCTTCTTGGGGTACTGCCCTATGAGCTTTGTTTGTTGGTTTGGGTTTTTAGGAACACTTTAAATAGGCTTGGGTGGAAAAGATATTAAAATGAGTTCTTAATTTCCTAGTTTTTTTGTTGATTTAAGAAAACTCATAGGCATTATTTAAAAGTAGGCATCCAGTATTTCCTTTCCTCATATTTTTTTGATAACTAATCTGAAAGTCTTCCCCACTCATTTTTTTCTCATTTTTTCTCCATCCACTCCCTGCGCGATTTTTTCTTTCTTCAATCCAGCTCAGTCTGCTTCTGTTCGCAGGCAGCCAACAAGATACACACTGTAGAATCCATTTGGCCTGACTTGCTGTTTTCTATCTTCATGTTTGGACATAGAGAATAAAAATCTGGAAGCACAGGTTTTCCATCTTCTGAAAAAAATAATCCATGCTGTACTGATTGTCCTAAATCTTAAAAATGTGAGTTCCGCTGGCCTATGCTATGAGGTTAATCACAGGTTCTTTTTGTGTGTGTGTGTGTGTGTGTGAGTAGGTATATTCCCAATTTTATTCATAATTAAAGAAATGGACATTAAAACAATAAAATCCCATTTTCACTTAGTGGTGAATACTGGGCGTGGGCCAAGCTGAATCACAGGTTCTTTTGATTAGAGCCAAATCCCAGCTGCCCAAATGCCTTTTAGGCTGGAAATAGGCAGTGCTGTTGCCTGGATCCTTTTGGATCCTCCTGGATTACTTTCCTGGCCCCCAGTCAGCAGATCTGACCACGCCCACTCCCAACCCTGCCCTTCTCAGCACTGGTCAGAGTACCACCCTTTCAGTGTAAGGCAGGATATAGAGCTTGAATGAAGTTAAAAGTCATGTCTCAAGGGCCTGAGACTCTCCATCAACCAGAACCACTAGTGGTCCCTGGTTTCCTTCTGGCCACTCTTTGGGACCACCATGAATACAGTGAAGGCTTCTGCCTCCTTTATTTGCGAATAGAAGTAAGATTACCCTCAGTGATATCTGGGTGAATTCTCTCTCCCCATTTACTAAGAAGGACAAAATATATACATGAAGTCATACATTTCCATCATTTACCCACAAGTATATTACTTAATATTTCAGAATATTTATATAATGTATTAGAATAAACTGTAGAATTATCCTTTTTAAAGGAAATTGCTACCAAACTTAGTCATAAGCAATGAGTCAGTCTCATCCCAGAAATCATTCAGAGGTAGAAGAAGAGCAAAAATAATGTGGACTTCTTCGTGGAAATATGCCAAAAACAACATAGAATAAGAAACCTCTCCAGACTATTTTATGTCTAAATCTAAACAATAAGAGAAATATGATAAACCATTGGCAAGAAGGGACTTGAATGAGTGCTACTAAATGTTATCAATCCCAGTAAAACAACAACTTGCCAAGGCTGGAAGAGAAACTGTGCTGAACTTCTACTGCTACTCATAACGAGGGGGAAGTTTGGTTTTTCACACAGGAAGAAAGTGTATCCACATATGCACGTGACACCAATTAGCAAGGAAGACAGAGAGTGTCATCCCTATATTAAGGGTCCCAGGAAGATGAAGTTCCCAGACAGGGCCTTGGACTCTATGCTCTTTCCTAATATGGAGAATCAGGTTTCTGTTTGGATCTGCCATCAGGACACTTATTATCCCACCAGGAATAATTGCCTTAGGCACAATGAGACACTTAACACAAAGAAACAAAGGAAAGAGCATCCAGTCTCAGATTTCAAGATCAAATCAAAGCAGTGGGATGAATAGGGCAGAGATTTCTGCTTGTTTTGTTTCCTGATGTGTCCCAGTGCTTATAATGATTCTTGACACGTAGTAGGTGATCAATAAATATTTACTGAGTAAATGACTCTATGCAAGAATGTATAGGCAATGATTCAACATTACTCACACTGAGGGATAAACTGTTCCTTCGTGTATGTAATCATTAGACATTTTGCAGCATGTTTTAGAAGTATAGTAGCCTCCTTTATTTGCCATTTAGCTACAAATTATTGTATCTAAGATGAACGGAAAGCAAGGCCATAAGTATAGTTCATTTTGTTTTTAATTCAACAAATAAATATTGTAGACCTACTGTGTGCAGGCTGTTGTAACATATAAGAGTAAGAGCTCTTTCATGGAAAGCAAATCACAATACGAGACGAAACAGGAATGAAACACACGAAAGAGGATGAGCAGTGTTTGGACAGCATGAGAAAAAAAAATGACTCCTGTTTTAATCATCTGAGCCTTGATGAACAGTAACTAAAATCTCATATCAAAGATCCACCTTTTAGCTTTTTTTTTTTTTTTTTTTTCTGTGCGCGGGCCTCTCACTGTTGTGGCCTCTCCCGTTGTGGAGCACAGGCTCCGGACGCACAGGCTCAGCGGCCATGGCTCACGGGCCCAGCCGCTCCACAGCATGTGGGATCTTCCCGGACCAGGGCACGAACCCGTGTCCCCTGCATCAGCAGGCAGACTCTCAACCACTGCGCCACCAGGGAAGCCCCACCCTTTAGCTTTTGTAATAGATTATATAGATTGTATCAGGCAGAGTCTGGTCAAGAAAACAGAAACCACTATAGGTATTTCAAGCAGGAAGGGATTTAATACAGAGAATGAGAGCCCTTATACAAAACCACTGTAAGGGGGAGGAGAATAAAGGTCTGGGCAGCTCCTCATAGTATTCAGAAAATCAGGAAGTTCAAGGATCAGAACAAACCTGAGCCAGTGATCTCAGCTTCCTATAGCACCAAAGTGGGTGATTTTCAAAAGAATACTGTACCTAGAAACTTCTGGCAAAACCTCATGTCTGTGCTTTGCCAAAGCTTACATGCTTGTCCACAACTGCTGAGTCAATAATAGCTTCTCTTTTTATTCTGTTCTAAATCTCAAGGGGGGGCTCCCATTCCTGGAACCTAAACTAGACACCTGATGACAAAGCAGTTTGGAAAATGTAGTTTCCAGGCTTCCAGACTCTATAATAGCTGGGGGGGAATAGATGGGAATTGGATGGGTGCTGCAATCCCAACAGAAAAGCCAGCACAAAGATTTAGTCAAATGTAAATGGTTTTCATGTAGACTGAGCTCTTCTTTCGAAGAGCTGTTGCTGTTGTCATTGTCATCTTCCTAAAAATCTCAAGTTCAAGAATCCCTCTAGATACCATCACAGAAAGATATGTGGATGAGATAGACCTTACTGCCTATTTGTTCTGTCACAGAAGGGACAAAGCCTGGTGAGCAGCTTGCCTGTGGACTGCTTAGAGAATGATGTTTTAATAAAGCTTCATTTCCACCAGCTTGTGTTACTTGATGCAGTGAGAGGACATAAAAGCTAGGGAGGAAAGGGCGGATGCTTTCAGGGAAGGCTTTGCCCAGGAGGGTTGAAAATTTAGTGGCATTTCTCTCAAAAGCAGAGAAAGCAATGGGCATTCAAGGCAACAGAAACAGCTTGTGATAAGCCTCTACTAGAATTTAACAGAAGGGGGAAAATGTGACTCTCCTGACTGCGTTGCATGTTTTCTTGTATCCACTCAAGAGACTTTCATTACAAACCCTTTTTAAGTGAGTGACATCTGTTGAGAAAAAAGGCATACTCAAGAAGTAGGGCTAAAGTGAAGATAAGAGTGGAATAATATAATCATATTCCTCTTATTTAAAACAACACAAAACAGAAAATTGTTTCCATCAGCCCTCCCAACTGGAGCCCCCAACTGAGGCCTCCTGGGTGGCATAAGGAAGAATGATCCCAAATTGCTCACCTGCCCTCATGCTCTGGCCACTCCCTTGCTCTCACTGCGTCTCTCCAGGAGGAAGCTTCCCTGGCCACCCAGGCTGTGAGCAATGTTCTGCTCTGGAAGGAACGCCTCTGGGACCAGGATTATGGCCTCCTAAGTGGAGAGAAACACCCTGCCCTCCCTCTTCTGACCGTTTTCCTTGGGTTAGGGAGTGCTGAAAAATAAGACCAAGTGTCAGGTTCCCATTTTGATCTGGAAACTAAGAAAAACACTCTTTTATCTTTTCCCCTCCAGTCCCTAGAGAGTTTTTCTTCTATAAGTGCAGTGGGAGTTCAGGCGCCAAAAAGCCACCTAGGAAGATGACCCACGGCCAACCCAAGATCCATGCCCCTTCTCTCCTGTAACTTAGCAGTAACTGTCCCAGGACCTCAGCTAAAATCAACGTGGCACAAGCTGTTCAAGGAGAGAAGAGAAGGGGTGAGAAAGCGTATTAAGATTTTAAAGTTACTTCTTCTTCACTGGGTTCCATTACTCAAGATGGGTAAAGATAAAGCTCAGAGAACAAAAGTACATTGAGAACCAGCCAAAGCACTAGAATTCTTTTCACAAGGGAGGGAGAGGGAAGTGGGTGTGGGGGGGATTTTCATTTTTCTTTAAGGGAAACTAAAATCTCTAATGTGAGAAAGATGAGATTTAGGGTTGCAAACACTTTCAAATACGTTAGTAGCATATAGAAAAGAGCGAAAATAAATTGATAGTATTTCTCTTTTCAGCGTGTTCACTTGTCCTCAGCTTGACGGGTGGTGGGCTTCAATTTATGCTTTTCCCCATTATATAGAATGCAATTAAGGAAGAATCACTACTAGACTAATCCTTTCCTTATATTAATCCTTTATAATAATGAATAACCAGTCATAGGGAAATGGATATTAAAATTAAAAGGCTTAGTTAAACCCTAAAACTACAGGTTAACCAAACATAACTGCAGTTGTGTGACTGCAGGAAGACCTTTGCATGAAGCTTATAGATGAATGTGTTCCAGAGACTTCCTGTGCTCAATCAGCTCATCATGTGATAGTTTTAATTAAAAGTCTATCATGGGGCTTCCATGGCACAGTGGTTGCAGTGGTTGAGAGTCCGCAGTGGTTTAGAGTCCGCCTGCCGATGCAGGGGACACAGGTTCGTGCCCCGGTCCGGGAAGATCCCACATGCCACGGAGCGGCTGGGCCCGTGAGCCATGGCCGCTGAGCCTGCACGTCCTGAGCCTGTGCTCCACAACGGGAGAGGCCACAACAGTGAGAGGCCCGCGTACCGCAAAAAAAAAAAAAAAAGAAAGAAAAAAGTCTATCATGCTGCATGGCTAAACATATTGGCACAAACTGAACTATTCCCAGATTAGAAAAAATATACATGAGGCCAAAAAACTATTGGATTATTTTCATTAAGAGTTAGGCTCAAAATGAAAGATGTAAGTAAAAATATTTTTTCTTTATCTCATGGACGAATATTCTCTGTCATCAGATTTTCCATCCCAGAAGCCTAGATGAAATTATAAGACCTAGAAAAATGATAAAGGTTGGTAAAAATTCCAGCAGGTATATTTTCAAAACCTGATTTTTAAGCTTCTCTCTCAAATAAATCTCTCAATGTCACCACCTTCATAAAGCATCTAACTGGAGAATTCCAAAGCAGCTGGTTTTTCCTGGGACAATGATGTATAAGGATATCCAATAAAGCCTTTCCTAATATACTAGATGCATTCCTGAATCACTGAATCATTACCATCAAAACCAAACTCAACACTCAGAGAAATATGCTTTTCTTCTATAGTCCCCCTACTCTTTCCATTTTTGATGATAACTTCACGATTCTTCCCAGCTTTAAATTTCTAGTGTTCTCCTACAGAAGCATTATTGAAATTTTATGGAGGACGATTCTTCAGTGTTCAAGACAGCCTACAACACTGTAGGAGATTGGTATTCCTCGCCTTTGCTCACTAAATTGAGTAATATCTCCCAGTTATTCTGACATCACAAATTCTCCCTCACATTTCCAAACACCAAGAACCACTATACCTCAGACATATGCTTCTATATGGACACTGCTCTGTCTCACAGCCCCCAAAGGCAATTTACTTTCTTGTGGCTGGGACGCCAGACTTCTTACTCATAAGACCAAGGTTTCTCTCCAGGGTTGTATTCATCTCTGCTGAAGGTATGGTTCCTTCTAACAGGGGTCCATTCTTATCACTGAACATGGCCGTTGTTATGGAGTGTTTTCTTATCTTATTTAGAGACACAAATAAACATGGAAGTAGAATTGAATGTGTTCACTCCCAGGTCATCTCAGCCCAGACCTGCCCTGCCCACACTCATTATATGTCAGTACTTCCTAACAGAAAGGACAAATGAAACTATTTTCTAGGTGTTGCTATTATACCAATCACATTCTTTTCAAGAAAAGGCCTATTAAATTCTGGTAGGAAGAACGACTTAAATTCTAGCAGGAGGAACTATTTTATTGAGATCTTTTCCAGGCAATATATGTGGTATGCCCTTGGAAAAAACCTCAGCCACATGAATGAACTTCAGAAGGCCTAGGAGAGAACTTCTTAGGCTCAGGAAACTTGCCAAGGGTAAGAGATCAATAGCCACCCAGTAGACCACAGGGAGAAATTATGGATCAGGAAGAATGTAGGCCACTCTGATACCCCTTAGACCAGATAGCATCAATCCTGCTAAGGCCTTGGAGAACTTTTTCTGAACATTCATGTCCCTTCTGATGGTGGTCCTGTCAGTTCTCAGCTAAAGACTCCTCAAGAGTTTTCCATCGCTCAGATTATTCAGCATAAGAATATAAAACAAGCAAAATTTTTAAGTCCACATGAGGTTTGGAGCGAAGGAAAACTCTTTTTCTATGCATAGGTGATAATCTTGGCATGACACAATGCTTGGCATGAAGGATAAAACACATTGGAATAACACTGAAAAAAATAAAAGAATAAAACACATTGGAATAACGTTGAAAACATGAAAGAAATTACTCTCAATTCCACCTAACTCCAAAAACTATTTTTTAATTTTTTTCATATACATTCCAGATCTTAGCTATAATTACAATCATAGTTTACATATCACTAGGTATTGTGCTTTAAAAAAAAATGACAAACATTTTCTATATTCTTACCTTGCTTACATCATTATTATATCTAATGGTTGGATTGTAGGCCCTCTAGTTGATATATTGTAATTAACGACATTATCTTCTTATTGTTGAATATTTAATGTTTTTCTTTTTCAGTGTTTTTTTTTCATATTACAGATAGAAACATCTGTCCTACATCTGTCAAAATATTTCCTTAGGAAAAATTCTCTAGCGTAGAATTACTTGGTCAAAGGACATGAATATCTTTGCAGCTTTCACTAAATGTTATCTCATCTCTTTAAAAAGGAGTCATGCCAATTTGAAATGCTCTTCACTACATATTTTTATATAAACCTTACTCTCACCTCAGGTGACATAAAATGCTAAGTTCGAATTCCATTCCCTAGGTTACCAGCAAGAGCATCTACCTTTGATTAAGCCATGCTCGAACTCTCTCATCTCTCTTTTGCAATTCTCTCTCAAAGCTAAGAGTATAATAGCAACAGTAGCTTTTGAGTTGATTGCTGCTTTCATCCAGAGTTAAGTCAAAATGCCGAGGAAAATACTCAAGGAAGCAGAGGAAACAAATACTCTCTACATTTGGACGATCATTTTTCCTGATTTCCTCCTATGATATAAAAAAAAAAAAACAACCTCAAATATTTTGTGAAAAGCCTATGTAATAAGTTAATAAGCCGACGTAAGAAGTTAATGCTTCTTTGGTTGCACAAAATAGAAATTTACTCTGGTTACCCAAAGGGGGAAAAGAATCTATAGGAAGTATACTAGTGAATCTAATAAAATTCAAGGAAGATCTGGGTCAGATGGTCTAACCTTAGGATACATTTTATTGCAAATAACCAAAATCTGACTGAGTGGCTTTAGAAAAAAAAGACATTTAATTCTCTGACAAAATAACATTCCAGATATTCCAGGGCTGGTTCTGCCACTTAACAATGTCATCAAGGAGCCAGATCCTTTCCATCCTTTCATTTTACCAGCCTCCGTGGGCCAGTCATTCTTGTACTTGGTTGCCTCACGGTCACAAGATAGCTGCCTTAACACCAGGCTCTTGGTTTAAAGGCAGGAAGCAGCGGGTGAGGATGGTGGCAAGGGCAGAGAGAAACTTATTATTCTTTCTCTTTTTCTCAAGTAGCAATAAGTATTTTATAGAAGACCCTCAGCAGACTTCCTACTATGTCTCACTAGACAGAACTGAGTTTATGATTATCATTGGATAGAACAGCATTAATAGGTTTATGATCATCGCTAGACTGGAATCTCATTTTTCATGAGCTCGAGGAATTGGCAGCTGACATCGGAGGGAAATTGTGATGTTTGATGGTGGATAAGAATGGAAACTATGCCTCTTGATGAACGGCTGGAGTGTGTGCCTCATACAGGGACCAGGGAGTTTGTGGACCTTGCTTTCTTCTGATAATGGGTTTCCATTGGCAGGAAGCTCTAATGTCTTTTTCCTCCTTCTCTCAAATGCCAAAGGTCTAAGAGAAAGACTCATTGGCTCTGCTTGGCCTATCAGGGAGAATCTCAAAGTGAAGGCATGGCTCTGGCGCCACCGCTGATGATTCCCAGGTGCAAAAGAGGAGAACATCAGTCCTCAAAAAAAATGCGAATTGTCTTGACCTGGAGATAAACACGATGGACCTCCCTTACATCTACGTTAAATGAAATACCATCAAAAGGTATTTACTGACCTCCTAACTTGTAGAAGGAATTGTACAGGACCCTGCAGGGATACAATCTATAAGCTTTGGTCCTCGCCCCTGAAGAGACTATAATCTATTTGAGGAGAAGCCCGTGCAAATAGCACGATGGGGGGAAGATGAGAGCTAATTGTGAGGTAGAGACAATAAATGTTTTGACCCCAATAAGCTTTGCTGAAGATAATGGGATATAAACTACTTCACGTGGAGGAAGGAAAGGCCTGGAAATGTTTAATTCATCCAACCAAACTTCATGTAGTCAGCTCTGCCACAGCTCTTTCTTGATCACCCCTGACCCCAGGGTCACAGCCTCTTCCGATGTTTATATCCCACCATTCTGGTGGCAAGGGCCAATCGTGTGGCCTTAGAGATTGCATCCAGAAATCCTGCTTTCCTCAGACAGCCTTCAACGCCAACTTCTCCACCTTCTCCTGCCTTCCTCAAGGTGTTAATTTTTTTTTCCTTTTTTTTTTTTGGTTTGTGCCACAAGGCATGTGGGCTTAGTTTTGAACCCGTGCCCCCTGCATTTGAAGCACAGACTCTCAACCACTGGACTTCCAGGGACGTCCTCAAGATGTTCATTTTTAACTCCTTCATTCCTAGTCCCACGCCCTCATTTTCTGAGTCGTTAGTGAACACCCTAACTATTATTAGGAGCAAAGGTTTTAAAATCTTTTTTCTAGCCACAAAATAAGCACATCATATAAGATACAGTCAGCGACTCTGCTCCTGGTCTGCTGTGTGATAAACAGCAAGTCACCTAACCTTTCTGTGTTGAAGAAATCATTTAAAGAAAAGCAATATGATTTGCCTCTTTCCCACCTTTTCAATCAAGTTCCTGGTGAAAAATCAGTGAGGCAGCCCCAAAACATTTGGCGATATTTTAGCAAAATATTTTATGAAAATGTGCAGGCTTTTTATAAGAAAATAACAGAGTTGAATTGGATTTGTTATATATTCTCTCTTCTTGAGAGAGTTAATAGCCCTTCCGTTGGAAAATCCAATTACCAAAGTTTATACAATTTCTCTTGGTCATTGGAGAAGTCAGTAATGCTATGAATCCAATTAAGAAAAAAAAATGTTCACACCCTTAAATGAATTACAGTCAGCATGACTGAGACCTAATTAGAAGGCTATTGCCATCTGAGATTACTTATGAGCCAAAACCAGACTGCTAAACCAAAACAACGTGACTCCCAACGGCCCTGGAATAGTATTTGAGTTGAAAATTTGGTTAATATTTTCCCTCCAGACTTAGCACCCAGATCTGGATCTACTATTATCCCACAGAGGTTCTTTTTAAATCATTGAATGCTATCCAGGACTTTCCGCAGGAAGTAGACCCTTAGTAACAGGAAGACTTTGTGAAATTTTCTCCTTTGAGGAAAAAGAAGTCAGGAAAAGGGGGGATGCACTCTGGAGAAGGAATTTACATCTACCAGACTGCATTATTTCCAGATGAGCTGAAAACCGCTTCCTGTGTAAAGCCTTCCTTGATCCCATAAATTAGTAATTAACTTCCCTGTGATGGTGACTACCAGGGCTGATCATTTTAATCTCTTCCTAGCATTTATTTGAATGACTTATACCACCGTTAGTTATTTCCCCATGAATCTTCCTCACCAAAGTTCTAAGTTCTTGGGGAAACAACCAGTTCTTCCACATTTTGGACTCCTTCTCACCCCTACCAGTGTCTGGAATAGTTAATTATTATTATGTTTTTACTTTTCTATTATTTATTTACTTTTTTAAATTGAAGTATAGTTGATGTATAATACTATATGTTATAGGTGTACAATACAGTGATTCACAATTTTTAAAGGTTACACTCCATCTAAGGGTCTTATAAAATATTTGCTATATTCCCCGTGCTGTACAATACATCATTGTAGCTTATTTTATACCTAATTGTTTGTTTGTTTATGGCCTATCTTTCCCACTAGAAAGTAAGCTTCGTAAGAGAAGGAACTTGGTTTACTCACTATTAGAAGAGTACACCGTAGAGAACCCACAGTGGAATAGTTAATTATTAAATAAGAACACCCGCTGTGTGTCAGGCATTGTGTTAGCTACTGGAGAGAAAATGGATAGCAAAATTAGCACAGTTCTCTTCATCCACTGCTTAGAGTCTAGATGGATATGACATATGATTGAATAAGCAATAACAGCAAAATGCCGTGCATCCTGTGATTGGACGTGAGGTGTCCAGAGAGGGTTCATTTCTATGCCTGCATCATGAATGCCCCAAGGGTGGTATTCCACAGGTAAAATGAAGTGTGGTTTGTTCAGTAGCATTCCATTGGAGGTTGAATATGAATTCTTGGGAAGTTGAGTAAGTTCAGACGTCAGTTCCTAGTCATTGAGAAGAATCATGTGAGCCTCGCATCCAGACCATACATGTACTAAGCCGAAGGGGCCTCAAGGCTTTGGGGTGAGGAGGAGGGAACTCTAGCTCCCCAACTCCCCACCTTTGCTGATTGTTCCTTTTTTTTTTTTTTTTGCGGTATGCGGGCCTCTCACTGTTGTGGCCTCTCCCGTTGCCGAGCACAGGCTCCGGACGCGCAGGCTCAGCGGCCATGGCTCACGGGCCCAGCCGCTCCGCGGCATGTGGGATCTTCCCGGACCGGGGCACGAACCCGTGTCCCCTGCATCGGCAGGCGGACTCTCAACCACTGCGCCACCAGGGAAGCCCTGATTGTTCCTTTTAATGAATGTCTTTCTACATATTCCTAAAGTCAATTGTTTGCTTATGTGAACGCGAGTATAAGCTCCAACATTCATGAGGAGCTCGATGAACCGGACCAGAAGATATCTCTTGCATGAAGGGAAGTGCAGGAAACTATGGAAACACACAACCAGAGCATTCAACCTACTTTCAAGACACATTCAATCAAATTATGAATAAATGATTATCTTAAGAAAAATGGGGATTCAGATGAGAATCTAAGAAAATAAAAATGTAAATTGAAATTATGAATCATTCATTCAGCTGATAGTTACTGGATGACCTATTACATGTATATTATCTTACAACTATGAGCTCTGTAGTTACTTCAGAGTTTGGGGACAGTTAAATCTGGTAAGTACTGAGGTTGCTGTTGCTTCCTAGAAACTTTGTCTGCAGCTTGGATAAAGGTAAAGTCGGACAAGGCGGAAAGGCAAATTCTCACTGCTCAGCACATCCTGTAGTTTTCTAGGATATTGTGAGCAGAGAGAGTATGCTGCCAGTTGTACAAACCTAGGCAAGGACAAAAAAAAGGTTGCTTGGAGAAAATAATGTTTTGAGGCAAATGAAGGGACAATCTTCAGGAAATAAATTTTAAGGATTATTAAGTTCTAAGCCAATGAGAAGTAACTCTTCCCTTACTTTAATTAACGTGTGTTTGCTGCATCAAACAGCTTTCTTCCCTCCATACGCCAGCCTAGCATCTTGAAGGAAGACAACAGAAGTCATAAAACACAAATACACGGACCTCCAGTCTGGACCCAATGGCATAGAGTCATTTATTTCCTGGTCAACTATACACTCTGGAAACGGCATGCAAGGCACCCAGAGGAGAACTCTGAGAAGTGGTGAGAAGGCGGCGAGCTGGTCTGGGACCCCAGGAGGAGAGGAATGGCACAGTGGTAGGGCATCTTGCACCAGCCATCTACCCAACAGAAGGTCACCAGATATGTTGTTTCCCAGCTCCCCACCTAGGAAAGGAAGGCAGCACAGGTGGGCTCACTCTTCTCCCATATTGAACAGGAGACCCTCTGACAGCATCAGGCAAACCCAACTCCACAGGCAAGGGGGATGAATTGGGAGCCCTGAGCTAGGGGACGCACTTTCCTTCTTGCAGGGCCTGAGACATCTTTTCTGCCAAGAGAAACTGAGGTGAGTGGGCAGAAACAGGAGAAAAGACCCGGCGACAGCAAGCTGCCTGGTCCAAGAAGCCTCTTTGTTCCCATGGGCCCCAAACTCTCCTTTGCCCAGAAGTAGCCAGGGGACATTGACAGGGGCATCCTACCACACCCCTCCTCACCAAGTCTCGCCCAAGCACCCAGGCCTGGGGACCAGCCTCCACCCGCTTAGCCAGCACCAGCAGGGAGCACAGGGAGCCCCAGGCACTGATAAACCAAACCCATTAATATAGCACCACAAAGGCTCTAGGAATTAAACTGCCATTGGAATCACAGCCACAAAAGTAGGTCAGGAGCTGCATGCCAAACCTGAAGAGGGTGAACGCCTGCTAAAATAAAAGCTTTAAATGGGACCCAGAGTATTGCCAGCATAATTGGCAAAGTGTCCAGAATACAGCTGAGACTCACCATCATACCAAGAACGAAGAAAGTTACAACTCGAATAAGAAAAGCCGATCAGCTGATGCCAACACCAGGACAAAGCAAAGGTAGGAATTATCTGACAAGGATTTTAAAAGAGTCATAAAAGTGCTTCATCAATAACAAATTCTCTTGAAATAAATGAAAAAAAAAATAGAAAACCCCAGCAAAGAAACAGAAGTTATTTAAAAAAAAACAAATAGAAATTATAGAACTGAAAAATACAAATTTAAAAACCCACTGTATGTGCTCAATAGTAGAATAAAGATGACAAAGGACAGAAGCAGTGAACTTGAGACAACTGCCTGTGGGACAATAACAAAAAAATCAACATTCTTACTATTGTAGTTGCATAGGGACCAGAGAAAGATTGTAGAGCTGAAAGAGCATTTGAAGAAATAATGGCTGAAAAAGTCCCAAATTTGGTGAAAAATGCAAGTCTGCACAGAGGAAAATCTTCAGGATGTAGGGCTAAGCCAACAGTTCTTAGACTTGACACCCAAAGCACAATCCAATACAGAAAAAACTGGTAAGCTGGACCTCATGAAAAGTTTTTTTAACATCGTTATTGGAATATAACTGCTTTACAATGTTGTGTTAGTTTCTGCTGTATAACAAAGTGAATCAGCTGTATGTATACATATATCCCCATATCCCCTCCCTCTTGCATCTCCCTCCCACACTCCCTATCCCACCCCTCTAAGTGGTCACAAAGCACCGAGCTGGTCTGCGCTAGGCAGCTGCTTCCCACTAGCTATCAATTTTACATTCGGTAGTGTATATATGTCAATGCTACTCTCTCACTTCATCCCATCTTACCCTTCCCCCTCCCTGTGTCCTCAAGTCCATTCTCTACGTCTGCATCTTTATTCCTGTCCTGCTCTAGGTTCATCAGAACCTTTTTTTTTTTTTTTAAGATTCCATATATATATATGTGTTAGCATACAGTATTTGTTTTTCTCTTTCTGACTTACTTCGCTCTGTATGACAGACTCTAGGTCCATCCACCTCACTACAAATAACTCAATTTCATTTCTTTTATGGTTGAGTAATATTCCATTGTATATATGTGCCACATCTTCTTTACCCATTCATCTGTCGATGGACAATTAGGTTGCTTCCATGTCCTGGCTATTGTAAATAGAGCTGCAGTGAATATTGTGGTACTTGACTCTTCTTGAATTATGGTTTTCTCAGGGTATATGCCCACTAGTGGGATTGCTGGGTCGTATGGTAGTTCTATTTTTAGTTTTTTAAGGAAACTCCATACTGTTCTCCATAGTGACTGTATCAATTTGCATTCCCACCAACACTGCAAGAGGGTTCCCTTTTCTCCACACCCTCTCCAGCATTTATTGTTTCTAGATTTTTTGATGATGGCCATTCTGACTGGTGTGAAGTGATACCTCATTGTAGTTTTGATTTGCATTTCTCTAATGATCAGTGATGTTGAGCATCCTTTCATGTGTTTGTTGGCGATCTGTATATCTTCTTTGCAGAAATGTCTATTTAGGTCTTCTGCCCTTTTTTGGATTGGGTTGTTTGCTTTTGTGATATTGAGCTGCATGAGCTGCTTGTATATTTTGGAGATTAATCCTTTGTCAGTTGCTTCATTTGCAAATATTTTCTCCCATTCTGAGCATTGTCTTTTCACCTTGTTTATGGTTTCCATTGCTGTGCAAAAGCTTTTAAGTTTCATTAGGTCCCATTTGTTTATTTTTGTTTTTATTTACATTTCTCTATGAGGTGGGTCAAAAAGGATCTTGCTGTGATTTATGTCATAGAATGTTCTACCTATGTTTTCCTCTAAGACTTTTATATTGTCTGGCCTTACATTTAAGTCTTTAATCCATTTTGAGTTTATTTTTGTATATGGTCTTAGGGAGTGTTCTAGTTTCATTCTTTTAAATGTAGCTGTCCAGTTTTCCCAGCACCACTTACTGAAGAGGCTGTCTTCTCGCCATTGTATATTTTTGCCTCCTTTATCAAAGATAAGGTGACCATATGTGCATGGGTTTACCTCTGGGCTTTCTATCCTATTCCATTGACCTATATTTCTATTTTTGTGCCAGTACCATGCTGTCTCGATTACTGTAGCTTTGTAGTATAGTCTGAAGTCAGGGAGCCTGTTTCCTCCAGCTCCATTTTTCTCTCTCAAGATTGCTTTGGCTATTTGGGGTCTTTTGTGTTTCCATACAAATTGTGAAATTTTTTGTTCTAGTTCTGTGAAAAATGCCATTGGTAGTTTGAGAGGGGTTGCATTGAATCTGTAGATTGCTTTGGGTAGTATAGTCATTTTCACAGCGTTATTTCTTCCAATCCAAGAACATGGTATATCTCCCCATCTGTTTGTATCGTCTTTAATTTCTTTCATCAGCGTCTTATAGTTTTCTGCATACAGGTCTTTTGTCTCCTTAGGTAGGTTTATCCCTAGGTATTTTATTCTTTTTGTTGCAATGGTAAATGGGAGTGTTTCCTTAATTTCTCTTTCAGATGTTTCATCATTAGTGTATAGGAACGCAAGAGATTTCTGTGCATTAATTTTGTATCCTGCTACTTTACCAAATTAATTGATTAGCTCTAGTAGTTTTCTGTGGACCTCATGAAATTTAAAAATTTGTTCTGTGAAAACCCATTTGAAGAAGATGAACAGACAAGTTATAGAGTTGGAAAAATATTTGCAAAGTACATATCCAACAAAGGACTCATATCTAGGATACATAAGGAATTCTCAAAACTCAACAGGAAAAAAAAACACCCAACTAGGAAATGGACAAAAAACAAGAACAGACATTTCACTGAAGAGGATATACAGATAGCAAATACACACATGAAAAGAGGCTCAACATCATTAGCTATTAGGGGAACATGAATTAAAACCACAATGAGCTATCACTACATAGCTACCAGAACAACTAAAATAAAAAATAGTGACAACATCAAATGCTGACAAGGATATGGAGAAACTGGATCATGCATACATTATGTAAATTTAGGGAGTATTGTTAATATGCTGATTAGAGGCCTCAGCTACAGAAACAAGTGCTGGTTTACAAGAAGCAGCAGGAATTAATCCTCTACCATTCCTGTCAGCCAGACCAGGAGGGAATAAAGCTAAAGAATGACACCTTTCTTTAACCAAGCTGCACTGCAGTACAAAAAGCTGCTCAAGTGTTCAGGAAAAAAAGACTGACTGAAAAAAAGGTGCAGAATACAACATGTGAATTTTGAACATAACCTAAGAGTTAGCACCATACTCTTAGGCAGAGGGGGCAGGGTGTACCGCTTTGGGACAGAATGCATAGTCTAGGTCAGAGGTCAGCTGGAGACTGAGTGGCCTAGAGAGCACAAGGGATTCCTACAGTTTGAACTGGACAGTCTGGTCAGCTGCAGCCAACCTTTGGGAAACTGCAACACACTAACAGAGGGCAGACCTAAGGAAGGCTGGTCCAAACTTTAGAAAGTAAAAGAGGCAGTGATAAAACCGAGTCTACCTATACAATCTCTATTTGTAAATGATTAGTACTCTGTAATTTCTTGAGACCTTTAGTAACTGTACACACACACACACACGCACACACACACAGAACACACAGAGAACACATACAGTGGGAGCCAAGCAAGTTGCAGGCTGACTTAGACACACCAGGCTGTGCACATGGCAATCTTTGCCTAGAATTAACTCTGCTTCTTGTCCCTCCTGCAAATAGCAACCAGACTGGGCACAGCTCTACTGCCTGTTGATTCAGAGCCTCCCCTCACCACTCCATCTCCTGCTGCCTGATTGCAGGAAGAGTCCTGATTATGTGTGTACATGGGGCCCAGGAGAATCGGAAGAAATAGGATGGGAGGGTAATCTACACATCTTTTGACTGCTTTGCCCCAAATATAGGTGTGATCAGAACAGTTTGGGTGTTGGCTACTTCATTCAATCAGCCTGGTACAGTTTAAGAGGAAATTAGAAATCAGAGGGAATGTCTTTGGCCCACCCTAAGCCAGATCATCTGTAATAGGAATTATGGTTGGACTGTGATCTCATGGTTTTCAAGATGAGGCCATTCACAGGTGTGGTTACTGGGATGAAGATCTTAGTATATTCTTCCTCTCAGTTATGTTTCTAAAAACCATCACCATAACAAAATAGAGCTCTTCATTTAGGAAAAAAAAAAATCTAGGGATAAAGATGAACTGTTTTTTCCAAATGCCAAATTTATATTGAAAGCAAAATCATCATAACAGTTAAAGAATGCGGGCAACCAAGATCTTTTCTCAGTTTTCCTTCCTTGTTAATAACTGCTTGGCTGAAATCTAATTACCTTTTCCAGGTTTGCTTCTCCCTAACTGACCCTGAGTTTTCTTTCCACGTTAGGCCCTCTCAGGGCTTTTCAGTGTCAGGGTGGTGGCAAAAGCCACAGCACTTTCCTCCAGACCATGGCCTCTTTCCTTTACCCTGTGATACAGGCTGGCAGGCCTGAGAAGGTGGCTGGTCTACCAGATGTTCCTTTTAACTGCTATTCTATTCACGTCTCCCTTGAGGCTCTTGCACGTGGCCAGACTGAAAAAGGAAGAAACTACTTGGTAGCACAATAACCTGCATTCCAAATATTTCCTTCTGCCCTTCCCCCTAGCCCCAGTCTCCCTGACAGTGCCTCTCTTGTACACCTTTCCAGCTTTATGATGTTCTAATGGAAAACGATCTGCCAAGAACCTCCTTTCCTTCTTCTCGACTTTTTAAAACATTAGCAAAGATGTTCTTATGATACGAGTCATCAGCACTTTTTCATATTGTTTTTGAAATTCTTTTAAAAACTAACTATTGCTTAATTTGCATTAGAAAAACTTCTTAACCAAACGTTGAAAACTATATAAATAAGCAGAGTTTTTATTTAGAGGTGCTAGTGGTTTACACATGGAAGTATAAAATTTATAAAAAGTCTCTATTTTTTTTTAAAGATTGGATTTTTACATTTATCTCTAAATTCTCTGAAAATTATTTTGACATATGATATAATTTATTTTGATATGATGAAAGTTTAAAACCTTTGTTATATTTTTCGTTATAAAAGCAATACACCCTCGTTGCAAAATATAACATATTAAGAATTTACAAAGTAAAAAGAGAATTCTCCTTTTCCCATCTCTCAAAACCCACAGCTAAAACAACAAATTTTAAGTTTCTTAAAGAAAACTTAATCTGAAGTATATACAATTACTTTTACTATTACTTTTACCTTCAAGTCATTTTCCCATACATATACAAATGTATACAACATACATAAATGCATATCTATGTACCCATTAAACATGCAAAATATATATGCATATATAAAACAGTTTAAACAAAACCACTGCGCCACCAGGGAAGCCCTATATATGTATATTTTAAATGTTGATAGATGCTTTCAAAATTGCCCTCCAAAAAGATGACTTCAATATATACTACCTGTAACTATACATGAGAATACCTGAAAAATAAGGTTTTAAATGAGTCATGAAATAGGGGAAGAATACATTAGCATAAAACAACTAAAGGCTATTATAAAGCTACTTATGAGAATATAAAATAAAGTATAAACAAAGACAAATATGATTTAAAAGGTATAGTAAATATATATTTGAGTAAATACGAATTTCTTTAAAAAAGTAATGTAGGTACTGCAGATCTTTTTGCCAGAAAGATACAGTTTTGCACCATTATAAAAATAAATGTTATGAGTAATAAAGGATTTAGGGAGGGTACTGGTCTAAATTTTGAAAGACTGAAGACTAACCACCAATTTCAATTCATAAAACTTGTTGGATACTTTAAAATACAGCTATAATGGGCTTCCCTGGTGGCGCAGTTGTTGAGAGTCCGCCTGCCGATGCAGGGGACGCAGGTTCGTGCCCCGGTCCGGGAAGATCCCACATGCCGCGGAGAGGCTGGGCCTGTGAGCCATGGCCACTGAGCCTGCGCATCCGGAGCTTGTGCTCCGCAACGGGAGAGGCCACAACAGTGAGAGGCCCGCGTACCGCAAAAAAAAAAAAAAAAAAAAAAAAGCCATTTGGGGTGGCAACTGAGGAAATTTGAAAATGAACTAGATATTAGATTATATTATGGAGCTACTGTTAATTGTCTTAGGCATGATAATGATATGATGGAAGAATGTCCATGGTTCTCAGGAGGTGCATGTTGAAGAATTGTGGTCATGATATCTGAAACTTACTTTCAAATGGCCCAGCGTGGCAAAATGTATCAACGTTTGAATCTAGGGAGAGGGTAAATAAGTGTGTGCTGTCCTATTGTTTCAACTTTTCTATGGGATTGAAAATTCTTAAAATAGAAAATTGGAGAAGGGACTTCCCTGGTGGTGCAGTGGTTTAGAATCCACCTGCCAGTGCAGGGGACACAGGTTCGAGCCCTGGTCTGGGAAGATCCCACATGCCTTGGAGCAACTAGGCCCCTTCCCCACAACTACTGAGCCTGCCCTCTAGAGCCTGCGAGACACAACTACTGAAGCCCACATGCCACAACTACTGAGCCTGCCCACCTAGAGCCCGTGCTCCGCAGCAGAAGCCACCGCAATGAGAAGCCCACGCACCACAACAAAAAGTAGCCCCCGCTCGCTGCAACTAGAGAAAGCCCATGCACAGCAACGAAGACCCAACACAGCCAAAAATAAATTTAAAAAATAAAACAAAATTAAAAAAGAAAGTCGGAGAAGAAGGAAAATAAAACGGTGAAGTTGCAGATCTGGTGTCGACAATTTTATTTCATTATGTTAGATTCTCTGAGGAGAAAGAGAGGTGCTTTGGGGGAACCCACATTTGATTTAGATCTCTAAGGTTATATTTTTAAATTACCATTTCTGTGTCCTCAGTATTAGGCCAGGTAGGTTTGCAAGGAACAAAACATCTCCCTGACCACTAGCTATGCCTCCCAAATACACAGCATATATCCCAAGGGGGTCGACCTAGGAATAGGAGGAACTGGGGAGAAACCTCTTCACTGCTAGAAAGACACCCGAGGCTCAGGCCTCCATGAGGGCAGACCACCAGGGCTGTCATCACATAGAGGCAGGACACTGTGACTTCTGACCACTCTAAACGTCAAGCCTAACACCAGGGAGTGGTCCAAGCAGAGGATGCTCTAGCTCATTAGCGCTCAGGCCAAAATTACTTAACTTATCCAGACTATTTTAGATAGTGAATTTGATGGGTTGATGATGCTTGCATCCAGCCCTGGCTGAGTCAACCTTTCTGGCTTTTCAGACACTTAAGTAAATAGAGTAGGAATTGGCTCTTAAAATAATTCCCATGAGCAATTTGCCACAAGATTAATAGCATTCTGTCATGAATACAGGAGTTGGAGAAAACATACATATACCTATGTATTTATATATTTACATATGTATATAGTATACATATATATGCATATATACACACACATCTATATTATATTTTGCCTTTGCTAGCTTTATTTGACAATTACTTTTACTGTTTTTAAATTTTTTTTGTTTTCAGGTAACTAGTTCTTTCTTAATTATCTCATTAGTAAGAAGAGTCAGAAATATTGACCCTGTAGGGTGATGACATTTTGCATAGCGGTCATTGTTTTTTAATTCAGAAACAATTTTAAATTTTAATTACTTCTTTTTCTTACTTATCACTGTAATTTGAGGAAGTAATAAAAGCTTTAAGCATTATTTCTAGACTTATCTATAGCTAAGAAACTGGAAGGCTACGAAAAAAAATGATATGCCAAACAAAATTCTAGGGGCAGCTACACATCCAAAACAAACTTAAAAACTCAGATAATATTTGTCCACATGATAGGAAATGACTGAATTTGGAGACAAAGACAAAAGAGTATCTGACTCCTGTTTCATTAGCCGTCATATGTGTCCACCACCATATGATTTCTAGGCTTCATTATACATTTTGTTTTTCATCTGAAAAATGCAGCATTCTTAATTCTATTTATTATTATTTTTAATTTATTTATTTGGTTGCACCAGGTCTTAGTTGCAGCATGCGGGCTCCTTAGTTGTAGCATGTGAACTCTTAGTTTCGGCACACATGTGGGATCTAGTTCCCTGACCAGGGATCGAACCTGGGCCCCCTGCATTGTGAGTGTGGAGTCTTAACCACTGGACCACCAGGGAAGTCCTTAATTCTATTTAGTATTGATTTGAATTAAACTATGCAGGAACAACTCATAGACTATTTTTCTTGGGACCTGTAGTGTGTTATTTCAGGGGAACTCTCTGCTATGAGCCTGTTTCACAGAAAATGGACGATGTTAAGTATAACTAAAACAGAGACATGTTTCTAAGCATTTCAGAGGTATGAGTAGTATCATTAAGTAACACAGTCCTCTCTTCAAAACTGGTCTCACAAGCAGAAAGAGTAGCCTTTGAGTCATGAGCACCACACAGCAAGGCCCATTTCTATCACCGTATCTCCCATTCCATCTGTCTTTCAAAGCCCATGGCTGACAAGAGAGTAAGCTCTCACCAGGTACTTTCAGAGTGAGCTCTCATCTTGTTATAGCCTCCAGACTCTTCATAAATATAATTAACTTCATCTACAAAAAACAGTGAAACTTTAACTATTGCAAAACAGCCTTCCAGAACCCTAAGGTTTTCAAAATGGATTTGAACCTGGAAGTAACCCTGATCCCTCCATTCTTGCATACACACAAAATAATAATAATAAAACAACAGTAGTGATAATACCTGAGCATTGAGCAAAACAAAACAAAATAAAAACCAGAAACTTCCTCAATCTATACATATCACACCTGATATTCTGAATATGATTTATTCATTCATTCACTTGTTGATTGATTCAACAAATACTTATTTACCAACTATAACGAGTTCCATTCAAGGTGGGGGGGCGTGTGGGCATGGCAGTAAATAAGACAGACAAGGTTTATTTGGATGGTTGAACAGGAAAGGCCTTCAACCTAAGTCTTGGAATGATGAGGATGCTACGATCCAAGGACCAGCACCCCAGAGAGAGACAATTGGAGAGCTAGGGGTCCGAAGTAACAATAAACTTAGTGTGTTGATGGACAAAGGCTAAAGCATGGGAGCAAGCAAGAGAGTGGTAGGAGGTTAAGATCGGAGAAGTATTTAGTAGCCATAGGATGAAGTTTTATTTTTATTCTATGTGCGGTTGGATGTCACTGGAGGATTTTAAGCAGAAAAGTCACTAATACCTTATTTATGTTTTTAAAAGATTGTTCTTGCTGCTTTTAGAAGAATGGACTGTAGGAGGTAAGATAGAAGCAGAGTAGAGCTTGGACCAAACTTTTAAGGCATAAATGATGCATTCTGATTGCCTATAATATATATAAAAGACCACTATGTCAGCACAATGGATGAAGTAAATGGGAGAATCAAGGGAAACTAGAAAAAGCAAGGAGAGAAGATGAGGGAAGAAATTGGGAAAGATCTGAACCTAGGAATGGGCACTGTGTAATGAGCAGAGACAGAAGACCCTAAATAGGACTTCCATGAGCCTGGGACACCTTGTTATAGAAAAGTAAGGAAATGCCAGAAAGTATGATGATGCTCCAAACTAATGAGGGCATGTCAAAAGGTTGTAGGAGTCTGCATGAAGGGGCAACCACTGGCAGTATTCTAGGCCATGCATTCATCAGAACGAATACTGAATGAAGTGGATATTACATGTTGAAGAAAAAGGATCCATGAAGGTCATACTGACACTGATAAAAATTCTTTACAAAGCCCAAGTGGAGGAGGAGTTATACTCTACAGAAAAAAAAGTGCCAACTACTAAATGCAAAGGCATGATGTAAGTAGAAAATCCCCATTTTTACAATCACTACAGTAATAACTGATTCAGCAAGAACCAAAAATGGGTGGCTAAGATCAAAAGTAGTATCTGTTCTTATCAGTTTAATATCTGATATGTCCTCTATCCAAGGACAATATATTATGAGAAAGGAATGAAGTACTGATACATGCTACATCATGAATGAACCTTGAAAACATTATGCTAAGTGAAAGAAGCCAGCCACAGACAGCCACGTACTGTATGGTTTTATTTATGTGAAATGTCCAGAAGAGGCAAATCCATTGATAGAAAGTAGGTTAGTGGTTGCTAGGGGCTGGATGGGTTAGGCGGAAATGGTGAGTGGCTGCTAAGTGGTCCAGGGCTTCTTTTTGGGATGATAAAATGTTATAAAATTGATTTTGGTGATGGTTGCACAACTGTGAATATACTAGAAACTAATGAATTGTATAATTTAAATGGATGAATTTTATAGTATGTGAAATATATCTCAATAAAGCTGTTTTTTAAAAACAAAAAAAGTAAAGTAAAAAATAAAGTAAATAAAAGGAGCTAAAACTCAAAAAAAAAAAAAAAGAAAGGTGAGAGGGTTCTGCTTGTGCTTGGGATGTAAAAAGCTGCTAGATAAGGTTGCTCCCATTCTAACAACAAGAAAAAATTGTATAATCAGTAAAATGATAACTTTTCTAGAACTCACCAGAGAGATGAGGTCACAGGACAACCAAGTAAATTGAATTCTACAGAGTGACAATCCCCTCTGCAGAGAAGTGGGACTTTTGCCTTTGAGAGGGCATGAGTAGAAGAGGTCATTGCCATAAAGGTGGCTAAGAAGAAATCAGCTAATATTGCTTAATAAATTCTTAAAATCAGTACAGGCTGATGAATCAGTTTAGAATAACTGGGAGTCCCTGACACAAAGAGAATCTGCACTCACTTGCAAGTTCTTTTCTACTAGGTCAAAACTAAGCATAGGGCAGAAGACTCGAGAAAGTCCCTGCTGATGTGCAATGGTAATTGACTGATGCGGGAGGAAAAATGCATAAAAGACTGCCTGCTTCCCTAGATCCTTCTTTCTTTGGAGCAAAAGCTTTTTACCACTTGTTAGGGGCAGCAAAACTTTATGAAATATCTACTGCTTGAAGGAAGGGTAGAAATAAAAGCCCTCTGCATCTGGGGAAAGCACAGGAATACCTCTTGGGCTCAGATTCCTATACTGATATAAATTAGAAGTCTGCTACCACTGGAGAAAGGGTAAGACCACCATAAATACAATGCAGAGTTTGGCTACCATGGGGGAATATGGGCAGAATTGCAGAGAAAGTTCCACCCTCTGAGTTCCAGGGTCACAGGCTTGCCTAAGACTACGGCTGGATCAGGATAACTGATAACCCCCTTTGTCCCCACCACTACTACCAGGAGCCTACCATTAGTAACTATCAACAACAGTCTTCCACTGAAAAAAAAGAGACTTCCTCTTCAGTGCAAATGTTAAGGGACTACTGGAAGCTATGGGTAGAGCAGGAACACTGCCAGGTCACACGCTAAGCACAAGGTAACCATAACCCACTGCTGGTTGAATTTCAATCTTGTATCGCACTGAAGATAACAACAACAACAACAAAATCCAAGTTTAGTTCAACCTGTGACTAGATGGACCCAGTGCCCCACACTAATGGCCTGACTGAAGAAGCAGCATGCCTATTTCCAGACATAAGGACTATACATGTCTCAGTGTCTACAGTTCTTCAATACATAATGTCTGACATTCAATCAAATATTTGAGTCACACAGAAAGACAAGGGAAGAACCTACCCATTGTCAAGAGATTAGGGAATCAACAGAAGCAGACTCAGAGATGACCCAGATGTTGGAGCCCTTAGTCAGGGATGTCAAAATAACTAGAATTAATATGTTAAAGGACTGAGTGGAAAAGGTCTATAACATGCATGAATATTTGGGGGAATTTTAGCAGAGAAGTAGAAAATATAGAGTCCAGCGGAAATGCTAGAAATTTTAAAAAGTAATAGAGATGAAAAAATCTTTTGACTGACTTGTTAGCAGAATCAATACAACTAAAGAAAGATTTAGCAAACATAAAGATAGGCCAACAGAAATTATACAAACTGAAACACAAATAGAAAAAAAAGAGTGAAAAAAATATAATGAGCATCCAAGAGCTGTGGGACAGAATCAGTCTAACATATATGTAACTAGTCCCAGAAGGAAGAGAAAAGGAATTCTCCGGTGGTCCAGTGGTTAGGACTCCATTCTTCCACCGCAGGGGGCACAGGTTTCATCCCTGGTTGGGGAACTAAGCTCCCACAAGCCACATGACGTGGCCAAAAAAAATAAAAAAGAAGAAGGAAGAGAACAGAGTAATGATGATAATAATAACAATGATGATGATAGCTAACCTCCAAGAATCCCAAGCAGGATAAATACCAACACCACACACACACTTAGATATATCATAAACAAACTGCTGAAAACTGAAAAGCAAGAAAACACTGAAGGCAAGAAGGGAAAAAAGGAAACATTACATAAAGAAGAACAAAAATAAGAATTATAGCAGACTATCAGAAACTACACAAAGCCAGAACAATGAAGCAATGTCTTTAAAGTACTAAAAGAAAACAACCTGTCAACCCAGAATTTTATAACCAGTGAAAATATATTTCAAAAATGAAAGAAAAATAGAGACTTCTTTCAGACAATAAAAGCTGAGATAATTCACTGCCAGCAGAACTGAACCACAAGAAATGTTAAAGAACATTCTTCAGGAAGAAGATATATGATATTAGGTGGTAGTTTTTAAACCTACACAAATCAATAAAAAGCACCAAAAAAATTTTAAAATGGTCAATATAAAGAGACTTTATCTTATTTGTAAGCTCTTTTTAAAAAAGAAAAAAACCTGACTATCTAAAGCAAAAATGATGATGTACTGTGCATTTTATAACATGTAGAATTAAAATGTATGACCAACATCCTACCAAAAGTGGGAGGAAAGAATTTGAAGTATAAGAATGAAATAATGCCTTTTGCAGCAACATGGATGTACCTGGAGATTATCATACTAAGTGTAGTAAGTCAGAGAAAGACAAATACCTTATGATACCACTCATATGTGAAATCTAATTTTTTTAAAAAAATGATACAAATGAACTTATTTACAAAACAGAAACAGACTTACAGATATCGAAAACAAACGTATAGTTACCAAAGGGGAAATGTGGAGGGGAGGCATAAATCAGGAGCTTGGTATTAACACACACACACCACTATATATAAGACAGATAACCAACAAGGACCTACTGTATACCACAGGGAACTCTACTCAATATTCTGTTATAACCTATATGAGAAAAGAATCTGAAAAAGAATGAAAAAAAAATATATATATGTATATAACCGAATCACTTTTCTGTACACCTGAAACTAACACAACATTGTAAACCAACTGTACTCCAATAAAAATTTTTTTAAAAAATTGATTCTAAAAGAAAAAAATTTTTTGAAGCATAGCACTGTAAGATTATTACACTATACAGGAAGTAATATAATCTTACTTGAAGGTAAACTGCGAAAAGTTAAAGATGGATATTGTAAAGCCTAGAGCAACCACTAAAAAAATTAAAGAGATGCAACTAATAACACAAATGGTAGTAATAAAATGAAATCAGAAATATGTGACACAATCCAAAAGAAGGTGGTAAAAGAGGGGAAAGAGAACAAGGAACTGATGGAAAACAGTAGCAAGATGTTAGATTTAAATTCAATCATACTACTAGCTACATTAAATATAAATAATCTAAACAACACAGAAGTCAGAGATCGACAGATTGAACAAGCAGCAAGATCCAACTGTAGGTTGTCTATTTCTTCAAATAAAAAAAAACGCAAGGCAACTATGAAAATATGTGCATGGAAAAAGAAACTCTTTAAGAGGAATAAACATATTTCAAAGTGAATAAATAGGCCTTCTAAAAATTAAGAATATAAGATTTTTTTTTTTGATGTGGACCATTTTTAAAGTCTTTATTGAATTTGTTACAATATTGCTTCTGTTTTATGTTTTGGCTTTTTGGCCAAGAAGCATGTAGGATTCCAGCTCCCCAGCCAGGGATCAAACCCGCACCACCTGCATTGGAAGCCTACGTCTCAACCACTGGACCACCAGGGAAGTTCCAAGAATACAATATTCTTTAGAAAACAAAATGGATAGATTTTAACATATAATCAAAAAGAGAATTAGTGAACAGGAAGAGATTGGAAAAATTATTCAGGAGTCATCATAAAGAAACAGGATAGCTGTGAAAGTGAATTTATGAGAAGTTATAAGAATAGAGTGAGAAAGACTAACATAAATCTAAGTTGATTTCCAGAAAGAGATAAGAGAGAGAATTTGGCAGAGAAAATATTTGATGACAGAACAGTTAAAATTTTCTTAAAATGCAGCACTCAGAGATTCAAGAAGTCTTACAAATCCAAGCAGCATAAATCAAAAGAAATCGACAACCAGATGCTTCACAGTAAAACTGCAGAAAACTAAAGTCAGAGAGGATTTTAATAGTGGTCAGAGGACTGAAAAATTAGACAGACACCTAACTGTTCATCTTTCAAAAAAAAGCCAGGGGCTTCCCTGGTGGCGCAGTGGTTAAGAATCCGCCTGCCAATGCAGGGTATACGGGTTTGAACCCTGCTCCAGGAAGATCCCACATGCCGTGGAGCAGCCAAGCCCGAGCGCCACAACTACTGAGCCTGTGCGTCTGGAGCCCACGAGCCATGACTACTGAGCCCGAGTGCCACAACTACTGAAGCCCGTGTTTGTGCTCTGCAGCAAGAGAAGCCACCGCAATCAGAAGCCTGCGCACCGCAATGAAGAGTAGCCCCTGCTTGCCACAACTAGAGAAAAGTCCACGTGTGGCAACAAAGACCCAACACAGCCAGAAATAAAAATAAGTAAATAAATTTATTTTTTTAAAAAAGCCAGATGACAGTGAAATAATAGTCAAAGTACTGAAGAACCAATGTCTCCAAAAATTCTTCGGTTAATATATTTAACAGTGAAATGTTGTAAATATTTTCTTTCAGATTGGGAATTGAGATAAGGGTGCTCGTTTTCACCACTTGTGTTCAATATTATGCTGAAAATTCTAGTCAGTGCAGTAATTCAAGAGGAAAAGTAAAAGCATAGAGTTTCAAAGGGAGAAACAAAACTATCATTATTACAGATGGCATGGATGTACACACAGAAAATGCAAAAGAATCTATGGGTAAATTATTAAAATTAACGAGAGCTTAGCAGTGCAGCTGAATATACAGTTAACATACAAAAATGAGTTGCATTTTCATAAACCTGCAACAAATAGATAAAATGAACTTTTAAAAATGTCATTTCCAGTAATATTTTGAAAATGTACCTAAGATAAATCTAACAGAAGATGTGGAAAACTTTTATGGAGAAAGCCATAAACATTTTACTACATATTAAAGATGGCCTAAATAAACTGAAATGTACATGATATTCCTGGGTTAGAGGAGTTATTATTGTGAAAGTGTCAATTCTTGAGAAAGAAGAAGGTAGGGAATTGTCCTACCAATTATCAAGTTTACTGTAAAGTTATTGTAATTAAGACAATGTGGTTTGGGCACAGGAATAGACAAACTGTGGAAGAGAATGGAGACATAGACAATCATTTGATAAATGATAGAGTCGCTATTGCAGTTTAGTGCAGAGTGATTGTGCAGTTCAATGTTCCACTAAACCAGTTTCAAGTGGAGAACAGATCTAAATGTGAAAGGTAAAAAATAAAGCTTTAAGAATATCACAAAGGAGAATATCTCTGTGACCTTGAGGGTATTAAAGGATTTTTAAAAAGATTTTCTTTAATGAACAATTTTAAAGGAAAAGTTAATAAATCCAGTTACACTGAAATTAAGAATTCCTCAAACGCTATCATGAAAGGGAGTAAAAAAAACAAACTGTAAAGAGGTATTTGCAACACATATTAGCACAAAAGACTAGCATTCAGAATATACTAAGAACACTACTGAATTGATAAAATAAAATGAGAAAAAAACAAGATAAAGCTGAGCAAAGATAGATAGGTAGATAGATAGATGATAGATATTACTAAAGAAGAAACTCAAATGACAAAAACATTAAAAGTAATTAACTTCAGGCTTCCCTGGTGGCACAGTGGTTGAGAGTCCACCTGCCGATGCAGGGGACACGGGTTCGTGCCCCGGTCCGGGAGGATCCCACATGCCGCGGAGCGGCTGGGTCCGTGAGCCATGGCCGCTGAGCCTGCGTGTCCGGAGCCTGTGCTCCGCGACGGGAGAGGCCACAACAGTGAGAGGCCCGTGTACCGCAAAAATAAAAAAAAACCTTCATTAGTAATTAGAGAAATGAAAATCATAATAAGATACCATTAAACACCCACCTGTTTTGCAAAATTTAAGAGCTGTGGCAATATAAAGTGTAGAAGTGAATCAGTGAGAATTCTTATATACTTTGTTGGAGGTATAAATGGGAATGACTGCTTTGGAAAACAATGTTTCATCACTATTAAACTTGTACATACACTGCAATTTCAGTAATTACTCTCCAACATATATATCCTTGATCAACTCATGTTCGTGAGCACCTGGGTACAAATATAAGAATAATCAAAGCAGATTGTTCTCACTAGCTCCAAACTTAAAACAACCCAAAAGTATATAAACCACAGAACGGTAAATAAAACATGAATACAACCAATGAAAATGAAGGAACTACATCGACACGATTGAATAGCAAAATTATAATGTAGAATAAAAGAAGCAAGTCACAGAAGTATACATACACTATGGTTTCATTGATAGAAAATACAAAAACAGGCAAGACTAAAAAATATTATTTAAGCATGCACACATGGGTGGCAAAGATATTTTTTAAAAAGTGAATAATAGACATAAAATTCAGAGGAATTTTTTTCTTTGCAGAGAAAAGAAAGGAACAGAATTGGGGAGAGGCCTAGAGAAAAATTCTAATATACTCTTAATGTTCTAATTTATAACTTGGTTGACATGTGAAAGGGTGTTTTATTATTAAAAATGTACATATGTATTTTAAATGCTCTTAGGTTTATATGAAAGATTTCAGAAGAAAAAAGGAAAAACAAGTTTAAAAAAATAATGAACCTTTACTTCCAGCCAAGATGGAGTAACAGAGACAAGACACTCTACTGCCTGAAACAATGGACCAAAAAATGGACAAAATATATGAAACAATGGTTTCAAAACACTGAACACCAGGCATTGAAGGAATTTGATCCCTGAGAGGGGAGCCCTACAACTAGCCCAGCTTACTGCTTTGAGAGAATTTCTAGCTGGAGAAATAGAGGGGGGACTCAAGCAGAGCCCAGGAGACTCCCTGAGTTGAGATGTAAGAAAGTCCTGAGAGACAAAAGTGGCCAGGGTTCACAGGACCAAATACCAGAGAGAGGACAGCTGCATGGAGAGAGAACTCCAGAGATCTGCAGAGTCCCCTTTGAGAATTCAGTAGAATTCTGATGAATGCATGCAAGTGAGGAAACCACCCAAGTATGGGCAAAGTACCACCTAAAAGGATCAAACGGTATAACACTGAGTGTGGGAAAATTTACACCCCGTAGGATATGTATTGAGGCTCCCCTACGCTAGGCAAGTTAACAAGTATATCTTAGCTTCACAAAAACCTGTGAGATAGATAATACACTCATTTTACAGAAAAGGAAGCTGAGGTTCCAGAAGGGAACAGCTTTTGCAGGATTACAGAACTAGTAAATGTCAGTGCCTCGATCCAAGATTAAGGCTTCTGACCAAAAAACACATGTCTTTTTGCAGTTTGCTGTGCTCTCTCTCCTTGCACCATGGTCTGTGGTTGACAAAATTCAGAATTATCTTTCCTTTATCTTACCTACTGGAAATCTCTCTTCCTTCAGTAATTACTTGGAACTGGCACTCAACACTAACAATGTACGTACTCAACATTTTTCATAAATGCTGCAGTTTTTCTTCACCCTTTCAAGGTCAACTTTCTTTAGAGAAGGGTTACAGTTTTATTCAAATTATTTAAAAAACGAATTGAGTACCTTCAGGGCACCAGAACAAACTTTGTAAAAACATTTACACAGAGTCTTAAATATTGGGGTTTTGGAAATGATTTTTTTCTACAAAACCCTTTCTGTCTTTAAGAATGTGAGTTAAATCCAGAGGCTTTAATTAAGTCATCCCTAAAGGCAGCATCACATCACATCTTGCAAGGTTTGGTGGAATGGATGAATGAAATCCCTAATTGAAGAATCATGGAGTTGGGGATAGTGTGGGCCATCTCAAATGGAGCAATACTGTGAATACAAAATGTCACCTGCCACATCAGTAAACAAAGGCTGTGGCAGCCATCAAGCCATCACATTACAGCTGCCCAGATGATGAGCCCTGAGGGAACTCAGGATGAAATAACATAGGATACTGGCCCCAGATAGGTGAGGTGCATATCAAAGGACTGATGGCAGTGAGCCCAAGTTTTGCATCTTCCCATACAAAGAAAAGCACTGAATTCCCTACCTTGATATATCTGGTTTTCTTTAATTGACAGTAATCTTTTGATTCCAACTACCTGGTCTTTTGCTGCAAAAACTCTTATATATCCTGGCTCCCCCCTTGCCTCTTCGGAACAGTCTCTCAGAATTACCTGAGATGCTGTGTCCCAGGCTTAAGTCCTGAGTTTTGTCTGCCAAGTAAAACATGACTCTCAACTTTTAGGTCGTGCATTTTTTTTCAGTCAACAATACCTAAGGGGTATCCTTAATTTGGATCACTGAATCCTGAAACTAGACCCCAAATTTCACATTTTTGTTTGTGCAGTTTTCCAGGGGGACTCTAACAGCTTTCTTCAGATTCCCAGTGGAGTCTATGATCCAGTTAAGATCAACTTTTACTCAATACTAGTCGTTCTCAAAGTGTGGTCCCTGGACCAGCAGCAACAGCATCACCTGGGATCTTGTTAAAACTGCAAGTGCCCGAGCTTCACCTGGACCTGCTGAATCAGAAACTCGGAGGGTGGGGCCCAGTGATGCATGTTTTCAGGATCCCTCCAGGCAACTCTGATGCGTGCTCAAGTTCAAGTTTAAGAACACAACTCTCTACTTCCCTTGGACTGGCCTCTGTTCTCATCCAGCTGAAAAGGCTTCCCTTATCTCCTCAGAGACCTCCCTTTTTTTTGACCTTGTTCAAGCTCATCTCTAATTCTACTGAATGGCGGAAGTTTTCCAAGCCTGGAGGAACTAAATTCAATTTCTCCCATCATCTGGAAAAAGTCACCTCCCCCAACTCCCACCCTAACACAGGATATTCACATTGTTTCTTAAAAGAAAAATAAATAAATACAGAAACCCAGAATCAAAACTTCAAACCAACCACAAAAAGTACTTGGTGTGTGTTTGGATAATATGTGCATAAATATGTGACATGTTTATTTTATTGTTGTAGAGCTTAAACTTCCGGACTAAAGGAACTATCACTTATATATACTCTTGGGCAACAGAGGAGCTAAAGCATTTTTTAAACACTGGGAAATAGCAAAAATATCCCCAAATCATGATTCTGTCTGATAATCTGCTATAAACTCACAGGGCTAGGTTTAATCGGTATCCCTGGAATTGCCTGCATTTAAAATGTTCATCAAAGGTTGTGTCCCCGTGGTGCTCTAGCTACTGCATGGAATATATGACAACTCTGACCCCTCTTCCCATGGTCGCCTCCCTGTGGCATTCTGTGCATCTGGCTTAGCTTTCCTGGGAAGAAAAACTGAAAACTTTCTTGGTCCTGAGCCATGCTCTCATCTGGGATAAAGATTAAGAAAGAGGAAGGGAGCTTTTGCTCAGATTATAAATGCCAGATGCTGCCAAATTAATGGTCCAACACAGCCACGTGGAGCTTACTTCAAACTTTTGGTTCTCAAACCTCCTCTCTAAAGAATGTGCTGGAAACTGTCAGGAATCACGGAGGAGTGGCCCCCTGCATTCATGAACACTCACTCTAAGATTGCCACCGATAGAGTAAAGGGAAATCCTCAGACCTTATTGTGGTTTATCAGCTTTTATGTAGCTCAGAGTTTCCCAGATTGGACTTCCATACCCCAGGGAACCATGAGAATTGTTAAAGAGGTCACCATGGTGGCTTCAAGCCAAGAGGACATATACCACCATTGACGAAAGGCATTTTGCCTGAGACTTAGTATTGACTGATAGGAAACCACTCAGTCATTATAAATGAAAGAGCTCTTTGATCGTTTTCCTTGCAAAAACTGAGGAAGAGTAAATGGGTCAAAGTTAATGTGTATAAAGAAAGTAGCAAAAAGAAATGCGAGTGATAACAAAATAAAAAGGAGAGAAAAAATAGTCCGAGAAGAGAATGTAGAGAGATTGATTAAGCAGTGAAGAAAGGAAAACAGTGCAACAGAACCAACTGTTTCTAAGCGAATATTTTTAATTACAGTAATAACTTTGAGCAAACCTCCAGGGAAGAAATAGTTATGAAGGGGTCTAAATAAGATTTATCGGATCAGTATTACTGAATTTTTCTTTTGCCTTAAGCTCAAATATGTTTTGGCCAGCACTGTTCCTGAGCCTGTCTTCAGGTAAATTTTTTTTTTGTTTTTTTGCAGTACGCGGGCCTCTCACTGTTGTGGCCTCTCCCGTTGCGGAGCACAGGCTCCGGACGCGCAGGCTCAGCGGCCATGGCTCACGGGCCCAGCCGCTCCGCGGCATATGGGATCTTCCCGGACCAGGGCACGAACCCGCGTCCCCTGCATCGGCAGGCGGACTCTCAACCACTGCGCCGCCAGGGAAGCCCTAGGTAAAATTTTGAAATTTTTTTCAGTTGGATTTTGTTCAAATGGATTTTAATTTTTTTTAATACTGCATTAAAATATCATTTATCTTGATGACTAAGTTTTTTTGGCACCCCTTAAATTTTTCCCCCAAGGCGAGTGCCCTATTTGTCTTACCCTAATGCTGGCCCCATAGGGCATACCGTTCTTCAGATTTTGATTGGGTACTGTCAGAAGAGATAGAGAAACAAGGGTACTTCTTTCAAGTGGAAAGTCTACTTAAGTGTCTGGGTTCAGCCGAATGTAGACTTTGAGGCTGGAAGTTCTCTTGGGAAGATATTTTCACAAATTATGGGGTTGGAGAAATGCTTGTACCTTGAATTAGATGTGAAGACTTATTCTGAATAAAGTTTCTTCCATTTACATCATCTAGCAAAAGCCAGGCAAACACTCTTCTCATAGTTATCTCTTGCTCTGTCACAAACATAAGGCACTAAAAGTGAAACCAAACACTTGTCCTGCCAAGTCTGATGAGAAAGGCAAACCAGAAACATAGCAACTCCCAGGTTTAAACTGCAGTGTGAACCTGACAAGATTCTCCCTGGAGTAATTTAAGAAGGTTCAAGAAACACATGCTTTGAATGTTTATCTGTTCATGTGGGAAAGGATATATAGATCTGGGTTCATACATATTAAGTCTGGAACTGTAGACTCCATCAGGAGACCACAGAAATGCATTTGGATGAAGAAAATCCTTGTAGAATGAAAGTAAAGTAACTGACTTGAGAAAATCGGATCTCATGCTACCTTTAAAGAAAACTACAATGGTATGTTCATATTGCAAAGGTGGGTGACTGTGAATTTTGGTACATGCAGTTAACAATAATAGTTTTTATTATCTTGTTATCATTTGTGAAGGGAGAGCAGAGTATTAGGCATTTTACTTATGTTGTTATTTTTATACTCATAATAATCATGAATGGGAGACTGTACTATCTGTATTTTCCATGTGAGGAAACTGAAGCTTAGAAAAGTGATCTGCCCACAGCCAAACCAAGCCGTTTGTGAGTTGTGGGTGGAGCCAGATTTTTAACCTGAGTATCTAATTCCAAAGTCACCGCGTTTCCCTCTAAACCAGGGGTATACAGACTACAGAACACATGCCAAGTCTGCTGTGCCACCTCAGTCTGCAAACTAAGAATGGTTTTTATATCTTTAAATGGTTGACAAAAATCAAAAGAAGAATGTTATTTTGTAAAATGTGAAAATTACATGAAATTCAAATTTCGGTGTCCATAAGTAAGATTTTATTGGAACACTGCCACACCCATGCATCTCCTTGCTATCTGTGCTGCATTCACACTACAACGGCAGAGTTAGGTAGTTGCTACAGAGCCTGTACAGCCTACAGCCTAAAATATTTACTATCGGGTCCTTTAAGATGACGTTATCCTAAGTTGGTAGTAACATTTTTTTTAAAGGTCATTTTTTTTAAATCCCAGCAAAAAAATTAAATAACCCAATCGAAAAATGGGCGGAAGAACTAAATAGACATTTCTTCAAAGAGGACATACAGATAGCCAACAGGCACATGAAAAGGTGCTCAACATCGCTAGTTATTGGAGAAATGAAAATCGAAACTACAATGAGATACCACCTTGCACCCGTTGGAATGATCATCATTAAAAAGTCTACAAATAACAAATGCTGGAGAGGGTGGAGAAAAGGGAATTCTCCTACACTGTTGGTGATGTAAGTTGGTACAGCCACTATGGAAAACAGTATGGATGTTCCTCAAAAAAATAAAAATAGAATTACCATACGAGCCAGCAATCCCACTCCTGGGCATATATCTGGACAGAACACGAATTCAAAAAGATACATGCAACCCTATGTTCATAGCAGCACTATTCTCAATAGCCAAGACATGGAAACAACCTAAATGTCCATCAGCAGATGAATGGATAAAGAAGATGTGGTGTATTTACACACACACACACACACACACAATGGAATACTACTCAGCCATAAAAAAGAATGAAATAATGCCATTTGCAGCAACATGGATGCAACTAGAGATTATCATACTTAGTGAAGTAAGTCAGAAAGAGAAAGACAAACACCATAAGATATCACATAGGTGGAATCTAAAATATAACACAAATGAACTTATCTACGAAACAGAAACAGACTCACAGACATAGAGAACAGACTTGTGGTTGTCAAGGGGGAGGGGGGTGGGAGAAGGATGGAATGGGAGTTTGGGATTAGCAGATGCAAACTATTATATATAGGATGGATAAACAACAAGGTCCTACTGCATAGCACAGGGAACTATATTCAATATACTGTGATAAACCATAATGGAAAAGAATATTTTTTAAAAAGTATGTATATATGTGTGTGTGTGTGTGTGTGTGTGTGTGTAACTGAATCACTTTGCTGTACAGCAGAAATTGACACAACATTTAAATCAACTGTACTTCAATAAAAAAAAAAAAATCCCAGCATTAGCAGGTTTTTTTCCCACTATAGATATAACCAGTACTCCTGAACCACATCTCTGCTCTGCTCCTACAAGAGTTAAACCTCCCTGCTCACACCTCCAGCCTACAAGGGAAAGCTCGTTCCTACCATAACATTCTACCAATCAGATCAAGTTACTTTCTTCTTTAATTTAATTCCCATCTACACGGAATAGAACAATCTAAACAAGCATAGATGTGACTGCTGGTTTCTTGATAAGTCATGAATTTTTGCCAATCCCATGGCTGATTACAGGAATTACAACGAAGCCAAGAGAGATCACATTTAAGTAGCAGCAAGAGAATATTTTTTCAAGCTGTATAATTCTACGAATAAAGAATAACAAAATTATGGCAAGGTAAACACCACCACACCACAATGCAAACACGACGAAGATACTACAGCAAAATTCTCTGTCTACATATCTAGTTTTTAAGGCCTTCTTCCAAAGGATTCCTGCTGCCTACATTTCCTCTGACATCACTCTGCTGACTTGGCATCCCAGACATCATTGTGCAAAATGTTCTGGGAATCGAACAGTCAGTTTTCAGCATCCTAGATCTAGCCCCTGAGCGTTATTCATAATGCTAGTGTCATCGCCAGGAGCCAATTGTACGCCCATAATCCCCTTCAAACAGTGGGAGGAAGAAAAGTAAAGAAATGTCAGTCCCAGGCACATCAAAGGTAAAGCTAAGAGGGATGCTGTAGTTCACAACAATGATGGGTAGGAAGACTGTTTCTCTTGCTCTTGTCCTGACTCAGAGAAGCTTCCATGGGTTCTCCATGAGTGCTTTCCAGTGGTGCCCTCCAGCTCACAATTTTTTTTTTAATGACTCTTGCCATCCACTAAAGGAATTCATTGAACAGTAATGAAGTATTATTAACAGGGCTGATAGAATGCTCTTCCTTGGCTAATGAAATACAGGTTTGTAGACCAATATAAATTTTCTTAGGTAGAAATTCTATTTCTTTGCCTGATCGTCAGTGGTTTAAGTTTTCCCCCCTCATCTTCAGCCTTCGTTAAATCATCTTTTCATAGGGAAAATATTCTCAGCGACCTAAGCACACAACCAACTTTCCATGAAAATGAAGTCCATTTCTCCATTCCCCCCACTCCCAGATTTCTGACACGTTTAATATTTTCTAGAGTCTGCCAAAGTCCAGGGAGTGCCAAAAATACCTCATGCACCAATCTGGTTTTCAGAACGACCTGATATGACGCAGTTGAATTTTGACAGGCTAGCAGAAAGGAAATGACTTAAATCAGAAGCAGGCTTGGTTTAAAACTGTCTTGTCTGGTTGTTTTCTTTTTTTCCTAGATGGTTCCAGAAAAAATAAATACGATTCTTGTGAGCGCCTACTTTGGAAATTGTTTTTTCCCTTCTTTGTCATTCTTTGTGTGAATCTCAATGGACCGCTGAAGAGAATTTTCCAGGAGCAAAGGAAACAGAAGAGCCAATGAAAAGACTCAGTTTGCTCTTACTAACCTAACTCTTTTTCACTTGTGGGTGAGCTGTTGAGTCAGCCAGTAATAGGATCATTGTTAAAGACTTACCGGGTTCCTAGACCTCAGGAAAATAATCTCCTTTAGTCTAGAACAAAGACCAGTTTGCAAAGTTCTCTTTAGGACTCTTGAGAACTAAGCCAAAAATAACTTAGATAACTAAGTGGTTCTGGACCAAACCTTTAAAATTTAAAGTACTTAGGAAGGGCTTCCCTGGCAGCGCAGTGGTTAAGAACCCACCTGCCAATGCAGGGGACACGGGTTTGAGCCCTGGTCCGGGAAGATCCCACATGCTGCGGAGCAACTAAGCCCATGCACCACAACTACTGAGCCTGCGCTCTAGAGCCCTCGAGCCACAACTACTGAGCCCACGTGCCACAACTACTGAAGCCCGCTCACGTAGAACCTGTGCTCGGCAACAAGAGAAGCCACCACAATGAGAAGACCGCGCACCACAATGAAGAGCCCCTGCTCGTGGCAACTAGAGGAAGCCCGTGCGCAGCAACGAAGACACAACGCAGCCAAAAATAAATAATTTATTAATTTAAAAAAATAAAGTACTTAGGAAGAAAAACAAGCTTTAAAAAAAAGACAAATCCCAAGGAGAGCAAAGATAACCCTTTAAAATGTGGGAAGGAGCTGAGTCAGACCCTGTCAGCAAGCTTCACTGAGGCCTGGGGACTTGTAGCAACACGATTTTTTTTTTTTTTAAACTTACACAGCAACTTTGATCCAAGGATCTCAAAGTCTTCTACAAAAGTCAGATCTCCTAATGTTCCATTCAAGGCGGGGGTGATTCGAGGGGGTTGTTTCCCTAAAGCGGGTTTCTCCTCCTTGGCACTACTGACATTTTGAA
This sequence comes from Lagenorhynchus albirostris, assembly GCF_949774975.1. Classification (NCBI taxonomy): domain Eukaryota; kingdom Metazoa; phylum Chordata; class Mammalia; order Artiodactyla; family Delphinidae; genus Lagenorhynchus; species Lagenorhynchus albirostris. The sequence goes on from NC_083098.1 coordinate 23,901,769, forward strand.
CTGGATAATTCTTTGTTGTGGGCCCACCCTGTGCTATCTGGGACGTTTAGCAGCCTCCCTGACCTCTACCCACTAGATGCCAGTAGCACCACCATCCCTTCCCCTGCTGGTGACAACCAAATATGTCTCCGGTCCTTGCCATGTGGTCCTTTGGGGGACAAAATGGCCCCCAGTTGAGAAGCACTGTTCTAAATGGAAAAATCAAGGCACGGAGCAGTCAATGAACTTAAGTAATAGCGTCCAGCCAAAAAGCAGTCGCTTAACTGGAAAAAGAAGATGATGACTCCCAAGTCCCAAGCATAAGACCCTGACAGCCACTTTACCCCACCCCACAGGAAACTCATTGAGACCCTAATTTATTCCTTGAGTTGGTTAGTTCTGAAAACACATCCACTAAGACTGGGCTGTCAGTATACATTTGCCCTCTTGCTGCACTGAATCCTTGGCTGGGTTGAATATGCCTGGTTGGTGTTCTCCTCCTGGGGAGTCACTAAATCAGTTCTGAGACTAATTGCACTCTCAAGGAGAGCAAGTCCATATAGCATGAAGTGGACCAGAAGCAACCCTGTAACTACGTGTGGAATCGTTTATAGCTTAAAGCCTTTACTAAGAGCAGAGCTGCTTGTGTGCAGGATTGGGTGGGATGAGACCACAGGATGACTGAGCCGAGCAGACAAATGCTTTCAGATTTTGTTATCTGATAAGTCAACTACATTAATTTTATTAATGTATTAATGTTGTTATCTGATAAGTCAACTACATTAATTTTCGTCAGAGCATTGCTTGGAAAGGATTGCAACATGGACTTCCGTTAATTGATTTACTTAAACAGAACATGTCATTGGCATACACGTTTTTTTGATATGTCAGTGCCCGTCTCTTGTTAAATTATAAGAAGCCTGTCCCCTCCCTCCTCTTCATTCACATCGGTGTGTGAACTTGTTGCTCTCCCCAGGTGAGTCAGCGAAGTCAGGTACAGATTAATTTGAACAATAAACCACCTCAAGCATTTTGGGACTAGAGACAGGTGTAAGAAATTATTTTTAAAACAAACTCTGCAAGACACACAAGAGAAACGGGCTGGCATGCTGGTGTAACTATTACGCAAAGCTGGGTATAAGTCTCCACCACTCAGCTCTATATCATTCAATGAGCATATGTCGAGAGCCCACTGGCTCCAAGGCCCTGTGCTGATGCTATGGAGAATACAAGAACGCCCACAGTCAGGCTCTGATTTGATTTTTTTTTTTTTTTGCATAGGCTAACAGATAAACTATTGCATATGCATAAGTAATTATCCTGTGAGGCAGAAGGTAATCAGTGCCTTAAAGAGGAACAGGCAAAGTGTCTGTTTTTGGCATTCACAATTTTGGGTCTCATTATACCACAGAGAATTAAGTTTTCATCATGAGAGGGCAGCTGGGATAGAGTAAAAGGAGCCCTAAATTTAGGGTCCCAAAACATCTGGGCTGAATCCTGGGTTTTTTCATTCTCTAGAAGCACACCTCTGAGCATGTCATTGTACATAACCTCTCTGTGCCTCCATTCCTTGTCTATAAAAAGAGAACAAGAGTGCCTCAAAGGGTTACTGTGAAGAGCACAACTTTTGTTAAACTTTCAGATGAATATTATAATTTCTAGGGTTAGGATTTAATCACAGCTATTATTTGTTTACTACTTACTTTGTGCAAAGTGCCTTCATATATTATCTTTACCCTAGACAGCAGTCCTATGAGATAGCATCATTCATTTTCCTTTTATAGATAAGGAAATTGAAGGTCAGAGAGGTTAAGTGATTTCTCTGAAGTCACACAGCTGGCATCCAACAGACTCTTGAGTCAATTGAACCTAGGTCTATTGAACTTGAGAGCGTGCATAATTTCCACATCACGAGGCTGCCATTTCACCATAGTCCCTATTTTGCATGAAATAACAAAAAGTATAAATAAATGAGTTAATATGGCACCTGATAAAATATGGGGATTGATAAAATAACCATCAAGGAAAATCTTGATTTACCATATTTCAAGAAAACAAACAAACAAATACAAGTTACCCTCAACAAGATTCTTAAGAAAATGAGACAAAACACATGTCCTTTCCCTGTTTCAATGCAGGAGCAGAATGAGGGCCTGAAAACGTCAGGAGATTTTCTGGGTTCATGATTGAACTCAGAACCTAGCATGCCTCTCTCACCCAAAAAGAAAGAAAGGACCAGCCTGTCACTGTGTTCTCCTCAAGAAACAAAGACATTTTCTTCTTGGCAGACTGCAGTAGGACATATCAGGTAGAAATCATCTATTCTTACACTTTTCAGATTGAGAATGGTGCTTTTCTGGGAGAAAACAGGGAGACACAGAAACATGAAAAATAATGAAGGCCAATAGAGAGACTCCTCCAGTAGAAAGTATTCTATTATGGGCTGTCTACATAGAGCCATCTCATTTAATCCTTAGGACCACGAGATGTGAGGCACAGGCTATATCACTATTTTGCAGACGGGAAAACTGAGGTGTAATGACCCTTGTGTTTTGCCCAAGGTGTCTCTGGAGTAATCGTCGGTGTTGCTTTATGAGAACCGGCCGCCATCAACACGGAAGTGTGTCCTCTCTGCCCAACCCCTGCCCCCAACCTGGGCCCGCCTTATTCCCTGAGCACAGGCTCACTTCCCAATCCCCTGCTCTGCTCACCCTCCATCAGGCACACGGGGGTCACCAGCTGGAATGTAAACTAGCACAGACAGTATTTCCAATGACCTATGACCTTTGAACTGACCATAATTTGACAGCCAACTCTCAGTTATCTGCAAAAGGTTTGCATGTCTCCTTGGCAAACTCCAGCCACAAATGTGTTCCCCCAATACAAGGGAATCATTCCCACCATGGAAGGGAATCTTCGTCTCCACTTAAGCAAAGAATTAGGAAGATAAATCTTTAAGAAAAAAGGAATCACATGATGCCTCCCAAGCCAAAGAGAAAGCCATTCTTTTTGGATGATCTATTGCCCTCCTCCATTAAGGCAGATCAATGGGGTTACCTAGAATCTCTAACCTCACACCAGTCCTGAAGACTAGGTATTAGTCTACTTTTATAAATGAGGAAAATAAGTGTCAGAGGTTAAGCAACTTGCCTCAGGCCATCCAGGTGGTAGGTACCAGCACTGAGGCTCTTCACCCTCGCGAACCTTTGTAAGGCACCCTCCTCCCAATAAAACAAACAGCAGAGTGAAATGAAGGGGAAATACTCCTTCTCTTTAAAAGCATGATTAAAAACAGTTAAAACTTTTGGCTCCATTATCCAGCCTTACACCTTGCTGGCCACTACGGTGACTGTTACATTTTATTCCGGCCTGGTTATCTAGTAACTTTCAGGCCCCTGTCAAATGTCTTGGCTCATTAACTGAAGAATACTATTAATATTACCTCCAATATTCGAGAAGCAGATTGGTTCAAAATCCTGATTCTTCAGACAGATACTTACTGCTGCTGCAGGTCCAAAAGGACAGAGTCATCTGTGCCCACGTACTTTGTTACCTACTGAAGTTCTTCCCTACTCTGCAGAGCTGGGCAGGCGCAGCCCCTCTAGCTGTGCCTAGTTAAGTAATTAAGACTTACCCTAGAAATAGGCTTTCTGAGGCCAGCGGTCTCCACTTTTAATCTACAATAGCAAAACCCGGAGGGCTTGTTAAGACATGGGTTACTAGGCTCTGCGCACAGAGATGTTGAGTCAGTACATCTGGTGTGGGGCCTGAGAACTGGCATTTCTTTCAAGTTCTCTGGTGATGCTGATGCAGATGGTCTGGGGACCACATTTTTCTTAATTAATTAATTTTGGCTGCACTGGGTTTTCATTGCTGTGCGCGGGCTTTCTCTAGTTGCAGCGAGCGGGGGCTACTCTTCGTTGGGTGAGTGGGCTTCTCATTGCATTGGCTTCTCTAGTTGTGGAGCATGGGCTCTAGGCACGCGGGCTTCAGTAGTTGTGGCACGTGGGCTCAGTAGTGTGGCTCGCGGGCTCTAGAGCGCAGGCTCAGTAGTTGTGGCGCAAGGGCTTAGTTGCTCCTTGGCATGTGGGATCTTCCCGGACCAGGGCTCGAACCCACGTCCCCTGCATTGGCAGGCGGATTCTCAACCGCTGCGCCACCAGGGAAGTCCCTGGGGACCACATTTTGAGAATCACTATTATAGGCCCCCACTCAGACCGTGTCCCCAGGGTTCTCTGTCTCCAGATGCAGGAGGACACGAGACAAATTCAAGGCAAGAGCAGAGCGTGCTTCTGCACCAGGGCAAGAACTGCTGGTCGGTCTCCCTTTCCCAGGGCCCTACTCAGTTCCTACTAGGACTTCAAAAGGCCCAAGGGGCCCTTCTGATTGACAAGTACTTCAGTCCCACCTCTTTGAACCAGCCTGGTAAGAAAAAAAAAAAGGAAAGAAAAACAAAATTGAAAGGACGATCTGAAGAGCAAAATAAGTCCCCCTCCCCTCCCAAAGAGGACTCTAAGCAGTAGCAAAAGTGTTAGCCTCCTTGTCCCTCCCCCAGAAACTCTCCTCCTTAGTATCATGGCCCAATGATTGACCTTCCTCTCTGTGTGGGGAGCTAGATTAAGCTTAGATGTGTCACTCTCAAGGTTTACAGTCTCCTGCTGTGTCAGACAAACTACATTTCGCAAATTACCATAAAATAAAGGAATTGATATATCTACTAAAAATATTCTTCCAGAAGTTTTATTTGACCCTCCCAAAGAAACATGCACAAAAACGAATCAACACATCTGCACACGGCAACTCCCCAGTTATTTTTTCTCTTTAGAGAAAGAAAACCTATAGTTTCCAAAAGTGCTTTTAACCATGCAAATTAGAGAGGTTGGAGTTAATTCTATAACATATTAGATGGTTGCTTGGATAACGATTGATTTTTTTTTTTTCACCTCAAATGACATTCAATTAAAGAACATGTATAAGTCATCAGCTGTTCCCAGCTTGAATGGTAATTTATAAAGTTTTAGGGGTAAGAACATATAAAATATTTTGCGCTTGGAAGATGTGTTACAGGGTGAAATGTTTGTAGGAAATATCCTCTCCGTGAAGAATTCCTGCTCCAAAATGCCTTGATTAATTACCATAAACAGCTTTGAGGAAAAAGGGCGCAGCATCTCACATCTGGTAGGACACCGGCAGGGTTCGTTGGAAACTCCAACGCAAGCCAAACCCAGAGAAGCCAGGCCCCTTCCATTCAGGGCTGCTCCAGCTCAGGGAAACACCTTGGGCTGGGGACAGCTCTGGAAAGGCTCTGCTCTAGTTGGCACTGAACCGAAGTCCATTTCTTCTTCTGTTCCCAGATCCCCCGAGAGAATGAGTCAGCTTCAGGGCCCTGAAGGTGTGGGCCGTAGCTGAGACCTGGAGGACCCTATCAAGAATAACTAACCCCAGTGCCCTGCCAGCTCTTCAGTGTGAGACTGCCCTTCCAGAATTCCAAAATGGAATGAAGCATTACAGAAAAGAAATAATAGTAGTTACTGAAAGTATCCTGCTGAGATTTTTTTTTTAACATACATTATTTTATTTAGTTCTCACATTAAACCTGCAAGACAGGGATTATCGCCTCTTTTGTTACACATGGGGAAAAAAGCGTGCTCCGGGAGGTTAAGCCATCTGCCCAGCATCACACAGCACATTTGTACCAGAACTAGGATAAGGACAAGAGCCTGTCTTGTCTACCAGATCCCTCTCATTATCCACAGGAAGAGGAAAAATTCAAAACAGGTCTATAATACTTCCTTAAAGCCATTCAGACATTGAGTGGGAAATAAGCAGTTAGCAGGTTTTCTTCAATGTCAAGGAGTGATTCCTACCACCAGGTCCTTGGGCAACATTTTGAAGTAGGTAATGTTGGGTTTACAACATTCCCATCCCCCAGACTCCCTCTCCTACCACCCAGGGCCTGAATTACCCCTGCTATTAGAGTCCTTCCAGCTCCTGGAGTTTTCCAGAACCCTGTATGCGGTCTCTCATTCGGTGTTATAAAGACCATGTAATAGTACTAGTGTCTCCTCTACAAGAAAAACAAAACAAAACCATCTATAACAGACAGGCAAACATCTCTTGCTTAAAAATGAACCTTTCCCTTCCCACCACCAACCTCTTGTCAATATTTCCAAATGCTTCCATACACCCGGGCTCAACTTGTGAAATGAGAGTAAAATGTACCTGAGTAAAGTAATTTGTATCACTGAAATGAGAAACGGGTTCAACTCTTCCAAGAGAGATCTGTATTTTAGAACTCTCAGTGAATTTCTAATGCTACGTGGGGAATTTTATGAGCTGGGAGGTTTATCTAGATGTTTTCCTTCCTGATTCACTCACTTTTCACTTTTATTCCCCAAGCGGTGAGAGGACTGCTTACATAGGTATCACCCATATGAAAGTTTGTCAAATCAGGTTTAACATAACCAGGTTTTGACTTGGTGAGCCTTCCTGCTGCTGCGGTTTCTCCCAAATAAGGAGACTGAATCTTTCGATGAACAATCTTCTACCTAGAAATGGAATCATGCCAAGAACACCCACTGGAGTCAAGGCAGCCATGGGACTTCCCCAAATTCCAGAAGAATTGAATGGTGTAGTTTCCTCCCTCAAATACTTCTTTAAATACTTATGTCACCAAAATATTACATCACCAAACTTTTAAATTTTTTATGCAAAGTAGTCAAAATATTCTTCGTTCAGACATGCTACTTGCTTAGGATTTTTGAATAGCTGGTAAGACCTGTCTTGCTTATTAGCATCAGAGCACACACAGCTAGAGCCAGAGAAACTCTGAGAAACTGTAATGTTAAACTGGATATTTACTTTTGAAGCCAGTGTTACATAACGTTTTCTCTCACTCATTACTGTTTTTTTTATTTAACATCTTTATTGGAGTATAATTGCTTTACAGTGTTGTGTTAGTTCCTGCTGTGTAACAAAGTGAATCAGCTATACATATACATATACTTCCATATCCCCTCCCTCTTATGTCTCCCTCCCACCCTCCCTATCCCACCCCTCTAGGTGGTCACAAAGCACCGAGCTAATCTCCCTGTGCTATGCGGCTGCTTCCCACTAGCTATCTACCTTACGTTTGGTAGTGTATATATGTCACTACCACTCTCTCACTTCATCCCACCTTACCCTTCCCCCTCCCCGTGTCCTCAAGTCCATTCTCTACATCTGCATCTTTATTCCTGTCCTGCCCCTAGGTTCATCAGAACCTTTCTTTTTTTTTTTTTTAGATTCCATATATATGTGTTACCATATGGTATTTGTTTTTCTCTTTCTGACTTACAGACTTTATGACAGACTTTAGGTATCTAAAGTATGACAGACTTTAGGTCCATCCACCTCACTACAAATAACTCAATTTCATTTCTTTTTATGGCCGACTAATATTCCATTGTATATATGTGCCACGTCTTCTTTATCCATTCATCTGTTGATGGACACTTAGGTTGCTTCCATGTCCTGGCTATTGTAAATACTGCTGCAATGAACATTGTGGTGCTTGACTCTTTTTGAATTATCATTTTCTCAGGGTATATGCCCAGTAGTGGGATTGCTGGGTCGTATGGTAGTTCTATTTGTAGTTTTTTAAGGAAGCTCCATACTGTTCTCCATAGTGGCTGTATCAATTTACATTCCCACCAACAGTGCAAGAGGGTTCCCTTTTCTCCACACCCTCTCCAGCATTTATTGTTTGTAAATTTTTTTCCAGCTTTTTTTTTTTTTTTTTTTTTTTTTTTTTTGCGGTACGCGGGCCTCTCACTATTGTGCCCCCTCCCGCCCTGTTGCGGAGCACAGGCTCCGGACACGCAGGCTCAGCGGCCACGCCAGCCTCTCCGCGGCACGTGGGATCCTCCCGGACCGGGGCACGAACCTGTGTCCCCTGCATCGGCAGGCAGACTCTCAACCACTGTGCCACCAGGGAAGCCCCTGTTTGTAGATTTTTTGATGATGGCCATTCTGACTGGTGTGAGGTGATACCTCATTGTAGTTTCGATTTGCATTTATCTAATGATTAGTGATGTTGACCATCCTTTCATGTGTTTGTTGGCAGTCTGTATGCCTTCTTTGGAGAAATGTCTATTTAGGTCTTCTGCCCATTTTTGGATTGGGCTGTTTGTTTTTTGATATTAAGCTGCACGAGCTGCTTGTATATTTTGGAAATTAATCCTTTGTCAGTTGTTTTGTTTGCAAATATTTTCTCCCATTCTGAGGGTTGTCTTTTCGTCTTCTTCATGGTTTCCTTTGCTGTGCAAAAGCTCTTCAGTTTCATTAGGTCCCACTTGTTTATTTTTGTTTTTATTTCCATTTCTCTATGAGGTGGGTCAAAAAGGATCTTGCTATGATTTATGTCATAGAGTGTTCTGCCTATGTTTTCCTCTAAGACTTTTATAGTGCCTGGCCTTACATTTAGGTCTTTAATCCATTTTGAGTTTATTTTTGTATATGGTGTTAGGGAGTATTCTAATTTCATTCTTTTACATGTAGCTGTCCAGTTTTCCCAGCACCACTTATGGAAGAGGCTGTCTTTTCTCCATTGTATATTCTTGCCTCCTTTATCAAAGATAAGGTGACCAGGGCTTCCCTGGTGGCGCAGTGGTTGAGAGTCCGCCTGCCGATGCAGGGGACACGGGTTCGTGCCCCGGTCCGGGAGGATCCCACATGCCGTGGAGCGGCTGGGCCCGTGAGCCATGGCTGCTGAGCCTGCGCGTCCGGAGCCTGTGCTCTGCAACGGGAGAGGCCACAACAGTGAGAGGCCTGCGTACCGCAAAAAAAAAAAAAAAAAAGAATCCACCTGCCAAGGAAGGGGACACGGGTTCAAGCCCTGGTCTGGGAAGATCCCACGTGCCATGGAACAACTAGGCCTGTGTGCCACAACTACTGAGCCTGCGCTCTAGAGCCCACGAGCCACAACTACTGAAGCCCATACGCCTAGAGCCCGTGCTCCGCAACAAGAGAAGCCACCGCAATGAGAAGACCACGGACCACACGAAGAGTAGCCCCTGCTCGCCAGTAGAGAAAGCCCACACACAGTAACGAAGACCCAAAGCAGCCAAAAATAAATAATAAATTTATAAAATAAAATACAAAGTCCACATGAAGCAGAATGTAGACAGCTAGTGGGCAATTCTCAGCAGCAGCAATTCCATTTCCAGTTTTGCCTAAGTATAAATTTGGCTCAGGGCAATTCTGGAGTGAGAGAGGAAGTAATTCTTTTTCATAATTTTTTTCTGTATCAAGGGAATATAATGACACATTGCAGAACTTACTTAAAAGGGAGACTTGCATTTTTAATCCAATAAACACCTTGGACTTTTTAAAAGAGCACTGTGAAAATAGAAAGGAACTTTATTACTGTAAGTTCGTGTCAGGAAACTAGAATTTCTGAGTATGTAACGGGGTATTAGGCACGAATAGAAGGGATATTATGCAGATTAGATATAATTAGACATAATGATTAGACATAATCGTTACCATCAAGGAGCTTCTAGTGTCAAGAGCAGAGATTCTTAACCTGAGGGTTATGGATGAACCGTGGAGGACCCATAAAGCTCCTGAAATTGTATACACAAATGTGTGTGTATTTGCTGGCAACTTCTGGTCAGAAGGCCCAGAGCTTTCTTTAGATTCTCAAAGGGATCCACAAGAAAAAAAAAAAAAAAAAGGTTAAGAACCACAGATCAAGACTAAAGAATCCTTTAATTGTAGTAATTTTTCCTATGGAATGCCACAAAAATAGACTATTCACAGTCATCTAATTCTGGGTTTCTAACACTGGTGTACATAAAGGACAAGCTTAATTCTTGGCTTGCTGAATTTAAAGATAGCCCAAGTCTTTCAGTCCTCTGTAAACATGTGATTTTTCAATACATTTGGATTTCTCAGAAATCGTGCACAAAACATGTGCCAAGATCTATGGCCCCATTGGTATTCCATTTGGGCTGCCTTGAGCTGCACGATAATTTATGACCAGCCCGCTGTGTTGAGCCCTCCTCTCTGGATGACTAACAGGAAGAGAACTTTGGCAGCAACACAACCTTAATGAATGAAAAATGCAAACCTTGCAAATCTCTCTGCATTGAAATCCCCCAGAGTCTGGAAGCAGACACAGTTCCAAAAAGCTTGCATTTCCAAGATGCAATTTACTGCCCTTAGAGGTTTGCTGTGGGCCACCCAAAGTACATAGGCCTGATTCAAACAGATTTTATTGGCCAAGCACATATGGGGATTTTTTTTTAACATCTTTATTGGAGTATAATTGCTTTACAATGGTGTGTTAGTTTCTGCTTTATAACAAAGTGAATCAGTTATACATATACATATATCCCCATATCTCCTCCCTCTTGCATCTCCCTCCCACCCTCCCTATCCCACCCCTCTAGGTGGTCAGAAAGCACTGAGCTGATCTCCCTGTGCTATGCGGCTGCTTCCCACTAGCTAACTATTTTACATTTGGTAGTGTATATATTTCCATGCCACTCTCTCACTTTGTCCCAGCTTACCCTTCCCCCCTCCCCGTGACCTCAAGTCCATTCTCTATGTCTGCATCTTTATTCCTGTTCTGTCCCTAGGTTCTTCATAACCATTTTTTTATTAGATTGCATATATATGTGTTAGCATACGGTATTTATTTTTGTCTTTCTGACTTACTTCACTCTCTAAGATAAGATCAAATGTGGAAATATGTTGATATGAAAATCTTCATGATAATGATAACACATATTATCACTGCATACTTCAGTTTGATTTGCACACAGGGTCAGGAGAGAGAGCTGATCTCTGCGTCCACATTGCTCTGCTGCATTCCTCCACCGTATCTTGAAGAAGGAAGGAGACTCTTAGCTAGTGATACCTTTGTATGGGGTTTTCCTCATAAAAACAAATGTATATTGAGGAAGAAGCTACCACTGAATTCTCACGGGTAGTAGCCAGGAATTTCATTCATAGACTTGAGCTCAGTGAGGTGAAGACTCTGGGGAGGTGCTGCATACAGAAAGGCTGCCTCTTTGTCAGCATATGAAAAACAGGCTTTCCTGGGGCGAGGGGGTACTAGTCACCCTAGAAATGGGATTTTATTTCCCCATGCAGGATACAAATTATAGTGCAGGTCTGGAATCCATTATTCAAAACCCTTGAGGCCAGATGTGTTTCAGGATTTGGAATCTTTCGGATTTTTAAAAAGTTAATATGGGACATATACATAGAATGGATAAACAAGGTCCTACTGTATAGCACAGGGAACTATAGTCAATATCCTGTGATAAACTATCATGGAAAAGAATACGAAAAAGAATGTATATATATGTATAACTGAATCACTTTGCTATACAGCAGAAATTAATACAACATTGTAAATCAACCATACTTCAATAAAATTTTTAAAAACTTAATAGGGGGCATATAGTCTACACCTCAGAGGATGGGACAGCACCCCATAATCAGATAGACTCCATTTTTTCCTTCTGCCCCCATTAAAGTATTGATCATGCCTCCCCTCGTGCTGCCAAGATGGGTACAACAACTACAAGAATATTATTCTCATACAGGGACAAGCAAGAGCAGGGAGAGAAGGACATGGATTTCTCCTCATGTCTCTCTTTCTTATCATGGAGAAAAAGTCTCTCCTAGAAGCCCTGAGGAGACTTGCTCCAGACACTATTGCACAGAACTGGGTCTGAGATATCATCTAGTACAAATTCCAGGAAAAATTTACTCCCTGCACTTGGGAGGGTTATATCCTCCCTAAGCTCGCTGCTGCTACAGCTGAACAAAAGTCAGGGTTCTTACACTTACTCAGGGACTATGGAAGGAATAGCATTGGATAAGGCAACTAATGGCAACTACGACCCACACTGTAATATAAGAGTCAAGGTAGGGTCCTACTTCCTAGAAAAGGAACAGTAGGAATTGCCTAAATGGCATCGGATTCAATTATTAACCATCTCTGACCCTAATCTATGCGTGTCCTCTAAGAAACCCCTGTGGCCACTGAACCTTAAGACTTGTTACTCAAGTATACACAGACTCGTTTTTATTGATATAACCAGTGTTAGTTAGGGTCCTATCTTAGGACTTGATATTAAGGCATGGTGCTTCACTCAAACAACAATATAAGGGAAGAGGATGAAAGTAGAGGAAATGGGAGTAAGAGAGTGGAAAATAAAGCTACAGACCAGACCAGGGCATCAGCAAACTATGGCTCTTGGGTCAAATCCAGCCTGTTGCCTGCTTTTACAGATAAAGATTTATTGGTACACATTCATACCCATCGGTTTACACATTGTCTATCTGCTACAATAGTAGAGTTGAGTGACTGCAACAGAGACCACACAGCCTGCAACGCCTAAACATTTGCTATGTAGTCTTTCACAGAAAAAGTTTGCTAATCCCTGAGCTGGACCAATTCCCAAAGCCAGGGGATAAGAGAACAAATATAAGAAGATGATGCTCTCCATTCTCAGACCAAGGAAGAGTCCTGGAGAAACTGACAGGGATCCCAATAGATGGGGTAGCATGGCAACAGGGAATCTAGGTTAAGTGTCCTAAAATCTAGTCACAAGGCATCTGGGAACTCACATGGCTGTGGTCATTAGGAAGAAGGGAATAGCCAGGGGAAAGCTGGATCCCAGAGCTCACTGGCAGGACTAAAGGATTAAACAGATGACTTGGATAGGAACTCACAATGAAAGCCAAAGTAGATGCATGGCTCTTCCAAATGGGTGTATGAACAAGGGAGGAGTGGGGAAGCGTGTGCGTGCATGGTTGTGTGTGTGTGTGCATGCGCGTGCATGTGTGTGTGAAAATAAATTCAAAAGTCTGAAGGCAACAACTCCGTAATTAGGGTGAGAGTTCCACAGATGAGCAACTGCAAACCAGGAAAATTAGGTCAGCACAGATTTGTAGCACAGAGTCAGAGCTTGGGTATTCTATTTGCGATAAACCTGCCAGAGAGCTGAATAGTAATCCTTCACTGGTTAGAGGGGAACCTGGGACTGTTAAATGATTCCTGCCTCAAGTCAGAACTGTTCTGGGAAGTATCTGGAACTGAGCCCCATGGGGAGAGATCAGTAGCTCAGCTGAGAGTCACTGGGAGCCGCAGAGGCAGGGAGACTAGGCAGATGAATAAACCTAACTACTTCCACTGGGGGCAATTACCTGGTACTGTTGATCTAGAATCACCACCCTCTACCTTAGATAGCATTAAAGAAAAACCAATTATTTTTCAACTCTCTTTTTTTCAAGATTCCCTTCTATTTGTGTAAGTACAGATCCATCAGCTACATCTTTCTTCCCCAGTCTGTACTTTAATGATGTTGTTGTACCATCATGCAAGACTATATTTTAGGTTAATGTTTCCTGGTGGCAGCTGGAAAGGCGCCTTAACATCAATATTAAAAAATACCTGGGGATTGCTGGGGAAGACGGCGGAAGAGTAAGACGCGGAGATCACCTTGCTCCCCAGATACACCAGAAATACATCTACACGTGGAACAACTCCTACAGAACACCTACTGAACGCTGGCAGAAGACTTCAGACCTCCCAAAAGGCAAGAACCCCCCTCCCCACGTACCTGGGTAAGGCAAAAGGAAAAAGAATAAACAGAGACAAAAGGATAGGGACGGGCCCTGCACCAGTGGGAGGGAGCCGTGAAGGAGGAAAGGTCTCCACACACCAGGAAGCCCCTTCGCGAGCGGAGACTGCGGGTGGCGAAGGGGAAAAGCTTCGGAGCCGCTGAGGAGAGCACAGCAACAGGGGTGCGGAGGGCAAAGCGGAGAGATTCCCGCACGGAGGGTCGGTGCCGACCAGCACTCACCAGCCCGAGAGGCTTGTCTGCTCACCCGCCGGGGCGGGCGGGGCTGGGAGCTGAGGCTCGGGCTTCGGTCGGAGCGCCGGGAGAGGACTGGGGTTGGCGGCGTGAACACAGCCTGCAGGGGGTTAGTGCGCCGCGGCTAGCCGGGAGGGAGTCCGGGGAAAAGTCTGGAGCTGCCGAAGAGGCAAGAGACTTTTTCTTCCCTCTTTGTTTCCTGGTGCGCGAGGAGAGGGGATTAAGAGCTCTGCTTGAAGGAGCTCCAGAGACGGGCGCGAGCCGCGGCTAAAAGCGCGGACCCCAGAGACGGTCATGAGAAGCTAAGGCCGCTGCTGCCGCCACCAAGAAGCCTGTGTGCGAGCACAGGTCACTATCCACAGCCCCCTTCCCGGGGAGCCTGTGCAGCCCGCCACTGCCAGGGTCCCGGGATCCAAGGACAACTCCCCCGTAAGAATGCACGGCGCGCCTCAGGCTGGTGCAACGTCACGGTGGCCTCTGCCGCCGCAGGCCCGCCCCGCACTCCGTGCCCCGCCCTCCCCAACGCCCCCAGCCCCCCCCGCCCCCGCACTCCGTGCCCCTCCCTCCCCGCCCCCCGCCCCCGGCCAGAGTGAGCCAGAGCCCCCGAATCAGCTGCTCCTTTAACCCTGTCCTGTCTGAGCGAAGAACAGACGCCCTCCGGCCGACATACACGCACAGGCGGGGCCAAATCCAAAGCTGAGCCCCTAGGAGCTGTGAGAACAAAGAAGAGAAAGGGAAATCTCTCCCAGCAGCCGCAGAAGCAGCGGATTAAAGCTCCACAATCAACTTGATGTACCCTGCATCTGTGGAATACATGAATAGACAACCAATCATCCCAAATTAAGGAGGTGGACTCTGAGAGGAAGATTGATGATTTTTTCCCCATTTCCTCTTTTTGTGAGTGTGTATGTGTAGGCTTCTGTGTGAGATTTTGTCTGTATAGCTCTGCTTCCACTATTTGTCCTAGGGTTCTATCCGTCTGTTCTTCTTTTTTTTTTAATTTTTTTTTTCTCTTAAAAATTATTTTTTGTTTTAATAACTTTATTATATTTTATCTTTATTTTATTTCACTTTATCTTCTTTCTTTCTTTTTTCCTTCCCTCCTTCCTTCCTTCCTTCCTCCCTCCCTCCCTCCCTCCCTCCCTCCTTTCTTTCTTTCTTTCTTTCTACTTCTACTAATTCTTTCTTTCTACTTTATCTCCCTTTTATTCTGAGCCGTGTGGATGAAAGGCTCTTGGTGCTGCAGTCAGGAGTCAGTGCTGTGCCTCTGAGGTCGGAGAGCCAACTTCAGGACACTGGTCCACAAGAGACCTCCCAGCTCCACATAATATCAAATGGCGAAAATCTCCCACAGATCTCCATCTCAACACCAGCACCCAGCTTCACTCAACGACCAGCAAGCTACAGTGCTGGACACCCTATGCCAAACAACTAGCAAGACAGGAACA
This sequence comes from Lagenorhynchus albirostris, assembly GCF_949774975.1. NCBI lineage: Eukaryota > Metazoa > Chordata > Mammalia > Artiodactyla > Delphinidae > Lagenorhynchus > Lagenorhynchus albirostris. The sequence goes on from NC_083098.1 coordinate 23,917,073, forward strand.
CAACCCCACCCATTAGCACAAAGGCTGCCTAAAATCATAATAAGTCCACAGACACCCCAAAACGCACCACCAGACGTGGACCTGCCCAGCAGAAAGACAAGATCCAGCCTCATCCACCAGAACACAGGCACTAGTCCCCTCCACCAGGAAGCCTACACAACCCACTGAACCAACCTTAGCCACTGGGGACAGACACCAAAAACAACGGGAACTACGAACCTGCAGCCTGCAAAAAGGAGACCCCAAACACAGTAAGATAAGCAAAATGAGAAGACAGAAAAACACACAGCAGATGAAGGAGCAAGATAAAAACCCACCAGGCCTAACAAATGAAGAGGAAATAGGCAGTATATCTGAAAAAGAATTCAGAATAATGACAGTAAAGATGATCCAGAATCTTGGAAATAGAATAGACAAAATGCAAGAAACATTTAACAAGGACCTAGAAGAACTAAAGATGAAACAAACAATGATGAACAACACAATAAATGACATTAAAAATACTCTAGATGGGATCAATAGCAGAATAACTGAGGCAGAAGAATGGATAAGTGACCTGGAAGATAAAATAGTGGAAATAACAACTGCAGAGCAGAATAAAGAAAAAAGAATGAAAAGAACTGAGGACAGTCTCAGAGACCTCTGGGACAACATTAAACGCACCAACATTCGAATTATAGGGGTTCCAGAAGAAGAAGAGAAAAATAAAGGGACTGAGAAAATATTTGAAGAGAATATAGTTGAAAACTTCCCTAATATGGGAAAGGAAATAGTTAATCAAGTCCAGGAAGCACAGAGAGTCCCATACAGGATAAATCCAAGGAGAAATACGCCAAGACACATATTAATCAAACTGTCAAAAATTAAATACAAAGAAAACATATTAAAAGCAGCAAGGGAAAAACAACAAATAACACACAAGAGAATCCCCATAAGGTTAACAGCTGATCTTTCAGCAGAAGCTCTGCAAGCCAGAAGGGACTGGCAGGACATATTTAAAGTGATGAAGGAGAAAAACCTGCAACCAAGATTACTCTACCCAGCAAGGATCTCATTCAGATTTGATGGAGAAATTGAAACGTTTACAGACAAGCAAAAGCTGAGAGAGTTCAGCACCACCAAACCAGCTTTACAACAACTGCTAAAGGAACTTCTCTAGGCAAGAAACACAAGAGAAGGAAAAGACCTACAATAACGAACCCAAAACAATTAAGAAAATGGGAATAGGAACATACATATCGATAATTACCTTAAATGTAAAAGGACTAAATGCTCTCACTAAAAGACACAGATTGGCTGAATGGATACAAAAACAAGACCCATGTATTTGCTGTCTACAAGGGACCCACTTCAGACCTAGAGACACATACAGACTGAAAGTAAGGGGATGGAAAAAGATATTTCATGCAAATGGAAACCAAAAGAAAGCTGGAGTAGCAATTCTCATGTCAGACAAAATAGACTTTAAAATAAAGAGTATTAGAAGAGACAAAGAAGGACACTACATAATGATCAAGGGATCGATCCAAGAAGAAGATATAACAATTGTAAATATTTATGCACCCAATATAGAAGCACCTCAATACATAAGGCAAATACTAACAGCCATACAAGGGGAAATCGACCGTAACACATTCATAGTAGGAGACTTTAACACCCCACTTTCACTAATGGATAGATCATCCAAAATGAAAATAAATAAGGAAACACAAGCTTTAAATGATACATTAAACAAGATGGACTTAATTGATATTTATAGGACATTCCATCCAAAAACAACAGAATACACATTTTTCTCAAGTGCTCATGGAACATTCTCCAGGATAGATCATATCTTGGGTCACAAATCAAGCCTTGGTAAATATAAGACAATTGAAATTGTATCAAGTATCTTTTCCGACCACAACGCTTTGAGACTAGATATCAATTACAGGAAAAGATCTGTAAAAAATACAAACACATGGAGGCTAAACAATACACTACTTAATAACGAAGTGATCACTTAAGAAATCAAAGAGGAAATTAAAAAAATACCTAGAAGCAAATGACAATGGAGACACGACCATCCAAAATCTATGGGATGCAGCAAAAGCAGTTCTAAGAGGGAAGTTTATAGCAATACAATCCTACCTTAAGAAACAGGAAACATCTCCAATAAACAACCTAACCTTGCACCTAAAGCAATTAGAGAAAGAAGAACAAAAAAACCCCAAAGTTAGCAGAAGGAAAGAAATCATAAAAATCAGATCAGAAATAAATGAAAAAGAAATGAAGGAAACGATAGCAAAGATCAATAAAACTAAAAGTTGGTTCTTTGAAAAGATAAACAAAATTGATAAACCAATATCCAGACTCATCAAGAAAAAAAGGGAGAAGACTCAAATCAATAGAATTAGAAATGAGAAAGGAGAAGTAACAACTGACACTGCAGAAATACAAAAGATCATGGGAGATTACTACAAGCAACTCTATGCCAATAAAACGGACAACCTGGAAGAAATGGACAAATTCTTAGAAATGTACAATCTGCCAAGACTGAGTCAGGAAGAAATAGAAAATATGAACAGACCAATCACAAGCACTGAAATTGAAACTGTGATTAAAAATCTTCCAACAAACAAAAGCCCAGAATCAGATGGCTTCACAGGCGAATTCTATCAAACATTTAGAGAAGAGCTAACACCTATCCTTCTCAAACTCTTCTAGAATATAGCAGAGGGAGGAACACTCCCAAACTCATTCTACGAGGCCACCATCACCCTGATACCAAAACCAGACAAGGATGTCACAAAGTAAGAAAACTACAGGCCAATATCACTGATGAACGTAGATGCAAAAATCCTTAACAAAATACTAGGAAACAGAATCCAACAGCACATTAAAAGGATCATACACCATGATCAAGTGGGGTTTATTCCAGGAATGCAAGGATTCTTCAGTATACGCAACTAAATCAACGTGATACACCATATTAACAAATTGAAGGAGAAAAACCATATGATCATCTCAATAGATGCAGAGAAAGCTTTTGACAAAATTGAACACCCATTTGTGATAAAAACCCTGCAGAAAGTAGGCATAGAGGGAACTTTCCTCAACATAATAAAGGCCACATATGACAAACCCACAGCCAACATCGTCCTCAGTGGTGAAAAACTGAAAGCATTTCCACTAAGATCAGGAACAAGACAAGGTTGCCCACTCTCACCACTCTTATTCAACACAGTTTTGGAAGTTTTAGCCACAGCAATCAGAGAAGAAAAGGAAATAAAAAGGAGTCCAAATAGGAAAAGAAGTAAAGCTGTCACTGTTTGCAGATGACATGATACTATACAGAGAGAATCCTAAAGATGCTACCAGAAAACTACTAGAGCTAATCAATGAATTTGGTAAAGTAGCAGGATACAAAATTAATGCACAGAAATCTCTGGCATTCCTATACACTAATGATGAAAAATCTGAAAGTGAAATTACAAAAACACTCCCATTTACCATTGCAACAAAAAGAATAAAATATCTAGGAATAAACCTACCTAAGGAGACAAAAGACCTGTATGCAGAAAATTATAAGACACTGATGAAAGAAATTAAAGATGATACAAATAAATGAAGAGATATACCATGTTCTTGGATTGGAAGAATGAACATCATTGTGAAAATGACTCTACTACCCAAAGCAATCTACAGATTCAGTGCAATCCCTATCAAACTACCACTGGCATTTTTTACAGAACTAGAACAAAAAATTTCACAATTTGTATGGAAACACAAGAGACCCCGAATAGCCAAAGCAATCTTGAGAATGAAAAACGGAGCTGGAGGAATCAGGCTCCCTGGCTTCAGACTATACTACAAAGCTACAGTAATCGAGACAGTATGGTACTGGCACAAAAACAGAAAGATAGATCAATGGAAGAGGATAGAAAGCCCAGAGATAAACCCACGCACATATGGTCACCTTATCTTTGATAAAGGAGGCAGGAATGTACAGTGGAGATAGGACAGCCTCTTCAATAAGTGGTGCTGGGAAAACTGGACAGGTACATGTAAAAGTATGAGATTAGAACACTCCCTAACAGCATACATAAAAATAAGCTCAAAATGGATTAAAGACCTAAATGTAAGGCCAGAAACTATCAAACTCTTAGAGGGAAACATAGGCAGAACACTCTATGACATAAATCACAGCAAGATCCTTTTTGACCCACCTCCTAGGGAAATGGAAATAAAAATAAACAAATGGGATCTAATGAAACTTCAAAGCTTTTGCACAGCAAAGGAAACCATAAACAAGACCAAAAGACAACCCTCAGAATGGGAGAAAATATTTGCAAATGAAGCAACTGACAAAGGATTAATCTCCAAAATTTATAAGCAGCTCATGCAGCTCAATAACAAGAAACCAAACAACCCAATCCAAAAATGGGCAGAAGACCTAAATAGACATTTCTCCAAAGAAGATATACAGTCTGCCAAAAAACACATGAAAGAATGCTCAACATCATTAATCATTAGAGAAATGCAAATCAAAACTACAATGAGATATCATCTCACACCAGTCAGAATGGCGATCATCAAAAAATCTAGAAACAATAAATGCTGGAGAGGGTGTGGAGAAAAGGGAACCCTCTTGCACTGTTGGTGGGAATGTAAATTGATACAGCCATTGTGGAGAACAGTATGGAGGTTCCTTAAAAAACTACAAATAGAACTACCACATTACCCAGCAATCCCACTACTGGGCATATACCCTGAGAAAACCATAATTCAAAAAGAGTCATGTACCAAAATGTTCATTGCAGCTCTATTTACAATAGCCCAGAGACGGAAACAACCTAAGTGTCCATCATCGGATGAATGGATAAAGAGGACGTGGCACATATATACAATGGAATATTACTCAGCCATAAAAAGAAATGAAATTGAGCTATTTGTAATGAGGTGGATAGACCTAGAGTCTGTCATACAGAGTGAAGTAAGTCAGAAAGAGAAAGACAAATACCATATGCTAACACATATATATGGAATTTAAGGGAAAAAATGTCATGAAGAACCAAGGGGTAAGACAGGAATAAAGACACAGACCTACTAGAGAGTGGACTTGAGGATATGGGGAGGGGGAAGGGTAAGTTGTGACAAAGCGTGAGAGAGGCATGGACATATATACACTACCAAACGTAAGGTAGATAGCTAGTGTGAAGCAGCCGCATAGCACAGGGAGATCAGCTCGGTGCTTTGTGACCGCCTGGAGGGGTGGGATAGGGAGGGTGGGAGGGAGGAAGACGCAAGAGGGAAGAGATATGGGAACATATGTATATGTATAACTGATTCACTTTGTTATAAAGCAGAAACTAACACACCATTGTAAAGCAATTATACCCCAATAAAGATGTAAAAAAAAAAAAAAAACTTGGAAACTGCATTGTGAGATGGGCTTCCTGCAGACAGAGAATCCACCCCACGGTGTGAGGACTCTTAAGGCTCCATCAGAGAGGGTGTCCCCTTCTGGGAGTCCCCTTGACTCTACCTGTTCTTCTGCAGCCCAGCAGATCTCATAGGAAAGCTTCCTTAACCCTTGGAGATTCCTGAACTCCCAGAGTTATAGCTTGTGTGAGTCCGGGGCTTCCGAACGTTTTCCCAAGAATTCCTGGCCTTTTAACCTTCTGGTTCCTTCTATCTTCGCTCCTACATCTGTTTCTCTAATCTGAGTTTCATCCTGTTATGGGCTGAATTATGTCTCCCAAGAAAACATGTTAAAGTTCTAACCCTCAGTACCTCAGAATGTGACCTTATTTGGATGGAGGGTCTTTGCAGACACAGTCAAGTTAAGATGAAATCATAAAGGTGGGCATTAATCCAATATGACTGGTGTCCTTCTAAAAAGGGGAAATTTGGTTACAGGAGCAGACCCTCACAGAGGGCTAATGAAGTGAAGAGATACAAAGAGAAGGTGTTCATGTATGAGACAAGGAATACCTAAGGCTACCAGAAGCCAGGAGACAGCTTTCCCCAGCACCTTCAGAAGGAGAATAGCCCTGCTGACACGTTAATCTCAGACTCCTGGCCTCCGTAACTGTGAGACAATGCGATTCTGCTGTTTTAAGCTATGTAGTTTGTGGTACTATTTTACAGAAGCCCTAAGAAACTCATCCATATGCTCTACAAGCCTGCGATCAGAGCTCTGCCCCTTGCCTTGAAGTACCAGCAAATCTGCTCAGGCTGGGCCTCTCCTGGGTTTACCATTTAGGTTCCCCAGAGCAGTGGCTGCACAGCCTCCACACTGCAGCCTGTCCGTCACACTCTACCTTCAGAGATACCTCACACTACAAGAAGCTACCTCAGAAGTGTAGGCTGGGCCCCTGAGCGGGCCCATCTGTCATCTCCAAAGCTCTTGGAGTTCTGGAAAAGAACAGCTCTTCCTTTCGTTTCACTATCATGAAGTTTAATGCTGGGGTTTACGTTGCTGCTTAGATTTGCACATACAGGCCTTTGTCACTATCAACACAACGGAGCAACAAGAAGATCTAGGTGTTACAGTGAAGAGGTGGAAAGAGAAGAGAGTTTGGGGCCTTTCCTTTAACTCAGCCTTGGCTTGACCAGATGGAGGGGCTGGTCCCCAGCAATAAACTCTCAGTGTGGTCAGGAGGGCATAATCTTGAAACGGAATGGCTAATCCAAGGGGCCTGCTTAATCTGTATGAAATATAATTGTCAAACATGCTGAAACACTCAGGTCATCTCTAAAGAAAAGTTCCCTTTTTTTCCTCTTCTAAATAAAATGCGTTGAGATAGGGAGAACCATGTTATGATCTAGGTCAGTGACAAACATCAAACCAGGATCATTGCAGGTAGCACACCCTGGTTATAGAGATCAAAAGCATGAGCTCTAGGGGCAGACAGAACTGGGTGTGAATTACATTTCTACCTCTTCTTGGCTCTATAACCTTGGGCAAGTTCCACAGTCTCGGTTTCTTCATCTGTAAAATGAAAATAATAATAACGATCACAGGATTATTATAAGAATTACGTGAGCTAATCGTGCCAAGGGTTTAGCACAGTGCCCGCCTAATCCTTCCAGAGGTTGTCTATTCCACATTTTAAAAGGCCACCTCTCTAAGCTAAGTGGATGGGGGTTAGTGGGAGGCCCCTAGCTGTTATTGGGTATTGTGTGTGGTTGTTGATAACAGGAACTTGAAATAATGGTTTAAACGAAGTAGAAGATATTCATTCTTTCTCTCTCTCTCTCTCCATCTCTCCATCTCCCTCTCTCTCCTCTCTTTCTCTCCCTTCCCCTCCCCCTCTTGCTCTCGTCTCTCTCTCAGAGAAACAGTGGGCAGCCCAGGGCAAGTATGGTGGCTCACAGTCACCAGGGACTCGTCATCCTTATCTCTCTCCTCTTTGCTCAGGCCTCCTTATCATGTTGTTCCTTCCTCAAGTTCACTTCATAAGATAAGACAGAACCCAACCATTATATCTGCATCACAGACAGCTGTCTGTCTCCTTGAAGGAAACTTTTCAGAGTCCCAACTTCTGTTCACACTTCATTAACAAGACCATAGTCACACGGTGACACCCAGGTGCAGAGTGGGCTGCGAAAGGTAGGTTTTTAGCGGGGGGGCACTTTGCTTTTCCAAATAAAATCAGAATTTTCTTACTGAGGAATAAGAGGAGAATGGATTTTGATAAGCAGCTCTGGTCTCTGGAAAAAGAGCCTTCGTTCTTCTCTAATTTAATCTTCACACAGGCTTGGAGCAGGAAAGGACCCGTGGCTCTGAGGTCCAGAGAGAAAGAATGGTCACCCAGAGAGGCCAAGAGAGTGCTGAATCTAGGAGATTAGCCAGGATCTCCTTGATCTAACAACAAGGTTATTTCTAGAGACAGAAGAGGAAAAGCTCCAGGAAGAAATGAAGGCCCTGACTTCATAGGGCTTCTCAACATTTTATTTTTTAATTTATTTTTTTCTTTCTTTCTTTTTTTTTTTTTTTTTTGGCTGCAGCGTCAGGTCTTAGCTGCGGCATGCAGCCTTCTCTCTAGTTGTGGCATGCAGGTTTTTCTCTCTCTACTTGTTGCGCTCGGGCTCCAGAGAGCGTGGGCTCTGTAGTTTGCGGCACGCAGGCTCTCTGGTTGAGACACGAGAGCTCAGCAGTTGTGGCGCAGGGGCTTAGTTGCTCCATGGCATGTGGGATCTTAGTTCCCCTACCAGGGATCAAACCCACGTCCCTCGCATTGGAAGGTGGATTCTTTACCACTGGACCACCAGGGAAGTCCCTCTCATCAGTTTAGAGAACAGAACTTGAACAAGTCTCCATATCACTGCCCACTATGGTCTGGTGCTTTTTTAATGCCTGAAAGGCAAATGATGTAAAAATAAATCCTGGACACAGAAAGCTGAGTCTGAGAACTGAGTCTACTGCTCCCTCAGTGTGGGGCTTTGAACAAGTTACTCTCCTTCTGGAGACAGAGGCAGGAAAAGGAGTAACATTTATGGAGTGCCTGTTTTAAAGAAGCTTAATATACTTCATACCATTTTATCCTAACAATGGTGAGGCAGATACACTTAATTCAGGGTATAGATGATTAAACTGAGGATCAGAGAAGGTCTAAAATCCATAAGGTAGTCTAGTCCCTTAGGGAGACCTCTGGCCGAAAACCCTTGATAATGCTACACTCCAACCATATGGAAATCTTTCCAGTTCTTCAAATGTTCTACCCCATCTTTCCTCCCCACCTTTGCGTACACCATTCCCCCTGCTCGGCACACTCTTCCACCTCTTCATCTGGTGAACCCCAACTCACCCTTCAAGTCTCACCTGAAAATTCCTTTTGCTCAACAAAGCCATTGCCCAAACCAGAAACAAGGTTCTGTTTCCTGTCTATATTTCTTCTTCCCTTGTACTTCCCCCGTCAGAGCGCTCATCACTGGGAATGTCTTGTTTAATGACTACCTCCCTCACTGGAACAAGACCCACTTCTGTTTACTACTGTGGTCCTCACCTCCAACAAAAAGCCCAGTGTGGGCTTCCCTGGTGATGCAGTGGTTAAGAATCTGCCTGCCAATGCAGGGGACACGGGTTCAAGGCCTGCTCGGGGAAGATCCCACATGCCGCGGAGCAACTAAGCCTGTGCACCACAACTACTGAGCCTGCGCTCTAGAGCCCGCGAGCCACAACTACTGAGCCCACGTGCCACAACTACTGAAGCCTGCACGCCTAGAGCCCATGCTCTGCAACAAGAGAAGCCGCCCAATGAGAAGCCCACGCACCGCAATGAAGAGTGGCCCCCGCTTGCCGCAACTAGAGAAAAGCCCGCACACAGCAACAAAGACCCAAGGCAGCCAAAAATAAAAATAAATAAATAAATTTATTTTTTAAAAAAATGCCCAGCGTATCCCAGGCACTTAGGAAACATGTGCAAGAATTCACGAGTTGTTTAATTTAATCTGACGGTAGAAATACATATTTATTTACATTAACTGAACCCATTTTAGAAAATACTGTTCCACATATTAAAACTGTTCTCCTTACCTGGGATTCAAGGGTCTTCAGAATCTTTCCAGCCTTCCTTATCAGTGGTCTCTGTTCTCACCTTCCTATATCGGGGCCTTGAGGATAATTATTCTCTCCATCTGGAATGTAAGATTCTGGTCTCTTATCTGCCCTGAAACATAACCACCCAGCAAAGCACAGCTTAGATTCAACCTCCTCCATGGAGCCTACTCTGCCTCTGCAATTAACACTAATTTCTCCCTTCCTTGAATACTTCTTAGAGCACTAAAATCCTGTCCTGGTCATTCTGCCTCTGGTGTTCATGGCCTTCTTGTTGTACAGTTGTATTTTTCAAACATTAACCACTATTTTCTCCCTGGGTCCTCCTACTTCCTTCCTCTCCCTACCTCATTTAAGGACACGGTCAGACCTGGCCACAGGGAAGGAAGCAGGGAAAAAAGAAATTTCTGGGTTTGTGTCCCACTGATGAAATTTCCAGAGTGATTTTAAAAATGAGATCAAAGTGAGGAAAGACTAACAAAGGGTCCCCCCTTGGGGCAGGGTGGAGAGAGGAGTAGGAAGGAGCCGTGCTGAGCCAAGAGATATCAGTGGAGCCGAACAGCGTGTTTCTCCACCCGTTTTAGGGCAGAAGCCTGGGGAGGGAGCGAGATCCCTGAGAGGTGTGGGGTCTGAACAGGCATCTGCCTGATGTTGACTGCACAGAGCTCCAGGGAGACGTAAGACCCCAGAGGAGCTCTCTGAAGATGGGTCTGAGCAGAGAAGCACCGGAACATCACAAATACTCTTAATCTCAGGTTGGCAAGAAGGAAGCCGAATAACTCCTGGGCCTCCCACGCACAGCATGGGAGTATTCGAGAAATTTACAGGACCTAAAGGGACCGTGCAGACCCTTTAGAAATGAAGGACATCTTAGCGGCAATCTCTACACAAAAGCAACTAGAGCGGTGGATGCTGCCTAGACAAATCATTCAAGGAATAGGTGGACCCTCTCACAACATCTGGCCACTATTTATACCCTTTAAAGTTTAGACAACTTGAAGATTAACCCTACTGGACTATAAGCTTCTGGATGGCAGAGATGCCAAAAAACCTCATATTGACTAAATCGTGTTTCCTAGAAGGAAATTCCTGTTCTTAAACTGGAGTCTCCTAGAGGTATATTCCTCTAAGCCAACCCACTGATACCTTGAAGCCTGGGTTACTACACATGGAGCTCTGGGGAAAAAAAAAACTACTTTATCCCACTGTAGAGAGAAAAGGCCCCCTGGTGGCTCTATGGAACAGGGGCTGCTGAAGGGGTATCTGGGAGCCACGTCTCACCTCATCATGATTGTGCTTTCAGTATGGACAGTAGGCCATGGAGCTCTTTGCAATGATGACCGTCTCAACTAGGCCTCAGAGCTCCTACTTCTGCAACGGTGGAAGTGGACTAAGGGTCTTCGTTGAATGTTCTCTACCTTTCTATACTGTTGTTAATGTATGTGTTTCTATCAATTTACTGAAATTTTATATTTAGGTATCTAAGTGCAGGGATAAAAGGGAAAAAAGAAGGCTCTTTGTTGGAATACATTAGTGCTTACATTTATATGACCTTAAATGACCATGAAAAAATGTGTAAAAGAAATCCTGCAAAAGTATGCACAGGTTATAATAGTTTCATACTCCACTACAAAACTGCATATGCTTGTGCAATAATTGCATGAAAATTCTTAAGGTATGAAATAAGAGGATAAAACATTGACTAGAAAGCAGTACCATTTTTGGAAATTGCCAAGCAGTGTACAGATTTTAAACATCCTAACTTTGTTTTTATTGACTCAGAATGGCTCACAATTATAATAAGATAGTAACTATGGTTTTTGTTTCAGCCTTTGCTCATTGCCAACTTTTTGTCATGCAATTAACAATCTGAAGATCATTAATCCCTTATCCAGGAATTCAAAGATGTAACTGTTTCCAGATAAATATATCATTTTTCACTGAGGAAATCTCTGGACTTAACATTCTCATAAAAAAAAGAAAGAAAAGAGAACCACAATAAAACATATGGCTAAATCATTAGCTATAATTTGTGCAAAATAATTTTGACAATGAACGTAGATAGACATTGGGTTCTGGAAATCACACTTTTTACATCAGGGGGTTTGGAAGTCTGAGGTGAAAGGCCTGACATTCACAAGCATCCCAAAGGCAACAAAACACTGTCAGCGTCTCCGTGGGCACTTTCCAGCCTTGCACCTTGGATTCTAATTGCTATTTAGATTTGGCATCTCCTTTTCTCTCATGCTTCCCGAGCTCGGCTGTTCGTAGATTTATAGATCGAGCAATACCAAGGTCTTTAGTGGCTTTGTCTTTGGTGCTGTCTGGATCAGCATTTTTATCAAGCAGTTTGGAAGAAGGTGGAGGTGAGGGAGAAGGTTTCTCCCTGGTGACCAGGTGAGGCCAATGAGGCGACCAAGGTCATTCACTCATGTAGATAAGAGTACTTCTAGGCTGAGTCCTCTATCAGGATGACCGGATTCTCCCAACTTCCTTTCTGTCTTACTGAAATTTGTATCTGTAGTTGCCCCCAGTTCTAGTTATTCCATTTGGTTTGCAATTCAGATTTGTCCCACGCTACAGATTTCTGACACCCCCATCTCGGTACCTTTTACAAAAATGTCTGTGGCCAGCTCAGCTGTCTGACCACAGTCCAGCCTTCTAGATATTGTGCAACATCTGATACCCAATTGAGACCCCAGTCACTGACTGAGTATGCCCCCAGATTGAGTTTCAGACAAGCCTAATCATGCTAGGGTACAAGAGAGCAAAGTCTTCACATCTGTGGATGACCTGAAGCTAGGAGAGATGGCGAATATGAAGACTTTTAAAAGCTCTTGAGTGTTTTGGAAGCCTGGTTCAAGAGCAACAAAATGAGATTTAACAGCCGTGAGTTTGAATTCCAAATACCATCTCATAAATATAGATGATGGAAAAAATGGCTTGACTGTTTTATGTGAAAAGATCGGGCTGTTTTTGTTGATCATAAGTTCAGTGTGATGTGACTTAGCTGCTCTAAAAGGTAATCCTCTTGTGGGCTGCATTAATAGGATTGCGTCCAAATCACGCAAGGCAATAATCTCTGTAGGCGCACCTTCAACTGGTCAGGCAACAGCTGACTACTCTGTTGTGACCGTCGTTCTACAAGGGGATCATTAACAACCACAGACAATTCTGGGGAAGCAGAACTGGGTGCAGAGGTCTGCGCTCTCCATGGCACAGAAAATTGTTGGGCCGACTGTTTAGCCTGAGCAGTGGCTCTCTAACTGTTGAAACTCTTGGTTCCACAGAAAACTCAGCAGGCTTAGGCAAGAGGGGGTCATGAATCCTAACGATATAGACAGGGCTGCCACTCAGATCAGATACATAGGTATGGCTGAACTAGTTTTTTATCTCTGGCATCTGCTCTGATTCATTGGTTCCCATAGAGTACTGGCTTTAAATATTTTGAACATCACCCCTGGAAACAGGAGTGCCTCAGAGAATCCAGGGCTAGAATACAGCTGAGCTTTAGGAAGGGCTAGAGCCAGGAAATGGAATGTCACTGGAAGCCTGGCAGTATTGGCTCTCTTCTCCTCCCGTCTGCTTCATTCGTCTTTGTCTGTATGAGACAGCTTTCTCTAATCCCTAATCCACTTGCCAGAAACTGGCTTTCTCTCGATTCCAGCTCCAAGTTCCCAAAAGGACTTGGGTTAGCATGGGATGCCTACCCCATCCCTATCAACTGTGGCGAAGTGCATGGAGTACATTAGACAAACATGGCTGCAAGAAACCCACCCCTATGGGGAATTCCCTGGCGGTCCAGTGGTTAGGACTCCATGCTTTCCCTGCCAGGGCCTGGGTTTGATTCCTGATCGGGGAATTGAGAAACCCCGGGGCGCGGCCAAAAAAAAAAAAAAAAAAACCGTTCCCTATGATTGAGATGGGGATGATTAAGGAGGTCATTCTTTGGCGGGAAAATACCCAAAAAGTTTTGTATCACTTTCTTAACTTTCTTTGATGTCATAAGCCCCTTTGAAAAGTTGGAGAAACATGTTTTACTCTATACAAAAATACACACAAATTTTGTTTAGACTTTCAAGAGATTCCTAGAACCTTGGAATATATCCGCGAACCGCACAGTAAGATACCCTGACCTAGAGATGAAATACTTAGGGGAGAAAATATGAGTGTCTTCCTTCAAATAGCTGAAGAATTGCTGGAGAAGAATATTAAAATTATGTAAACGCATGCATAGGAAAAAGATTAGAATGCTATATAAAACTGAAAACGGTGCTTCCCTGGTGGTGCAGCAGTTGAGAATCTGCCTGCTAATGCAGGGGACACGGGTTCGAGCCCTGGTCTGGGAGGATCCCACATGCCACGGAGCAACTAGGCCCGTGAGCCACAACTACTGAGCCTGCGCGTCTGGAGCCTGTGCTCCGCAACAAGAGAGGCCGTGATAGTGAGAGGCCCGCGCACCGCGGTGAAGAGTGGCCCCCGCTTGCCACAACTAGAGAAAGCCCTCGCACAGAAATGAAGACCCGACACAGCAAAAATAAATTAATTAATTAATAAACTCTTACACCCAACATCTTCTAAAAAAAAAACAACAAAAAACTGAAAACGTGGTTCCCTTTGGAGATAGTGTAATGGGTGATTCTTTTTTGTGTGTTTCCCAATTATCCTGCCAGGGATATCTATGGTTAGTTTTATAATCACGTAAAGCATACTTTTAAAAATAAATTTATTTATTTATTTGTTTGTTTTTATTTTTGGCTGTGTTGGGTTTTCGTTGCTGCGCGTGGGCTTTCTCTAGTTGCAGCGAGTGGGGGCTACTCTTCGTTGCGGTGCGCGGGCTTCTCATTGCGGTGGCTCCTCTTGTTGCAGAGCACGGGCTCTAGGCGTGTGGGCTACAGTAGTTGTGGTGCGCGGGTTCAGTAGTTGTGGCGCACGGGCTTAGTTGCTCCGCGGCATGTGGGATCTTCCCGGACCAGGGCTCGAACCCGTGTCCCCTGCATTGACCGGCAGATTCTTAACCACTGCGCCACCAGAGAAGCCCCATGTAAAGCATTTGTTAAAAAGAAACGTAATCAAAATTTCAAATGCTTCAGAGTTTAGAAGAGTGGGTAAAACTGTTAAGAACGGAGATTTTGACTCAATGGTACTGGTGGCCTTAGGAGTAATCACAATGTCCCTGAATCGATCCTTGCCCTCCCGTAATCTGTTCTCAGAGCAGAAGCCACTTGTGTTAACACATAAGTCAGAGTATTTCTCTCTGCTCAGAACCCAGCAAGGGCTCCCCGATTCACTCAGAGCAAGGGCCAAAATAAGGCTATAAGTCTCCATGTGACCTGTCCCATGTTGTGCCCCATCTCATCTCCGACAGTTGTCCTCCAGCTCATTCTGATTCCTCATTCCCCAAATTTTGTCACTTCCTGAAGTCTCTGCACATGACATGTTCCCAGTGAGGCCCACTGAGTTTTAAATTGCATACCTCACCACTGCTGTCACTCTCCATGGCTCTTGCCCTACTCTCTTCCTTTCTTTTTTTTTTAAATAATTAATTAGGGACTTCCCTGGCGGTCCAGTGGTTAAGACTCCCGTGCTTCCACTGCAGGGGGCATAGGTTCCATCCCTGGGCAGGGAACTAAGATCCCACATGCTGCATGGCCCCCCCCAAAAAAAAATTTTAATTGACTAATTTTTAATTGAAGTACAGTTGATCTACAATGCTGTTTCAGTTTCAGGTATACAGCAAAGTGATTCAGTTACATATCTATCTATCTATCTATATCTATGTATATCTTTCTCAGATTCTCTTCCATTATAGGTTATTCCAAGGTATCAAAGATGTGGTATATGTCTACAATGGACCTACTTGCTTTCTTTTTTCTCATAGGACTTATCACCTTCTAAAATACTATGTAAAATTTTTATCGTCTGTTTCTCCTCACTGGAATGTAAGCTCCATGAAGACGGAGGATTTTGTCTTTTCTTTCTTTCTTTTTTTTTTTTTTTTTTTTTTGTCTGATTTGCTTAATCCCAAGCACCCAGTGCCTGGCTAAGAGTGGACACTCAACAGACATTTGCTGGAGGAAGGGAGGGAGGGAAAAAAAGACTTGCAGTGGTCAAGCAGAGACAGAATGGTTCTCTCATAGAAGGAGTTCCTGATATGGGGGAGAAGCCTGGACAACTTTGAAGTTTCATTGCAAATGTGAGATTCTACATGATAGGACTCTTCCCTTCCACCACCATAACCCAGATTTTTACTTACTTAGATTACTTGCTGATTGTCTTAGACAGGAATCGTTTGGATGCAAGGAAGAGAAACCACTCAGGTTACATTAAATACAAAGCAAAGTTTTAATTTAACGCATGGAATCTCATGGATTCCAAGGGCAAGAACTCCAGGGTGGCCCCTTGAGGAGCTGAAACCAGGATTGTCTCTGCCTTTCTGGTACTTCATGAGATTTAATCTCTCCCTCAGCAGACATCTCATTTCTCCTTCCTGGAGAGCTACAAGACCTCCCAGCTCCAGGGCCCATCACTAACTAATTAAAGTCTGTCTCAAATCCAAATTCTTCAAGAGTGAATCTGATTGGCTTATCAATTGTTTTCCCATTCATCAAGTGGTACTGTCAGCTGTCAACGGAGGCAAGAGCATCAGAGAGTGCAACCATGACCAAAGAATCCACCCTGGTGGGCTTGGGAAGGGAAGCAGTTCTCAGAGAAGCAGCACATGAGCTGAACAGGCAAATTGGCTAGCACTCCAAGGCACCACCCCACTGGAATCTAACTGCACTAACATTCTCAACAATCTAATTTCATTTCCCCAGCAATTTCCTGTCTGGAAGAGGTTGCTGATTTCTTTGAAGCTAAAATCGGCACATCCCTCACTTATAAAAATAATAAACAGCTTTCTGAGAAACTTCTGAGGAAATTTTTCTACCACCTGGAAAAGCACAGTGAGAGGATTCATCTCCTAGAATAAGAGTTGCAGGGACTTTACCCTGAAACAGAGCTGCAAAATGTCACAAAGTTCTGTACCATGAACACAGATGTATACAAAATTGCTTTTTATAACAAAATTTTTTTAAAAATTGAAGCATAACACAAATACACAAATGTGCACAAATCATAAGTGTTCAGCTGGATGAATTTCCAAAGTAAACACACCCTCGTAGCCAGCACCCAAATCTAGAAATCAGCATCATCGTCCTACTTCCCACCTCCCCTCTGTCTGCCCCACCACCCCCAAACACACACTATCTCCTGACTTCCATAGATTAGTTTTGCCTAAGTTTAAAGTCTTTGGTCCTTTTTTTCCTACTGGGTTGGCCATCTTGTTTTGTTTTATTTTTAAAGCAACTTTATTGAGGTATGATTGACATGCAATAAAGTATACACATTTAAAGTGCACAGTTTGATAAATTTAGGTATATGTACATATCATGAAACCATCACCACCATCAAGCCCTCCCAGCCCCAGACAACCACTGATCCATCATTGGCTGGATCAAGGATATCATTATCAATTGTTTCTATTTCTAGAATTTTATATAAATGGAATCACATAGGACATTTTTGTCTGGCTTCTTTCACTCAAAATAATTATTTTGAGATTCATCCTGTCAGTACATGGATTACTAGTTCATTTCTTTTTATTGCTAAGTAGTAACCCGTTGTATGGATATACTACCCTTTGTTTATCCATTAACCTGTTGATGGGCATTTGAGTTGTTTCCAGTTTGGGGCTATTTAAAATAAAGGGGTTAAGAACATTTGAGCACAAGTCTTTGAGTGAACATATGATTTCATTTATCCCAGGTATTTAGGAGTGGAATGTCTGGGTTATGTGTTATGTGTATGTTTAACTTTACAAGAAGCTGCCAATACGTCTTCCATCTTCCATTCTCACAAGCGGTGTATGAGAGTTTCAGCTGCTCAATCTTCTAACTCTTGGCATAATCAACCTTTTCAATTTTATGCATTCTAATAGGTGTGTGGTGGTATCTCATTGTGATTTTAATCTGTGTTTCCCTAATGAGTAACGATTTTGAGCACATACAAGTTTTGCTATGGCTTATTTGCCATCTGTATGTCTTTTTCAGTTGTGTCCATAAAAATCTTCTGCCCATGTTTTAATTAGGTTGCTTGTTTTCTTATTATTAAGTTTTTTTAAAGAATTAACTTTTTTTAATAGATTTTTTTAATTTATTTATTTTTGGCTGCGTTGGGTCTTCATTGCTGCACGTAGGCTTTCTCTAGTTGCGGCGAGCAGGAGCTGTTCTTCGTTGCGGTGCGCAGGCTTCTCATTGCGGTGGTTTCTCTTGTTGCGGAGCATGGGCTCTAGGCGCACCGGCTTCAGCAGTTGTGGCATGTGAGCTCAGTAGTTGTGGCTCACGGGCTCTAGAGTGCAGGCTCAGTAGTTGTGGCACATGGGCTTAGTTGCTCCACGGCATGTGGGATCTTCCTGCACCATGGCTCGAACCCGTGTCCCCTGCTTTGACAGGCAGATTCTTAACCACTGTGCCACCAGGGAAGCCCTTATTATTAAATTTTGATAGTGCTTTATTTATTCTGGAGACAAATCCTTTATCAAATATGTGATTTGCAAATATTTTCTCCCTCATTTTGTGGCTTGTCTTTTCATTCTCTCAATGATGTCTTTCAAAGAGCAGAGATTCTTAATTTTGATAAAAGTCCAATTTATCATTTTTTTCTTTCATGGATCATGCTTTGAGCATCATATTTAAGAGATCTTTGCATAACTCAGTCACGCAGATTTTCTCCTATGCTTTCTTCCAGAAGTTTTCTTTTTATCAGGTTTTACTTTTCTATTTATAATCTATTGTGAGTACCCTTGTGCATGTGCCAAAGGTATGGACTGAACTTATTGCTGTTGTTTTTGCATTTTGATATCCAATTGCTTCAGCATCAATTATTGAAAAGACTATCCTTTCTTCTTTGAATTGCCTGGGCACCTTTGTCAAAAATCAATTGACGATATATGTGTGAGTCTGTTTCTGGACTCTCTATTCTGTTCCATTAATCCATGTGTCTACTTTTTTTTCTTTTCCATTATAATTTATTATAAGATATTGAATATATCTCCCTGTGCTGTACAGTAGGACCTTGTTTATCTGTTTTATATATAGTAGTTTGTATCTGCTAGTCCCAAACTCCTAATTTATCCCTTTCTCCTTCTTCCCCTTTGGTAACCATAAATTTGTGTTCTGTGTCTCTGAGTTTTTCTGTTTTGTAAATAAGTTCGTTTCATTTTTTTAGATTCCACATGTAAGTGATATCATATGATATTTGTGTTTCTCTGTCTGACTCACTTCACTTAGTATGATAATCTCTAGTTGCGTCCATGTTGCTGCAAGTGGCAATATTTCATTCCTTTTTATGACTGAGTAATATTCCATTGTGTGTGTGTGTGTGTGTGTGTGTGTGTGTGTGTGTGTGTGTGTGTGTGTGTGTGTGTATCACATCTTCTTTATCCATTCATCTGTTGATGGACATTTAGGTTGCTTCCATGTCTTGGCCATTGTAAATAGTGCTGCTATGAATACTGGGGTGCATATCTTTTCGAATTAGAGTTTTTGTCTTTTCTGGATATATGCCCAGTGGTGGGATTACTGGATCATACGGTAACTCTATTTTTAGTTTTTTAACATTTGTCTCTCTTGATGCCAATACTACACTGTCTTTATTACAGTGGGTTTATATGTCTTGAAGTCAAGTAGTATAAGTTCTCTAACTTTGTTCTTTTTCCAAGTTGTTTTAGCTATTCTAGGTACTTTGCATTTCCATATGAATTTTAGAATCAGCTTATCAATTTTGCAAAGAAAAAAAAACCCAGCTTGCTGAGGTATTGATTGGTATTGTGTTAAATTTACAGATCATTCTGGGAGAAAACTGATAACTTAATAATATTGTGTTTCCACTCATGAACTCAGTATATCTTACTTAGGTCTTTTTAAATTTCTCTGAGCGATACTGTGTCTTGAATCTATGGATTTACAGTTGCAACAAATTTGAATATTTTTTGGCCATTATCTTTTCAAATATTTTTCTGTGCTCCCCACTTTGGAGACTCCAATTACATGCCTATAAGCCATTAGAACTGGTCCCATTTTCACTGATGCTCTGTGCATTTTTTCAATCTTTTTTTTCCCTCTCTCTGTTTCATATTTCTATGTGTTTAAATTCACTAAACTTTTCTTCTGTGATGTCTAATCTGCCATTAATTGCACGTAGTACATTTTTCATGTCAGTCATTATAATTTTCATCTCTAGAAGTTTGATTTAGGTCTTTATAATATCTTCCATGTCTCTACTTAACATGTTAAGTCATTCCTCTAGCTTATTGAACATATGAGATATAGCTATAACAACTATTCTGTTTGCCAAATAATTTTACCATCTATATCATTTCTGGGTTGGCTTCCGTTGATTTTTCTCCTCATTGTGAGTCATACTTACCTGCCTCTTTGTAATTTTTGATCAATGTCAAATCAAGAATTTTTGATTATTAAATCAGATTTTATAAACAGTGGAAGAAGCATGGACTTAAAACAAGGCATGCTAATTAGGTTTTGTCAAATTTTACAAAATATGTGATATATATTTATACTAAAACTAGATAATCTTCAGATTTAGGAGAGCAGTCAGTTAATATTTTTAGCAGATTAAAAGAGTATTAAATACTGGTACAAGTTGGAAATTGAGAAAACTGTGGGTAGGATTATAGAAAATGAGTTGGTGTTAGACATTTTTTTTTTCCTATGAATATACTGAGCTCTGATTTAGGACATAGTTAAGTTTCTTGGGAGCAGTTTGAACCTATGGGATCTTGTTATTAAGTTTTCTTAGGCAGAGTCACAGCAGCATTTAGTCTAGGGCTAATTTTTAATTTTGCCCACTACTAAGACAAAATCCTACAGTGCTTTGTGAATTATGATGTTTTTTGCTCTGGCTGAAAGAACAGGAGCTATTTCCACCCTGAATGATTCCCTGGTGATTTTTTTTTTTTTTTAGTTTTTTTTTTTAATAAGTCTAAAAATATATATTTATTTATTTGGTTACACCAGGTCTTAGTTGCAGCACATGGACTCCTTAGTTGAGGCCAGCGGGCTTCTTAGTTGCAGCACGCATGTGGGATCTAGTTCCCTGACCATGGATCAAACCTGGGCCTGCTGCATTTGGGAGTATGGAGTCTTATCCACTGCACCACCAGGGAAGTCCCTTCCCTGGTGATTTTTTCCTGTTGTTCTTTCCAGTGACTCTTGTCCTAGTGTCAGGAAGTTTCTTCACCTTCATCTGCTGATTCAGCTGAAGACATGAGGGGACCACTTGAGTGGGGATGGCCAGAGCTCTCTCAGTGTAGCTCTTTCCTGTCTGGTCTAGTGTCCTGCGATCTCTAACTGCATTAGCCTCCCTGAATTCCCAGATCCACCTCCTCAATTCAGAGAGGACTGCAAGCATGCTGTGCTGTGACCCAGAAAGTAAGGCAGTAAACAAGCAGTGCTCTCCTTGTTTGTTTTACCTTGGGTGTTTCATATATTTTGTTCTTTTTAAAAAAGTTGTTTCAGTAAGGTGGGCAAATCTATTCTCTTTCACTCCATCTTGGTTGAAAGCTGAAGTCTTGGATTGCCTATCATCTTCTTATTGATTCTAGGAGTATCTATATATTCCAACTACAAGCCCTTTGACAAATATAGGAATTAAAATATCTTCTTCAACTCTATCTTCTTCCACTCTGACTTGTTTTTGTATTCTCTTAAACATGATTTTTGATGAAGGGACGTTGTCAATTTTAATGTTGCCCAATATATTACTTTCTAAACTTTAGGGTTAATGCTTTCTGTGTCTGTTTACCTTTCCCAAAGCTAAGAAGACACTTCTCTGTGTTTTTGTTTGGAAATGTTCTGGGTTTTTTACTTTAACTTTAAAATCTATAATGCATTTGGCATTGATTTTTGCATATGTTATGAGCTAGAAATCAAGATTCTTTTTTTTTTTTTCATATGAGTATCCAATTGACCCAGCACCACTTACTGAAAAGTCTATCATTTCCCCACCGTAATGCAGTGTCAACTTTGTCATCCATTTAATGACCATGCATGTGTGGGTCTATTTCTTGGTTCTCTGTACATATAGTTTTAACCTCTGTCTGGTAAACAGCATTGATCTGAAGCAGTCATTTCATAATTTTCAGTTTAAAAGACAACTGAGTTCATTTTTCTTTCCTTTTTTTTAAAAAATAAATTTTATTCCATTTACTTATTTATTCTTGGCGCCTGGACAGGGACTTGAACCCTGGGCCCTCAGATTAAAAGTCTGATGCTCTCCCAGCTGAGCTACCCAGGCACTCTCTAGCCTGTCTTACTTTAACTTAAGTATACATAAGTTTTAACTTAGTAGACTATTGTTTTTCATCCAAAATAAAGTACAGTTTGAACACAAGAACTGTGTAAATGTAATTATATTAAATAACTCTAATACTATTATATATAATGTTTTAATGTCACAATTACTAAGGGAGTTTGGTTTACATTTTACAAAATAAAAACTCTCTTTTACCCCATGAGTAACCTAAATTTTGAAATGTCAGGTTTGAAACAAAATGATGCAATTCAGGCAGTGTTATTATAATCTGTTTAAAGTTATCATAGCCCCTAATAAATTATAACTGAAATATTCTAAAAACAAACAGTATTTTATTCCTTTGCAAAAGACCATCTTCTCACTATATCTATATAAACCTCATTCCAAGGATATTTTCGTTTCTTTTTTAGAAAATATACTGAATTTCATTAATATGCTGTAGACAGCCTGAAGTGTTAATCTCCACCTCTACCTTTAAGACTTCCGTTATGATGTACAAGGTGTATTTACCCTCTAACCAAATAACTTTTGAGCAACGTAGTGGAGCCTCCAGTTTACATATCTTACAAAATATTTTCATTGCAGTTGCAAATTCTTATACTTTGCATTGCTGGCAACTTTTAATGATATATATGTGGGGTTATAGATTTTATTTATTTATCTTTTATTGGCGTAGAGTTGCTTTACACTGCTGTGTCAGTTTCTGCTGTACAGCAAAGTGAATCAGCCATACGTATACATACA
The DNA here is from genome assembly GCF_949774975.1 of Lagenorhynchus albirostris. Taxonomy (NCBI): domain Eukaryota; kingdom Metazoa; phylum Chordata; class Mammalia; order Artiodactyla; family Delphinidae; genus Lagenorhynchus; species Lagenorhynchus albirostris. The sequence continues at coordinate 23,939,736 of NC_083098.1, forward strand.
TCCCCTCTTTTTTCGATTTCCTTCCCATTTAGGTCACCACAGAGCACCGAGTAGAGTTTCCTGTGCTGTACAGTAGGTTCTCATTAATTATCTATTTTATACATATATAGTAGTGCATATATGTCAATCTCAATCTCCCAATTCATCCCACCACCCCCTTCCCCCTTGGTATCCAAACGTTTGTTCTCTATGTCTGTTTCTATTTCTGCTTTGCAAATAAGATCATCTATACCATTTTTCTAGATTCCACATATATGCATTAATATATGATATTTGTTTTTCCCTTTCTGACTTACTTCACTCTGTATGACACTCTCTAGGTCCATCTGTGTCTCTACAAATGACCCAATTTCGTTCCTTTTTATGGCTGAGTAATATTCCATTGTATATATGTGCCACATCTTCTTTATCCATTCCTCTGTTGATGGACATTTAGGTTGCTTCTATGTCCTAGCTATTGTAAATAGTGCTGCAATGAACATTGGGGTGCATGTATCTTTTCGAGTTATGGTTTCCTCTGGGTATATGCCCAGGAGTGGGAATTGCTGGGTCGTATGGTAGTTCTGTTTTTAGTTTTTTAAGGAACCTCCATACTGTTCTCCATAGTGGCTGTATCAACTTATATTCTCACCAACAGTGTAAGAGGTTTCCCTTTTCTCCACACCCTCTCCAGCATTATTGTTTGTAGATTTTTTGATGATGCCCATTCTGACCGGTGTGAGGTGATACCTCATTGTAGTTTTGATCTGCATTTCTCTAATAATTAGTGATATTGAGCATCTTTTCATGTGTTTGTTGGCCATCTGTACGTTTCAAGGATATTTTCATTCCAAATTATTTAAACACAACTTCCTTAGAAATATTTAGATGTGTGAAAATTTCAATGTTTAAAGTTTAGGTTTAAGTTACGTGTTAATTTGAAAATATTATATCACTTCTGTTTTTTAGAACTTGGAATTTCCTATTACTAAAGGAGTACATTTTTGTTATAGGAAAATCATCAAATATACATAAGTGGAAAATTTTAAAAAGAAAACCAATCTCACCTTTAGGTATCAATAATAATATAAAGCACAGTTTGTCACTTTTTGGAGTCTGGTTATTCAGGGGACAATTCCTACCTGTCTTAGTCCATTTGGGCTGCTATAACAAAAAAACCATAAACTGGGTAGCTTATAAATAACAGAAATCTATTTCTCACAGTTCTGGAGGCTGGGAAGGCCAGTATCAAGGTGCCAGCAGATTCGGTGTCTGGAAAGGGCCCAATTTCTGGCTCATAGTTGGCACCTTCTTGCTGTGCCCTCACTTAGTGGAGGGGGGAAGGGAGCTAGCTCTGCCTCTTTTACAGAGTCATTAACCTCACTCACTAGGGCTCTGTCCTTACGACCTAATCACCTCCCTGAAGCCCCACCTGGGGGTAAGGATTCTAAGGGGACAGAAACATTCAGACTGTAGCAATACCCAAACACCTCGACTCCAACACCAACTCCTGTTACCATGTCAGGAGCGAGCAAACATCTGGGTCATCAGCCACCTGAGGAAAGCCCTTCACTTGCTTCATTCACTCATTCATTCCACAAATATGCATTAAGAACTGATTACATGCCAGGTACCCTGGTAGGTGTTAGGGGTACAAATAAAGTGAATAAACAGAACAGACAGGGTCCTTTCCCTCCACAGAGTCCATTACCTAGTGAGAGCAGTCAACATCAATAAAATAATCTCACAAACGATGTAAAATGACAACTATGATATCTATTTCTTACAACAGGACAGTAAGAGGGTAGAGTAGGGAATATGACTCAACCAAGGTCTGAGGAAACTTTTCCAGAGGGAGAGATGGGTGACCCGAGATCTGAAGGGTGGGCAGGAATGAACCAGCCCCAATAAAACAAAAGGAAAGTCACACAAGGGAGATAGCAGCATGCCAGGTGCAGGAACAGAAAGAACATAGAGGCCCTGGAGGGGAAAGGAAAAAGAGTGTGTTTGAGGAACCGGAAGAAGGTCTGAGTGATTGAGCACAGAAGGAGATGGGTAAGTGGTCCAGATGAGGCTGGATGGACACCTGTGGAGGGGAGAGGCCACTCACATCTGGTTGGCCACGTTAAGGATGTTGGTTTTTATCCTATGCTCAATGGGCAGCCATTGAAGTGATTATATTTGTGCTTTACAATGATTTCTCTGGCTGAAAAGTGGAGAATCTATGGGGCAGGGGAAAAAGGAACCAGATACATTAAGCATATGACCAAAAATCCAAGAGAGAGAGGAAGTAGCTTGAAAAGAAGTGGTAGTACAGAAATGGATGGAATGGAAAAATAATCCATCGACAAGCTCATCTACATTTGGTAGTGGGTTGGTAATGGAAGACAATAAAGGAAGATGTAAAGAGTGACTCCAAGAGAAACTGGAGTTGATTTGGTGAGAGTTGAGGAAGAGATCATGATTCTGATTTGGTTGATTTTTGTAGAGCAAAGTGGCATGTAAAGAAGGCAGTTATATTTACAGGTTGGTGGTTCAGAAGAGAGAACTGGGCTGGGGATGAAAATTTGTGAAGTGTCAAATACCACCCACGTGAGAAAGTATAGGATGAGAAGAGTGGTGGGCTAGACTTTACAATGCCAAGGGCCAGTAAAAGAAGAGCCTGCAAAGAAATCTGAGTGGAGCAGGGAGATAGGAAGGTTCAAACCTGTGATGTCTCAGAGGCCAAGGTTCTGAGAGTTTTAGGAAGGCGTGAAAATTCTCCTCTGATTTAGTGACGTGGGGGTCATGACCTTGGAAAATATAAGAGAGAAAGTGGGATGGAAGCCAAGGTGAAGCAGATTGAAGAGTAAGGGAGGATGAACAAGAGATAGAAACTATAGCAACACTCAACAGAAGTCTGGCTGTGAAAGAGGAGAGAAAAGCTGGTAGAGAAAAAGGTAGCTAAAAAGCAATATATGGGGGGCGGGTAGTGGTGGGAGATTGGGATTGACATATATACACTAATATGCATAAAACAGATAACTAATAAGAACTTGCTGTATAAAAAATAAAATAAAGTTCAAAACAAAACAAAACTAAATGTGCAGGGACTAAAATACCTACAGAGGGACTTCCCTGGCGATGCAGTAGTTAAGACTCCACACTCTCAAAGCACGGGGCCCGGGTTCGATCCCTGGTCTGGGAACTGGATCCCACACACATGCCGCAACTAAGAGTTCACATGCCACAACTAGGGAGCCCGCCTGCCGCAACTAAGACCCGATGCAACCAAATAAATTTTTTTTAAAAGGCAATATACGTTGTAGAGGATTTTTTACATTGTTTTGTCTTAAGAGATGTGAGTATATTTAAAATGGAATGGATAATTTCACTTAGTTTCCAGTTAACACTGAAGAGAACTGTAGTCTGTTGCCTACAATCCTTTTGTCAAATACAGTGCAGCCAACTTTCATTTTAATGTTATGGTAGTTTATTCAGAGGAACAGTGCTAACATTCAGAGAGAATTAAATAATCTGTACCTGCATGTTATCAGCAATTTCATATAAGATTCCTCTCACAATAGCTGTTTGAAAAGGCATCATAGTAATGGCTCCTTTCCATTTAAAAAAGAGTTGGGTGTGTATGCGTGTATGTGAATGTACACCCTATCAGAACATGGTGGTATCAAACAAAATTTGGCAAACTACAGCCCTTTGGCTAAATCTGGCTCACTACTTGCTCACTACTTGTTTTTTTTGTTTTTTTAATTTATTTTTGGCTGCATTGGGTCTTCATTGCTCTAGTTGTGGCAAGTGGGGGTTACTCTTTGCTGTGGTGCACAGGCTTCTCATTGCAGTGGCTTCTCTTGGTGCAGGGCACGGGTTCTAGGTGCACAGGCTTCAGTAGTTGTGGCACGTGGGCTCAGTAGTTGTGGCTTGCAGGCTCTAGAGTGCAGGCTCAGTAGTTGTGGCGCACGGGCTTAGTTGCTCCACAGAATGTGGGCTCTTCCCAGCCCAGGGCTCAAACCCTTGTCTCCTGCATTGGCAGGAGGATTCCCAATCACTGCGCCACCAGGGACGTCCCACTATTTGTTTTTTTAAATAAAGTTTTATTGCAACACACACCAGTGATACAATTACATAGAGAGTATTTAGATATAGAGAGAAGAGATCATTTATAGGGTGATGTTCTTGAAAAGATGCAATGGCATGAAATCCAAAGCATAAGTGGAGGGACTGACCTCTCATAACAGGAAAGCAATGCCTTTCATTTGCCATGGGAAGGGGGGAGTAGCAGGACTGAAGATGGTATGTAGGTTTGCACGTTTGATGGCTAGTGGCTGAAGGAGTTTCCATCTGAGCACTTTGGCTTTCTGATGAAACTATAAGATCTTTGGCTGATGGAGGGTTTGGACGTTTGAGATATCTGAAGCTGGTTTAAGAATTATTGCAAGCATCATTCATAATAGCCAAAAAGTAGAAACAATCCAAATGTCCATCATCTGATAAATGGATAAGACAAATGTGAAATAGCCATATAATGCAATAGTATTTAACATTTAATGTTTAACATTATAAAGGAATGAAGTACTGATGCATGCTACAATAATGGAAAAACCTTGACAACATTATGCTGAGAGGAACCAGTCCCAGAAGGTCACATGTTGTATGATTCCATTTATATGAAATGTCCAAAGGAGGCAAATCCATAGAAACAGAAAGATTACTGGTTGTCAGGGATGCAGGGGAGGAGGAATGGGGTTTCTTTTCGGGGTGATGAAATATTCTGAAATTAGAGAGCGGTGAGGTTGAAGAATTTTGTGAATATACTAAAATCACTGAATTCTATATTTTAAAAATGTGAATTTTATGGTAGGTGAATTATATCTCAATAAAGCTGTTGTTTAATAAAAAGAAGACAGAAAGAAAGAAAACTTTTTGCAGAGAATATAGTGCACTGTCCAGATAAAGGAAGTGGGATTGCCAGGTACCAGAGACATCCATGAAGCTAATGAAGCTGGCTGCACAGGTCCCCACGAGAGTAGGGAGCTGCTGGGAGAGGTTGGGTGTCCTAGTTGGGAGGGGAAGTTAGGATGCACTCAGAAAGCATACCTGTGTAAGGATTCTGGCAAATTATCATAGAGGTCTCAAAAGAAAGGCATCTGTATCTCAAAGGCGCCAGTAATTTGTTCCTTATTCATTTCCTCATTCTAGATTCATATTCATCGTAATTTTTAATTTGTAATTGTATATTCTTTTCCTTTAAAATGACTCCCCAAACTGTATATGCTTCAGGTTCCAGAAGACCGAGATCTGCCCCTGCAGAGAGCTGAGGATCTATCTATTTGAGGTCACTGACCATGAATTTACAGTGACATCACTGTTTCTGTTGTGTAACTTTCTCCAACAGCGCTTGGCTGTTTGGGTGCAGAAGAAAGTGCAGTCAGGTTCACCCAGTGTTGGGGTTTTGTGAGTCGGAAGCATGTTATTAAAAATGTGGACCGCAAAATTCAAACTGGATAAGGGGGAGGGAAGTGAAGACGGAGAGGTCTGATGGGATATGCGAAAGCAGAGGTGTCAACAGGCTAGAAAGCTGTTGGAGAAGAAAGATTACAGAGGAAGAACTTGAAAGATCAAGTTGGAAGACGCGTAGCTGGAGTGGGCTGCTGGAGGTGAATGACAAAGTCCACAGAGGGGTGATGGTTTGAGGCGATTTGAAGGCCATGGGAGGTGACAATTGGCACTTGCTCTGAGGAAAAGTCTAAACTCTAAGAAGATCTCCAGGCCTCAGCACAACCTGTCCCTTGTCTGCTTCTGTCACCTTACCCAGTCCAATGTCCCTCTCACTCATCTCCCTGCTGCCTTCATTCAGGTCCTCCGGAGTTTCTTCCAGCCTGAGGATTTAGACACCTGGTAGTTTCTCTGTTGTCTGGAATACTCTTCTCTGCTGCTTGGCCAGGCCATTTCTACTCACCCTGAGGATCTCAGTTTAAAGTCAGTTCCTCAGGGAAGTCTTTCCCCACATACCCATCCTTCTCCCAGGGGGTAGAGCCTCCAGTTGTATGCCCAGGTAAGACTCTTTGTTTTTCCTTCACAGCATTTATCAACTGTATTGTAGAAGTTAAGGGGCTAATGACTAGTAAAATGCTCTTCTCTAGAATAAAGGAGTGAGGTAATAGGTCTGGCTAACCTCCCTATTATATCCTGGGTCCTCAAGAACTTGTATATACAAAGACATTCCATAAATATTTGTTGTATGAATGAAATTTAAGATACTGATGTGTAGTAGTGTTTTCCAACATACCTTTTAACATATAAGGATACAAAATGTAATTTTACAGATCATCTAAAAATGGCATATAATGTAAAGATAAAGCCAATTTCCTTTCTAACATACATACATGAAGACATATCTATCTTCAACCTCTCCTCACTTATTTGATCTCTAGAAATATAAATCTCAAACAACATAGTCGAAGATAAGGGAAAATACTTAATGATTTCTTATATGGAAATGAGATCATTGAATCCCTTATTTGAAATAATGAAAAAGATTACTGGGTATACAGTCGGTCCTTCCATATCCTTGGGTTCCTCATCCGAGGAGCCAACCAACCTCGGATGGGAAATACTCGGAAAAAATCCAGAAAGTTCCAAAAAGCAAAACTTGAATTTGCTGCATGCTAGCAACAATTTACATAGCATTTACATTGTATTAAGTATTATAAGTAATTAGAGATGATTTATAGTATAAAGATGTGAATACTACACCATCTTATACAAGGAAATTGAGCAGCAAAGGATTTTGGTATGGGGAGGGGTCCTGAAACCCATTCCCCAGGGATAAGGAGGGCTGACTGTATTACAGTCTTCCATTAAAAAGAATCTGAAAAAGCATATATGTATATATATATATACACATATATACACACACACACATACATAAACACACGTGTATCACTGAATCACTATACCGTACACCTGAAACTAAAACAACAATTGTAAATAAACTATACTTCAATTTAAAAAAGAAAGAACTTTAGGGATTTCCCTGTCTGTCCAGTAGTCAAGAATTCCTCTTCCACTGCAGGGGGCATGGGTTCCAGCCCTGGTTGGGGAACTAAGATCCTGCATGCCACATGGGTGTGGCCAAAAAAAAAGAAGAGACAGACACAGAGATTTTAAAAAAAGACTTCATAACAGGAGTGGAGGAAGTGGTAAATTATCTAGCCAACAGTTAACTATGAAAGAGTGGACTAGTCTTAGCAATGTTAATTATAAATACTTTGACTCAGTGTACAGACACACTGCCTGTGGGAGAAGTGGAAAATGAATTCAGTGATTTATTTTCATTTGCACGCTTGTGGTAAAACCTGAGTTCACATAAAAATTGCTTTGGTTTATGAACTGCCATAAAAATTACACTCACTTGTATTCTAAAAAGCCTTAAAATGTAAGAAAATCAATGAACCCCCTTTGCTTGTTTTTTCTCTCTCAATTCTCCTTACGGTTATCCCTTTGATCCTTCACAAAACAAGTCTGATTCTCTTCTTCACAACATCTTTCAAATCTCTGGCTAGCTGCCTCTTTAAGGAAGACTTGTCTCATCCTATCTGACCTGGTCCCACCCTGGTTATTCTTCTAATTTACTGTGTTTATTTCCCCCAGGGCACAACATTTATCACAATCTGTACTTGTGTTGACCCCTGTTTACTATCCAACGCAGCCACAGAAATGTCACTTCCATGAGTGCAGAGACCTCTAGTTCTCACCACCCCAGCACCTAATTTCCTACAACTGTACAAGCTTTTCAAACTCAGAGGAACTCCTGAAAGTGAATGTTGTATTAACAAGAAAATGCCTGAGGTTATTTTTTCCAGAAACGTTCACTTATCTCCTACTATTTTTAGCACTTTTATCTGATTATTTATATTACCTTCCAAAATTTGTGTGAGGGCTTTGTTTTCCATAAATAAACTGGAAAAGATATTTCTATTACAGGATCGTGTTAAACTCAGGACCACGTATCATAATTGTAAAGCACACGCAAGAAAGCAAATAGCGCTAAGACATTCAGTAAGTTTCCCTTTTCTGGTCCAACACCCCAAAGGTAGATTTTAAACAAATGCCAAGTCAAGTGGAAGAAACTGGCAACAAATGGAGGGAGTGTGAGACTTCAAAATGTCCCAGAGATCGATTCAACCAAATCCTTTGGCCCCGCTAAGCGTTCCCACACCACTCAGGCAAGGCTGCTCCGGGGACCAGCCCACACCAGCCCGGAAGGGTCCCCCTCTGCCCTCCGCTCCAGGCTGGTCGCCTTAGCGCGTTCCCCCGGGTCCTCGCCCTCCTGGTCCCTGCCCTTCAGACTCGCGGGCAGGGATCCGGGGGTCGCAGACTCTCCAGGGCGCGCGGTCTCCCTCCGGGCTGTTTTGCTTTGCGCGCTGTCAAGTACAAACACCCCAGCCCCTCCCCCTCCAACTCCTGATCTCGTGCACAGTACTAACTCCGAACTGACTGACACTCGGCTGAGCCAAGATGGCAATCTCCAGACTTGAACATTCGAAGGTTCCTCGCTCCGCCCGGAGCCCAAGCCCCGGCGGCACCGCCCTCGCCGAGGCCTCGCCGCCTTCCCCGGCGAGCAGGCCGCCGGGGGCTCCGGTCTCCACGGCCGCCGGGCGGCCGAGGACCCCTCTCTAGCTTTCCGAACTACAGATCCCAGGGTGCCTCTCGGACTCCCGCTCCCTCCCTCTCTCGCTCCCTCCCTCCGTGCGTCTCCTCCTCCCTGGCCCTTGTTTTGGCTGGAAGCGCTCCGGCGGAGTTAGAGAAAGTCTGGGCAGAAACCGCAGCCGGCCCGAACGTGGGAAAGGGAGGAGGAAAGGAAGAGGGAGCCGGGAGGCCGGGAGAGGGAGGGATCGGGGCCGGGGGCCAGGCCGCTCAGAACCTGCCGCGCGCCCGGGGGTGGGGGAGGCGGCGCGGGAGGAGCGCGAGGGGACTGGACGGTGGGCTCTGTCCCCGCAGCCGAGCAGCCGAGAGCTTCGTTCCTTCGCCGCCCTCCGCCCTCTCTCTCCCGCGGCGGCGGCGAGCGCGGACCCACCCTCCGGCGGGACCTCTGCCCTGCCCAGCGACGCCGAGCCGGCGGCTCCCTCCGTGGCCCTGGACCAGCCCTGCGCCCGCTGTCCACGGGACCCTCGCGGCTTCCCCTTTCCTCCCGGCTGCCCAGGCGCCGCGGGGAAGTGACCCACCCTCCCGCGAGGAGGGGGAAGGAGAGGATCGCGCAGGGCGCACCGAAACCGAGAGCGGGCGAGCCGGAGTGGGCACCGCGCAGGGCATTGTGTGTGTGTGTGTGTGTGTGTGAGTGTGGGTGTGCGCGCGTGCAGCGTCGTGTCTGTCTAGAGAGCGCTCTGGGAGGTCCCGTCCCGAGGGGGCGGAGCGCAGGGGGCCGAGGCTTGGGCTCCGCGCCGGGGCAGAGTCCCGTTGAGCCCGAGCGCGAAGGAGGCAGCGGGCGGGACGGCGCGCCTGGCGGCTGGGCGGGCGCACTGAAGGGAGGCCGGGGCGCCCTCGGCCCGGCCGCGGACCCTGCCCCGAGGTATCGGCCTCGGCGGCGCGGCCCGCTTCTACTCAAGTCCGCGGACCTGCTTGCTGGGGAAGAAGCTCGGAGGCCGAGAGCCGGCGCGCCGCGGAGCCCGTCCGCCCGGGGTGCGCCGCGGGAGAGCTAGGTCCCCGCCGCTGCGCGGCTGTCCGGCGTCGGCGGTGTCGGGAGCGCGCCCGGCCCGGAGCCGGAGAGGCGCGCACCATGAGCGGCGGCGAAGTGGTCTGCTCCGGATGGCTCCGCAAGTCACCCCCGGAGAAAAAGTTGAAGCGTTATGTAAGTAGAGCTCGGCCGCCGTTCCCCTTCCCGGGAGGCTCGCGCGCGGGCTGCTGCTTACCCTTGGTCCCCATCCTTTTCCCGTGGGCCCTTTCCCCGGCAGGCTGGGGACCCAGGCTGGACACTCACGCCCGGGCCTCCTCTTGGCCGGGCACCTTTCTTTTCTCCAGATTCCAGACATCGGCCCGTAGGAGGGCCCGGCATGGCCAGCTGAGCGCCGGCTGCATGTTTTTATTGTTCCTTTTAGCAGGGGCGAGGGGGAGAGCATTCTCCTTTCGTTATATCTGCAGGGAATCCTTAGGGACTGCTGTATAGTAAATTTCCCGCAGTGGGAAACCCACGGAGGTGTTGGAACTCATCAGCCTTCTCTTTGGTCCGCGCTCCCTCCCGCCTTCCCCTCGGGGTGGTTGCCGGAAGCGGGCGGGGGACCTGGGAAGTTGGCCTTAGAGCCGAGCATCTCCAGTCCGCGCACACGGGAAAGAAAAGTTATTACGCGCCCTACCGTTTGCTTAGCACGGTTCACATTTTCGCGGTTTTGAAGCGAGGGACCTTGGAGTTTGGCCCGAGAGCCTTGGCAGTTTGCTGCGAAAGGAGGGCGCTGTGGGGAGCCTGGTGGCTGGTGTTCGGGCGCCGTGGACACGCTGTCAAACCCCGCAGGAGAGGACAGCTGGGGCCAGTCAGGATTTCTGTGTGTTACGGTACTTTCCCAGGCCACCCGAATTGCTTCTGCTGATTATGTGTTAAACCGTTTTAGCTGTTAAGGAAGATATTCCTTGAAAGAACCAACCTTGCTTAGGTGGAAATCTGTGTCCTCTTCGGGGGGGGGTGTCTGCGATCTTATCCCCTTCTCCCCCATTGGCTCTTTGTTGCTGCCCCCTGCAAAAGACAGAAATGACACCTTCGCCCTGGCATATGACGCAAATATTTTTCTAGTAAAGTATGTCTCGAAAACAAAATGTATGCCCCCTTAAATATAAATTTACTACCAGGGGGCCGACACTAATAATGGAACCTGTTTCTTGTGGAAGGGTATCTACATCCAGAGAGCTCGAGGTAATCCTATTAGTCACTGTTTGCTTGCATAGAACGGAGTGAAGTGCAATATTTAACTTCACCAACAACTCACCGGTGAGTTTCTGGTTTACTTTCTGCCAGAATTTGTTATAGGCAAGTAATTCTTATTTAAGGATTTGATGCCACAAATCCTAAGAAAGTTCTCCAGAGATTTTTTGAATCCTTCCAAATCCTGTTTCTCCACCTATCACACTTTGCCTGAATATTCTGGTAAATATGCTGACTTTAATACGAAAACTGGGGAGAGGCAGTGTTGTTTTCAGCTCTGAGTTCTGAAGAGAAGGTTGTATGTGTGTGGGAAGAGGGAGTGGATTGATAGATGTATTTGTTTTGAGAAGGCGCTGTTTAGGAAATGATTGGGTCCTTGGGGGAACTGAAGAACACTACATTAGCTGAAATAGGTAGTGGTAATAGAGGTTTAATGCTTTCTTTCACATGATTGGTTTATGGCTCTCTCAAAAGATGCCCCGCACCGGACTAGGGACCATAAGATTAAAAAATACAGTAGGAAAAAAGACTTGCCTCTTGGGCTTGCAATTTAATGTAATACAAACCAGGAAGAAAATCAGCCCCAAAGATTATGTCTTAACAAGGGCCAAGAAAATGGAAAATCTGAATTTAAAAAAATTTATTATTTCATTTGATCATTACAACAGTTTTATGAGGCGGGTATTATCTATCTGTTTAACAGATGAGAACACAGTCTACATAACCAGAGTGCCAGAGGCAGGGTTTGAACCCAGATCTGCCTGCCTGACTGGCCTTTAAAAGGTTAATGAGTCATCTAGTTGATTTCAAGCGGCACTCAGGCCGGTCATCTGCAAACAGCCTTTCAAGTTGTAACTTTCTGTGAGTCTATGGATATTGGTTGAGCATGCAAGGAGGGGGCGGGCTGTGCATCAGAGGTGCAGTGCTGAAGAAACACAAGACAAGCATGTGTGCACAAAAGGTAGCTAGCAACGCCACACGGTTTCTGATTGTGTGCCCAAGTGGATCACTATGGGTATTGCATAGATGTTTTGAGGAACAAGCTTCTTGTAGACTGAAACCACAGGAATACTTCAGGGAGACAATGGGCTCCCTAAATTGTTGTCAGCTGAGGGGAGAATATGCCTAACAGCAGGGGGAGGCGGGCTTTTCTTTGTCTGGCTGGGCACTGGGGTTTTCTTTCCACACCAGTGAAGTACATAGAGACAGCCCAGGAAGAAAGTGGGCAGGGTGGCCACCAGAATTGAGGGATCCAAGAGGGTGACTGGAGACTTACAAGTTAAAATGAGTCTTGTCTTATATTTGCACTGTCAAGTCGGTTGCCCAGATTTTGACATTCCCAGATGATTGCTCTTTGGCTTGGTATCCAATTCAGACAGTTTTGGCTAAAGCAGCTTTGCCCCTCAAAGACATTGGCATATATACATGCATCTCCTGTGCTGGTTTGGTTTTCATGTAGAAACTTTATTTTCTGGATGAAAGGAAACATTGTTGGCCACCCAGTAGGCAAAATGTTGCTTGATAATGGTTTTGAATGAACAGATTCACTGTGATAAGATATCTTGGATGGGCCTTTCTCACCTTCTGAGATGGCCCACACTCTGTGGAGTGTGTTTCTCTCTAAATAAATCCACTTCTTACCCAAAAAAAAAAAAAAAAAAAAAAAAAAAAAAGATATCTTGGATGCCTGGTACTGTAATTGTTAAATGAAACTTCAGGGAGTTTGAACATTGATTTTGTTGGGGAACATTTGGCCAGAGAACTTTGACAGTTGTCTCACTGTTTACAGTATTTATAGGGTAGTCCAAGCATTGATTAAGATGATCCATCAGGGCTTTTAAGTGACAAAAAATTGTTTTAGTTTTATCTTCAAAGTCATCTCAAGGTATGGCCCCCATGCATTCCATTTACAACTCCATTTTATGTTTGCTTTTTTATAGTCAACAGCATTGTTTTTTTATATTAGTATGTTCCTCAGATATGGAAGCTTTTCTGGAATTTCCTAAAGAGAGTGGAAGTGGCATAAAAGACAGTTAAGACAAAGACTAGCGAGCAGATTCTCCAGCCTTTTTGCCTGTTTTTAATTTTTTCTATATTTATTTGCAAAAGGGTAAGAACCTCTTGTATGTGTTCCATCCTCTGAGAATTTTTAGAAGTCCACTTAATATGGAGGTGAAGATTTTTCTGCTTTCTCTCAGTTTTGCTACTACTGTGTTGCTGTTTTCATCCTGTGTTATATATTCAACAGCTGATTTTTCACTCTGTCAAGGACCTGAGTAGAATCACATACAGATCAATGTCACTAGGGTTATAGAAACCAAGTAGACTCTTGGTAGTATGCACTCAACGGCAGCGCTCAGATGTTTAAAGGGCTGTTTAAAGACAAATCAGCCATTTGAAATAATGGTAGAATTTTCATCAGGATTTGAAATTTTAGCTGAGATAAAAGGTAAGTCTTGAAAACAAAGCCAGCTCCAAGCCAGCTGGCTGTCTCCCTGTCTCTGCAGGGGGGAGCTTCCCTATGGCCTGCCTCAAGCCAAGACACCAAGTTTGGGCTCCTCCATGGCCCAGATGTCTGCCTTGGGCCGGTGTGCAGTCTCAGCAGGAGAACCTGCTTCTGAACCAGGGCAGGGTGGCCTGCTAGCTGCCAGCCAGCTGGGGAGCAAAACGTCAGCCAGTTCTTGGGTGTGTAATCTGCACCCAGCTTGGGCTCTGCTCTTCAGCTGTCAGCTTATAGGATGTTTTTTGTCTGAACTTGTGGTTCTGGGAATGGACTTAGAAACAGAAATAGCATCTTCCTCTGGGTGGGCACCTGACATCTTACATGGAGGAGAGAGGCATGGGGAAGGCAAAATAACAGCATCTCCTTGGTTCAAGGACAACCCAGGAGCTGGGCTAAGTCCCTGTTCCATAGTGTCACTACAACAAAGAGGGCTGGGATGTTTGGAAGCTTTTCCTGCCCTTTTTTGGCAATTCCCAGTAGCAGATTCTGCTACTGGGAATTGCCAGTAGTCTACAGATTCTGAAGCTTTTGCTTACAGTGACTGAAGGTGCATAATTATTCTGTTCAAGGAAATTTTTTTCCTGCAATTCTCCCATTAGTGAACATACCATTCAAATTTCGAATGTTTTCTTTTTACCTTTTCCAATAAGGCAGGAACATTGTTTCTACTAAGAAAGATCATCAACTAGCAAGTACATTGTCTTTATGAAAGTTAATGATAGTTAATTCTTTTGTTGTGCCTGGGCTTAGTGATATGAGTTGCTGAATCCCTAAATCTGATTGTTGTCTTTTGGGATTCAAAATTACTAAGAAGGTGGATCAGCTTGGAGGGTAGTTTTAGAATTCTGTTTTTAAATTTTTTTTTAATTGATCATCTTTGAACAAATACAAAAACATGGCAAGAATTTATACTTGGATAATCTGGTTGACAGGTGAACTGGTTATTTCAGTGTGTTTTGCCATAATGAGTCTGCTTAAATATGAAAGAAATGAAGTGGCAAGGCACTTTTAAGCCTAAGTAAGATTCCCTAGTTTGGAGTTGACATAAAAAATACATAGCTAAGGTCTTGATGATTTGCAGGTTGAGGACATTTAAGAGGTGATTAACTGTCGGCACTGCTAATTTTCTTACAGAGACTAACACACGAGAAAGAACATCGTAGCAGGTGGATTACCACTTTATTTTTGAAGGGTTTTGGGTAAATTGGGCCATGGTGGAAGGAACCCTGAACTGAGTGTCAGGACCCAGAATTCACCTGGGCTTTGCCACTATTCACGTGATCTTTGGAGCCTTCTGATCCTCAGTTTCCTTATCTGTAAAATGGGGACGTGGTGGGCACCACATCTACACTCTAAGCTCTCTTGCCCTCTAACATTCCTCTTCTCAGACTTTCCCTTGGCAGGGAGGGGCAGATGGGGGGGAAATAAATCTTCCATTTCTTGTTCATCTTAAATAGCTAGTGAATATATTAGAACTACAGAAGCAGAATTCTTTGGGGACCCTTCGGCGCCTCCCTTAACAGAATGCAGGCTCACTGAGCCCAGGGCTGCCGAGTGCCTGTGCTGCTGTGTCTGATACAGAGTGGAAGCTCACCAGGTATCTGTTGACTGAATCGATAAACAGGTATCTCTGGAGCTTTTGTAAATGTGCCACGTGTTGAATACCATGGAGGGAAAGGCCCACTCCCTTCCCGTAAGGAGTTTCTAATCTGTTCCCCAAGACAAGCTGTAAATGCATGTTCCTTTAAATCGTTTTACAAGAGCTATGTTTATAAGGCTGTATATGATGAATTGCCAAATGGTTGATACAGACAGTAATTGCTTAAGAGCTCAGACTAGAGGGGAGGGGGAGGAGGGCAGCCAGGGAAGTCTTCACAGGTGAATTTCAGGCTCTATTCTTGGAAGAATCCAGGTGCTTCTGACAGAAATAGCAAAATCAGAAGGGCAGCCTGGTTTTCAAGGAAGAACGGGGACTTTGTGTTGAGTTCAGACATCCCTGTGAAAAGAACAGAACAGCTCCGTTTCATGCATGGAATTTGGATGTTAGCTGTAACTTGCAGTTTGAGAAGTTTCAGTTTCTGCCATGACCTAATGCTCTTGATGGGATCCTGACCACAAGTGAATTTTCTGTCCCAGGCTAGACAACAAACCAAACAACCCCACTTGTCCGGTCACCTGAACTTATTAAAATTCCAAGGGACATGTGTTATTTAAGATTTCTTTATGTCTGTTTGGAACTAAATAATTCATTCTGGCAAGCATTTAGTTGACAACAGAGAGGGAGCATGTTCTGGTAGGAGGGAGAATAAAAGAGCCTTTGATTCATTTGCTTCTGAGCTCCAGCAGGAGGGCAGGGGCTGCCTTGGGCTAGCGTCTTATTTTGGACTTTGGAAGCCATCTTAGCCCAGCTGTGTGAGTGCCAGCCAGTGCTGGAGGAAAGAGAATAACACCAATGGATCACATTAAACCCCTCCTGACTGTTGATGGAAGGGTTTCTCCCATTTCACATTCCTTGCATTAACATGGTGGCTCACTTCCCCCCAAGTTAGAGTTCCATCTGAATTTGCCACTTGAACTTGGATTGAAGGCACAGCACTTCTGTGACTCTTTATCTCAGTCGACTAAGTACAGGAAACTTAGCAAGACCCAGGTCCCTGTCTGCTCCCCCTCTTCAGCTACAGGAACAAATAAAATCAGCATTCTTCTCTTCTTTAGATGACTCCTGGGCGAAAGTGGCTCATTGTACCATGGATTTCCACGGCCCTTAAATGTAGCCTCTTCATTTGCCAACTCAATGGCTGGGGGAGCCTTAATGAATTGGAGATGGCGATGCAGGCCTGTGGAATTACTGGGAAAAGTCATTTTAGGAACTTGGAAGCTTCGACCATTCCAGGCTTGTCTGTGTGAGCACCTCAAATCCTACAAGAATGCCTTAACTGGAAAAGCATCTTTTATATTTTAAGCAATTCTTTTATTCGTAGGAGCAAAATGCTCCCTAACTGAAGAGAAAAATGCTCATTGCTGAATGTGTATAAAGTAGAACCCAGCAGCTTTTGACCCTCCCACAGCCTGCTTTATAAAAAAAAAAAAAATAGTTAAGACTCTGCACCGAAATGCATGCTTGGTCGTTATCTGGGTTACATTAGCCCTTGAAGCATTCTGATTACAGCTTGTAGCTGCCAAGCCCTGTCCTGCAGTGTTATCTGGAACAAAAATTTTCCATGTGGTTGTTTTTAGCAGAGCTACTATATGCAAACTGCATGTGAAGATGTAAGTCGCAAAGAAATAGAGCTTCTAGAAGGGGAAATGTGAGTGATCTTAATTTTTTTTCCTTCTATTTAACTGTTCTTTCCTTTCTGTGTATTTCAGAAATTTTTTTCATATTTCTAAACTGAGTTTTCTTTTACTTTTATACACTGGAAAGAATCCCAAATTTACCACAAGTTTTTCATATGATGGTGTTTTTTTTTCTCCCAGCTTTTTTCTTTGAATTCATACTTGGCCTAGGTAATTCCCCATGTGTTCAAACAACAACAACAACAGCAGTGTCCTAAAAGGAAAAAAACAAATGGCTACATTGTTCCATGAGTTAAAAACAATATACCAAGAGTCCAAACATTTCTCTTCAGTGTAGAAATCTTAGGTCATTTTTTTTTTTTTTAAGGAAGAAAAATACCAAACTTTGCTTTAACTATCCTGCTCATTGATTTTCTTTTCCCTTTTTAATTTATTTTCCTTTGTTTTAACTCGTGTCGTTTAATTTTTTTTGAAAAGTTTTACATATGGTTCTTCTTTAAGAATATCACACATGGAAAACGAAAACATTAAAATTTCATTTTACTTTTCATCCTCTGGTCTGAAGAGGGGAAAAAATGTTAATTAACAGTAAGGGTTTGTAACTGACTTCGTGTTGCTTGGTTGAATTGAATATTTGTCATTATTGCCTAGAGGTATTTAGCAGTTTTATGTGAAATAAGCAGGTCAATATTTTAGTTAAGAGGCTTTTTTGCTTTTATGAAATAAAATATGTAGGACGGCAGCATCAGGGGATTGAGAACTCAATCTATTTTTGTCATTTTTACTGTAGTTAATATTTGGTAATTGATATTTTGTATTAAATATTTATTGTATTTAATACATCGGTTAGCCAGTTGCTATAAAATTTTATCTGCTAACTTTTTTAAGTGGGAGAGAGGTAAAAAGCACTCTTTCCCCCAGGAATCCCTACCCACTTGCCCTTTTCCCCTTTTCCCCTTGTTTTCCACTTCTTCCTCTGTAGTAGAAGCCTCACTACCAACATCACAAAGTATTCATGTCAAAATCCTTACACACACAGTCTTTCACCTTTTCTCTAAAAAAGGGGGGGGGTTATTTATGTCCTGTTATGTAGTTATCAAGACTAGGAATCATAATGTTCTACCCAGCAGGTAGATTGTTGTTCTCTCCTGAAATGCAGTTTTTAGTTACTACTGTATTGGGAAATGCGGTCAGGCCACTTTCTGACTAGCAGGACTCCTCCCTGAGATGACTACCTGGTTAAAGAATTAAGTACCTGGTGTGCTTTGTCAACTCCAGTCCATCACACATTCCCATCGGTGCCTTGGCTAGGGTCATCGTAGCCAAGAGGAAGGTGCTTCTGATTGGAGGGAGGACCACTTGATTTGCGGGAAAGAAGTGCTTTTATCTTTGTCACTTGGAAGAGAAACACTTGGTAAAATGCTACCTCCAGTGCTGTGAATTCCAGTGGCGTTAAGTAGAACTTGGTGAGGAAGGCTCACCCCACTGGGTTAGGGAAGCATCATATGAAGCCCCTACCCTCTGGCAAAGTTATAATTGACCCCAGAGTCGTGTAGGAGGATTGGATTTTACAAGTTCTCCCCGACAATTTCAGATTTAAATGTTTGAAGTGTTGGAAAAAGGTAAAAGGAAATACTGAGCTAGGAAGAATGCGAAATATTTGGGCAGTTAATTTGTTCCTGGTGGTGCTGTTACATAAAACCAAAGCCTTCTGAGTAATCTTCACAGGGTATCTAGGTCATTTATCTCCGAAGAAAAGTGCACAAAATTAAACTGATGCTGTAGTTCTTTTTTCTTTCTCTTCTTTTTTCTTTCTCTTCATTTAAGCAGTGGAAGAGTCAAAACAGGAAAAGCATGCCTGGTATATTTTTCGTTTTAACATATCTTTCTAGATGATTTTCCTAATGGCCCACAGTATACACAGTAGAAAGCGTGTACACATGATATATTTACAAAGAAAATTATGGCTTCATTTATCATTCTTTGGTGTTTGTAATAGGTTATTAATTTCCAGAGGACAAAGACGGCATTTGTTCTCTGCGTCTGAAATGCACAGAGTGGTACCTGGCACAATCTCTTGAGTAGCGTGACCAAATACTTGTTGAATTTTAAGCCTAAAATGATAAATCATCTAGTTCAATGTTTCTCAACCTCTTCTAACCCATTTCTCTATCACGTATTGTTTGAGTTTCCCATGGCTTTTCATCCAGTTTTATTTTCTATGATTTGCATTACAAAAACAATAGCTATATCAAATATCTCTCCCAATTATACTTATCTCCTTCTTCCCTAGTAGAGAGTCCAACCTCCTCTTTTTACAGGGAGTGAAAATAAATAGCCTCTGAGAGACTTAATTGATTTGTCCGAGGTCATACAAGTTAACCAGCTGTTCTGGCGGGGCCAGATCTCTTACTTCTCAGGTCAGACCCTGCAGTCCTTGAGGGGATGCCCGCTGAGAACAAGACATTGCAAAGAATTCAGAAGAGGCCCAAGAGGGCACTGCGTCTACCTTTCAGGAGTTTATATGCTACTAGGGACATAGGAGGCACTCAGTACTGCAAATTGTGTTGTGATCAGTGATGTGTGAGGCCAGGCTTTAGAAGAATTCAGCCGAGGGAGGTGAATTCAGGGATTCCGGGAAGGTTTCATGAAGGTTTCATGAAGAGAGATTTCACCAGGACCTTAAAAGATGGATTCAGGGCTTCCCTGGTGGCGCAGTGGTTGAGAGTCCGCCTGCCGATGCAGGGGACGTGGGTTCGTGCCCCGGTCCGGGAAGATCCCACATGCCGCAGAGCCGCTGGGCCCGTGAGCCATGGCTACTAAGCCTGTGCGTCCGGAGCCTGTGCTCCACAACGGGAGAGGCCACAGCAGTGAGAGGCCCGCATACCGAAAGAAAAAAAAAAAAAAGATGGATTCAATTTTCAAAGATGGGGCTGGAGCAAGCCTCTATTGCTCCCTTTTCCAGCCAGATTCGTGGGTGGGTTGTGTCCACCTGGCGGCCCCCTCTTCCTCACCTGCTGCTCATCTCAGAGTGGAATACAGCCCGGGTCCTCTTCCACCATCCTTACCTAACCCGGCTCCCACTAAGATCCCAGATGGTTGCCCAATCTAGCAGAACTAGATCTGAACTTTTTAGTTTTTATTTTTCATGAAACTCTTGACTACATCGTTGGAGATAACCAGTCCATTTTCTCAAAATATGTTCTTCCCTGTGCCTGCCTGATACCAGGCTCTGGTTTCTGGAAGTGTTGGAGTTCCTAAGCGTTCTAGTGCTGGCTAGCCCTGGATGCTCTCTACTCCCATGTCACACCGTTAGTAGTTCTTCATCCATTGGGCGTTCTTGAACTTTTTTGAAAATTTGATAAAAGCTCCATGTTCTCCATTTCCATAGAATTCTTTCTTTTTTTTTTCCCCCTGCTTGGCCAGTGCCCACATCATGCTGGTTGTTAGTTGATTTACAGTTTTGTTAGTTTCAGGTGTACAGCAGAGTGATTCAGTTATATATTCTTTTTCAGATTCTCTTCCATTGTAGGTTATTACAAGATATTGAGTATAGTTCCCTCTGCTATACAGTAGGTCCTTGCTGGTTATCTATTTTATATATAGTAGTGTCCACAGAATTCTTACAAACTTACACACAAACCTTATTATCCCCTTGCACGCTTCCTAACCTTTAAAGCCCATCTGTGGATCATAAAGCCCAGTGAAATGCCCCTGAATTATATGCTGATGATCTGAAGACACCATTTCAGCCCATTTGTCACTCCACATCTTTGGCTCTAACTGGTTAGTAGATCTCTAACTGCTTAGATCCCCACAGCAACGGAGAGTCCGCATGCCCACAGCAGGGCTTACCATCCTCTCCCTAAACTCCGTCCTCTCGCTGTTCCCTCTCTCAGTCAGTCACGCCACCATCCCTTTCCCAGTGGCTTAAGCCAGAGGGTTTTCTTTGTTCTCTTCTCCTTCTCCACATCCAGTGACCAAATCCTGTCAGCTTTACCTTCCAGAGATCTCTTGACTTCCTGACCTCTGTGTTGCCTAAGCTGCCTTTGCCTTTCTGCCGGATTTCTGCAATAGCTAGTTCATCTCCCTGTCTCCATCCTTGCGTCCCTCCAAACCAGCTTCATCAAGGCAGCCAGCATGGCCTTTCTGAAACCCAGATCTGATCGTCCCGGGCTCCAGTTTGAGACTGTTCCGCAGGGTTCCTTTGCTCTGAGGAATGCCCAAACCCCTTCTCTTGGCTTGCAGGGTTCCCTGTGATGTGGCCCATGCATGTACCTCCTTCTCACTCACCCGCTCCGCTTCAGCTGTACTGAACTTTCAGGTCCCGGATTGGCTTTGTGATCCCTCACTCTGGCCTTGGCCTGTGCACTTCTCTCCTCCAGGGATTCCTGGCCCTCCTCGCTCTGCCTCCACACCAAGGCTACCCCGGGAGCCTCCCTCGAGCTCCTGCCACCACTATCACTCACCCATGCAGACCCAGCGGGCCAGGAGCATCTGTTTTGTTCCCCTTCGGTGCTCGGCCATTCCCCCAGGACAGTGCCCATCGCACCGGATTGCACTTGTTTGTTTAATTTCTTGTTCCCCCTTTTGATGCTGGGGCTCATTGTGATTTTTCACGAGCCCCCAGTACTTTTGCCTTCAAGGGCTCCCTTCCTCTAACAAAAAAAAAAGAATAAAAATTATATTTTGCAACTGTGTCCAGATAGATGAATATATTCCAAGCTGGATTTATTATTAGATAGTTATTATCCTTATTATGTTCATGTTTTATTCTGATTTTAAGTGAATTTCATATGAAGACACTTTTTGTGGGCTCCTGAAAGTTTTACGGGCTCTAGCACTTGGTGGCCTGTACCTGATGGACACCTTGGCGGTGTCAAGTGGACATGAATCCTTCGGCGATAAAGTTGACGGCTTCTTGATTGTGACTCGGAAAGGCAAGGAGCCCACTAGTTATTTCCTTACGTGGCACGTTTGTAGTGGCTTGAATAGCTCCCTGAAACCATATTAAGATTGTGTATTGTAGTCCCTGGTATCGGAAAAATATATTTTAAAAAGTAGGGTCACAGACTTAAGAGGCGTATATATATGTATATTTAAAAGCAAAAATCATGAGATCTTTATGATGTCAAAAATATGTTCCTCGAGCTAATTCACTGATACGAACGTTTCCTCGTGATGTGTCCGTGTACAGCGGTGGTTTTTAGTGGAAGTGGGGAGGTGATTTTGCCCCCGCCAGGGACATTTAACAATGTCTGGAGATGTTTTTTGGTTGTCGCCACTGGGGGTGCTACTGGCAGCTGGTGGGTGGAGGCAGGGATGCTGCTAAACATACTACAATGCACGGGACAGCCTTTGCAACCAAGAATGACCCAGCCCCAAATATCAATAGGGCAGAAGTTGGGAAACCCTCAGGTAGAGGAATCCTTCATAAAGCTTGGTTCCTACAGCTGTATTATTCATTTGGTTTACTTCCCTGTGTTTCCTTTAAAAGCCATAATTCAGGTACAGGACTGTGTTGCAGCCTTGGACCCAGGCATTTCCTTTTCTGGCTTCAATAAGGTTGAGAAAAAGTCATTTAGATGCCTGAGCTTTTGAACCCCAGAGGTTGGGGCCATGCACCCCTGTCACAAGGGTTTCTGCAAGAGACAGAAATCTCTCTCCAATGGTAAATGGTCTGTTATCATTTAAATCATTGCCCCAAATACTCTCTCTCTTTTTTTTTTTCCCCATGCTAATCCTAGCTGGAGTACAACCAATTGTTGTCTGGGTGGGGAGGGGGATGCTGAGTCATTTATTCATGCTTTTTATTACCTCTTGGCTTGAATATCACCATTCATTGTTCACAAGCTGCTCAGCTAGTTTACTTTTTATAAATTACATGTAATCAGTCTTCTTGCAGGTCTGGCTACTGTAATTGGCAGCAGCCATGGAGCAGGGCTGATGAGTCTGCATTTGTGCTGATGTCTCATGGTCAGCTCAGTCTCCAAACTTTGTTAGCTCCTCTCTCTGTATTTCAAAAGGAAGGTGAACAGAACTGCCATGCTGCTCTCTCTTCTCAGATGCTCTGACGGCACTTGTTCATGTAATAGTTCGGTGGAGTCCCTGTGTCCTTTGGTGAAGGAACAATCAAGGGTTTGGGGCAGTGGACCTCAAACTTTAATGTGCATACGAATCACCTGGGTAACTTCTGAAATGAACATTCTGGAGACTTTGCCCTTTCTGAAATTTTTAGTAAATCTCGGTAGAGGTCCAGAAAACTGCATTTTCTAACTCTCAAATCCCTGGTGATTCTGATGTAGGTGGTCCTTACCTTACACTTGGATAAGTGCTGAGTTAGCATGGAGGAAACATGGGAAAAGGAAGAAAATCCAGTAGAAGTAAATGTGTATAGAGAGTGGGATAGGAAGGCAAGAACCAAAACTCAGAAAGTAACTTCAGCCTCTTTTCTGTGAGATAAGGGAAATATGCGGTGATCCTTTAAAAAATATGTGATTTAGATCAAAGCTTCCCCTAAAGGAGACATATTTAGAGGATGACAAAAGTGAAAGGGAATTTTTAGAAAGGTAAGAACATGAGAAAGTACCTAACCATCGCCAAGAAGCTGAAAGATGTGATGAAATCGAGGAAGGTACTGTGCAGGTATAGATTTGAAAAAGAACGCGCATTCGTGAATCGAGAGCTTTATGAATGGCTTAAAGATGAAGAGGATTGGGCTTCCCTGGTGGCGCAGTGGTTGAGAGTCCGCCTGCCGATGCAGGGGACGCGGGTTCGTGCCCCGGTCCGGGAAGATCCCACATGCCGCGGAGCGGCTGGGCCCGTGAGCCGTGGCCGCTGAGCCTGCGCGTCCGGAGCCTGTGCTCCGCAACGGGAGAGGCCACAGCAGTGAGAGGCCTGCGTGCCGTAACCAGAAGTTCTGGTTATTCTGGTTATGGGATCTGAAAGCCTATTATGAAAATACAGTCCAGGTTTCCTGGAATAGTTCTAATTTCAGATATTTTTTTCCCACTGTCTTTATAGTACATGTCTAGTTTGCCCTAAGTTTTGGTTAGTTGAGATGTGGTTGGTTTGTAACAGAGCACCAAAATAGTTCTACATGACTAAAGAAGTTCTGTTTTCAAATTTCTGTCTGCCTGTCTGTCTGTCTCTCTTTCTCTCCCTGTGTGTAATGTATATATTCTAATCTGTTTCTTTGAACCTAAACTTTGATGTTAAAGTCCGTTTTAAAGAACGAGAGCAAGAGAGAGAGAGAGATAAGACAGACTCTACCTTAGAAAATTGGCCAAGAAATGGCCCAGGTGGGAATGGTTATTTAATCCTAGCAGAGGAATAAAGAATTTATTTCCAGCTACCTACTGAGTTCACTCTGTTTTTAGAAAGCTATCAGATAGTATTTTCTTAGGGGAACTTTATGATTCTATTTATACCTTGCAGAAAGAGATTGACACCCTCCTCCCAAAATAAAAGGCATTGGGGGAGTTACTTATAAAATGATGGCTATCATCAGCTTTCGTTAATTCCTTCCTTACCCTGCTCTAACCATCTCTTCATCAGAGTGTGCGTCTTTCAATTTACTCTACCCTAACCGTCTCGGTGTCAAGAGTGTTCATTTCTCCATGCTGGGAACCCAGATTGTACTGTCGACTTTTCACCACTGTGGTGTCATACTGATGAGCTGGCTGACCTTTCCTCCCTCCCTTCCTTTTCTCCATCCTTCACTCTCTCTCCCTTCCCCTCCATTTCCTTACTCAGGGAGATACTCTGCCCATCTGCCTGCAAGATCTTAGAGCCTCTTCCCATCTGCTTTGTAAGTGTTGAGTAGCATTATTGCTGTTATACGGTATCACTATTGTTATTATACGAAGTGTCTGCCACACCCTCTCACTGCACCGAGAGTTCAAGTACGTTCAGTTAGTAGATCACTTTGCTCCCAAAATGAATAGAAGGGCTGTTGCTGGCTGGTGGTGGAGACCCAGAACCAGCTTCTATCAAGAAAGGCTAGACTCCTGTGACTTCTGTCCTGCACGAAGGATTATACGGTATCACTATTGTTATTATACGAAGTGTCTACCACACCCTCTCACTGCACCCAGAGTTCAAGTACGTTCAGCTAGTAGGTCGCTTTGCTCCTGAAGTGAATAGAAGGGCTGTTGCTGGCTGGCGGTGGAGACCCAGAGCCAGCTTCTATCAAGAAAGGCTAGACTCCTGTGACGTCTGTCCCGCACGAAGGCTGGGCTCACGCCTTGCTCTTTTCATTTCAGGTGACTTTATTGCCTTGCTTTCCTGTATTTTTAAAACCATATACTTGGTAGACCTGTTTTCTTAGGAGTCTCTTGATAGTTCTAGTTATTTTTTCAGATTTTTTTCTATAATTTATTCTAACCCATATGTTGTTTAACACAGTGATAGATGTTTCCAATGAATATTTAAATTTGCTGTAAACAAGTGTAAATGCTCCTGGGGAGAACCGCAACATTAGTCATCCAAGTGCAGCATAAAAAAATATATAGCTTATCAGTTTTCAGTGGGAGTATTTTAACTTTAAAATTTCTGGCTTTGCTTTAACATATAGGAAAAAAAAGTTATAAAATGTTAGTTAAGCAGAAGTTGTAAAATATTAGGTAAGCAGATGTATTGCCCTTTGCATGTTACTAAAATGTCTCTTTCATAATTAAATAAGACATCATTAAACTGAATATACATATTTTAACTTCTAATGATTTTATATTTAAATAGAAAATGCATAGATTGACTTAAAATTCATAGGATGTTGGTACTTTGATTATTTCTAAGATATAATTTTTAATACTCAGATATATTTAAAAGTTTAGTATCTCCCTACTGATTTCAGTGATGCTTAAACAGCTAAAACGTACTCTTTTATGGTAGGTTTTATGCATACTAAATATTTTAGTGAATGCAGTATTTATTCCCAAGCTGGAGAAACAGTTATATGTTGAGAAACCCATGTTCTTATTAACTGAGGGATATTGGAACATGGATATTGAAGTATTTTTAATGTTTCAGATAAGGTTCTCGTGTTGAAAACATTCATGTTTGTTTTTCAAAGAGAATCTGTTGTTTCTAAACCGTGTATTTCCAAAGCAGAATAACTTTTCATAACTTTGAGATTTTTATTGAAATACTTAAGGAGAAGAAATACTTGTCTTAAAGTAGTGAAAGGAGGAAAACTTAATTACTGATCCTATTCGCAGTGAGAAAATGAGGACCTAGGGAATTGAGGCCAAGGAAATACCCTGGGTTCAAGGCCAGTTGGTTTTAGCAGGCAGAGGTAGTCATGGATGCAAGCTTCCTGACACCCAGCCTGGTGCCATTCCCAATCTGCCACATCTATCCCCATCTTCAGAGGGTTGTTGTACTTTCCAAAATCCAAATGCTTTGACATTTTAAGAGCATTTTAGCTGCCCCTCAGAGCAGTGACAATGTGGTAAGTTCACCCCAGTCTCTCACTCTTTTTAAAAATTTTTATTTTTTTTTCTTTTATTTTTTTTAATTTTTTTTTTCTTTTGCGGTATGTGGGCCTCTCACTGCTGTGGTCTCTCCCACTGTGGAGCACAGGACCAGCAGCTCTGCGGCATGTGGGGATCTTCCCAGACCGGGGCATGAACCCGCGTCCCCTGCATCAGCAGGCAGACTCCCAACCACTGAGCCACCAGGGAAGCCCTAAACTTTTTATTTTTTTAAAAAAACACATAACATAAAATTTACCCTCTTACCCATTTTTAAGTGCACAGTTCAGTAATGTTAAGTGTATTGACACGGTTGTGCCACCCCAGTCTCTTTTGCGTCTCCATCTAATCTCTGGAGCCTTGGAAACATCTGAAGGGGCTTTAGACTGGCACCTTTTGGGAAGGCATGCAGCTCACCTGTGTTTGCTCCTTTCTTGTATTGATAGTAGGAAGTTAATTACGTGGGATTTGCTCACCTAATCCACACAGGAGATCCTACTTCAGTGCTCATTTGGAAATGCCACACCCCTTTCTGCCCCCGAGAAAAAATTCTTTCCTGATTGTAGATTCCGTGCTCAGTTTAATCTTGATCATATGAGCATGAGTCACCCTGGGTAAGTATGTAATCCCATTTATACCTTCCTTCCAACCTCCCTTTAATTTTTAAACTTAAAATACTGGATCCTGTTTTCCTGTGTAAGGTCTGGTGATTTGGGGCTAATTTAGGGACCAGGCGATGCTGAGATTTTTTTGGAACCGGCAGTTTCTAGTCTCCTGAGGCAGTTTCTAGTCTCCTGACAGTGAAGCTGCATGGCCTATTTTAAAATTCAGACTATGTGTGGAATGTCTGTGTGGATGAAGAAACAAGTTAAAGCTTTTTTGGGAGGAGGCAGGGAGAAAGAGGAATGAAAACTTTTAGGTAGTCTGATTTTGTGGGGGAAATTTTGAGATTTTTTTTTAGAATACATACAAACCAAAGATGAGGCTTTGTGATTTCTTTGGGTTCACAAAGGAAATACTTAAGGTTGGGCTAAAGAGATATTGTTGAATAAATTCCTTAACCGATAGATTAACAAATTAGTAAACCTGCCGGTGATTTCCGGTTATCATTATCTTTCCCAGTGTGTAACCACTAATTCCATGTCTTCGTTTGCAGAATGAAACATATGTCACTGGGAAGTTCTTTTTAAAAGAATACTTGTCAAGTACCTTGGAATCTTTAAGATACTTTGAATATGGCACTGAAAGAATGTAAATCATTGATGCTTATATTTTTACACCCATAGAGGATTACTGGAGTGGGAGTGGGTTGAACGTCGAAATATTCCTTTCAAAAGACAACATACATTTGAGCAAAGCCATTCTCCCTGAATGGTTATTTTAAATTGGCAGTCACTTAGCTAACAGTCAGTAATCTCACGTAGCAAGTGTCTGGCACTCCTGTTTTAACCTGCACAGGTTCAGTTCACACAAAGAAAGGGAGGGTGGGGTGACGTGGTGGGAGCACCCTGTTAGTCTCATTAACATATTTGGAATAACTGTATTTGAATATTTGCCAGCTGAACTAGGCCATCTGGACGCCTGCCAAGTGAGCGATGGGAATTTCTGGGAGGAGTGTGGAGATTCGAGCCTGTGAAGTGTTGACGTTTTCTTCTTGAAGGGGAAACCTTTTAGAAGATGCTATTTAGGTTACTTCCCTTACCCTCTGAACAAAATCAATTTTTCGTCCTCTCCGTTCAAATTCTGCAGAAATTTCAGGTCTTCTCTTTCCACCACCTTTTTGTGTTTTTTTTTAGAATAGTACCTTAGGACTTGTCTCCCAAAAAGCTTTTGGTAATCTCTCCGGGATGAGTTTGAGTTCTTGCTCTGCCTGGTTTTTGTCTCTGCAGAATTAGTCCTGAAGCTCTTTCCGTGCGCCTCGCTGGAGCACCTCTTCCGCAAGATTATCATGTGAACACAAATATGGGAACAGGACAGACAGGATAAACTAGGGCACCTGTGGGGTCACCGCCTACCCAGTGGTTGCTCAGATCATAAAGATGGCAGCCTGGCTCAGCTCTGAGGCGTAGAAAAATGGTCATTACAAGGTTCTCTTTTGGGGGCCTGTATCACAGTTGATGCCTTGACACCTGTCTGGCTGCAGCCACAACTTTGGGCTCTAAAACTAGTCAGGGGAGTAGTCAGTTGAAACCAGGTGTTCTCAGGTATTTGGATATAGTGCATTTAAGGGTGAGATGAGGCAAGGCATATCTTGAGTTCTCATGTTGGGGGGCAGTACACAGATGATCAGGAGTATACTCAGGAGAGTATAAAAATCACCAGGGGGCTTCCCTGGTGGCGCAGTGGTTGGGAGTCCGCCTGCCGATGCGGGGGGCGCGGGTTCGTGCCCCGGTCCAGGAAGATCCCACATGCTGCGGAGCGGCTGGGCCCGTGAGCCGTGGCCACTGGGCCTGCGCGTCCGGAGCCTGTGCTCCGCAACGGGAGAGGCCACAACAGTGAGGGGCCCGCATACCGCAAAAAAAAAAAAATCACCAGGGAGCTTTTTCAAAAACCATGCAGTTTGATTTTTTTTTTTTCCTGTTTCCTAGTGCAGCAAAGGGTAGGTAGGGATGACAAAGGAATGAGGTGAATCTAGTATCTGTTGAAGCTGTGGGTGCCTGCCACAGTGTGGCAGGTTGCATAGTTTAGGCCTGTTTGCTCTCCTGTCTCATGCTTACTCTCAGGAATGGAAAGATACCCCCTGATGACAGTAACATTCACTCCTCCTGCGAAAGATTTTGAAATAATATGTTAAATGTACATTTAATAAGATTGTCAGAAAAGGGTTTATTTTTCCCCTGATTGGAGCTTTGTTTTTTTCCTTATCGCTTCAAAAGTGGGCCATAAGACTGATATTTTAAAATCACAAATATGGAGTATCAAAAACAGAAAAGAACAAATTTGATCATAGCTATTAAAACTTAAAAAAAATGAGAACCTAAAAAAGAAAGGGCTGGTACATTAAACCGAGCCTAAATTTTTTTTTTTTTTTTTTTTTTTTGCGGTACGCGGGCCTCTTGCTGTTGTGCCCTCTCCCGTTGCGGAGCACAGGCTCCGGA
Organism: Lagenorhynchus albirostris; assembly: GCF_949774975.1. NCBI lineage: Eukaryota > Metazoa > Chordata > Mammalia > Artiodactyla > Delphinidae > Lagenorhynchus > Lagenorhynchus albirostris. The sequence goes on from NC_083098.1 coordinate 23,968,995, forward strand.
CGCGCAGGCTCAGCAGCCATGGCTCACGGGCCCAGCCGCTCCGCGGCATGTGGGATCTTCCCGGACCGGGGTATGTATGAACCCGCGTCCCCTGCATCGGCAGGCGGACTCTCAACCACTGCGCCACCAGGGAAGCCTCCGAGCCTAAATTTTTAACAAATATTATAATGAGCATATATATTTACACTTTATATGCCAATCATGTGTGTGTGTATAAATATATATGCTTTTAAGTGTCTAGGCCAAAGTTATTAAATTGCAGCCAGCTTTTGTTGAACTTCACTGATTTCTTTGTAATTTTTTCAGTGTTCTATATGATTCTTATATTTACAAAATCACCATCTACTCTTTTTTGTTTTTCAAAAATATTTATTTATTTATTTGGCTGTGCCGGGTCTTAGTTGCAGCACGAGGGATCTTTAGTTGCAGCATGCGGGATCTAGTTCCCTGACCTGGGATCGCACCTGGGCCCCCTGCGTGGGGAACATGGAGTCTTTTTTTTTTTTTAATTGGAGTATAATTGCTTTACGATGTTGTGTTAGTTTCTGCTGTACAACAAAGTGAATCAGCTATACGTATACATATATCCCCACCCTCTTGGACCTCCCTCCCAAACGCCCCCCCACCTCATCCCACCCCTCTAGGTCATCACAGAGCCCTGAGCTGAGCTCCCTGTGCTATACTGCAGGTTCCCACTAGCTATCTGTTTTATACACGGTAGTGTATTTATGTCAAACCTAACTTTCTAACTCATCCCACCCTCCCCTTCCCCCTGCCATGTCCACATGTCTGTTCTTTATGTCTATGTCTCTATTCCTGCCCTGGCACTAAGTTCATCTGTACCATTTTTCTAGATGCCACATACATGCGTTAATATATGATATTCGGTTTTCTCTTTCTGGCTCACATCACTCTGTATTACAGACTCTAGGTCCACCCATATCTCTACAAATGACCCAATTTCGTTCCTTTTTATGGCTAAGTAATATTCCATTGTATATATGTACCACATCTTCTTTACCCATTCATCTGTCAGTGGACACTTAGGTTGCTTCCATGTCCTGGCTATTGTAAATAGTGCTACAATGAACATTGGGGTGCATGTATCTTTTTGAGTTATGGTTTCCTCTGGATATATGCCCAGGAGTGGCATTGCTGGGTCATATGGTAGTTCTAGTTTTAGTTTTTTATGGAACCTCCATACTCTTCTCCATAGTGGCTGTATCAATTTACATTCCCAGCAACAGTGCAAGAGGGTTCCCTTTTATTCACAACCTCTCCAGCATTTACTGTTTGTAGATTTTTTGATGATGCCCATTCTGACTGGTGTGAGGTGATACCTCATTGTAGTTTTGATTTGCATTTCTCTAATAATTAGTGATATTGAGCAGCTTTTCATGTGCTTCTTGGCCATCTGTATGTCTTCTTTAGCGAAATGTCTATTTAGGTCTTCCACCAATTTTTGGATTGGGTTGTTTGTTTTTTTGATATTGAGCTGCATGGGCTATTTGTATATTTTGGAGATTAATCCTTTGTCCATTGCTTCGTTTGCAAATATTTTCTCCCATTCTGAGGGTTGTCTTTTCATCTTGTTTATGGTTTCCTTTGCTGTGCAAAAGCTTTTAAGTTTCATTAGGTCCCATTTGTTTATTTTTGGTTTTATTTTCAGTACTCTAGGAGGTGGGTCAGAAAAGATCTTGCTGTGATTTATGTCAAAGAGAGTTTTTCCTATGGTTTTCTCTAAGAGTTTTATAGTGTCGGGTCTTACGTTTAGGTCTTTAATGCATTTTGAGTTTATTTTTGTGTATGGTGTTAGGGAGTGTTCTAATTTCATTCTTTTACATGTAGCTGTCCAGTTTTCCCAGCACCACTTATGGAAGAGACTGTCTTTTCTCCATTGTGTGTTCTTGCCTCCTTTGTCATAGATTAGTTGACCATAGGTGCATGGGTTTATCTCTGGGTTTTCTATCCTGTACCATTGGTCTGTATTTCTGTTTTTGTGCCAATACCATACTATCTTGATTACTGTAGCTTTGTAGTATAGTCTGAAGTCAGGGAGCCTGATTCCTCCAACTCTTTTTTCTTTCTCAAGATTGCTTTAGCTATTCGGGGTCTTTTATGTTTTCATACAAACTAAAATTTTTGTTCTAATTCTGTGAAAAATGCCAGTGGTAATTTGATAGGGATTTCATTGAATCTGTAGATTGCTTTGGGTAGTATAGTCATTTTCACAATATTGATTCTAATCGTCCTTGAATGTGGTATATCTCTCCATTTGTGTCATTTTTGATTTCTTTCATCAGTGTTTTATAGTTTTCAGAGTACAGGTCTTTTGCCTCCTTAGGCAGATTTATTCCTAGGTATTTTATTCTTTTTTTTGAGATGGTAAATGGGATTATTTCCTTAATTTCTCTTTCTGATCTTTTGTTTTTAGTGTATAGGAATGCAAGAGATTTCTGTGCATTAATTTTGTATCCTGCAGTTTTTCCAAATTCACTGACTAGCTCTAGTAGTTTTCTGGTAGCATCTTTAGGATTCTCTGTGTATAGTATCATGTCATCTGCAAACAGTGACGGTTTTACTTCCTCTTTTCCAGTTTGGATTCCTTTTATTTTTTTTCTTCTGTTATTGCTGTGGCTAGGACTTCCAAAACTATGTTGAGTAGTAGGGTGAGTGTGGGCATCCTTGCTTTGTTCCTGATCTTAGAGGAAATGCTTTCAGGTTTTCTCCATTGAGAATGATGTTGGCTTTGGGTTTGTCATATATGGCCTTTATTATGTTGAGGTAAGTTCCCTCTGTGCCCACTTTCTGGAGAGTTTTTATGATAAATGGTGTTGAATTTTGTCAAAAGTTTTTTCTGCATCTATTGAGATGATTATATGGTTTTTATTCTTTAATTTGTTAATATGATGTATCACATTGATTGATTTGCATATATTGAAGAATCCTTGCATCCCTGGGTTAAATCCCACTTGATCATGGTGCATGATCTTTTTAATGTGTTGTTGGATTCTGTTTGCTAGTATTCTGTTGAGGATTTTTGCATCTATGTTCATCACTGATATTGGTCTGTAATTTTCTTTTGTTTTGGTATCTTTGGTTTTGGTATCGGGGTGATGGTGGCCTCATAGAACAAGTTTGGGTATGTTCCTCCCTCTGCAATTTTTTGGAAGCGTTTGAGAAGGATAGGCGTTAGCTCTTCTCTAAATGTTTGATAGAATTCACCTGTGAAGCCATCTGGTCCTGGACTTTTGTTTGTTGGAAGATTTTTAATTACAGTTTCAATTTCATTACTTGTGATTGGTCTGTTTATATTTTCTAATTCTTCCTGGTTCAGTCTTAGAAAGTTGTACCTTTCCAAGAATTTGTCCATTTCTTCCAGGTTGTCCATATTATTGTCATATAGTTGTTTGTAGTAGTCTCTTATGATCCTTTGCATTTCTGCAGTGTCAGTTGTAATTTCTCCTTTTTCATTTCTAATTCTATTGATTTGAGTCCTCTCTCGTTTTTTTCTTGACGAGTCTGGCTGAAGGTTTATCAATTTTGTTTATCTTCTCAATGAATCAGCTTTTAGTTTTATCAATCTTTGCTATTGTTTTCTTCGTTTCTATTTCATTTATTTCTGCTCTGATCTTTATGATTTCTTTTCTTCTGCTAACTTTGGGGTTCTTTTTGTTCTTCTTTCTCTAGTTACTTTAGGTGTAAGGTTAGACTGAGTTTTTTTTGTTTTTTTTTGTTTTTCTTTTTGCGGTACGCGGGCCTCTCACTGTTGTGGCCTCTCCCGTTGTGGAGCACAGGCTCCGGATGCGCAGGCTCAGTGGCCATGGCTCATGGGCCTAGCCGCTCCGCGGCATGTGGGACCTTCCCGGACCGGGTCACGGACCCGTGTCACCTGCATCGACAGGCGAACTCTCAACCACTGCGCCACCTGGGAAGCCCCCAGACTTCCCACCAGGGAAGTCCCAGTCACCATCTACTCTTAACTAATTATATAAATACAACTTTGATTCTTTTTCTTTTTAATACATATATATTTTTTGGCCATGCCACGTGACTTGCGGAATCTTAATTCCCTGACCAGGGATCGAACCTGGGCCCTTGACAGTGAGAGTGCGGAGTCCTAACCACTGGAACACCAGGGAATTCCCAACTTTGATTCTTCATAGTTTTTTTTTTCCAGTTGATTCCTAACAGCCTGTTTAAAATTAAAAAAACGTATAAGTGATTGTAATCATGTCATTCATGAAGCAATGTAGGATTAATATGAAAAACTAGCAGTTCAGTGTTTTCCTTTTTTATTATAAAATGTCAAGTATTATATTCTTGGGGCTTCTCTGTCGGTTTCTTGTATTATAGAATTAATAAAATATGCAATGTTACCAGTTTCACTATTTAGTACATCTTGAACATCTCTGAGGGTGGTAGATATAGCATCTATTTCTTAAACAAGTACATGCATGAAACTATAAAAGTTTATTGGCGTCATAGAACAGCACTAGTGAAACTTGAGTTCAGGCTCTTTCCCCACATTTAAACTGGCAGCACATGTGTGTGGGAAGAAGCTATTAATTACTGATAACCCCTTTAGAATGTGTTAATATTGTTAGGTCCGAATATGAGTTATTCAGTAGGTGCACCAGATTAAAAAAAACTAGACGAAATGTAAATATTGACTTTCATGTCCCTTTTAATTCACTTTAGTGACTTACTGGTCGGTATTTGTGAGGACACATCTAATAACTTTTTTGGGTCGGTTTTTGTCTTCTCCTTATTTTAACTATAAAGTGCTAGGAGGGAGCAGGGAAAAGGCTGCCTTCAGGTGTACTGAGGTTGAACCGGTTTAACCATAGTTGCAGTTTGTCTGCTGTCAGCTCCCTCCTCAGCGCCCAGGCTTATTTCCATGTTATATAATCCAGACTGGTTTGTCCTGTTTGGTAGGTTTGTTATAAACTGCAGAGCTAAGTAAACGTGGGAGAACATTTTAAATGGCATTAAAAATTAACCAGTACTTGAGGAGGGATGTAGCAGAGGGGCCCAGCTGTCAGGTGGCCCAGGGTCAGCCTCCTGGGGAAAGAGGGGGGCATTTCTGTGTCCTCTGAGGAACAGGAAGTCGACGTGAAACTATAGCAACTCCTGGCCAGAGGACCACTCCTCAGTGCAGATGACAACCAGCCTGCCATGTCTGATACCAGAAGCATCTGATCCTAAAAGCAGATGTTAACTTTGTCCGTTAATGAACTGTGTACACAAGCAGAAACGGACAAACCAAACCAGTGGGACCATTTTCATCCGTCTGTGCCCAATACAGAAACAGTGAAGGAGAAAGTGACTCGGTGAGTCTTGTCCCCCTCCTAGCTCAGTGCACAATGAGAGAACGTGTCCACATGCTTTGTGATGAGCGTTTCTGATGCCTGCTCACTGTGGGGTTACGCTGACCTATGGTGTTTAATTCACCCACAGTTATAGGGTTATTGGGTTTCCTAAGGCATCCTCTGTCCTTGTCAGTTGAACTTTCTGACAGGTGTGCATCCTCTCGTGTGTGATTCCCCTAAACCCTCTGTAGGACTGTGTGTCCCATTCCATATTGACCGTGTCCTTCCCATACTCGTTTATCATCATGCCCCCTACCTAGAAATTGGGATCTCCTGGTGGATATTTTGGAGTCTTCCCTGGAATGCCTCTCCCCTCCATACAGGGCCTCACTGAGGTTTGCAGGGGTTCCCAGGGCCAGAGGGTGTTGGTCAACCTAGAGTGATGGTGATGACCTCCTCCACCATATAACAGTCTCTCCCTCTAACCTGTGCCCATCGCGGGGCTTCTCTTTGAGCAAAAACCCGGGGAACCCTAACGTGGAAGATCTCAGTTTAACAGCAACCCACTTTCCCCCATGAGTCACTCTTAGTTCGAAATATCCTAAAAGAGGTTCTTATTTCTGAAGGTCAGGCAGGTTGCAGCCTGCTTGATTTTTCAGGATCTCTGGTTAATAAGGATTTTAGAGAGTAGAAGAGAAAACAGATCTTTTATGAATGTGGCATAAAACTATACGGCCTTGTGCAAATGATCTAACTATATGAATCCTGGCTTATAGACAGAAGCTTCCTTTGTATGACTAGATTCACCGCTCTATCCTTCTCTGAAATACTGAGAGACAAAAATCCCATATGTATCACATAATTAAAAAAAAATCAGAATTCAGAACTGGAAAAATTTACAAACAGTTCACATTCTTCTGATTCTGATTTTTTTAAAACATTTTTGCTGTTTTAAATTTGCTTTTATTGTTTGAGATCGAAAATACATTTTTCTATTCTGACTGTTTATTTTTTGAACTGAAACCTACATCCATGGAATTACCATCTTTTCAGTGGTTGACTATTGGAGTTTATAATCAGAAGATTGTGAGACCTCTGGAGGATAAAATAGAAAATAAAGTTAGGTTTAGGACAAGGAATTCTTCTTGGACATTGCAAAAATAGCAAAAAAAAAAAAAAGTGTGTGTGGCAACACACACTTTTTCCTGTAAGTTCCTTTTTCCCAAACCCTTGCCGTCATACTAAAAAAAGTTTTTTTGTGCGTTGCTTTTTCCCAGAATCCTGCTGCTTATTGTTAGTAAGAATTTCATGTGCCAAAGTTTTGTTTTTCATGTGATTTCTACACATGAAATCACATGGGTCTTATTGAAAATATGTTTTTTTTTAAAGTACAGTGGTAAACGTTGCTGATAATAAACTAAAAGAAAAATTTCATATGAACTTCTATACAATTTAGTTATAGTGACTAGGGGAAATTCAAAAATGCATTATCCAAGGTGAATGAAGTTAGATGATTGTAGGGGAAATATCAGTTCTAATTAAAGATAAAGTATATGAGTGCTCTTCTCTAGTTTCAAAAATTACACTTTTCATTTCCTACCTGGTCTTTTCCCCAAGGATGTGTGTTTTTAAGGTTTTTCTGTCAGGCTAGTATAAGGCGATGCTCCGGACTGAGCTCGCTTAATGGAATGGCATCACCGTTTCTTTGGGAATAATCAAGCAGGGAGGTAAAAATTTAAGTCTGTGGAGGGAGTCATTGGAATTCTTGAGCAATAGGATACCTTAGAGCATGTGAGAAAGAAACTGAATGCGTTCGAGGGGATGGCCAGTGTTCTGCATCTCTCAACCTGATAGTATCTAAAATATGACTGATTTTTTCGTACTATTAAAACAGTGTGGTGACGCATTCATCCTGTCATGCCTTTTAAGAGAGGATTTCAGAAATGCTCAGTAACATCTTGTTCAGCTGCTCACTCTGACTCCCTGACTTACTGGTAGGATCTCACCGTAATTGTTTACTCTGTAAATCTTACAGTGGCCTTTGACCGAAAGTAATAAAATGTCACGTGACTTGGTGTAGCTGTCTGGATTCTCAGGTGTAAGCAACAGAAACCTCTGGCTCATTTCATCAGGAAAGGAGTTTCTGAAGGCAATTAGGTAGCTCACAGTTTCCCTGGGAAAGCTGAGAACCTAGCTCAGAACCTCATCAACCAGGAACAACGCCACTGAACTGGTCCAGGGAACATCACTACTGCCTCCTGGGCTGTGACTTTAGAGCCGACATCTTGCACCAGCAACATCACTGACACCACGCCCCAGACGCTGCCACTACTGCCTCTGGAAGCTACTCACACTGCCCCAACCCCAGATCCAGGTTTCTGTACAGTACTTGTTTCTTGAGATTTCTTGGGATTCAAAATCTGGGGTGAATGTGTTTGGCGGAGCCAGCAGACCTGATTATGTGCCTGCTCTGTATTGCACGGGGGAGTGGGGTCAGGGGGAGGGCTAAGAAAACTGTCATCTGGAATTTTCTGCTCTTGTAATATTAGGGTTAATGATTTTACAAACATAGGAAGGGGAGTTTAGATGCTGGACAACCTAACAGAGTCAGGTAACTCTACCACACCCAGCATATTGGTGGTAGAGGCAGAAGGATTAAAAATAAGGACAGGGGCTTCCCTGGTGGCGCAGTGGTTGAGAGTCCGCCTGCCGATCCAGGGAACACGGGTTCATGCCCCAGTCCGGGAAGATCCCACATGCCGCGGAGCGGCTGGGCCCGTGAGCCTTGGCCGCTGAGCCTGCGCATCCGGAGCCTGTGCTCCTCAACGGGAGAGGCCACAACAGGGAGAGGCCCGCGTACCGCAACAAAAAAAAATAAGGACAACAGTGACCCTCCCACAGAACTTCAAAAATAAAAACTCTGCTACCAGTATGAGGAAACGAAGTCATCACAAAACCAATAATTTCTTAGCAGACAGTCCCCGACTTACGATGGTTCGACTTAGGATTTTTGTGACTTTACAGTGGTGTAAAAGAGATACGCATTCAGTAGAAAATGTACTTTGAATTTTGCATTTTGATCCTTTGTGGTACAATCCTCTCTCATGATGCTGGGCAGAGGCCGTGGCAGCTCCCAGACAGCCATCTACAATCACAGATCACAATCATTCTGTTTTTCACTTTCAGTACAGTGCGCAATGCATTACGTAAGATATTCAACACTTTACTATAAAATAGGCTTTGTGTTAGATGATTTTGCCCAGCTGTAGGCTCATGGAAGTGTTTCAAGCACATTTAAGGTGGGTAAGCTATGATGTTTGGCAGGTTAGGTGTATTAAATGCATTTTCAGTTTACAATATTTTCAACTTACAGTGGGTTTATCAAGATGTAACCCCATCATAAGTCGAGGAAGTTGTGTATTCTCCTAACAGCAACCTCCACAGACATAGGAGCAAGCACTCTGTTTAGTGAACAACTGTTATGTGCTGGGTGGTGGTGTTTTGGTTGTTTGGGGTTTTTTTGTTTTTAAATTTTATCACTGATCCACTCAACAACCTTGGAAAGTACACATTATTGCCACCACTTTTACAGGTAAAGAAGCTGATGCTCAGAGTAACTTAGCAAAGTTACTCAGCTGGTATATGGCAATGCTGAGATTCAAACCCATTTGTGACTGTTTCCAAACCTCTGTTCTTTCTGTTGTACCAGGTTTCCTCCTCACAGAAATTCTGTGGAAGAGCACAGATGCCCCCCCTGATTTAAACCAAACAATTGTATGTTTGCTTCTGCATTGTTTCCCTTCATAATCCATTACTTACCATTAATGTGAGTTGGGAGATGCTCCTAGGCTCAGGCAGGTGACTGGGGCTAGAGCTACAGATTCAGGAACCACAAGAATGTAAGTGTCCCTTGATGCTCTGGGCATCAACGTGGTTGTCTGGGAAGAGTTTGCGGAGTGAGAGGACAAATGGTGAGACCTTACAGAACACTAGTTTGGGGAGTGAATCAGAAGGAGAGGAACCAGCAAAAGAGACAGATTGATTTTCTCTTAGTAGGAGGAGATCGTGTTAGGGGAGCCAAAGATCACAGTGTAAGAAGGAAGGTGTGGTTGGGAGCCAGGTGCTTCAGGAATCAAAATTGGGTGGAAAATAGGCTACTGGGGTAGACCAGTCAAGCAGGAAGTTAGGGTGGCCTTTTGTAATTTGAAGTAATGTTCTCTGAATCTTACCCTTCTCTGTAAATCTGATAGAAACACCACCCTGTAGTTTAGGTTCACACACTCAGCGGGCCCGTGCAATTTTGTGTTTAAAATTTTAGTTCCTTTTTTTAATGATGCTTTAGTTTTGGTGGTCTTTGGGCCACACCCATAGAGTGACCAACCATTGGACTAGTGTTTCCTACGTCCCATTCTGGAGTCATATTTGTTTATCTAGAGGCCATCATCCCTGAAGAATGACTTAGATTGATTCCCCCTCAGTCTGTTATGTCTGCCCATGTGGAAGCTAATCTGCCTCCTTCCTTCCAACCCACGGGGCCTGGTGAAGTCTTCCAACCACTTAACCTATTTGTTTGTCTTTTTGCAAATCAAAAGAGCCTAATGTCATCCTAAAGCATCCCTGTGATTAAGCTTCGGAAAGAATGAATGATTAAAAATTAACTATTTTCAGTTTATCTGATTCCTCTCTCTTTAGAGAACCTCGTTAGAATATACAGGCATAGGAGTGGAAGTATTCCTGAGTGAGTTATAGAAAATGATGGGGAAAATTGAGAGGTGTTGCGATGGATTTTAATGTCTGTGAGGTTATATGTCCAGAGCAGAGTCTGTCTTGGGTGGGCCCTGAGCGGGAGGGTGTTTTTCTCATTTAGGTGCAGCCTTGTCTTGTCCATTCTTGATCACAGTGTGATTTCTCCTTTGTTCTGGGGTGGTGAGATTTCCTTCCTCTGCGTCCTGTGGTCCCTGCTGTAGCCCTAGTGTCTGCTGGTCCACTCCCCCCAGCCCACATCAGTGCCAGTCATCTCTGCCTGTGCTTGTTGGCATTGGGATTTATAAAAAAGGGTGAAAACAGGGGAGATGAAAATGAAAGTTCTCCCTGCATCTGCTTTTTAGTTGTTCGTTTCTGTCCCTCACCTTCTCTCCCTCCAATGAGGAAAGGAATGCAGATGGGAGAACAAAGAGGAAATGATACCTTACATTTCTAAATACTCTTCCTTTTCCGCTCATCAGACCTCTCCCCTCTCCCCACTCACCCTCACGCCATTCTCCTTTCTGAGCCTTCAGTGTTTGTCTTCCCTGTTAGACTGTAAGCTCCGGAAGGATAAAAACCGTGTGGGTTTTGGTCTCTGCTGCGCCTCCCAGGGCCTAGTATAGTGCCTGACATAGAGAGAAGATGCTGCAAATACGCACATTTAGTGGATGAGTGAGGAACCGACAGCGAGTTTGGGGTGGAAGGGGGAGTAAGCCATGATTTCTATTGTTGCTGACAACCTTGCCCTGGTCCCATTTCTTGGTCATCCCCCATCTCTGATCTTAAAGGAGCCCACCTCCTGGCAGCAGCAAGGTGGTTCCCACAGAGGGGTGCTGGACACACTTTCCCACGGCACGTTTTTCTGCCGTGGGAACTATATACTTAAGGGAGTTTTAGTGGGCTGGCCAGAGAAGGGAGCCATTATGTACCACATTGTTTCTATGGGAAAATGCATTCTGAGTTCAAATGAATCTACTTACTTAGAAACTTTTGGATTGCATCCTTTCCATCAGTTGAGGACTGCCATTGCATGATCTCCCATTCAGGCTTTTATTCATTACTGATATGTAAATGAACAGTAAGCCATTTCTTGGTAGAAGGAGCAGAGCCAGAAGTCTTTCCTTCTGAGATGATAAACTGTTACATTAAAATGAATTTCCTGGGCTTCCCTGGTGGCGCAGTGGTTGAGAGTCCGCCTGCCGATGCAGGGGACGCGGGTTCGTGTCCCGGTCCGGGAGGATCCCACATGCCGCGGCTGGGCCCGTGAGCCATGGCCGCTGAGCCTGCGCGTCCGGAGCCTGTGCCCCGCGGTGGGAGAGGCCACAACGGTGAGAGGCCCGAGTACCGCAAAAAAACAAAAAATGAATTTCCTTCATCTGACAAACATGGTGGTTCATTTCAAATGTATTCATAGAGTGCCTGTTACATGCTGGGCTTTGTGGGAAGGATTCACACGTGAATAAAATAGGGACTCTATCCTGGCAAGGGCACAGGCAGGTTTCCATTTAAAAAGGAATTGCACTCCTATAGCACACAAGGTCGCTTCCAGGCCAGTAATTCTGTGGTTTTGAATTGCTCTATTCATTTGCCCATTTTCCTTATCACATGTGGTTCTGTTATGAAATGTATTTTTAGATAATGATGGAGAAAGCATATTGACGTTCATGAGTAACAATTAATATCATAAACCCCACCTTTACAGCTTTTCAGTCATTCTGAATTTGTCTGTATTATTGAGAATGAAAAATCCAGGAGCAAACCATTTATTTTTATTCCAACTTTTTATCATGAAAAGAATGAAGCCGGACCCATCATGAAATTGACATAAAAATAGTGCCATGGTACTTTAATTTGAAAGCATATTCCTCAGGGATAATATGTATGGGTGCTGGCGTTAACAGTTTTAAAATGCTCTCCTGTAATTTTCAAACTTTTTACAGCAAGTAGGTGTTTCTCCTCCATTGTCACCGTCACACACATACACACATAACACATGCGTACAACACGGCATCTCTTCGTGTAAGTAAAAATATTTCAGTGAGATGTCCTTCTTTCCCCAAATTGTTTACCCTTGCATCTTAATAAATACTTGATGAACAGAATCTAGTTTCTGGGAACTGGAATGTGGGAAATGTGGATGTGTATATAAAAAATTCTACAGGTATTTATAAAATATACTTGGAACTCCCTGTAAAAAAAATAATGGGTTTTTTTGGGGAAAATAGTTGTGTTTGTGTGGAAATAGTCTTATTAGTCTGCCTTGAAACTTGGAAAAGTTACCTGGTAGTTTATTTCAAATCTGATTTGAGCCACAAACTTCTTTGTTGCTGGATCTCTTTTTTATTTTTAATTACAGTCTATAATTCAAGTAGTATATTAACTGTTTCTGGTAAGTGAATTAATGACTGGTTCCTCCCAGGATCTGGAGAGAAACGGGTACTATATCTAGCTTCTGGAATTCCATTTAGTGATCAGGGTAACAGGATAATTCCTGAATTAGTGCTTAAACTTGAATTTCCAAATACGTTTTGGAGTGTTATTTTTCCTCTCTACAATAACTACTAATAAACTACATGTTTTCTTGCCTTGTTGGTTTCTTATTTAGCAGTTTCTTTTAATGTAAAAAATCAATCCTTAGCTAGAATCTGGTCCCTGTAGTTATGAGAAGTTGAAAACCCACATTTGAGGAGTAGTTCGGTTTTAATGATAGAACAGTTCATCAACTATTCAGTAGCTTGCTTCTGTTTTTACAGAATACTTTCAGTATTCTTTGCTGTTCTGTTGAATACAGCATGATACTTCATGCAGGTATATATCACGGTGTTCGTACTGTCAAAAAGATCATTATTTAAAGTTGGCAAGAACTTTGAATTATTAAAACAAACTGTATGCATATTAACTTGGTTTAATCAATACTTGGAAGATTGTTTTTAACTAAAGTTTCCTTATAGGAGAAAATCAAATTATTGCAGTGTAATGAACCACGTTTGAAATGAGGGAAATGCTTTTCTTGATAACTGGCACATAATAGGTACCCAATAAGTAATCCTGTCACTTGTGCTAAAGAACGTAAACATTTAGACTCAGAAGTTCAGACCGTCTCACAATGCAGAGGTCTGCACATTGTGAGACATTTTCCTTCTGTTTATGCCTTAAGTATGTGCACATGGTATAAAATTGGTAAACTTTTTATCGTTTTATGTGCATCTGTATTATCTTTTTCACTTTCATTTCCTTTTACTCATAAAATGAACATTTAGCTAGATTTTTGCTTGTGATGAGTCGTTTTGCTCCTACTTGTGTATTTTCTAAGTTCATTGTGTACAAAGCAAAGCACAAAATCAGAAATTTATGATAAATTTGACCCAGAAGAGGAAACTGTTAGCTTTCTAAAGTCTTTGAGTCTTTCTCAGAGGAAGACAGAATAAATTAAATACTAATATCAGGCCACTTTCTGTAATTAAGAACAAATAAATGAACCATCAACATGCACAAAAACGTGGCATCTGAAAATGTATGATTGGTCTTTTTTATATGGTCTTGGAGAACATATACAATGGAATGCAGGCCCCTGAGCTTCAATAAAAATGCCATTCGAAAATTAAACCTGATGCTATATAAAGGACACTAATCTTTTATACTAACTACTTTGTGTTCCAGTGTTAAAAAGCTTCATGTAACTTATTTATCATTTATTTTTTAATACTTGAAATGTACTTTGCAGGGTTTGGAGGGTTAGGAAGACAGCAGGTTCATTTCTTCTAGGAAAGTTCTAAGACGGTGAACCTTAAACTTAAAAATTTCAACCTGCTGTTATGTTTTATGTCCTGTACATATGTGGTATTCTCTATACATAGTTAATATATATGTCAAAGTGAAAAATATGTATAGGGCACTAGCCTAGGTATTCAAATTCTATATAAATGTAAATATTAAATGGATTAATTTTATTTTCTATAACAGCTCTATTGAGATATTAAATCACATACTATAAAGTTCGCCCGTTTATGTAAGTGTGTACAGCTCACGGGGTTTTAGTAGACTCACGGGACTATGCATCCATCACCACTATCTGATTCCAGAACATTTTCATCACCCTAAAAAAGGAAACCCCATAACATTATCAGTCACTCCCATCTCCCTGCAATGCCCCCCCCACCAGCCTTAGGCAACCGCTAATCTACTTTCTGCCTATATAGATTTGCCTATTCTGGCTCTTTCATATAATGGAATTATATGTGGCCTCTTGTGTCTGGCTTCTTTGACTTGACCTAGTTTTTTTTTTTTTTTTTTTTTTTTTTGGCTGTGTTGGGTCTTCGTTGTGGTGTGCAGGCTTCTCATTGTGGTGGCTTCTCTTGTTGCGGAGCATGGGCTCTAGGCGCGTGGGCTTCAGTAGTTGTGGCACGTGGGCTCAGTAGTTGTGGCTCACGGGCTCTAGAGTGCAGGCTCAGTAGTTGTGGCGCACGAGCTTAGTTGCTCCACGGCATGTGGGATCATCCCGGCCCAGGGCTCGAACCTGTGTCCCCTGCATTGGCAGGTGGATTCTTAACCACTGCGCCACCAGGGAAAAGCCCCTGGCCTAATGTTTTTAAAGTTCATCCATGTTGTGGCATATATCAGAATGCCATGCCTTGTGATTGCCGAATAATCTTCCATTCTATGAATATATCACAATTTGTTTATCCAAAGTGGATTAAATTTATTTTTTCATTTTTTGCGATCCTCAAGACCCTCTGTAATTTTTCCAGGCTGCTTTCTCTTCCCTCTCCCTCTATTCACATTCCATACCTTTCATGGCTGGGTTTTCACTGTACTGTTTCCTTGTTTGAAGACTGTCTCAAATGCTACTTCCTTTTTGAATTTTTTTCTTTGGTCCCTTGAGTGATAAGTAATCTCTCTTCCTTCAGATTGTCACAGTCCTTTGTTGTGCCACAGTTTCAACGTGTGCTTTTGGTTATTTATATAGTTGTCCCTCATTTCAGATTTTAATGCATGAGACAGGGACATTTCTGTTGCTACCAGAAATAGCCTTGCAAAGAGCCAAAAATCAGTAAGTAGTTTTTAAATTAGTGAATGAAATCATTGGAGATCACCTGGGTGTCATAAGACTAAAGCCATAATTGATAGTTGCTGTGTCTAGTCAGGATGCCAGAAAACTGAACCAGGAATTAAGGGAGATAACTACATTTTTGGAAAAACTTATCTTCCCATTATTCAGTGTCTGGCACATAACTGGAACTCAGTACATGTTTGTTGAACTGGATCCAGGATCTGGTAGCACGACTAGGGAAATCTTCAATGTCTCTAGAAAGGAAATTCTGTATTTATAAATATACTTAGTCACCCCTAGCTGAAATGGGAGAGAGTGAGAATGTATGTTGGTCCAACGAGGAAAATGTTTGGTGAGTATCTCTTTGCAGGAGAGCCCCAGAGCAGTTGCTTTTCACTTTTATATTAGATATGTCATGTTTGGATATGTCATTAAATGTTTGCTTTTTTCTTTTGCCTTCCAGAGGCATAAGTTCTAGTAGCCAGTTACCACTGAAGCCTCAATAAAACACTCTGTCGTGAGTTCCCCTCTAAGTACAAGGGCTTGAGGGTACATCTTTCAGCTTTTTTGAAGCTGTGTTTGGACCATCCTTAAGTCAGGGGTCAAGCTGCAAATTCCGATGAGGATCTAAGTTCTGATGATGGGGCCATCCACAAGGGCTCCCCTCGGGTGTAACAGGGGAGGGACTTTGCTTCTAGGCTAGTGTTTTCAGCCCCATCCACAGGGCTTTCATCCAAGGGAGCAAGATGTTATTGGTGGGTCCTGTTTTTGAAGGAAAAAAAAGAGTAAACGGGTTCCTGCCGGTGTAGTGAAGAGTTTCTTACATACTGGTACTAATTACGTAGTCAAAATTCAGAGAAAGGGGGCCCCAGGCAGGATAGGACAGCAGCCCAGTGTTGAAAGAAGTAAGCACCTAAACTCTTAGGATTCGCTTAGTTTCTGATTTTTCCCTAACGGTGGTCCGCCCCAAATAGGACTGCGCTGTTTTTGGAGTAGATGATGCTACCCCATCATCCTGTGATTGTCTAAAACTTAGATATTTAAACAGTTTGAAAACTTGTGAATATAATTATAAATTGAAATAATAAAAGTTTTATGGCTTTCATTTTTATCTTCTCCGTTTCTACCCACCTAAGCTGTTACAGAAGCCGAATTTCTATAAGTATATACAATTAAAAATAATTATGATAGGGCTTCCCTGGTGGCGCAGTGGTTGGGAGTCCTCCTGCCGATGCAGGGGACGCGGGTTCGTGCCCCGGTCCGGGAGGATCCCGCGTGCCGCGGAGCGGCTGGGCCCGTGGGCCGTGGCCGCTGAGCCTGCGCGTCTGGAGCCTGTGCTCCACAATGGGAGAGGCCACGGCAGTGGGAGGCCCGCGTACCACAAAAAAAAAAAAGAAAGAAATAAAAAATTATGATACACAAGTAGTTGTTCTTGGCAGTACATTCCTGTGGAGGTTTTTCTGCATATTTTGGGCAGTTCTCAAGGTTTTGTTCTTCTTCATTTAATAACTTAAAAAGTTGTCTTTATTTTCCTTTGTCTAAATTCATCTGGTTTTATGTGTACTTTTCCCACTTGATGTTTTGTTTGCTTAATGCTTGCTGTGACACTAGGCCATGTAAAGAAAAACGATTCTTACCAGAATTTTCATTTTCATTCATTTTCATTCATTTTATACCACTCTGTTGGCAGTGAGAAAAGAATATTTCCCCACTGGATACATTCTTTATAAGATCAAAATCAATGCAGAGTGAAATTATCCTTTTGCTCACGTTCCTGCAAAAAGGCAGCCTCCATAACAAGGGATGAAAAGGAGAAGTTTAGTGGTGTTTGCTCTTTCACAAAGTTGTTTTTGGAGAAAGAACGTTAATATATACATGATTTCCTATTAACCGTTTTTGGTGTCCAGGTTTGATGCTGTTGTGTGACAACCTAACATTGCTTCCTTTTTCTGAAGAATTGATCGAATATGAAGCCCAAATGCTTGCTAAAGTAGGAAACTGCTGTTCCGGAATGCACAGGAAATCGAGCTGTTTAAGCATTTCTGCTGAGACACAAGGCAGGCTGTAAACTGTCAGGCTGCATTGCCTTCCCACTGTCGTGACTGGTTTTGAAAGCTGGCTTCAAATAAGGGAAAGGCCTGGTGTTATCATAGCAGCACTAAAACTAATGAATAAGAATTATGGAGTTGGCTGAATAGAAAGGAGGCACGTCTAACAATTAGAGCTGTGCACCAGAGCTCTCCAGAACCTGCTGTGCTCCCTCCCTGTCCCTGGGAGCATTCAAACAGACCCCGGGTGAGTCTCCGCTTAGCTGGTGCGCGGATCGGGGCCTGGTGGGAAGCAGGTGGCAACACTCCAGTTGGATAATTTGAGGAACATTGAATAAAAAAAATGCTTACCCAAATCTAGGGTATAGTGAGACTCCAAGGACAAGTAAGAGGGGAGGGCGAGGGCCAGTACCTACACCTGAAGAGGAAAGAGGAAGGAATATTCCCAGACCCCAGGAGGGATGGCTGTGTAGAGATGGGTGCCTTTCAGGGATGCATAGGGCTGCAGCCAGGGAATCAGTCTCCTGCCCTCAGGCTCCTCTCTCTCTTATCCCCATTGACCAAACCCATCCCAGAGCCAGAGAACCAGACATGATGCAGTCCTTAAGTTAGCCTCCCTCAGCTCAGCAGGACAGGACCAGGTGGAGACTGGATCTGGAGGGGTAGCGGGAAACTGTCCAGCACAGATGTTGTAAAAGAAGTTCCTATGTTGAAGGAGACATCCCTGTTATCCCCGTGAATACTGTGGAACTTGTTTCTATGAAGAATCATTGACTCTCAGAAATACTTGAGGTTACCCAGTTCACGCATCCAGAAAGTGCAGACTTCCTATTCATCCAACATCTAGTTTCATATTTTCAGTTGTAGAGAACAAAATTTTACTTGAAAGAGCAGCTTGTTCTCTTGTGGAACAGCTCTAATTATTAGGGAGGTTTTTCTTGCATTGAAAGTGCCTTCCTGTAACTCAAGAGTGGTTTCTTGTTCCCTCTTGGAGCTACACAGAACAAGGCTACTGTCTCTCTCTTTTTTTTTTAATAAATGTATTATTTATTTTTGGCTGTGTTGGGTCTTCATTGCTGCGCACAGGCTTCCTCTAGTTGCGGCGAGCGGGGGCTACTGTTCGCTGCGGTGTACGGGCTTCTCATTGTGGTGGCTTCTCTTGTTGTGGAGCACGGGCTCTAGGCACACGGGCTTCAGTAGTTGTGGCGTGTGGGCTCAGTAGTTGTGGCTCGTGGACTCTAGAGCGCAGGCTCAGTAGTTGTGGCGTACAGGCTTAGTTGCTCTGCGGCATGTGGGATCTTCCTGGACCAGGGCTCGAACCCGTGTCCCTTGCATTGGCAGGCGGATTCTTAACCACTGCGCCACCAGGAAAGTCCCAAGGCTACTGTCTTGCCCTGTATCTTTGGTCCCCATTATAGCCTTTTTGTTGGTTGTTGTTTTAACCGTCATTCATTTATTCAACGTGTGCTAATTGAATGTCTGCTAGGGGCCAGGACTTGTTCTAGGTGTGGGATATTCAGCTGTGAACAGGGCAAAACTCCTCCTGCATTCATGAAGCTCATATTCTCGTGGATAGAGGTGGACGTTGAACACAGAAGTGTATAATGTGATGACCGGCCAGTGTTGATAACTGCTGAGGCTATCAACTGTTTATCTTGTTCACAAGAGAAACTTAAATTTGTTGTGAGTCAGCTGTGTAATGCAGTTGCCAAAAAACCTCATTCCGTCTTAGGCTATGTAAACAGAATGCCCAACACTAGAGAGGTTATGTTTCCTCTGCCTTCTGACTGTCCAGCTGGACCTGAAGTGTTGCATCTACATTCTAGAAGGACATTGGAAAACTAGAACTTGATCAGCGGATGTCCCCAGTGTAGCCTTTTTTTTAAAAAAAAAAAGTTTGTTCAAGTATAGCTGATTTACAGTGTTGTGTTAATTTCTCCTGTATAGCAAAGTGACTCCGTTATATGTATACATATTCTTTTTCATGTTTACCTCCATTCTCTAGATGTGGTTTCAACTTGGGTAATGCTTAGTAGACTGTCTCTTCCCTTGATCCAGTAATTTAATTTTAGTAATGCAGCCATGGATTGAATTTCCTTTTCTTTTGAAACAACTGTCTTACTTCTGACTCTCAGTGTTAAAGTACTGTTAAGCCAGGTCTCCAGCATTTCTTTTTGTACAATTTATGTTTATACTTAAATGTGGGGCTCAATATCTATCTCTATTAAAATGTCATCTCACGCAGCCTTCTGCATTCCGATTCTTCTGAATATTATCTTTCATCTGACTTCATGCCATCTACAAAATTAATAAGCGTATTCTCAAACATCATCTATGTGATTAATATAATTACTCAATTAAAATAGAATAATGATACTCGGGCATTCCTTCAGGTTATGACAGCTTAATAATTAGTATTCTTTGTGGATGGTATTTCAAATAACTGTGACTACCCTTAACTATGTCATCCAGCCCACATTTCTTCATTTTATCCAGACCTTTTTGGAAAATGAAGAGACATTATCTTTGTGGCGTTTCTCTCTGATACCAGGGTTACCAGAAAACATGTTAGGATAATTTGACATGACCCTGGAAATACAGTAAGCCATTGCTGCTCTGTCCTACCCCTGAGTCTTTAAAATCTATCTACTGAATTGTGTTTGAATTGATACCAGGCTTACCTGGGGTTTACCGTTTTTGTATGTGCCCTTTTCTTCTTTTCTGGAACTTCTGCCTTCGTGTGTGGAGAGCTTGCCAGTAGTGACTCCCTTGGTACCTAAGGATGAGATGAGGCTAAAATTGAAAAGTGACCTCTGTTCCCTTTTTTCAGGATGGGCCACCGTTGCCCGTTTTAAGTCTCTTCCTTGATCAAATATAGAACATGGAGGTGAAATAGAAGTTGAATAATTGGGCCTTCTGACTTTGGTGAAGGTTGTACCATCTTTCCCAGGATTTTTTTTCTTTTTTTTTTTTGCGGTACGTGGGCCTCTCACTGTTGTGGCCTCTCCCGTTGCGGAGCACAGGCTCCGGACGCGCATGCTCAGCGGCCATGGCTCACGGGCCCAGCCGCTCCGCGGCATGTGGGATCTTCCCGGACCGGGGCACGAACCCATGTCCCCTGCATTGGCAGGCGGACTCTCAACCACTGCGCCACCAGGGAAGCCCAGGATTTTTTTTTTTTAATATTTTATTTATTTATTTGGTTGCACCGGGTCTTGGTTGTGGCAGGTGTGCTCCTTAGTTGCGGCCGGCAGGCTCCTTAGTTGCGGCTTACTGGCTCCTTAGTTGTGGCATGCGAACTCTTAGCTGTGGCGTGCGTGTGGGATCTAGTTCCCTGACCAGGGATCGAACCCAAGCTCCCTTCATTGGGAACACGCAGTCTTAACCACTGCGCCACCAGGGAAGTCCCTTTTCCAGGATTTTTTATCTTGCTTCTGATAAAGCTTAAAAGGAAGTGGGAGGGGATGCGGTGTCAAGGTTGCTGCTGCCGCTGGCAGCCCCTGAGGTCTCCTGGGCTTGCTTTTGCCTTCCTCGCATGCTTGCAGGGGGTCAGGGCTCGCATGCAGTCTTCGTTCACGTGCCCAAAGCACTAGGACATGTTTTTGGTTTGGTTTTTGATTTGCAAGCTCCATGTAAGATTATAATGTTTTCTTAAGAGGCTACCTTGTTTATGGGTAAGAAAAAAGACAACATTAACCTTACTGATCCTGGGAATATTTTTGTTTTCCAAAGCAGTGGGTATCCTGTTTTGTGTTCCACTCAAATGCCCAGGAACCCATCCACCTTGCTGGTCATGGGACTTTAGGGGAGAGTTACTGAGGCTGTCCGTTGCCTAGTACAGAAGTTTCCATTGGGACCAGAATGTGATGAAACACACCATACCTGCCAAGACATGGCTTTCAGCAGAGGGCTTGCCTTGACTGCAAGTACCAGAAGTTCGCTTGGGCTGACTGAAGGGTCAGTGTATTAAGGGGATCAGTGTATTAGCTAAGTGGATAGACCGGAAGCTGTTTCACAGTTTTTCTTGCTTTTCACATGCCACAGAGAAAAGACTACGTCCCATCTGGAGCGCACTGTTGTGGGAATCTTGTACTTTAGATTCATAAACAGAGTATGTTTGGGTTTTCCAGATTTGCCTGTGTTGACTGTGTTCCTGAGTATCTCTTTTCTTTCCATTTGACTATCACTGATTTTTAGTTGACTAAGAAAGTGGAAGTCATGCTTTTGTTTAGTGCCCACGGCTATTCCGAGGTTCCTGTGGGCATCGTCTTCCACCAGGCATTCAGAGGGGCTGCCACAGCATAGCAGTCATAGCTGTGGTGAACATGGGTCCTGGTTTATCCTGTTGTCCTGGCATAACTCACTCTCAGAAGTTTCTTGGTTTGGAAGAAAAATTGTATGGTTCCCTTGGGTACATCCCAGAGTATCCTAGAAAGCAGTGGTTCCCATGGTGCAGTCACTGCTCTGACCTCTGGGCCTTCCTTACTCACCTTGTCCTACAAAAAGACTCCAGAATGACTTGCAGGACCTGAACACCTAACAATCCTTGGAGTACTGTTAGTTTTCCTGGACGCACGTGATCGTATACTGCTTTAGAAGGATAAAGATGCTATTCATGGCTGAGGAAGAACTTTCATCATTTTGGTAGATTGAAAAAACATTTTCTTAATGAAAACACATCGTCTACTTTTCTAGCTGCACTGATCTATTTAAAAATTTGTCAATGAAGGTTCTTTAGTAATATCTGCTCATTAAATGAAGATTTGATACCTAATGGGTCTTGAAAGAACCTGTGGGCTTTTGCAAGCCACATCACATCTTGCTACATCCAAAGCACTGACCACTGTTGATTTCTATCTCTTTTACTAGATGGTAGCACTGGGAAGGCAGGGACCGTGGCTTATCCATCCTGCCTCCATCATTGATCATTCTGAGGGTCTGGATGAGAGAAAGAGGGAAATAGAGGAAGAACGGGAGCTGTGAATAAGCTCTGTTGCTTTCTGCTTCCCTTTTAGGAGTTGAAGCACCCGAGCTGCCTGTCTAGGAATATGAAAGGTAGTAAATATTTTAGGAAGTGGCTTCCACAACTTTCTGAATCTGACAAGTCATTTAATTTCCCAGGTTTGTTACCCTACAACTTCCAGCACTATTGACAGTGGGGGCCTGGATGATTCTTGGTTTTAGGGCTACCTGCCGGTGGTAGGATGTTTGGTTAGCAGCATCCTTGGTCTCTACCCACTCGATACCAGTAGCACACCCCTCCCTCAGCTGTGACAACCAGAAATGTCTGCAGACATTGCCGAATGTCTGGGGGGGGGCAAAATAGTACCCCCTCTGCGCCCCCAAGAAGCACTGCTCTATGGGAGCTCATGTCTGGGATAAATGCAGACCAGAGAAACCAGCAAATAATAGAACTCTGGAGTTGGAAGCGAACTTAGAAATCATCAAGCACGTTTTTTCCCCTGGTACTACCCACCCCCTCTCCAACACACGCCACCATTTTACACCTGAAGAAACTGTGGCCCAGGGCAATTAATGACGAGAAAAAAGAAAAAATGCAAGTATTGGAGGTAATACTGATTTTGGACCGTAGGCTTATTTAAGATGATTTACAGGTCATGAAAGAGTATCTACTTTCAGACAACTCAATAAGAAAACATAAGCTTATGGAAATAGATAAGAAAGATGAACAAGGATTCACATCACAGGAAAATCAAAGGCTAGCACCACTAAAAAAAGAATTTAAGATATTTATTGAATATTTTTTAGATTAAAAAAAGAACAGAGCAAACTCACTAGAATATGACTGGCTTTCCGGCACAGCCCCGTGGAGCCTGTATGGGCTTCATATTAGACTATTTTAAGTGTATATATATATAGAGAGAGAGAGAGAGATGGAAACAGAGAAGAGGATTTAAGGTAACAATAATTGGGCTTTTTCAAACAATGATTTGCTTTTTAGATCTAGATAATCTAGACAGTGGCCCCCCCCATGAGATATTTCCACTGTCGGTTAAGTTACGTTTTATTAAGGGCATTTTGTATCTTACTAAGAATTCTCACAGAAAGGCAAGAACACCAAATTAAATATTAGCCGCTTGTGGTTATTTTAAGACTCATCTCGATAACCAAGAGAATTTGGGTCTCACACTTTGTACCTTTTGATTACAAACAGCTCTAAAGAGGTTTATGTTGTACTTCATCAAAAATTAGAGAGGATCGGCCAGCTGAGACGCTTGGGGACTGACATTAGGCAATTCAGAGTTTCTCATGCGTGTTAGCTGCCTTTTGTTTTGATCCCTGTCATTCTTAGTCTGTATTTTTCAAGATTCTTCGGGAAAGACTGTCCCGAGTGAGGACAGGATCCTGAGCCACCGGTCCACACAATCCTTCCTATCTGAGGTAGGGTAAAAGGCGACTGACAGATTTCTGTCTGAACTTTCGGTTGGGAGTATTGTATTTAGATTCCATCTAACTGTTCTTTCTTGTGGTGTCAGTTAGGTTTGGTTTAAGCATAACCCAGTCACGTCTGAACTCACACAACAGGAAGGTTTCTGAAAAATGGTGTATAAATCCATTATTAACGAATCAAAAAGCATCAGGAGAACTTGTTAATGGAATTTATCCCAACGTTCTGGTCACCTGTTTCCTTGAGTAGACACAGTGGTCCCAACCCTACTCTGATTTATCTTTTAATATACGCTGTATTTTTTATTTTAATCATAAACCTGGCATCTCAATTCTTTTTTTTTTTTTTTTTTTTTTTTTTGCGATACGCGGGACTCTCATTGCTGTGGCCTCTCCCCTTGCGGAGCACAGTCTCCGGACGCGCAGGCTCGGCAGCCATGGCTCACGGGCCCAGCCGCTCCGCGGCATGTGGGATCCTCCCGGACCGGGGCACGAACCCGTGTCCCCTGCATCGGCAGGCAGACTGTAAACGACTGCGCCACCAGGGAAGCCCTAGCACCTCAATTCTTGATGAGAGAGCTTTCAACCATGTATGCTGGGTAATTTGTTGAAAATTCATCACTGAAAAGCTGCCCTTCTGCT
This sequence comes from Lagenorhynchus albirostris, assembly GCF_949774975.1. Lineage (NCBI taxonomy): Eukaryota > Metazoa > Chordata > Mammalia > Artiodactyla > Delphinidae > Lagenorhynchus > Lagenorhynchus albirostris. The sequence goes on from NC_083098.1 coordinate 23,993,201, forward strand.
TTTAGCATTTGAAATCCCTTGGCAGGGAGACATTTTTCTCGGAACAAATCTTTTGAAGGGCCATAAAACAATTCTCCTGGCAAGAAGTCCTTTTTAAGCTTTTTAGATCATTACAGTATTACGCTGATTTATCAAAAACATGGATTCTGACTTGAATAGCTGTAGACTTCTGGCAGACATAGGCATGTCAGATGTCTTGGCACAGTTTTGGGGTGGAAGGGGACTTTCCCACTTGTTTATGTAGTCCACACTCATCACATGTGGGAATTTGATGCAGTTTCTTCTGTTATATTGAAATGCTTAGCTTTTCATACCGGACACGCTGCTCTGTGAAAACAGGCTCTGGGTATGTCTGTATATATTTAAATGAAATGAAAAAGAAAAGCAAAATCCAAGAAATGCCTTCAGTTTGCAGTGGTGATTATTTTTAGGCCGTGTTCATATGCACCAAAAGCTCTCTTTTAAGTCAGCTGACTGGAACTTGGAACAGAGCTTCCCATAGAAACAATAGTATAGTATGTGTGGTGCTAAAGTTTCCAGACTAGCCCTCAAAGCTTAGTTAACCCATCATAGGCTAACATGCTTTGCAGCGAAGGGACAGTGCTGTGTAGCATATCAAAACACTGTTCAGATATAGAGAACAGACTTGTGGTTGCTGAGGGGGAGGGGAGGTGGGGAAGGGATAGATTGGGAGTTTGGGATTAGCAGTTGCAATATTATACATAGAATGGATAAAAAAGAAGGTACTACTGTGTAGCACAGGGAACTATATTCAATATCCTGTGATAAACCATAATGGAAAGGAATATGAAAAGAATATATACGTGGGTGTATAACTGAATCACTTTACTGTACAGCAGAAATTAACACATTGTAAATCAGCTATACTTCAATAAAAATAAAAAACACTGTGTAATGATATTCAACCTGCAGCTTGTTTCAGTGCTAGACCTTAAAATTGAAAAAAAATGTATTGCATAGGGATACATTTAATTTCTCTTAAAAGGTGGGTTTTGAGGAAAAGCAGTTCTAAAGAGACTTGGCATAGTGGAAGAGCCCCAGGTGGACCTGAAGACCTGCTACGTAGCAATTTGGGCATCTGAGGCCAGTAAATCAACCTCTTGATCCTCAGTTTGTTCAGTGTCATGAAGTGATGGTGAGGGTCAGAGCAGAAAGTGCACGGGAAGCTGATTTGTAAACTGTGACGTTCTATACAGAGGTCCAGGGTAAGTTCTGATTCTTTCCTTAATTATGAAAGTCCTGTGACTGGGCGTTTCTTTTTCCTGGCACATGTGTACTAGTAGCAGCACTGCTTAACAATTAAGATTGATCCCATTTAGCTCACAGACACAATAAATGCATGTTATTTTGACTCATTTGCGAGACAGTAACATTTGCTTTATTTTTATTTATTTATTTTTTTTGCGATACGCAGGCCTCTCACTGTTGTGGTCTCTCCCGTTGCGGAGCACAGGCTCCGGACGCGCAGGCTCCGCGGCCATGGCTCACGGGCCCAGCCTCTCCGCGGCATGTGGGATCCTCCCGGACTGGGGCACGAACCCGCGTCCCCTGCATCGGCAGGCGGACTCCCAACCACTGCGCCACCAGGGAAGCCCCACATTTGCTCTTTTGAGACGGTTGGTTGGAATTTCCAAAGCAATCTCTCTGTCATGCTCTCATGTTTCTAGTCTTCAAACCTCTCCTGTTCTTTCCTTTGTGTGAGTATCTCTTTCTTAATCACCTTCTCAAGTTTCAGGTTACATAGCAGGGCTCCCCCTCCAGCCTGGCCTCCCAGCGGCCCTGGCCTCTCTGTGACCCATGCCTCTGGCCTCAGACCAGCTCTGCACTGTCGGCACCTCCTGCAGTTGACCAGCTCTGACGAGGGGCCCCTTGTTCTCAAAGCCTCGCTGGACACCAAGCAGAGGCAGCCTGTCTGGAGGGACCACAGCCTTGGAACAGTATTTTTGATGGGACAAGCCTGGCCCTAGACCCTGATGCTAAGTGTAACACTTGAAGTGCTATGGGCCTCATTGCCCAACCCAGGAGCTTTTCTGGTGCAAGTGGTGTTAGCAAAGAAAATGGGGCTCAGTGGCCATTGCAGAGCAGAGTGTTCCCATTCCCCGCCCTATTCACTGGGGCAGGTTGGGGTGAGACTACTTGTATACATGTAAGATTCATGGTAACCCACCAAAGAGGTGCATTGAAAGGGACTTATTAAAGTATTGCTTTTTGTGTCAAAGTTACAAATTTCGGGTCTAAACAGAATAATAACATTTAATATTGGAAGCAGCCATTAGAGGTCAGGAAGTACAGCTTATTCCTTTTGGAACGGAGAAATCTTTTTTTTTTAATTAACTTTTTAAAAATTAATTAAGGGCTTCCCTGGTGGCGCAGTGGTTGAGAGTCCGCCTGCCGATGCAGGGGGCACGGGTTCGTGCCCCAGTCCGGGAAGATCCCACATGCCGCGGAGCGACTAGGCCCGTGAGCCATGGCCGCTGAGCCTGCGTGTCCGGAGGCTGTGCTCCGCAACGGGAGAGGCCACAGCAGTGAGAGGCCCGCGTACGGCCAAAAAAAAAATAAAAAAAATAAAAAAAAAATTTTGGCTGCACCTTGGCTTGCGGGATCTTAGTTCCCCAACCAGGGATTGAACCCGGGCTCTCTGCAGTGAAAGAACAGAGTCCTAACCACTGGACTGCCAGAGAATTCCCTGGAGGGGAGAAATACTGAGCTGGACAAGTCAACTCATTTGCAAGTGTCTCGTGCCTTCAAATCTTGAGCTCTTTCATAGGATGTCCTTAAGGTGCTACATCTGCTCGCTACCCACTCTGTTCTCTGGGTAAGGTTGGCATTGATTGGCACAGCTGTTCGCTGAGATCCTAGGATCTGCCTAACAGTCTACAAAGACCAGACGTGAAGTAGGGGGTAGCCTACTATACTACCTCTGATTCCTGTCTCCCACCATAGAGAGAATTAGTATTATTCATTAAGCAAGGCAATTTGTAGGAGCTACAGAAACAACACACGACAGTTTCTGATCTTTTAGAGCTTACAGTGCTGTATTATCTCACATAGTTAGAGGGAACCAATTCTGGACCACACAGCACGTACTGAATTGGATATTAGTGTTTCTCCTACTGACTCTAAGATTTAGAAAAGATCAATTTACTTCTTGGGCCTTAGTTTTCTTAACCATAACGGGAGGAGATTGAAGTCTGAAGCCTTCATATCTGTACGTTTTGTGAGTCACAGTCTCCTGATACTTTTTCATTTTAATCATCAATCTTTTGATTCCATTTATTCTTTTTATTTCAAGGAATTCTTAGCTAAGATGTAGATGCTAATTAATTTACATGCTGATGTGTGATAGGCAACTTAGCCCTTTATAGAACCTCAGGCTGGAGAAAGTGGGGAATAGTGTAATGGTCCATTTCTTCAATTTTAAGGCAGAATAGATCCCAAACCTATGTAAAATAATTTGGATTTTTATACAGCTCATTAGGAAAATAGAATATGCCTGCTTTTGAATATTCAAAGACTTAGAGGATGTGAAAGGGCTTTTGACTTTACAAAGGGATTTGACCACAGAATTCTTTTCCATAGTGAGTTAGTTCCTCCAGTGCATTTAAAATGTAATATGTTATTTTCTTTTTCTTTTTTTAAATTAAACTATAGTTGGTCAAGGAGTCTTTCATTATTATGGAGACAGTTCTAATTCTCAAAGTAGATGAGGGCTCAGAAGGTTTTAGCAGGAGTTTCCCACTATAAATTTTGAAACCAAATTATTTTGCCACTTCAAAATAATTTGCATTATCAAGGCAGTCAACTGCCCATGACTAAATTTTCCTTTCAAATAAAGAATCTGATCTACTGAGACAACTTCAAAAAAAAAAGAAAAGAAATGTAATATGATTTGCAGAGCTTATGTGCACCAGAAATATCCAGTGCTGTATATTTACAATTCCTAGTTCTGCAGCAGTGCTGAGCATGTACGCACAAAATATGCTTTCTGTTACCTAACTGGAATTTTCTATGGTGTAAGAGGGTTTTTTGGCTGTTGTGTTGGAATTTTCCTGACCTTTCTTCCCTCTCTGTTCCTCCCAATCGTCCAGGCGGCATTCCTTTGTGAAACAATTAGTTAAAATATGGGAGTTCGTCTGTGGCTGTTAGATGTGTCCCCCAGTTAGGGGATGAATTTGTGACTGAGGTGGGAGATGCCTTCTGTAGTGGCCAGAACACAGACCAAGTACAGACAGATTTAGGTCCTGATGCCAACACTGCCTCTCACTAGCCTTATGCAAGGTATTGACACTTAACCTCAGAACCTGTTTTTCATCTAGAAAACGGAAATTACAATAATAATGCTGAGATCGCAGGATAGAAGAGAGCATTTCTCTTTTCTGAAGGGGCTGACATAAAATAGGCCTTCCATGAAAGGTAGCTCTCTGCCTTTCCCCTCCAACCCGTGGAGCAGCCAGAAAGCAGCAACAAAACTGCAGTCTGTGGAACAGCAGGGTCTGAGACCTCCGTGGGGTTAAGGCATATGGAGGGCAGGAGGCATGAGCAGGATTCAGCACAGGGTAGCCTGGTGTCGTGGTTAAGCCATTGGCCACCAGAGCCTGAGAGCCTGGGTTCAACTGTCCTAGCTCTGTGATTTTGGTAAAGTCACTGATCAGTTGAGTGCCTCAGTTTCCCGATCTGTAAACCAAGGCTAGTAGCACTTACGTCATCAGGTTGTTGGAGATCCCATGTGTTAATTTGCGTGCAGCGCGCAGAATGGTCCCTGGCACCTAACAAGTCTGTGTTTACTGCAGTCTGTTACCATGAAAATCGTTTTTTGTTGTTAGTGTCATGCAAACATTAAAACCATTACATGAAATAACTGTAGTCTTTACAAAGAGAACAGATCTTTTCCATCAAGGAGGAACAGGGCTTGGCCAGCATCTTTTAACAGGAGATAGATTTGCTCTTAGAAGTCTGCTCCGGTCTTTCATCTCGCTCCCTGCCTGTCCACTCTGTACAGCTTTTGTTATTAATGTGGAGCAGTTGAAGTCACTGACTTGGGTGCCGGCCAGGCCAGTGTTTCTGCGGGTGCATATTACTTTCCTAGGCTGGTCCTGAACAGGATGATGGAAATCAGAGGTACGGGGAAGCTGTCCTTCTAGGCAGCCTGCACATAAGGTGTGTTTGCCGTCTTCTTCGTATTGGTGCTGATGGATCAGAATCTTACTTAGTATCCTAGTAATTTTTTTTTTCTCTTACCCTACAACCTTTATCTCTTCCTTTAGCTGTCGTTTTGCTTGTTCTCGGGTTAGACAGACTGACGCTGATTTATTATTTGTCTTTCTCCATTGTTGTTTTATTGTTGAAAATCTTCAGTTAACTAAATATTTATTGAAGGCAGGTGAAATTTCTCCATAAAGCTGTATATTTCTGTACTGTGTGTGTCTATATAAAGAGATGTGACATTTGGGGACTATTCAATCTATATTGTTTTTTTTCTTTCTCTGTAAGTAAAATAACCCTGTGGGGAAAATATTTGTCGAAATAGCAAGTGAAAGTGTGTTTCCCTCAGGAACTGTGTCGCTTGAGAACCCACTTTTATTTTCTGCTCTGCTTTTGTATTGGGGGCTTGGGAAACTATGTTTTTGTTGTTTTGGAAAAGCCATGGAATTTTATCAGACATTTTCCTGAACCTCCCTACCTTCACCTTTTCCTGAAATATTTCTTTCAAAGTCCTGTTTTCCTCTGTTAGAGGATTGATCCATCATTTTAAAAATATAGGAGCTTGCTTGACTTAGGCCTTTTTGGTGATCCTTTGGCTTTATATAAAAAAGAGACGTTTGTCTGAGAAACAGCACTTGGGAGATCATATGACCATTAGTGTGAAACCTGGGGCAGCGATCTGTTAGCTTGAGCCATTACAAATTTTTTTTTCTTTTCATATCTGCAAACAAATGTGTGTCCCCGGACCCTGTTGGGCATTGTGACTGGGGGTGAGAGATACATTCTCCAGTTTTAGACTTGATTCTAACTCCTGTTGCCTAATTGTGGGGCTTTCTGTGGTTTTAGTAACTCCCATTGTGAAATAGAAACTGATTTCTAGTTAATCTTACCAACTGCTCAATTGTGACGTGCATGTATTTCTTTTCAGTTTCACAGTTGTTTTCTGCTGTTTTCTGAATCTGTAAGCAGTACTTGGGAATTCAAATAACGGGAAATATTTTTCTTCCATAATGGTGTGTCACAGGTGTTTGAGTGCTACACGTACTCCCTACTCCATTTTTAATGTCAATTTAGTGGAGATAAAACGTGGATAATAGCTGTGGGTGTAATGAATCTGGACCCTCTCCCCAGTGGCTCCATATCTCCATATGTTATGGTGCCCCTCTGATCTTTCTGAAATGTGCAGTGTCAGAGCACGGAGACTTGGTGTTTAATATAGGCATTTCTGAGATTTTTCTCTATGGTTTGGATATAAAATAGCTTGCACAAACCACATTCTGCATCCATTTACAGAATGCAGTGAAAGGAGAAAGGTTTTAGTGTTATCATACTCTTTATATAGTCTAGCTCTTTTAAAAATATACGTTTTCTTGCTATGTTAGAAAATTTTGAAAATGCCGAGAAGACAATAAAAATTACTTGTAACTACCACTCAGAGAAAAACTGACTAATTTTCCGGACTAATTTTTTATGCTTATTTATATGGATATGTAGTTATTCTTTTACAAGAATGTCTGTAAACCTTTTTGAAACCTGCCCTTTAAAAAGCATGATAATAGATATGAGAACCTTTCTCACATCCCAAAACTATTCTTTTTTTTTTTTTTTTTTTTTTTTGCGGTACGCGGCCTCTCACTGTTGTGGCCTCTCCCGTCGCGGAGCACAGGCTCCAGACACTCAGGCTCAGCGGTCGTGGCTCACGGGGCCCAGCCGCTCCGCGGCATGTGGGATCTTCCCGGACCGGGGCACGAACCCGTGTCCCCTGCAACGGCAGGCGGACTCTCAACCACTGCGCCACCAGGGAAGTCCCCAAAACTATTCTTTGAAAATATGATTTTAAGTAGCTGCAGTTTGGCATCCATTGTAATATGGCTCTGGAAATACTTATTAAAGACGTGCCAAAGAAAAACGTGCATTTTGGGGGTGAGGTCTTTCTTCCTAATTTTAAAAATAATTGGGTTAAAAAAGTAATTAAGAACGTGTTAATTTTGTGCTTTACTCAAGATAAATTTATTTAATGTTTACTACATTTCTATAATAAAACATGTACTTTATATAATTCTTGGTATAGCAACAACTAATTATAAGTAATTAATGTTTAATTAGCCATTCACAGCTGATTAAACAAGTGATGTTTTCAAAAATGAACTTATCCTATTAAAAAAATCAAACTAGGGACTTCCCTGGCGGTCCAGTGCTTGAGACTCTGCACTTCCACGGCAAGGGCCGCGGGTTCAATCCCTGGTCGGGAAACTAAAGAGCCACATGCCTCATGATACAGCCAAAAAAAAAAAAAGACTTAAAAAAAAATCAAACTAATTTTAAAATAGCTTTCTTTTTTTTTTCTTTTTTTGGCTGCATCAGGTCTTGTTGCTGCACGCGGGTTTTCTCTAGTTGAGGTGAGCGGGGGCTACTCTTCGTTGTGGTGCGCAGGCTTCTCATTGAAGTGGCTTCTCTTGTTGCAGAGCACGGGCTCTAGGTGCGCGGGCTTCAGTAGTTGTGGCTCACGGGCTCTAGAGCGCAGGCTCGGTAGCAGTGGTGCATGGGCTTAGTTGCTCCGCGGCATGTGGGACCTTCCCGGACCAGGGCTCGAACCCGTGTCCCCTGTATTAGCAGGCGGATTCCTAACCACTGCACCACCAGGGAAGCCCCTGAAATAGTTCTTTCTTTTAAACTTGAAATAAGATGAAAATCTTTTGCACCTGAGTTTTGGGTTCACCTACCGCGGTCAGTTGGTACCATCAGCTAGGCTGTAATTTGGAGGTGAACTTGACTTTCCTTGGGCCTCCAGGCTGTACAGGACAGGAAAGGCCGTGCCGTCAGGGAAAAAGAGGCAGATGGTCCCCATGATGGGTGCCAAGACCCCAGCAGAGACGGCTGCTACACCTCACAGCCTAGGGTCAACAGTAAATGTCGGTGGCCTTGCTCACCCTTTCCTGGAGAGAAAAGAAGCTCTCCTCCTCTGCTGGCATATTTTGAAACTGCTTTGCAGCCTCTGTTCAGTCTGGGGTAGCAGGTGTCAAGGCAGTTAACTTCTAATGGGCAGTGAAAGAGGAGGTGGTGGCAAAGCTGGGGCCGAGTTGGCAGCCCCTGTGGCTGTCTCATGCAATCCACATTCTGGCGTTCTCAGAGTCTTTCAAAGGAATCAGTCATTTAACCTTGTGTCATTCTGGCGTACTTGGCTCCTCACGGGGAGTAGTGATGAAACCAAATGGAGCCGTCAGTCAGTGAATCTTAGTGACGCTTTTCAGTTTGAAAACTAAGCCTGCAGTCACAGAACCTTCTCTGAAAATCACTCTAGAATTGACTACTGTGGCTTGTCCTCGACACAAGGGAGCTGATGTGGGCAGAAGAACGTGCTGGAGAATCATGTGTCCCCGAGTTTATATATCTGTGCAGCTACTTTGAGTAGTATGACTCTGGGCATATTTCTTAATCTTTCTGAAGGTCATCTGTAAAAAATGATGGGAATAAGAATTGCTTTCAAGATAAGCGAGAGCTTGTATTTTATAAGTGCATGGCACAGAGTAAGCTTTTGCTCAATATTAGTTCCCATGATGATGATAGATTCGTGCTGTGTTGATGATAGATGTGTGCCGAGTCGTCCGACCACCCTACGGGTGCTTGATTGATCATTGATTATGCGGTAGCTCTGCAACAAAGTCGTTTCCCCTTCTGAATACAGCCTCCTCGTGCACTGAGCTAAACTCGAAAACGCAAAGCTTTATAAAGAGATGCCCCAAAATACACTGACTTAAGTTAAAAGGTTTGGGGGGGCTTTTTCCTTTTTCTTAGAACAGTCCAGATGGTCCGTACTCCGGGAGAAGTAGGAAGCCTCAAATTCCTTCCATCTTGTTTCTCTGCTATCCCGTGAGTGCTGCCCCCATCTTCACAGTCAAGGTGACTCACCATGACCTCTTTTCAGCCAAGAGAAGGGACATGATCTAGATGTTGTACAGATCATTTTCACTCAGAGTCACACGACCACAACTAGCTGTAAGGGAGGCTGGAAAATGTCATCTTTAGCAAGCCAGACACCCTGTGAAGGCTTCTGGTACTGTAGAACAGGAGTGGGGAAACAGTGGTCTGAGCATCCAATGAGCCAGCTACCTGTCATTGTAAATAAAATTGGATAGGCTTATGGTTACCAAAGGGGATAGTAGGGGGTAGGGAGGAAAATTAGGAGTTTGGGATTAACATATTCACAGTACTATATACGCAATAGGTAAACAACAAGGTCCTACTGTATAGTACAGGGAACAATATTCAATATCTTATTGAATGGAAAAGAATCTGAAAAAGAATATATATATACACACACACGTATATATGTGTATATGTATATCTGAATCACTTTGCTGTACACCTGAAACTAACACGACATTGTAAATTAACTATAGCTCGGTAAAAATACACACAGTTTTAGAAACAAATTATATAGGAACACAGCCAGACCCATTCGTTTATGAATTGTCCACAGCAGCTATCACATTACCATGGAAGAGGTGAGGGGTTGTGACGACCTTACTGCCTGCAAAGCCTAAAGTATTGACTACCTGGCGCTTTACAGAGGTTTGCTGACCTATACTATAGAAAAGGGGGAAATGACTATTAAGGGAGCAGTCGAGAGTCTCTGGTAAGCAGGTGAGTCACTGCCTTGGAAATTCAGAGTTAGGAGTTGGGTCTTATGAAGACTAATGAGCCCGGGAGAGTGAGTTTGTGTGTGGGTGGTCGTTGAAGAAGCATTGGGAAAGCACTGGGAAAGATGTAAGGAGCCAGGCCTGAAGGAGCCTGGTGGAGGTGAAGGGGGCAGCTACAGAAGGCTGCTTCGTGAAGTGAGCTTCCATCTTTAAAGTGGAGCCTCATGACTCAAGTACTGCTCCCCGCCACCCCATTCCCTGCAGCCCTCTCCTCTGTCTTGCACTGGATGCTTGCTGCGTTCCCACTGCCGCTACCGTGGGTCAGATCTTCTTTTCCCATTGCGTCCTCACTGGTCTCCCTGCACAGAACCTCCGCCTCCAAACCATCCAAGGTAACCTCCTTTCAGTGTGGCTTTTTTTTTTTTTTTTTGATGTGGACCATTTTTAAAGTCTTCATTGAATTTGTTACAACATGGCTTCTGTTTTTTATGTTTGGCTTTTGGGCTGCAAGGCATGTGGGATTCCCAGCTCCCCGACCAGGGATCGAACCCGCACCCCCTACATTGGAAGACCAAGTCTCATCCACTGGACCACCAGGGAATTCTGTCAGTGTACCTCTTCGGTTACTCCCCTTTGAAGGACTTCCAGTGGGTCCCGTTATCTACTCAATACAGGCCCAGCTCCTTGGCTGGTCACTCCAGATCTTTCCACCCTTTGATTTCCTATCCTGTTTTCCTTATAGCCTTACACACACTCCAGTTTCCTCACAGAAACACCTCTTGCCCACTCTGCACTTGGCTGTCTCCACGGATCTGCTCCTATCACCACCTTAGCCTCGCTCTATCGAAAGGCTTTGGGGACCTAGGCCACGGTGGGTGCAGGGTAGGCACATTCATAGCCGGGCAGATGCAGGTGCTGACTTCCTTTTGGTGCCTCCCACATTTGGATTTCCCTTTCCAGCTGGGCCCTGTCTCCCGACCTAAGGGTGAGCGCTCCCTCCTCAAACGCTTCTAGTGCTTTGTGGGCATCTTACGGCACTCGCTACTTTCTGTGCGGGACGGGGGGGGTGTTGGTTAGTCATCCCGTGTCTGTTTCTAGTCTCTCAGGGGCTGTAAGGCCTCTGAGGCTGAGTCCACGTCCACCTGAGCCCTGCCCTCTTCACTTTTACCTAGTAGGTGCCGGTCAGTGGTAGAGTGATGCTGTCTACAAATGAATGCCTGTAACGAACGAAAAATGAAACTGACTTACCTGGAGGAATTTAGGTGCAAATGAAAATAGGGCTCTGATTAATTATGTGGAAAATGAGTGCCGCTTAAGATCTTCAAAACTCAGTGCAGTATTTTAGCGAGTTTTTAGAAGATGAACACTACGTTGTAAAAGTGTTTTCTTCAGACCCGAAGACATAGTAAAAGTGTTTTTTTCAGGCTGGAAGCAGTATTGAATGCATTCTTTTTTTTTTTTTTTTTTTTTTTTTTTGGCCGCGCCAAGAGGCTTGCAGGATCTTAGTTCCTTTACCAGGGATCAAACCTGGGCCCTCGGCGACTGCCAGGGAATTCCATATGTATGTGTGTGTGTGTGTATATATATATATATATATATATATATACACACACATATACATATACATTTATATATATATATATATATAAAAAATGCATTTGGAAGTTTCAAGCAGTTCCTTGGAAGCCAAGGCTGAGCCAGAAACCAGACAGCCCTTGTGTGAGGCCTAAGGGGGAACATGTGGACACAGACCCCGAGTACAGGAGATGGGCCACCTGCAGAAAAGCCTCTTAATCCACTCCCAGGGTGGGATTGGAGCCCTTTCTAACCAGTGCTGCCAGAGACATACCTTATCATGTAGACGATCCATCTAAAATCACTCCCATCATAATCACAGAAGGTAGCATTTTCATAGCTTCATCTTTCCACAGTTGCTCATCAAATGTCAGAGGAACTTTTATGTTTATAGAAATGATGTACCCTATGGAGTGCCAACTGCTTTTGCTCCCTCTCTTTTTAACCAAACCTAGAACGAGGGGACCCATCTAAATCATGAGATACTTGCTTACACTGGGAAAGAATTCATGCTGTCCACTTATCCATCTCCTGTTAATTAAAACCTAGTGACGGGACTTGCCTGGTGGCTCAGTGGTTAAGAATCCGCCTGCCAATGCAGGGGATATGGGTTCTATCCCTGACCCAGGAAGATCCCACATGCCATGGGGCAACTAAGCCCATGTGCCGCAACTACTGAGCCCACGTGCTGCAACAGCTGAAGCCCGCGCGCCTAGAGCCCGTGCTGCACAACAAGAGAAGCCACCGCAATGAGAAGCCCCTGTGCACCGCAACTAGAGAAAGCCCACGTGCAGCAACGAAGACCCAGTGCAACCATAAGTAAATAAATAAATTTAATTAGAAAAACAAAAACTTAGTGAAGTTGGCAATGATGGCAGGAAGCAGATGGATAAGCATGAATTTTAAATGTGTATCCAGACTTTCTGAAAGGGTCGGAAGGAACGATACTACCTAGACAAAATGGTACAGCTCCACCTGGGAGTTCAAGAGCTGATGCTTGAAGCACACCTAGAAATAGTGCTTACAGCCTCTTTTGTCAGAAAGGAGGGAAGGGGGGCTTCCCTGGTGGCGCAGTGGTTGAGAGTCCGCCTGCCGATGCAGGGGACACGGGTTCGTGCCCCGGTCTGGGAAGATCCCACATGCCGCGGAGCGGCTGGGCCTGTGAGCCATGGCCTCTGAGCCTGCGCGTCCGGAGCCTGTGCTCCGCAACGGGAGAGGCCACGGCAGTGAGAGGCCCGCGTACAGCAAAAAAAAAAAAAAAAAAGAAAAAGGAAAAAAAGGAGGGGAAGGGAAGGGCCTTCTTTTCTTACAGTCTGTGCAATTATTAAAGAATTAAACAATTTATTCTGGAATTTTTACTCAAGCTTAAGTTACGATAAAAAACCACCTTCTGTCTCTTAACTCATCCTGTACTTACTATTCTGTGTCCAGTGCCTGGCACAGTAATCAACAGACATTAAGTGTTCAATACATATGCGCTGAACGAGTAAATAAATGGCTCTTAATAAAGGAAGGAATAAATAAAGCTCTTACTTATAAGAGCTTTCTGGAAGATTACATGGACTCTTCAGCAAAATGATTTTTTTTCCAGAGGTGAAATGTAAAGACAAAAGAAGCTGATCTTTCTAATCCCCCTCTTGCCTTCACCTTACCAGTCTCCTCCAGTACACATGTCCCTGGCACCTCTCCTGGTTTTAGTTTAAAAAGTTCATGTTCATGAGGAGTGAAGGTGTGTGGCCTCATATTACTGAAAGGAAAACCCCAGTGTTGGGTAAGGGGTTCATGGCCCCTTTCATAATAAGCATGATATTAAACACAGCCAAGATGAGCTCATTTTGAATTAAGCTTGTGTTACAGCACTGATTTGAGGTACAGATCTAGGCTTTGTGTGTCACATAATAGAATTTTGGAAAGGAAGTAGAAGGTTTCAACGAGAAGCCTCTTTCAACTTGCTGCTGTCTGATTCCTTTGAAGCTTGGGGTTTTTTTTTTTTTTACAAATTTTGATCTTCAACGAACAGTAGGTTAGCGATGTTTATGAGCAACCAAATATAATTTATACCTCTTCATTTTGAGCTCGTAATATTTCTCCTCCGGGTATGTAAGAGATAACACAGCAGAAAAATCTCAGCCGGAGGGAGATGATTTGCAAAGTGATCCGTAGGGGACACTGCAGTGTAGTGGATGGGCGTTTGAATTTTGCATCGTACAGACCTGCAGTTTTGATCATTGCAACGTCCTTTTGTCCTTGGAAAAAGTCACTCAATCCTCCAAGTCTGTGTTTCTTCATCTGGAAACTGGGAACAGTAACAGTAGTTTGCTCAGAGGTTCATTAATGAGATAATTCATGGAAGGCTCTCAGAACAGTGCTACGTACAGTGCTTGCATCAACTGTGATAAAATCAATGCTGTTGGAACAAAGGGATCCCAAAATACAGTGAATTAAAGAAGATACAAGTTTAGTTAGTGCATCCAGGCTTGCAAGGCAAGGCAGTCATATTCCTTGCAGAAATCCAGGGACTCAGGTTTTCTACTTTGTTACTCCATCCTTCCGACATCGCAGAGTCCATCTGCATGGTCAGAGTGAGGTCATGGGCACTTCTGTGTCCAGGCTTGAGGGGAGGGGGAAGAGTGTGGAGGTGTCATGCTCAGTGTCTTCAGGCCCAGACCCAGAAAAGATACACACCCCTGCACTCACCTGACCACATCTGGCTGCCAGAGAGGCTGGAAGTAGAATTTCTAGATTCTGGGTACTGGACAGCATGTACCCAGTTACAAGGCATTCACGGTGGAAAGATGGAAAAACAGACTTGGGGGAGCAGGACTTAATCAATGCAACCATTATTTTTTTAATTAAAAAATAACATCTCAAGTGAGGGTTTTAATATCCCGGCTCTGGGGGAAGAGGAATGAAAGAGCTGTTGCAGTACAGAATTTGTGTCTCCCCTAAGAGGTTAGTTGTTTTCTGAGGGAGGGGGTCCTTTAAGTGTTAATGGCAAACCCAGGTAAACCTTGAGGCAGAGTAGAAAGGGTGGGTAGAAAGCTGTAGAAGGGGTGGGAATGTGATAAATGGAGTGAAGGCTGATTAGCTGTGCTCTTCTTGAAAGGCCTGCTCTGTAAGTAAAACTTAACCCCTCATGTGACCCGGCAAGGACAAAGGACAGTGGCTTCTAGAGAAACTTTTTCTAGGCGTGAGGAAGTTATTTCAAAGCACAGAAAAGAAAGGCAGAGAAGTGGAGACTTGCACAGAGAAGTCTTATTCATCTTTTTCTCTTTCAAAGATATACTTTGTGCTATGCAAAGGAAAAAATTACATAAATATTCACTGAGTTATCTCTGACTTGTCACTGTTGCCAAAGAAAAGACAAATACACGAGTTTCTGCATTTAAAGGCAAGTACTTCAGGTAAAAAGATGAACTATTAAATAAGCAACTTTTCTCAACAGAAGAAATGCACAGATTCTTAAGGACAGCCAAGTTGGGGGTAAAGATCTAGTATTAGAGCAGAATATTTTCAAATGCTAATAAAAATGATCTCCAAATTATTTTATTCTTGTGCATTTAGCAGTTGCTAAGAAACAATTAGAACGAATGAAATGATGTCCTGAGTCGCTCCATAATATTTTTTAAAATCTCCTACAATTTTAGACTTGGCAAGTAACTTACACTAGACTCTTTTGTATGCAAGTAATGCTCATACATGAGCAGGCATTGGTTTTTGTTTTTGTAAGTAACCCTTTGCCTAACCACTGAAAATAGCTGCAGCTATTTTAAACAGATGGTCCAAAGTTCATAGGAAAGAAAGGAGAAGTGAGACTGTTTCTCAATTTTTATTTTTCCCCCAGCAAAATGACAAAAATAAATAACAGCATATACTCTGAACCAGATTTCATGGAAGTGTTTACCTCTAAGGAAGTTAAGTTTCCTAAGAGGTGGGATTTTGTAGATGGACCTGTATGACTTGACTTGTACAGTCAAAATATAGTGCTTAAATTCCTAGTTTCTGATTGCTTTTATCAAAATGATTGCTATGCTGTTGAAATGGAGTTTTTGTTTTTTAAAGGAAAATTAAGTCATGGTGAAATATATGGAGCCTACGAAAACTTATTTCAAAAATACTGAAATCTTAGAGGGTGGTAAGTGGTGATGACGTGTTGATAATTTATGTTCCTGTTGCCGGAGACTCAGCAAGAATTCCACTGGATGAAGTTCAGATTCTTACGATTTCCAAATTCTTCAGGGTTCTTGGGCTAGGAGTTAATTAGCTACTCTTTAGTTTCTGACATATTTTGATAATTCAATAATGAATTAGTATGAAGGACTTGGAAAAAGAAGGCATTTCTTTAATATTGCAGATGCTGTTGTTAGATGTCAGGGAGCAGATTACAACAGCAGTTTTGTCCAACAGATAAAGGAAGGGATATCCAGAGTTTTCCACTTGTGAAATATATACTAGGTTGCTGAGGCGTACTTAGATTTTTGTTTTTTATGAATTCCCATTAGTGATAACTGTACCTGGTTCATGTCTATAAGCTCTGTGTCCTTCTGTGTGTTCATAAACCCCCTACAATTCTTTGATTCTGATGCCTGCATTTTCTTTTTAATTAATTAATTTTTAAAATAAACTTATTTATTTATTTATCTATTTTTGACTGTGTTGGGTCTTCGTTGCTGCATGCGGGCTTTCTCTAGTTGCGGCGAATGGGGGCTACTCATCGTTGCGGTGCACGGGCTTCTCATTGCGGTGGCCTCTCGTTGCAGAGCACAGCCTCTAGGCACGCAGGCTTCAGTAGTTGTGGCGCATGGGCTTAGTTGCTCTGCGGCATGTGGAATCTTCCGGGACCAGGGCTCAAACCCATGTCCCCTGCATTGGCAGGCGGATTCTTAACCACTACTCCACCAAGTAAGTCCCTTCTTTTTTTAAAATTGAGGTATAGTTGCTGCACAATATTAAATAAGTTACGGGTGTACAATATAGTGATTCACAAGTTTTAAAGGTTATGCTCCATTTATAATTACTATAAAATATTGGCTGTATTCCTTGTTTTGTACAGTATATCTTTGTAGCTTATTTTATACCCATAGTTTGTACTTCTTAATCCCCTACCCCTGTATTGCCACTTCTCCTTCCCTCTCCCCACTGGTAACCAATAGTTTGTTCTCTATTGAGAAGTGAGTTTGCTTCTTTTTTGGTATATTCACTAGTTCATTGTATTTCTTAGATTCCATGTATAAGTTATGTCATACAGTATTTGTCTTTCTCTATCTGACTTATTTCACTTAGCATGATATCCTACAAGTCCATCCATGGTGCTGCAAATGGCAAAATTCCATTCCTTTTTAAGGCTGAGTAGTATTCCATTGTATATATATGTGTATATATATATATATATACCACATCTTCTTTATCCATTCACCTGCTGACGGACGCTTAGGTTGCTTCCAGGATGTTTGCATTTTCTTTACCTGTACTGTTGCAGTGGCAACCTATGATTGGTAGCTCTTGGGCATTCATTGGCTATGGGTTATAAACTACCCATCTGGAATCTTTCACCTTTGCTTCTGTCTGAAATTGTCTAAATAAAAAGTAGTAGAGTGGTGCGTATGAATTAATAAAATCATAGCCCAGGGGCCAGCAAACTACAGCCTTGTAGGTCTGATTATATCTAAGAAGGCTCGTTATATTTTTAAAAGATTGTAAAAAAAATAAAAGAAGAATATGAGACAGAGACCATGTGTAGCCTGCAGTGCCTGAAATATTTGCTATCTGAGCCATTACAAAAAAGTTTGCTGGGCTTCCCTGGTGGCGCAGTGGTTGAGAGTCTGCCTGCCGATGCAGGGGACGCGGGTTCGTGCCCCGGTCCGGGAGGATCCCACATGCCGCGGAGCGGCTGGGCCCGTGAGCCATGGCCACTGAGCCTGCGAGTCTGCAGCCTGTGCTCCGCAACAGGAGAGGCCACAGCGGTGAGAGGCCCGCGTACCGCAAAAAAAAAAAAAGTTTGCTGCCCTCTGTCATAGTTAGTATAATGTTAAGTGGTTAAGGTACAGACTCTGGGGCCGGGGGACATTGGTTCAAATCCTGGCTTTACCACTTGCAGCAAGTTACTTAATTTCTCTGTGACTCGTATTCTCCTCTGTAAATGGGAATGAGTACAGTGCCTACCTCATAGGGTTGTGGTGAGAACTGTGTTAATGTATAAAGTGCTTAGAACAGTGCCTGGTACTTAGTACTCAGTAAATGTCAGTGATTATTATTACTGTTGTGGGGAACAGCCTTTAGAGATCATCTAAACTAGCCTATGCTTTCAATTGGTGAATGAGCGAATTATCAAACGCCACATTCTGTTTAAGGCCATTTTCTTTCTAATAGTGCCTACTTTACTGAAGAAGGACATTGAGACAGACCCATACTCAGATGTTAAAAAAAAAAATGCTCAAAAGCATAAAAGGAAATAATAAAGATACCTGCTTTTTAGGCTCAGAAAAGAATATTAAATGTGACACTTTAAAACAAAGCAGATGGACATTCTTTGATGTTACTTATGACAAGCGTAAGAAGAAATAAAGTGGAAATGAGAGTGATTGGAGAAAGGATAATTGTTAGAGAGGGAAAGAAGAGGAAACAAGAACACGAAAGGCTGTCAGCAGAAGAGGAGAAAGGTTAGATCAAAAGGGAGGCTGGCGGTTTCTGCAGCATGTCCAGCGTTAACATCCCTTCTTCCCTTGGGAGCCCACCTTAATCATTCTGTGTGTCCAATTTAACTGCTCCCATTTGAAGGAAAGCCTGTCGCCTTTTATTTTTTTCTCTGCAGAAATAAATTTTCAGCATCAAGTCAAGGAGTGTTTACTGAACACACATTATATGTAGGGTGTGTTCCCTCAGAAAACCTGTCACATATATGTGTGTGTGTGTATACACAAAATCATCATATTTTGTATATTTATTTGTGAAGCCAAGTAACTTTATTACCTTTAGCCACTTGTCTTCATCATCATCATTCTCATCATGAAAACATCTGTCGGATTCCTGAATACCTTTCTTCATTTTCTCTAGTACCCCTTGATTTGCCATAAGTAGGGGAAGAACAAACTTAGTTATTTACAAAATATAGAAAATGTTACAGGAGACACACAAGAAATTAGTTAAGTAAAATTCATTCTTTCTTTTTCCTTCTATTTTTCTCTAGTTGTTTATTCTGTTTGTGGATATCGGACCCGAGAGATGAATGGTCCAGGATTGGTATTTGATGATGTCAGGGGACTGAAGTAATGGCCTCGCACGAAGATTACACAGTGAAGCCACACATTGATTATTACCTCATCTTATTAGCTGATGGAGACCTTTGAGGAGACAAGACTGCAGAGCTTTCAAGCCTGCAGCTCCCAGGATGTGACCCTGAGAGCTTGATAATTGTTACTGCCCAGTGGGACCGTGTGAGGGATAGTGGTGGCTTCGTGTACTAAAATACGTTTTATTGGAGTGCTATCCTTTGGAGTGCCATCCTTTGGATTGTTCAGATAAGGTTAGCACTTTCAAATTGACTACAGTTTTCCTTTGTAGCAGTTACAGAACTAAAATCAATCCTGCTCGTTTACTTGGGTTTGCCCTCCTCCACTAGAATTTACGTTTGCTGAGGCAGGCGAGTTCTTGTTTCTTAAACTATGTCCTTGTAGCAGCCAGAACAGCGGCACATGGAGGTGCTCAGTAAATACTTTTGGATGAGTGAATGAATGAATAAATTAAATACAGTTGTTGATTTCCACTGAAATATCCTCCCCAGATTCATATAGGTTGCCAGTTGGTGTCATTCTAGATGTTTTTGTGCTAAGAAGAATATCTTAAGAATACTTTAAATTTTGAATGAATTCTGTTTAAACCCATGAACAGTTGAGCACGTAAAAGGGAAATTGAAAATGAAATCCATGTTTTCATGGGTTAATACTATTGTAACTTAAATGGTGAGCAGTAAGATTGTTGGATACCCACGGCTCAGGCAGTTAAAGCCTTTAGTTGTGCTAAACATGTTTGAGAGGGCTTGTAAAATACAGTTGTCCCTTTTGGTATCTGACAGGGAGTGGTTCCAGGACTCCCCTCGGATACCACAGTCCACGGGTGCTCAGGTTCCTTCTATAAAACGGCTCAGTGCACATCCTCCTATAGACTTTCGATCATCTCTAGATTATTTGTAATACCTAATACAACGTAAATAGTTGCTGGCACGGTAAATTGAAGTTTTGCTCTTTGGAACTTTCTGGAATTTTTTTTTCCCCGAATATTTTTGATCCAAGATTGGTTGCAACTGTGGATGCACAACCTGCAGATATGGAGGGCAGACTGACTGTATTGTTGTTCCCTTTATTCCAAGAGAATAGCGTAATAAGTACTGATGTTTAAAGCAGTGTTCTTTCAAATAACACTGGATTGTAAAACGTTATTAACCACTATACTCTGCTGCTGCCTTTTACTTTTATTTTTAATTAATTATTTAATTTTTAATTAAATGCAAATTTAATTAATTAAATTTTTAATTTTCTTCGCACCTTTTTTTTTTTTACATCTTTATTGGAGTATAATTGCTTTACAATGATGTGTTAGTTTCTGCTGTATAACAAAGTCAATCAGCTATATGTATACGTATATCCCCATATCCCTTCCCTCTTGTGTCTCCCTCCCACCCCTCTAGGTGGTCACAAAGCACGGAGCTGATCTCCCTGTGCTATGTGGCTGCTTCCCACTAGCTAGCTATTTTACGTTGGATAGTGTATATATGTTATTTTTTCAACTGAAGTATAGCTGATTTACAATGTTGTGCTAGTTTCAAGTATACAGCAAAATGATTCAGTTATGCATATATATATGTATATATATATATATTCTTTTTCAGATTCTTTTCCATAATAGGGTTATTATAAGATATTGAATATAGTTCCCTGTGCTATACAGTAGGTCCTTTTTTATCTATTTTATATACAGTAGTGTGAATCTGTTAATCCCAATCTCCCAATCCATTCCTCTTCCACTTCCCGTCCCCCTTGGCAACCACAAGTCTGCTCTCTATGTTTGTGAGTCTGTTTCTGTTGCAGATAAATTCATTTGTACCATATTTTAGATTCCACATATAAGTGATATCATATGGTGTTTGTACTTCTCTTTCTGACTTACTTCACTTAGTATGATAATTTCTAGGTCTACCCATGTTGCTGCAGATAGCATTATTTCATTCTTTTTTATGGCTGAGTAGTAGTATTCCATTGTATATATATCAATATATACCATATCTTCTTTATCTGTTCATCTGTTGATGGACACTTAGGTTGCTTCCATGTCTTGGGTATTATAAAGAGTGCTGCTATGAACATTGGGCTGCATGTATCCTTTCATATACCCTTTCTTAGGGTTTGGATGTAACAAAATGAGTAGTAAACCAAGAAGGAGGAAGGCATGGCCTGTAGGGCTTGGTGGACGCACCCTGGGAAGATAAGGTGGGAAATCACAGGAGGAAAGCCTGGTGAAACAGAAGGACAGGGCAGGAGAGGACTCCAGCGGAGTGGACCTAAGAAAGGAGAGGATTGGTAAAATGGGAATTACAATGTGAAGCTTGGGAAAAGTTGACGATCTGATAAAGGCAATTGGTGAGGTGGAAAACAGAGACTCCATTAGACCACAACCCAAGGAGCATTCTCTGTTGTGTGGCCTGGGGATAGTGACACTGACCCTGGACAAGAAGAGAAGCCAAGGCAATTCTAGCCCCAAGGGGCTGTAGGAAACAGCACACATCCACGGCCATGAGAGTGTAAATGCCCTTTACTGATTTTAAACTCTTAGACTCAACCTTTAGAGTTAAAAAACAGAAAATTGAGATGGTTATAGAACAGTGTGAAAGTATGCATACAGCAGATGAAAATTAGGCAGTGGAAGAGCGTGAGGGAAGATGGAGGAGAGGATGAAAACTAATTGTTCCAAGAAAGTTACACTCTGTGCCTGATAAACTACAATAGCAGCTTAGTATGTGGCTCAAAGTTTCTCTGATTGAGGGACTGGAATGGGGGTATCACTACTTTGGGAGGAAGGAGGGAAGAGGCAGTAGGGAGAAAGTGAGCTGTCTGTCAAGGCTGGACCTCAATAGATAGACAGTGTCTAAAAGGGACAAGTCATATAGAAGCATAGTGTTTGGAAATAGGATACATCTTTTACTGTCCTAGTAAGAGACTCAGCTCAGTTCAGATGGTTCAAATGTAGACTTTAATGAAGGGACTATTTATGGCACTGTGGGGTGGGCTTAGATGAGGGTCCTTATACCCTTAGGCTGGAGGGACAGGGGAGGAAATAATAAATGCTAATTTAAAACACTGTGTATACAAGACCAGTGAGCTCTGTAACAATGAGGAGTGACCACCCAGGGACGCTGTGCTCAGGAATTAGGTAAAGCCAGGAGAAGAGAGGAGGATAAATACGCTCACCCCTTCCCCAAACAGAGAAGGGTGGAGAATGGGTGGGCGGGAGCGGTTTAAACCAAGAATAACCAACCCAGGGTAGCCACCCAGAGAAGCCAAAGCCAGGACATGCTTCTCTTTGGAGTCCAGCTGGGGGTGAGGATGCCTGCAGTGGGGATTTTTGTTATTGTGTTGCCTGATAAGCTCTTCTGTACAATTTGATGTTTTAACTTCCTAAAGGTATGGATTTAATAGAACATTTTAATATACATACTTTTATTCAGCACCTATTATTTCATCTAATGTGCTAGGAGCGACTCAGTCTGTTCTTAAGTTGTTTATCGTCTCCTTGGAGAGAAAAGATGCTAAACAAACCAGCAAACAAAGTAATAAATATTACAAATTGTGATTAATGCTATAAATTTAATTTCATAGCACACAAAAAGTTAGTGCTACTTGTATAAACGTAAGTCTTTAATAATGATACTGCACTAATTTTTTTTTTTTTTTTTTTTTTTTGCGGTACGCGGGCCTCTCACGGCTGTGGCCTCTCCCGTTGCGGAGCACAGGCTCCAGACGCGCAGGCTCAGCGGCCATGGCTCACGGGCCCAGCCGCTCCGCGGCATGTGGGATCTTCCCGGACCGGGGCACGAACCCGCGTCCCCTGCATCGGCAGGCGGACTCCCAACCACTGCGCCACCAGGGAAGCCCCTGCACTAATTTTTAAAATATAATTATTTGGGAGTGGGGACAGTTCTTCTCTTGAGTAGCTTGTTTTGCTCTAACCGTAATACACGACATGCTGCAAATCAGATATACAAACAGAACAGCTGCCTCTTTGTTGTTTTGTTCCCTTGTTACTCATTTTAATGAATAATTTGAACTGACTCCAAAACATTATATTAGATATATAAGCATGCTTTAAGAATTAAATCATAATGTTAGTGTATTTAAAACTTAGTAGTGATATCATTATCTAAATATAGTAAGTTTTAAGAAAGTCAATTATTTTAGCTGCTTTGCCCTCTATAAATATTGTAATTTGGTAGTGAAACAGACAGCAGATAAAAATTAACCCGAGGAGCCATAATATCCAAGTATAGAGAGCTGGGAAAACTCCCCCCACCTTCCTTCTTCCTGACATAGGAGCCTCGATGATTGGAGTAAATCTTTTGGGGGGGGTCTTTGGTGGAAATTTGCCTTTCCTTGCTTTTCTAGTAGAGTTTTTTGTTTTGTTTTGTTTTGTTTTGTTTTGCGGTACGCAGGCCTCTCACTGTTGTGGCCTCTCCCGTTGGGCAGCACAGACAGGCTCCGGACGCGCAGGCTCAGCGGCCATGGCCCACGGGCCCAGCCACTCTGCGGCACGTGGGATCCTCCCACACGGGGACACGAACCTGCGTCCCCTGCATCGGCAGGCGACCCTCAACCACCGCGCCACCAGGGAAGCCCTTTTCTAGTAGAGATCTGAGCAACAAAAGAGAAATTGGGAAAAGCATTACCAGCACAAGAGTTTTCTTCAGTCTTCTTGATACTTCCTGTTGCTGAGGGTTTGTCCAAAGGGAAAAGATAAATGATCTGAGGAAGATGGATGTCAGCTGTCTCCTCATTCCTCTCACCTTTCACAGCATGCACAACAGTCTGAGAACAGAAAAAAATCTAAGTCTTGGGTTCCTATATCCTGAGTATTTGCTTGTTAAAGTAAACCTTGAATACTTCATCTCCCCTGATTCAGGCCCCTCTGTTTCCTCCATGGAAAAGCTGGTGAGAGTGTTTTAAGCTGATAACTGCGCTACATGTAAGATGTAGTCATGAATCACTGGAAGCGAACTGTTTTTAGAACCTGCCAGAATTATCATACTAATGCACTTCTACACAGGGTGTTAAAACATGCTAATTAAGGAAACTGTTTATTTTGGTGCCTTTATTCGTCTCTGAATGTTTTTTGTATGGATCTTCTCATTTGAACTTTTTCATACAGTTCTGGGAAACAGAAGTCTTACCGATGCAGGAGTTTTAAATGTTCAAGTACTTACATATGGGAGAACATCTAGTATCACCTCTCTAGAGATCATTTTGTTTAAAATAGTCATGAGTTATTAAGCATTCTGATTGCTCCAGAGGTTAAGAAATAGAACCACTGGATCACGGAAGCCCAGAAACGCCTAAGACTTGTATCTCCCTTCAGGGATGATTTTCTGACGTTTTGTTCAGTGAGTGTAGTTTGTCTAACCCTGGCTGGCTGGATGGCTGCCTTGCAAATGTGTGTCACCAGTCACAAGGGGGGAGGGGGGTCACCGGACTGCTTGTTTACGTAAGTCAATAGCAGTGACTGTCATCTTCATATTTAAAGAAATGTACATGTTAATGCAAACCTCGAGTACAAAATGCAGCCGGTTTGGAGGAGAGTCGGTTGTTGCTGCTGATGAGATCATAGATAAAACCCACACCTCTTTCCAGACAGAAAGCTCCCCGTGGAGATAAGCCTGCTTTCCAGAGGAGTCCCTCAGCCATGCCTGTCATCACTGTTCAGCGTCTCCGTTTCACTTTACCTGTGCCTTGATTTGAAGTACGGTGAAAATGAATCCATAGCTTTCCAGAGTCATCTTTATGGAAATGATTTTGTTTTAGCCACTCATGTCAAAGACACCTGAAAACCAGAAATTAAAGCGGGCTGACCACATGTACTGAGAAACTAGCAGTTAGTAAATTGTCTTCTTAAATATCCTGAAACCCATATACTACCTAGATGCAATCTACAGATGCCGACTTTTCCTTAAAAGGTAATAATCAGAAGTCCAAAGGTGCGCAAGGGAATAGTGAACCTGCCTAAGTTGATACAAACGTTTTGTCTTTGGGGCAAAAGCGTTGAACAGGAATTTCATAAGTTAACTTTCTGCTCTTGAGTAGCTGATTTGTAGAAGTCCAGAGTAACCCCTTTGGGCTTTGTGCTTTGTTTTGTTCGGTTCTGTTGTGTTCTGTTTTGGTTTTTCCTGATTTCTGTAGTGCCTGCCTTTCTTACATTTTTCTCTGCTCATAAGGACTCCACTAGGGGGCAGACGACAGAATGGAGAAGAAAGGAAACCTATTCAATGCATTGCATTTGCTATAATTTTATGCCTTGTGTTTGCTGCTCCTTCTGGATACCTTGGGGGAAGGTTTTTCTATTTAGTATCTTTCATTTAGTAGCATCTATATTATGCTTATTTCTATATTTAAAGTGTAAATTTTTTTTTTTTTTGCGGTATGTGGGCCTCTCACTGTTGTGGCCTTTCCCATTGCGGAGCACAGGCTCTGGACGCGCAGGCTCAGCGGCCATGGCTCACGGGCCCAGCCGCTCCACAGCATGTGGGATCTTCCCGGACCGGGGCATGAACCTGTGTCCCCTGCATCAGCAGGCAGACTCTCAACCACTGCGCCACCAGGGAAGCCCTAAAGTGTAAATGTTTATTCAGTCTTACTGGTAATTTTTCAATTAATTCATTGTCACAGTATACTTCTTTTGCTTTCCTAGCAGGTTTCCATTTCCACCATCAAATCTCAAACCACTTAATTATTATTTATGGACGACTGTAACGGTGATCATTGTAAGGTTCATCTTATTCATGAAGACTTTCGTTCATTCATTCACTCAGTCACACTAGCTGGGTCCCTACTTTTGTCAAGCATTGTGTGTGTTAGGTTTTGAGAATAGAGCAGTGAAGAGAGAGTTCTAGGAGTCTGCGTATAAATAAATGGTTACTTACGGCTGCCCTCTAAGCCATTTGGTGAAAGGACTAAGCTGAGAGGAACCCTAAGGGATTCTTTTTCTTTTTCTTTAAATTCTTTTTTCTTTTATAATTTTTTATTTTTTATACAATTTTTGAAGGTTATACTTCATTTACAGTTATTACAAACTATTGGCTATATTCCCTGTATTATACAATACATCCTTGTAGCCTGTCTTACAGCCAATAGTTTGTACCTCCCACTCCCCCCCCATATTGCGCCCCCCAAGGAATTCTTGATAGCTACAGTGCTGAATAGTTTTTATTTCTGATTATTCTTTTCCAACTGCTCCTAAAGATTAGAAAGCCATATGGGGTTGGCGTGGGGACTTCAGTGCCACGTCTAGGAGGCTAGCTAAAGGTCTTGTGTTTTTTATTCTTTGTCTTTGCTCCACCAAGAATTAGATCTAGTTACCCAAAACTCATTGACCTCAGCCTGCCTAGGGTTACATAATCTTAATCTTTAAATGAAAATCTCATTACTTTGCCTTTTCATGGTCAATTACTCAACAAAATACAGAGCAGGTACTTTTGTTTTCGTTTTTTTTAAAGCTAGTCAAATTTTAACTAGAGATATTTTGTTTCTCCTTAACTTCTCCTCTGTTTTTGGACCAAACTATCCTTTGTTCATAGTAGATAATCTATAACTAGATTGCCTCATCTTTTAATTTTTAAGGTATAAACATTTAAATGGCCGAGAAGTCGAGATGTTTATTCTGAGAATGTCTTCAGGTTACAATGCCTAACATAAGTTGAAGTATCCAAAGATCTTTTTTCCTGGAATAAATTCTTCATCTGTTAGATTTAATAAATTGGTCTATACAGTATGAGATGGCCATTCAATAATGGTCATACAAGGTGATAGCATTTCTTTGGAGAAGATATATGTTTGTTTTCATCATTATTTGCTTAGAGCATCAACTACATACTGTAGCAAATTGGACAAGGCCCAGCAGGACATCATTCGAGTTATAATTAAATATCTTAATTGCTAGAGTGTATCTGGGATGCTGTGCTAAGAAAACCCATGGTAAATAAATGTCTTGTGTGTTTACAATCGTTAAGTGTGTTTTCTTTATCGGGTTTCAGAAAGCATTCAGTGAGGGCTTCACCTTTATTTCCATAATTCTAGCATGATAAGCAAGACCTGGAAAAATTAATCAATACTAGTGAATATTAGTGAAATATTAATGAATTAAAATTTTATACCTGAGAATTTTAAGCTCCTGAAAGTTAGAAGTGTGGCTCAGGAAACCAAAAACACAGTCATCTTTATTTAAACAGTATACTTAGAAAGTATATATGTAAATGAACAAAAATTAGATGAAAATATGGAAAAATATATACTTTTGATGGTGGTAGGATTATATATAATTTCCCCTAATTTTTCAGTTGAATTTCTTATTGCTTGTAGTTTATTACAAATAAATTTGTTAAGAAAATGCCCATACGACTGACACAACTTTATTTTGGAGAGTATTTCACTTGGATGTTGCATAACCTCCAGAAATATAGATTCTACCACAGGACTTTAAGAGGCACAGACATTTGAAGTTTATAACATACTAGTACGGAGCTAAGTGTTGCTGTAGGTTTTTCTTTCTCTCATTTTTTTAATAGCTGCTAAATTTTAAAGATTTAGTAGAATTAAATTTAGAGGATAAAATCTAAACAAATTCTAACCAGAAATTAATATCAAAAAGTAATTTTACATAACTTAAGAGACCAAATAGACATGTTTTTCTGCACTAATAAAATACTCCTTTAACTCTTTCATAGTCTTAGTATACCACTTTCCCCCTCAGCAATCCCAGTTGATATGAGCATTGTGGGTTTTAGTTGGAATTTTCCCGTGTTTGATTCAGAATGATTTCACTTTTCAGGAACTGGACAAGAATTAGAATTGTTGCCTTTGGGAATTCCCTGGTGGTCCAGTGGTTAGGACTCTGAGCTTTCACTGCCAAGGCAATGGGTTCGATCCCTGGTCAGGGAACAAAGATCCCAGAAGCTGCGTGGCGTGGCCAAAAAAAAAAAAAAAAAAAAGAATTGCTGCCTTCAGCACGCCTACACTCGTGGACCAGTTGGGATGCAGGGACTTTACACATGTGTACATGTTCCATCTGACTTTCTGTCTCTATCTACTGCAGTAGCACCTACAGTCTTGGGAAGGGGGCAGGGACTGGATTGGAGAGTGGATATAAAGAGTGGAAAAATATAGGCCAGATCTCCCTTTTCAGAATTTTATGACGGTCTGATCCCACCACAAAGAATTGGGAGTTTGTGGTCGTCTGAAGCCCTCTAATTAAATGGGGGAAGAGATACCATCTTTTTCTGCACATCCTCTCCCTTCCAGATCCACCCCACCTTCTCTCTAGTTAAATACTACCAATTATATATTTAAAGTAAAATAGTGAAATGTGAATTTCTGTGCCAAAGTGTGGGATGTCCCAATGACGTCTCTGAAAACCCAAAGCCAATCCCTGTGCTACAAACTCAAGGTTTATATTTAGAAAACAGTGTGGATCCTGTATTTTCAAAATGCCTGTAAACATGTTTGTGGGGCTATTTTTAGCTTTTATAGACTTTAGTGAACTTCCAAGTTGGCAAGTCAGACACAGTCAGTTGTTGTCTGTTACCTCGGATGCCAGCACTTTGTGAATGACTGACTGTCTCACAGGGTTTCTAACATGCTTAAAGCAGATGGGTGTATAAGTTGTGTCCACTGCATCTGGTATATCTATATATGTACTACTGTACATACTGTCCTTTTTTTTTTTTAGCTTTTATGAGCTGTATAACTGCGATAACAGTTTTGTATGGAATTCAAGATGAATTGGGTCCTGCCAAATGGCACTGGCAGAAATAGCTAGTCCTTTTTCTCTTTCCCCCAGCCCTTCTCTCCTAGTCCTCAAGCATTAAATTTTGCATTCACAAATCCTTCCAGTCGCTGTTATTTTCAGTCCATTGTATCTACTTCCTGTTGGTCAAAGGTCAGGAGGCTTGGGTGGTGTAGAGGGAGATGGAAAGTTGACAGGAAAAAGAAAGCTGGGCTCATTTTAGGGCCAACACATCACAGAATGGGCAAGATAGCACCGATTTGTTGAAAACAAAGAGAAGTAAACGATCAACAGTTTTTCTTGTACGATGAGATCATTATCTGGATGTTACATGAATGAAAAAGTGTTTTCCCCCAAAGAATCACATCTTCAAAGGGTGACACTCCCCTCTGTGATTGGGTGACATGCCCCTCTGTGATTGGGGGTGGGGAGCACATCATTATCCGCACTTGGGCTAAGTCTTCCACGTTCGCATCAGAGGTCCTCTTGATGTCAGTATCTGTGGAGTAATTTTTGTATCATGTTCAGCTTTGTGCTTAGTTCTCCTCTCTGGGTGAGGTTATTCTTCCCTGCATCTTGAACTTAATGTGGTTTTTTGGGTTTTTTTTTTTGCGATACGCGGGCCTCTCACTGTTGTGGCCTCTCCCGTTGCGGAGCACAGGCTTCGGACTCGCAGGCTCAACGGCCATGGCTCACGGGCCCAGCCGCTCCGCGGCATGTGGGATCTTCCCGGACCGGGGCACGAACCCGTGTCCCCTGCATTGGCAGGTGGACTCTCAACCACTGCGCCACCAGGGAAGCCGGAACTTAATGTGTGATCAATGTAGCCATTTGCATCATTGCAGAAAGTTCTCTTGGACAGTACTGCTCTAAAACTGCAATTAGAATTTGTATCTGTGCTGGAAAATCTTGTGACTTTAAGATGTGATATCAATTTCCTACCACTTAAACAACAAAATTTAAGTAACGTTCTCACATCTTCTTTACTTAAACATGTGCATTGACACTACACTTCATAGTACATGGCATTTTGTCTTTATTCTCCCTAATAACATTGCATTCGGCCCTCAGAAACTGGGATGTCATTACACACACACACACACCAATGTTGAATATATGAAGAGAGAATAATTATATATATAAATAAATATACTAACATAAATATGTAGACTTTCCAAAATACTGTAGGCACTGTCTGAAGTTGTAGTTTCTGAATTTTAGCACATTGGCATGGTTTCATATTGATTTGTTTCTTGATTAAGTTAGTTTCCCTTTTTGTTGGCCGAACCTTCTGGAGGAGGAGATTTGATAGGATTTATGGCCAAACCCCTAGCAATAAGAAGGCCCACTGTTGGTTTGGCGTGTCATCCATTTACGTGAAGACTAAGTTAGCGAAGGACAGAGACAGCATTTTCAGGGTCACCGGGAGACATTGATTTGTTCGTTCATTTGTTCAGGTAAGTTATCACACATGCCTTTTAAGGCGCCAAGCCCTTGCCTGCTATGCACTGTGCTAAGCACTTAGATAGAGGAGGAATGGGACAAGATCTTGGGGAGAAAAGCAGCTGTACAGAGGACTGCTTGACAGTCAAGAGGAGAGTACTCAAATAGAAGTTTGCACAGGTGCTCTGAATACCCTGGAGCAGTCAGCTTTACCTGGTGCAGGTGACAGAGAGCCAGAGAAGGTAGAAAGGCTGGTGTTCCAGTTTTCCTTCACACCAGATTGCAGTTACTCCAAATGCAAAAGGTTAGTTCCTTGCCAAGCTCTCTCAATGTTTTGGAAATTTTTCAGACCATGGGGAAGGGGGATCTTAAAAAATGCCATTGAAAAGCGTCTTTTACTGATTTTGTCAGACACCTTCATGGAGATGTATCTTAATTTATTTACTCAATTTCCTGCTGTCACCAACCTTCCTGGTTTGCTCAGGACTGAGGGGTGTCAGGACGTGGAACTTTGTCTTCCAAAACAGGGACAGCCCTGGGAACATGGGATGGTTGGTCACCCTATTGTTGGATATTTAGATCGTTTTCAAATATTTACTCATATAAACAGCACGGTGTTGAGTGTTTTGATGCCTATATATTTAGCTGCAGAATGCATTGTTTCTTTAGGTGAGATTCGTAGAGATGAAATGAATGGTTCAGTGACTTCTGGGCGTGTTTGGAGCTCACAGCCCTGCGTTGTACTTCTGCTGTTTTCAGCTAGATTGCTAAGAGTCTGCCTGGACATTTGTGCCACCTCTGCCTCCACAGGTTCTTAGGGAGATATACAGACGACACGGCCAGGTACATACTTGCTCTGTCGCTAGCTGTGGCACCCATTCTAAATCTCTAGCTGGCCAGATTGCATATGACTCCAGCTACCTTTTGTCTAGGCTGGAGGCTGATTCCAAAAGTTCAGGTGGATTCCCTGACCCCACTTTCCTATGACCACACCCTGATATGAGCTCACTGACCCTTAGTGCATGTGGTAGCAGGAAAGGGGTGAGAACAGATGAGACCCAAGGCAGGTGGTCTTTCTTACCAGTACAGGTTCAGCTATACCATCACTCCAGACCTTCATTCCCAGACACACAGGACATAGCAAGCTTATCTTGGATCCACTGCTAGCCAGGCTCCTGCCTCTCTTCAGACTCATGGTCAGAGTAAGGAAGCCTTGAAAAGCCCCAGAGTTAGTGTGGAAATATGATGAGAGATGAACTAGTATTCACAGGTAAAAATATATTCAGCCTGCCCCACAGTGCTGTATTGAGAGTTAATGCCATGAGGTGACCTACCTTCCTGTGGAACTTTAGTAACCGATATGCCTGGTTGGGGTCCAAGGTCTCATATCAAACTGTTCTTTGTAGTAAGAAGTATTAAAGGGTAGTCCTATTTCGAGCATTCTTAACATGTGCCCCAGGGGTCATGTGAACCCCTGAAACTGTGCAATATTATGTATGTGCCTTTTTCTAAGAAAAGGTTCCATTGCTTTTATTAGATTCTCAAAGCGGTCTGTGACCCCAAAAGGTATAAAAACTAGCTTGTGTGTATTAAATACTGGGGAGTTTTCATCATTGCTTTTTTGTTTGTTTGTTCATTTGATGCAGGACTTAACACCAGAGCTTCGAGGTAGGCATCAGTTTAGCAACGATTTCAA
Source organism: Lagenorhynchus albirostris (assembly GCF_949774975.1). Taxonomy (NCBI): domain Eukaryota; kingdom Metazoa; phylum Chordata; class Mammalia; order Artiodactyla; family Delphinidae; genus Lagenorhynchus; species Lagenorhynchus albirostris. Next base: position 24,024,812 of record NC_083098.1, read on the forward strand.
CAAGTAAATGATATGCACATTTACTTTCAACTAGTAAATGATATGATACGATTATTCATTAATAATTTAAAATTCCCTGAATTTTTTTTCCCAGCTACTGTAGTGGTTGAGTTAAATTTGATTTTTTGCTGTTGTTTTGCTATTGTGAAATTGGTTCAGGTCTAGCTAATTTGTTTTTGTCCGGGCAGCATATGTAAACTCCCATTTAAAAGGTTTGTGGCACAGTTGTGAGCCTATATCTAGGCATTGTTCTGCATTATTTTTGGTGTATTCTTTTGTTTATATTACTAAGCTAAAGTTAGCACAGATAACACTAGGCTAGAAAATGGTGACAATAGTTTGAAAACAGGAAATTTTAGGCTTGTGTGTGTTTGGAACAGATGATCATAATGACAGAGCCAGTGGAGTGGAAACTTCCACCGAGTGTGTTTTTTCCTTATTTTGCTCTATGAGAAAAGATGGTGCTTCCTGGAAAACAACTCAAGTATTTTAAAGTAAACGGTTTTCTTTTGTCCCTGCTTCATGGTTAATTTGTTTTTCTTTATTTTATTTACCCTGGTTGTATTATTATTATGGAAATTTAATATTTTTAATAGGTAAAGTAATTCCCAAAGTGCTTATTTTAGATAGTTAACTATCTAAGTATGTTAACCATTTACTGACATGGTTTTTAAAATAAATTAAAATTGTGAGAATATTATAACCACTGGACTTTGGTGGAAGAAATTTGTTTCTCTATTTTAAGTGTTCCTAACTTTACTTTTTTTTTCTTTTTAACCCTCTAAATTCCAGTCTTGAAAACAAAGTAGTTATACTTTGTCTAAGCTATTTCCTGACCAGGACTCTCTCCAGATGTATCCTGGAATTCTATATTTAAAAGAAAGGCTAAATTTATTCACTAATTGCAGAATAAGAAGAAGAGTATGCATTTCCATACAGAAATAAACTTTTCTGTGTGTGTACATCATTCCTAGATTTTAAAATATTAATTAATAGACTTTGTTTTTCAGAGCATTTTTAACTATAAGCTTTTAAATCATGTAATATTTTAAAAATTATAACAGGAGTAAATGGAAGCTCCTTGAAAAAAATCAGACTGCTCAAAATCATATAAAATAAAAACATGAAACTGGTCTGACCCTCCCATCCCTATTCCTGGAATGACCACATTTAACACTTCCGGTGTGTCTCCTTCCAGACCTGCTCTCTAAACATAGTTTACATGTACAAGCACACAATCATTTCAGACTAAATGAAATCATAAAGTTCTGTAACTCACTTTTTAAAAAAATTTAACAATTATCTTGTGGGCATTTTTCATATATAAGTGAGATCTAGCTCACTTTTTAAAATGTTTTGCATCAACTTACTATTGTATAGATAGCTCGTAATTTATTTAAATTTAACCATTACCCTGCTGATGAAGTTTAGATTAAAACCTATCTTATTAAAAACAGCATTTTCATTTTGTGAAACCCATGTCTTCATGGGTTAACATTTTACAGATTTCTGAGATTCTACGTAAATTTTGAATTCACAGTCACGACCTTCTTTCCTTAAGTATCAGTCATGAAATACCTTTTAAGAGATTTCAGAATAAGAAAGTTGCACTCTCCTTTTCCCCCCAGTTTCCTAGGATAATAATATAGGGTTAGTAAAATTAGTGGGATGCTTCATGATAGAAAGGCTCAAGAATATAGCAAGTGCTGTTCTTCAGTTTATCGGGTCAAGGTAAACTCGAGGATTCAGCAACTAGAGAGACCTGAATGCAGTCATCAGAGGTCACAGAATGGGCTTGTTAATGGGCTACTTGGGACCTGTGTGCTGAGAGTTCAGAGAAGCCTTAACTCAGAGAAAGTTGAGGGAAGCTGCAAAGAAGAGGTTATTGAGCTGACTCTTGAAGACTGAGTAGGATCATTGGGTGAGAGAGAGAGGATGCGTTAGACTCAAAACAAAACAACAAAATGCGCGCGTTGGCTGGAAAGGCCAGGCAGGTAAGTATGGTTTTGAAGAACCTTGTATGGCAACCTGTAAAGGCAGTTTGGGCTACCCTAATAACAACTATGGACTTCTTTTTTTCTTTCCCTGAGGTCTTTTCATTTAAGTTCACTGACTCTCCGCAATCATTGTGATGAACAGAAAACTTTAAAAGCATCCTGTCGAGGCTTTGAGGGCTTCACAGTGGGTGAAGCGCTGGGGCAGATATAAAAAAACATTTAAGGAATGGTCTCGGCTTTCAAAGAACTCGGGAAAATAATTCACAAGCATTTGGAACATTTGGAGATGTACACAGTAAAATAACAGGTGGTTCCAAACTGTCTATAGCCATGCAGAAGACTTTCCAGGGCAGTATCTGATGGATGGCCAAGACTCCAGAGGGAAGGTGTGGCGAGGAAAAGGGAAAGTTTGGACAGAACCTTGGAGAATAGATTAGGTTTCCAACAGTAGAAAGGAGTTCAGACATACTCGCCAATAGGATAAATATTGTCAACAAAGACGAGAAGGGAGAAGATAAACTAGCTTGGCAAGAGCAGAAGCCTTGAGAAGATAAGGAATTAGATAGATGAAAGCTTTAAAGGACCTCTATGTTTGTTTCTTTAATTCTATTTTAAGAAGCAACCTAATTCTGTCTATTGATTGGACCAGTGGTTCTCAAGTCTTGGTGGCACAGAGAAATCACCTGGTGAGCATTTAAAACTACCTATGCTGGTGCCAGGGCTGATGCCCCACGCTCCAGTTTAGTTGGCCTGAGGTGAGGCCCCCAGGCATCAATCTTTTTTTTTTTTTTAAGTAAATTTCTCTAGATATTTCTTACCTAGAGTTAGAGTTGAGAATCACTGGACCACCCTGACCTCTTCTCTTTGCCCGTCCATTTATTGGCTATTTCTTCAATAATTAGCTCTTCCAGTTAGAAGTACAGGGAAGCGATTAGGGAGTCTTGGAAAGCATTGTACCAAGCCCGTGTTACATCAGTTATAGCAGAGAAAGCTCAGAAAACAAGTGTGTGCAGCATTCGCAATGTTTTTCTTTAAAACTGAGCCCGTTTGCCATTTAGGCAAATTAGACGTATTTTGTAAGTTTGTTAGTAATATGATTACAGGTCGTGGTTTGGGGCTAATCCGTATTGAAATTTTTTTCTTCCCACGAGGTAATGGGACTCCCTCTGTACTTTCTTGCCAATGTGTACATACCCATACTCTGTAGGTATGTGATAAACCTGTATTAGAACCTTGCTTCCACATGACAAGTCTGTCTTCAGTATGATGTATGCAGCTGGCTTAAATACAGAAATTATTTAAAAGAACAGTTTTCCTTTAAAATGGAGTATAAAAATTCCTCTCATTTCTGTAGAGTTTTTAAAACAAACGAATTGATGGTTTATGCACCTCTGCCTTGCCTGACAAATTCTTGTCAGCCAAATTGCAAATGGGCTGGGCAGATGGCAGTCATGTCAATATCCCCAGAATGCATAGAAAGTGTGAGAACTTCCATATTTTTAGCCATGGTTCCTTTGATTGGCATATTCAGCAGATGCTGACTGAGCACCTCCTTGGGACTAGGAGAAGAAAGATGAAAGGTGAAAAGACATGGCTCCAGCCCTCAAGAGGCTCACTTGTAGGGATGTCAAACACGGTAACTGGGAACGAGGGGGAAATGGAGAGCTTGGAGGGGGCCGCTTAGGGATGGTGCCCTGAGATCTGAGCTAAATCCAGGGGGTGGATTATGTGCCAAGGGGCAGCCTGTATCAGGGCCAGAGGCAGGACAGAAGCAGAGTGTTAGGGGACCTGCAAGCATTTCCGATGTGGTTGGAAGGCAGAGAGGCAAGAAGTGAGGCTGGAGAGATAGGGAGAGGCTGGAAGAGCCCCGTGTGCCCTGCCAGAGAGTTTGGCAGGGCAAACTCTGCAGGCGGTAGGCAGTCACCAAACATAGGGAATGGGTAGATGGCAATGCAAATACTCCATTGGATATTGGATACTTAGTTTGGCAGTCTGATCTAAATGTATTTCCATTGGGATCCATGGACTCTCCGTGCTGTTCTCTTTTGATGTTGGTACAGTAGCCAAAGTTAATCTTGAAACCCTGAGATGGAACACCTGTATCAGAGTATGGTGCTTTTAAAGCTGCTTCAAAATGCAGACCTGCTGGTGAAATCTTTTTACTGCATCATTGATTCAACTTCAGGTTGAAGTGACTATTGCATTGTAGGAAATGACAACAAAATAAATGTTTGCATAGTTCTTCTCAAGCACACCTGCTCATTTGCCAGTAGATAAAACGTTTTTTCACATGCATTTTGTTTAAAATTGCTTGGAGTGTTTTTGAGGGTTTCTAGAAAACGTGTCCTTTCTGTCTGTTACTGCTCTGTAGGATTGGTGAGGCAATGTACAGCTTTCTCTGGGGCTACCAAGGCAGCAAGGATAAAAATAGGGCAAACTTTAAGAATCCCAGATATTTTCAGATAACAAAGACTGATTTATGTGGACCCATTTTGTGCTCAGACAAAACATAGAGAAGCTTTTGTGCTGTGATTAGCAAGGGTGCTGATGTCAGTTCTCTTGTCGAGCATCAAGCTTTATTCTGTGGCTAAATTGTGCTTTGTACCCTAATCCAGAGAACCTTTGTATCTGCCTTATTAAAGTGTGTAGTTTATGTAATTGCTTTTGTTTTCCAGTTTAATCTGTGCCAGATTCAATGAGAGTGACTCATTTTGTGACTGAGACAAACATTCACATTTGGACCACATTAAAAATAAATAAATAAGTGGCAGGTGCTGCTTGGCTAAATTCTGTGTTTTCATGCTGTAATTTCCTGCTGCAAGGGTTCATCTCTTAGATAATGTCTTCTCGGCCTCTGTAATCGCTAGCCCAATCTGTCTAGTGCCCCGCAGTTCACTGCTGTTCATTTCTTGGCTAGGTATTTTAGTTTCCAAGGGCCTATTACATTTTCACAGTATCATTTCAAGAGGGAAGCAAAGAAATGTTTGGGGGAGCCACAGTCAACTGGATGACAAAGAGTGACACATGAGCTGTAGCAAAGGGACATATTTCATTCTATTCTCTTTTTTGTCATTTTCCCAAGGTGTTTTGTGTGTGTGTTTTGGTAAAGCTCAGTTATGTTTATTTTATGATGTAAATGTTCAGTATTTTTCTCAAGTGGAAGGGGTTTTGAAAGCACACGCCTTTCTATTCAGGGTGGCCAATGTATCTAATCTAATAGTCTCAAAAATTTGACAACTTCATAGTCTTAGGGGAATTCTATTTATTGTACAAATATTTCTAGGTATTGGGCCCTTGCTCTGCATTGAGTATGTAACGGCAAATAAAGCAGACATGGTCACTGTCTTCTCAGACTTTATGGTCTGCTTGGGGAGTTAGATACTAAATAAATAAATACAAAGAAAAACTGGATTGCAAATTACAAAAATCACTACATAGGTATGTGATAGGGTCCCTAACATTATGCCCTGCTCTACAACCGGTGGTGGTTGAGTTGAGGTTGGTCAGGGAAGGGAAGGCCTAAAGGTCAAAGTCTGCCTGGCAAAGAGAGGAAAGAACATCCCGGACTTAGGAAACAGCATGTGCAAAGTCCCTGAGGCAGGAGACAGTTTGGCATCCTATAAACCAGCGGTCCCCAACCTTTTCAGCACCAGGGACTGGTTTCGTGAAAGACAGTTTTTCCACGGAGTGGGTGGGGTGGAGGGGAGATAGGGTTTGTTCTGGTGGTGATGTGAGAGATGGGGAGCAGCAGATGAAGCTTCACTCGCTGCCCGCCGCTCACCTCCTGCTATGCGGCCTGATTCCTAACAGGCCATGGGCCAATACCGGTCCGTGGACCAGGGGTTGGGGACCCCTGCTATAAACCATATGATTAGAAGGGAGAAGTGACAATTGGTGAAAACTTAAGAGAAAAAAAAAAGACCATATGTAAATGGTTAGAGATGAACTATATACAAGCACAGCAGTATGGCACTATTTAGTATAGGGACAGATAACCCTCCGAACAGTCCTGCAGCCCGAGAGCTTCTCTGAAGTGCGGTATAGAAATTGATGCCTGTAATACTTAGTCTGAGTCATTGGGGAATGGATGAATTATGTTCAATGAATTATGTAGTAAGGCATTTTAGAAGGATTTCCATGAAAGACATTAAAGTTTTAAAAAGTCATTTATGTATTTAAAGACAGAACCTTCACTATCTGGAGAAATCACTTTTACAAAAAGATGTGATTCCTTGATGGCCCTGGATAAGTGACATAATACTCTGTTTTCCTTTCTCTTTACTTCTCTATTCCTTTTTTAAGCTTACTGTTTGATAGGGAGGTATATGTGAAGGCGTCCTTTTACTAAGAGATGATATTTATTTATTTTGAAATAAGTAGATGTCATATATTAACTAAATGGATTTTTTTTTTTTTTTTTTTGCGGTATGTGGGCCTCTCACTGTTGTGGCCTCTCCCATTGCGGAGCACAGGCTCCGGACGCGCAGGCTCATTGGCCATGGCTTATGGGCCCAGCCGCTCCACGGCATGTGGGATCTTCCCGGACCGGGACACGAACCCGTGTCCCCTGCATCGGCAGGTGGACTCTCAACCACTGCGCCACCAGGGAAGCCCATTAATCATTTTTTAAGTGTACAGTTCAGTAGCATTAAGTACTTTCACATTGTTGTGCAACCATCATGGTCATTTATCTCCAGAACTTTTTCATCTTCTCAAACTGAAACTCTACCCATTAAACACTAACTCCCCATCCCCCTTCCCCCTAACGCCAGGCAACAACCATTTTGCTTTCTCTCTGTGAATTTGATTACCGTAGGTACCTCATATAAATAGAACCCTACAATTTTTGTCCCTTTGGCTTATTTCATTTACCATAACATCTCAAGGTTTATACAGATTGTAGCATGTGTCAGAATTTTCTTTTAAGGCTGAATAATATTTCATTGTATATATTTCATTTATCTCTTCATTCATCAGTGGACACTTGGGTTGCTTCCACCTTTTGACGGTTGTGAATAATGCTGCAATGAACATGGGTGTACAGATATGTCTCTGAGATACCCTGCTTTTCATACTTTTGAGTTAGATACCCACACTGGAATTTTTTGAAGGACCGCCATCCCATTTTCCACAGTAGTTACACCATTTTACATTCGTACCAGCAATGCACAAAGGTTCCAGTTTCTTCATATCCTGGCTCACACTTGTTATTTTCTGCCTTTTTGATAATAGCCATTCTAATGTGTATGAAGTGGTATCTCATGGTGCATTTCTCCACTGATAGTCATGTTGAACATCTTTTCTTGTGCTTATTGGTCATTTTTATATCTTTCTTGGGGAGTCAAATTCTTCAAGTCCTTTGCCCATTTTTTAATTGGGTTGTATACTTTCATTGTCACTGAGTCGTAGGAGTTCTATATGTATTCTAGACATTAATTTCTTATCAGATATATGATTTGCAAATATTTCCTCCCATTCTGTGAGGTGCCTTTTCACTCTTTGATCATGTTCTTCAAAAATATAAAAGTTTAAAATTTTGATGCAGTCCAGTTTCCCTGGCGTTTGTTTTGTTTCCTGTGCTCTTACTGTCATAATCAAGAAATCATTACCAAACCTAATATCATCAAGGTTTTCCGTATTTATTTTTCTAAGAATTTTCTAGTTTTAGCTGTTACATGTAGGTCTTTGATCCATTTTGAGTTAATTTTTATTTGATACGGTGAGAGTCTAACTTTATTCTTTTGCACTTGGATATCCAGTTTTCCCAGCACCATTTGCTTTTTATATTTAGTAAAAACTAAATCTTCCTTGGTTTGTTGACTTGATATTACCTATCAATGTAATAGCTTCTAATATCAATCGGTGTCTTCTAATCGGTGTCAGAAGCTCTAATAGAAAACAATAAATGTGTATACACATATTATTAAGTTAATTGAGGAAGCATCAGTAAACTTTGCTGGAGTGGTAGATTATTCTGTGGAAACAAAACATTGTCTATGACTTTCTCTAGTCAGTGCGTTTATAAAAGTGGTTTGACAAATGTGCATCTTGAAAAATTTCTCTCGAGTTAACACTGGATGGATATTTTTGTTTTGTTCCTAGGCATGGAAGAGGAGATGGTTTGTGTTACGCAGTGGTCGTTTAACTGGAGATCCAGATGTCTTGGAATATTACAAAAATGATCATGCCAAGAAGCCTATCCGTATTATTGATTTAAATTTATGTCAGCAAGTTGATGCTGGATTGACATTTAACAAAAAAGAGTTTGAAAACAGCTACATTTTTGATATCAACACCATTGACCGGATTTTCTACTTGGTAGCAGACAGTGAAGAGGAGATGAATAAGTGGGTTCGTTGTATTTGTGACATCTGTGGGTTTAATCCTACAGAAGAAGGTAAGTTCAAGATTTTGTGACTCAACCTGAGTTCTCCTTTATTACTACATTTTAAAAACCGTTGTAAAATTCTTTGTTATTTCAGTTACACAATATAATATTTTTTTATAATAGTAACAACATTTAGAAAAAGCAAACCTTTTAATCAGTTTAAGGAGAAATTTTTATAGATTTTAGAAAGAGAGACTACCATTGTGGGGCAGTGTCTAAATAATGTCCTGAAGAAGATGACAAGAAGGCATACTTATTTAAGAGCATTTCTTGAATTCCAAAGTAAATATTAAGTTGAACCTTAACACTGCTGATACTTGATATTTCAACCTGTTAAAATAACATTTTCATGCGGCTCAACTTACTTCTTCAGGAGTTTTTTTTAATTGAAGTATAGTTGCTGTACAGTATTATATGTTACAGGTGTACAATATAGTGATTCACAATTTTTAAAGGGTGTGCTCCATTTATAGTTACTATAAAATATTGGCAATATTCCTTGTGTTGTACAGTATATCCTTATAGCTTGTTTTATACATGATAATTTGTACCCCTTAATCCCCTACCTCTGTCTTGCCCCTCCTCCTTCCCTCTCCCCACTGGTAACCACTAATTTCATCTCTGTATCTGTGAGTCCCCTTCTTTTTTGTTATACTCGCTAGTTTGTTACATTTTTTAGATTCCACATATAAGTGATATCATACAGTATTTGTCTTTCTTTGTCTGACTTATTTCACTTAGCATAACACCCTCCAGATCTATCTATGTTGTTGCAAATGGCAACATTACTTCTTTTTGATGGCTGAGTAGTATTCCACTGTGTGTGTGTGTGTGTGTGTGTGTGTGTGTGTGTGTGTGTGTGTGTGTATGCGTGCACGCATGCGCACACACACCACATCTTCTTTATCCATTCATCTAATGATGGATACAGGAGTTATGTTTTAAACTATATTGGATTATGGAGTTATGAAATAGCCAAGGTGACTGTCAGTACCTGTGAAAAGCAAATGAGAATCAGTCACAAAACATGATGAAAAAGTAACAAACATACGAATTTACTTAACACAAATGTCCTAAAAAAAGCATGGAGGAAGAGGGGTCTCAAGTTTTGAAAAAGAGGTAGTGAAGAAAAGCTTCTTGGAGAAAGACCAATTTGTAGGCTTTTGAAGGAAGTAGTGTTGTATCTACATAAATGAAAGGAGGAATGCAGAACCTGGAGGCTTAGGGGCTAGGGAAGGGCCCAGAGGTGGAGTAGACTCCTCCTTGGCTGGAGCAGAGGGCTATGAATGATAAAGGCAAGGAGAGACTTGCTTGAGGATCTGAGATTTGAGTGCCTTTCCTGGGAGGAGCTGAGTGATTAAAGGCCTCAAGAAGAATTTTTTTTTTAATAAATTTTTATTTATTTTCGGCTGCATTGGGTCTTCATTGTTGCATGCGAGCTTTACCTAGTTGCGGCGAGCGGGGGCTACTCTTCGTTGCAGTGCACGGGCTTCTCATTGCGGTGGCTTCTCGTTGTGGAACGTGGGCTCTAGGTGCACGGGCTTCAGTAGTTGTGGCACGCGGGCTCAGTAGTTATGGTTCGCGGGTTCTAGAGTGCATGCTCAGTAGTGTGGCGCACGGGCTTAGTTGCTCCGCAGCTTGTGGGATCATCCCAGACCAGGGCTCGAACCTGTGTCCCCTGCATTGGCAAGCAGATTCTTAACCACTGCGCCACCAGAAGAGTCCCTCAAGAAGAATTTTACAAGTGGAATTCCTCTTTGGGTGCTTTTATATAGCTGTCATGGCCTCTTATATTCCCTGTCTACTTCTGTACTTCTCTTCCTTTTTAAACAAACACTAAGAACCCAGGGAGGGGACTCCAATACTAATTTAGGTTTGCAGAGCCAAGAATCAGAAATAAAGGTGACCTTATTAAATAGGGTCTTTGACCCTGTTGTTTTCATGGTTATACTCACATTGACAAGCATGCATTTCCAAATATCTATATTTAGGAGTGCTGGAGATTCAGTGAGGGGTGGAAAAATTGTGTTAACAATCAACTTCAAGAGTTAGATTGAAGTGAAACAGTCATCATCCCTAATTAGCTCAGGTCAGCATGCTGCTTCCTCTTTGGCCAGGCAGCCCCCAGGAGAAGGAGGCTTCCAGGGCTGGGATTGGCCCAGTGGGCTGGGGGAAACCCCTTGCTGAGGAAATCTAGAATGCTCGAGGGAAAACAGCGCTGAGAAAGGGAAGGAGGCGTCTGATTTAGACCGGAGGCTAATGACCTAGAGCTCTTCAGCAGAGTTCTACTGATTAAAAAGCCTCAAGCAATTGTTGCACATGTGGAATTAAAGCTTCAGTTGTTTTTGTGAAGTTACTAAATATGTTCACATTTTAAGCGGGCCTGCTGGTATTACTTGTAACTCCAGTTAAACTCCTTTCCCTTCTTGGTGGCATACATGATCTATATTTGAGCGCAGCAGAGGATTTTTCAGTTGAAGTCACAAATGAGATCGCTCTCTTTTTAATGGGTAACAGCCCCTCAGTAATGATAATGATTGGATTTAGACCTCACATTCATTTCCTTGTATGATGGATTTTCAGCTAAAATAATTGAAGTGGTTGTATAATCTTTGTGTTGATGTTGTTCTTTTGCCCGCTACCTTTTCAATTTAGAATTTGGGGGGATATAAATGCAGATTTCTCTCTCCATTGGTTGCCTGTACAGATTCAGCAGATCTGAAAGACTACAGTAGGTGTTCTTCTGTCTCTTTTTGTTTTCTTTATAATTGTCCGACTTAGCAAAGGTTATAAGATGCCCTCTTAGTGCGTTCTCCGGTTAAGGAATGTGAGTGTGTAATTTTTGGAAGCACTTTTGGGGGTGGTTAGAGTTGAGAACCCCCAAAATAAGAATTTGTCATGCTCAAGTGTCCCAGATTAGCTTTGCAAGTTTTAAGGCAAGGAGTCTGGTCCATCTGTCCACCTTAGAATGATTCTTATCATCTGGGAGCCAGTCAGCTCTGGGAAGTAGATAGGTTTTGTCTGCTTTAGAACATTAATTCAGTTATCTACCCAATTATTTGAGTTTGCCAGTACTCCACTAGGCTCTGGGCATTCATTCAACCGATACATATTAGGTGGCCAGTTAGGCAGACAGATGAGAGGTATTATAGACAGGAAACTGAGCATCTAGTGAGAGAAGAGTCATACCCAAAATAGTTCAGTACAGTTGATAAGTGCAAGTTAGATGTATATGTATGTACATATATGTGTTCACATTTTTTAATATAAATCATATTTTAACATATATTTAAGTGTTAATATATAACATTAAGATATAATTTTATATATTAAAGTATGATACTGTGGAAGTGTATAAATACAGTTTTTGCCCTCATAGAGCTTAAGTCAGTCTAGTAGGAGAGACAGGCAAATAATCTAGGAATTATAATACCAGTTGTTAGGTGCTCCGCTAAAAGAAAAAGAAAAGCATAGATAGCAGCTGATTGCATCTCAGGAGGATCAGGAAAAGCCTAGGTAGTTTTAAATGGCTCTGTGACTATAACTGATAATGTACTGAGAACTTTATTTTTGTCCTTAGTGGAACATCTTCATTGGCATTAGTAGTCAGAATCAGTTACAGTGCCTGTTTTCACTTCATAAACTTACTAGTATAGGGAGGGGGAAAGTTTCAAAACTTGAAAGCCACCTTTCAGTGGCAAAACTCCCAAATTCTTATAAAACAGATTAGAAGTATATTTGCCTTGAGTGAAGCTCTCAATTTGTGAACTTGTAATCTTCGCAATATCCATAAAAGGGGAAGTTGTAAGAAAATTAATAATATGATTAATCAAATTTGGTGTATATAAGCTGAGTTGGTTACCAAGAGTAACTATGCTAATCACAGATCTTTTTTTTTTTTTTGCGGTATGCGGGCCTCTCACTGTTGCGGCCTCTCCCGTTGCGGAGCACAGGCTCCGGACGCGCAGGCTCAGCGGCCATGGCTCACGGGCGCAGCCGCTCTGTGGCATGTGGGATCCTCCTGGACCGGGGCACAAACCCGTGTCCCCTGCATCGGCAGGCGGACTCTCAACCACTGCGCCACCAGGGAAGCCCCACAGATCATTTTTATCTGTTCATTAAAATAAGTCCCTAAGGACTTCAGTTTGCCAATACTTTTAAATTTAGTTCCTGATCTATATCTAAATGCAATTGTACGTATTTTTTCAATTCTATAATTTAGATGTTTTTACAAGTTCATCCTGGCCATCTCCCAAATAACCACAGTCAGAAATGTCTTACTAGATTGTGTTGGAGACTTGAGTTTCTAGGAATAAATCGGTGAAAGATGAGCAATCCTCCATTGTGTAGTATCAAGGAGCCACACAGATAGTTTTATTTTGCTCTATAATTTTGGTTTTTGAGGCATAGTAGCAAAACTGCAAAAAGCCTTTAAAAGCCAGCCATTGTATTTCCCTACTCATTTGTAGTAGCTGACTTTGCTAGATGCCTTCTTCAAAATTCCACATTTTTAAAGTTTTGTATCAAATTCTAAACTGCAGAGAACTGCTGTTATCCTTCGTGATCACATTCATACAGTTTAATATGACAAGGGGAGTATCAAAATGTCTTTGTTCTTCCATTAACTTTACTACCTGCTTTATATTCTCCTCCACTCACTGTATAATAGGGGCTTTTGTCTTTACCTAGATCTGTCCCCTGAGCCCTGTGTTCTTCCCTTTTCAGACAGCCGAATACGCTCCCACTCTTGGCGTAAAATTAATAACACAAAATGATTGTTCACTAAAACTAGTTTCAGGGTAGATGTGGGAAGAAATAGACTATGCTTGGTATTACAGCCTAAGAACATAACTATCCCCAGTCCCTAGGAGAACAACTAATTTTCTCCTGAAAACAAAAGGAAAGGGGAAAATTCTGACCTGTGTTTTGATTCCAGGAACCTCTCAAAATATCATTACCATGTTATTTCCGCTGCCCCAGGTGACCATTGCTATTATTGAATACTCCGAATGCTGGCAGGCTGAATCTGTTTTTCAGTTCTAGCTCATTGCCCTGTGTGTGGTTCCTATGAATGCTTTTATTTAGTAAACTTGAGACCAAGAAACTAATTTCTTTTGTTTTTCTTGGAAATGTGCAGATTTATTTTTGTTTCTACCCAGAGGTGGAAGCTGGACAATCTGCTAAACAAGTGCCAGGAAACTCAGCCTTAGGGCTGAATGCAACTGACTTGGTACAGAGGCTCCTGGTCTCATTTCAGGGGCAAGTTTAGAAAGTTGCCTCTTAATCAGTTGAGTTGCTTTTCTCAAAATGCCCAGATAATACTGGCTTAAAAAAAAAAATAGTGTGATTCTCTGATATTCTTCCTTTTAGAAAAGTAGGTAAGCTAATGTGAGAATATACACACTCTGCCATTCCTGCAAAGCAGTGCTTCTTAATTAGGGAACTTAAATTTCTTTTTATTTACTCTTTCATACAGGTATAACTTAGTACTGTGCAAGGCACAGATCTTAAGTTTACAGTTCAATATAGTTTTATATATCCATTCTGTATCTATACATAGAAATAGAAATCTGTGAAACCCCCACTCAGATCAAGAAATAGAACAGTTCCGGTCCCCTAGAAGGTTTTCTCACATTTCTTCCCAGTAAAAACCCAGAAAAAAAGTTCAGATGTAACCATTATTTTGCTTCTATCACCATAGATTAGTTTTCCCTGTACTTGAACTTTACACAAATAAAACCATTGAGTCTGGCTTCTTTTTTCCAATAGTAAGTCTGTGAGATCCATCTATATTGCATGTCGCACGAGTTCAGCATCCTATGTAGCATTCCACTGTGTGAATATATTGTAAATTATTGATCTATTCAAATGTTGATGGACATTTGGCTTGTTTCCAGTTTTTAGTTAATACAAATAAAGCTGCTGTGAGCATTTTTACATCTGTCCTTTGATGGACATGAACACTTTGCTCTTTGGTATATATACCCATGAGTAGAATTGCTGCAATTCATCATAGGATATATATTTTTAGTTTTAGTAGATTTGTTAGTAGCTTTAGTTTTCCAAAGTTATTGTGCCAATTGCTTTCCTACCAGCAGCATATAAAATTCCTAGTTACTCTACGTTACTAGCATTTGGTGTTGTGGGTCATTAATTTTAGCCATTCTAGTGAGTGTGTATCTCATTGTGGTCTTACTTTGCATTTTCCTGAGGACAAGTCCAACCAGAGTCTGTTCTGTTTTGTCTTCTTTTGTTTTATCACACATTTTCAAGCTACTGCCCCTGAGATCTTGATTCATTGAGTCTCCTGAGTGAGGCCCAGGCACCTAGATTTCTCAAATACCCAACAAGTAATTCTGCCAAGATGCCATGACACCTCTGGATAAAAATTAAATCATTTGTCAGCACTAAGGGTTTGTTTTAAAAGTCTCCAAGAATGTTTTCACATTCTATTAAGGAGATGGATGGTCATGACAGATAAGAAGATTGGACTCTGATGAAAGGTCTTCGATTTTTGATTAAATAATTTGAAGACATTTCAGGTTGCTTCAGTGAAAATTGTGACTACCGCCCTTTCTTGTTTGTATCCATTTGATAGATTTACCCTTATAAAATGTTCTTCCATGGATAAAGAAGATGTGGCACATATATACAATGGAATATTACTCAGCCATAAAAAGAAACGAAATTGAGCTATTTGTAATGAGGTGGATAGACCTAGAGTCTGTCATACAGAGTGAAGTAAGTCAGAAAGAGAGAGACAAATACCGTATGCTAACACATATATATGGAATTTAAGAAAAAAAAAACGTCATGAAAAACCTAGGGGTAAAGCAGGAATAAAGACGCAGACCTCTTAGAGAACGGACTTGAGGTTATGGGGAGGGGGAAGGGTGAGCTGTGACAGGGCGAGAGAGAGTCATGGGCATATACACACTAACAAACGCAGTAAGGTAGATAGCTAGTGGGAAGCAGCCGCATGGCACAGGGATATTGGCTCGGTGCTTTGTGACCGCCTGGAGGGGTGGGATGGGGAGGGTGGGAGGGAGGGAGACGCAACAGGGAAGACATATGGGAACATATGTTTATGTATGACTGATTCACTTTGTTATAAAGCAGAAACTAACACACCATTGTAAAGCAATTATACCCCAATAAAGATGTAAAAAAAAAAAAAAATGTTCTTCCATAAAGAAGGGTATGTTCAGAAGTGAGAAGACGGCCATTTTTTTTTCCTCTTTTTACTTTATTTTTTATTTTTTGGCCACACCGCACAGCATGTGGGATCTTATTAGTTCCCTGACCAGGAATCAAACTGGGACCTCCTGCATTGGAAGGCTAAGTCTTTTTTTTTTCTTTTTTAACCTTTTTTTTTTTTTTGGCTGTGTTGGGTCTTTGTTGCTACACGCTGGCTTTCTCTAGCTGTGGCGAGTGGGGGCTACTCTTCCTTGTGGTGTGCAGGCTTCTCCTTTGCAGAGCACGGGCATTAGGCGCACAGGCTTTAGTAGTTGCAGCACGCAGGCTCAGTAGTTGAGGCACGTGGGCCCTAGAGTGCACGAGCTTCAGTAGTTGTGGCTCGTGGACTCTAGAAAGCAGGCTCAGTAGTTGTGGCACACAGGCTTAGTTGCTCCACGGCATGTGAGATCTTCCCAGACCAGGTATTGAACCCGTGTCCCCTGCATTGGCAGGTGGATTCTTAACCACTGCACCAGCAGGGAAGTCCCAAAGGGGGAGTTTTAGCCACTGGACCACTGGGGAAGTAGAAGATGGCCATTTTAGCATTAATAGTAATGCCTACTCTTTGTGAACTCTTATTTTCTAGGTTAATTAGATATAAATCACCTAAATCTATTTGAAATGCTTCTCTTTACAGAAAAAAAAAATCTACAACAGACCTGGTAAATCAGGAATCAGTAGATATAGAGCAACCTTGACCTATTTACCTTTAATTGTGAACATAAAGGGAAAGCTTTTGCAATAGCAACAAACAAATGTTCTGTCAACAAATGTAGCCCATCTTGGGAGGAAAGGATCTCATCTGGTCTCCTGACAGGAAGTGAGCAATACCACAGTTTTATTACCACATGCTCAGGCAGGGTATGTCAGTAGTTACAAAATCAGAGGATCTTATCACATCAACTTTGAAATAGTCTACCTTACCCATAATAAAGAGTAAGATTGCTTCCCTGGGCTTAAGCACGTGTACCATTTGATTTAAAAAATATTATTTTGAATATTTCACGGCATGGGCTGGGCACCCCAGCTTGTATGAGGGACACTAACTCCAGAGCGTTATGCTTCCAAATGGGATAAAACTGTGCATTGAGGTAGGGATCGTGTGAACCAATCTATTATTCGTGGCTCCCCTCACAGAACAATCTATTCCTCTTCACTGAAAACCCGTTAAGCCTTTTCTTTGCAGTACTTATTAGCTTTCTAAGTAAAATTAAATTAAGAGTTTGCTGCAGTAGCTTATCAGGCCTTTAGTGGATGCCAATTACCGTCTTCATGCCTTCTGAATTAAGAGACAGGAAATAATTTTACACACAGAAGCACACCCTATGCTGATGTTTGGTTCTCAGAAACTTTGATACCACCATTACTTAGAAAGAACAGTAAGTCAGAAACCCAAGTGAGGCAGAAAGCAATAAACATGGTCTGCTCAACTACTTGTAGGGTAGAATGGGGGCTAATCCCGTGTCTTTCTAAGGTTGAAGAGAAGTTTCTTTCAGACCAGTTGGTCAACTTTGGCTAGAAGTTTTATGTTAAAGAATATTTAGATACCATGCCATGCTGGCATTAAAATACACAGAGTTGAGGATATAGTCAAATTACCATGAGTAAAATCATCCCAAACACTCAAACGTTGAAGATGGTGCATTATCTGAGCCCAAGGTGGGAAAGCAGTGTCCCCTTACCTTTTAAAGTCCTTTGTGTGCCATGTTGTTTGGAACGGTTGGGCTTGCTGTTCACAGCTATTTGAAGGTCTTTTCTTCCATGAGCTTGCTAGTGAACATAATGGAGGTTTCTCTCTAGTTCTTGCCTCCGAGAAGTATACATAAGTCTTCCCATATTGTGAACAAGATTTTTTTGCTTAAAAAGGAACCTTTGAATCCCAGTCCTTTTGTCAGAAAATGGAGAGGCTCTTGCAGCTATAAAAGAGTAAAACACTTTTATCATTCACAGGTGGCAGAAATGGAAGGTTAAAAATGAGATAGTCCCATTGTGTTAATAAAACAAGGCCAAACAAAAGTGATTGCTTGGCTGGGTGACTTTTTTCCCCACTTAAGATGAATCACTCAGTTCGTTTAGTATATAGCCATCCAGTTTAGAAAAAATATTGAAGGAAAAGTGTATCTATAAAAACAATGACTTGAAAAAAACAAAACAAAACAACTGCCTGGAAAAGTTATTTTAGGAGTTACAGTGGAAAACTAGAATTCATACTGTTTTATACGGTAAAGTTTTTCCAGTGTTTAGTTTGATTTTGTTTGGTCAGAACTAAACATTGAACTGGATTATACAATTTTTCCATATCTCTGTGGTAGAAGAAAGAAGTATATAAAATATACTTGTGAATACACCCTGTAGGCTACAGAGAATACAGCAACTACTTTCTGATTCCTCTGCTTTTTTTTTCTCCTCAATGTTGTATATATTTTTCTTAAGGTCTTTAAAGGGTAAATATTTTTCATAGTTCTCTGAAGTTTAACACTCCACAAGGATTTACTCTGAGTCACTGATTAATCTAGGGCATTTCAAATCCCCTTAAATACATCTGTTTATATTTGTTTCAAAATCAAAACAGTAAAACATTTCATAGGGTATGTTATAAACACTATTTATAACCAGCATCAATTATACATGATGAGGTACTTATGAGTTCCTGCGAAATTACGCCATTGTCTTGTATAAATGTCGAAAAATTAATGTATTCTTTTCTCACCATCGTCTGTTCTGGCCTTTCATAAATAAGAAAGAATGAATTAATTTCTGTCATAAAGTGTTAGCTTTTGTTAGATGAGCTTGTGGGAAGACTTGACATTGCGTGCAGCATAGCAAAGATAGAACATTAGAAATTAGCTCAAGTTCTCCTTAACCCAGGCCGAAGTCTCCAACAGAAATAAATTTTCATACTCGGTTAGCATCTAGCAGGGCTCACAGAGATTTCTGGAAGAGCAAATTCCAGACTGCACGTGCAGGTGAAGGGGTCTTGCAGATTGGGGATTGCTTTCACCTCTTCCAACCTGGTATAGAGAAAGTGCTAATAAGTGAGTTTCTGTTGGGTGAATGGAGTGTTTTTGAGCATCTGCCCCAGGAGTTCTGATCCTTTTGGTTTGCTTTGGGGACCCACAATTAAAGATAAACTAATTAAAGGTAGTCATACTCACGTGTTATCATTCAAGCTTTACCATTAGGATATGAGCTTCTCTGCCTAGGAAGAAGAGTTTTGAAATAAGCTACATAAACTTGGCTGTAGTGCATATGTGGATGTTAATGTTGAATACATAAAGACCTCATCAAAAGCACATGGACTTATTCTGTAGAATCTAGAGAAGAGAGAGCAGACCTTTCGCTCTTCCCTGGGGAATTGACAGACCAAATGACCTGCCTGTTATTCTATTCTATAGAACATATTAAGTCTTCTTACCACTTCTTAGCATCGTTAGATACTGTTTTGTTGTGAAAAATCTCAGTTTCAACCCAGCCTTTTCTGTTCTAATATAAACAGACAATAAACAGATTTGTTTATTCGAATATGAGCATTTACCTTTTTTTCTGGATTTATAGCCCCGTATTCCTAACCAGACTAACAATTTTTCTTTTGGGCCCTCAAAATTTTCCTTGGTTGTGTCAGTGAGATTTTCTTTCTAGGCTTTCAACTTGTTTTCAAATTACTTCATTCTACACAATTTAGCTATGTTCATATGTCTTCTCAGAATGTAGTTAAGTGCTTAATAAATTACTTCTTTACCTGCTGACCCCTTTTGCATTAAAATACTACAGAAATCCGATAACGGCAAATGAGGCTATGAGCGGAGGGAAGAGGTGATGCCTTAAAGAAAAGCTCTTTCCTTAAATGTGAATCCTGGAGTTAGACATATTTCTCCCTAGTCGGTGGCTAAGAAATAGAAAGAAAAGAGTGAACAGCAAGACAAACATGGGGTAAAGAGCTGGCCCTGGTACACACAGCACCATGGGCCTGTAGATACCACATAATAAAATGGGTCTCCTTGGAAGGTTGGCTTGCCTTAGAAAGTGCTTTATTATCATGAAAAAAAAGTCTGCTGGTGCTTGTGCTAACATCTCCATTCCCAGTAACCTCAAAACCAAAGAGCGTTCAAGGCAACATTAACCAAGGCTTTTTTTTTTTTTTTTTTTTTTTGCGTACCCTGAGGCTTGCGGGATCTTAGTTCCCCCACCAGGTATCGGACCTGGGCCCTGGCAGTGAAAGCGCCAAGTCCTAACCAGTGGACCGCCAGGGAATTTCCACCCATGGCTTTTTTAGAGCCTCTGGAAGAAAGAACCCTACCCTTCAGATCTCTTTAACAAGAACCAGTAATTTTCTGTGTCAGCATTGCCATTTAGGTAGCACGTATTTTAACTGACACTGTCCTGGTTTATCCTGTTTCCGTGTGTTTAAACGATCTATCTCCAAACTTTCGAGTAGCTGGTCACAAAGCACCGAGCTGATCTCCCTGTGCTATGCGGCTGCTTCCCACTAGCTATCTGTGGGATAGGGAGGGTAGGAGGGAGACGCAAGAGGGAGGCGATATGGGGATACATGTATACGTCTAGCTGATTCACTTTGTTATACAGCAGAAACTAACACACCATTGTAAAGCAATTATACTCCAATGAAGATGTTAAAAAAAATGGGATGGACAGTGACGGTCACACTTGGGTGTTGCAGATCCTGTGAAGCCACCTGGCAGCTCCTTACAAGCACCGGCTGATTTACCACTGGCGATAAATACAGCACCACCATCCACCCAGGTGGATGCCTCCTCTGCCGCTCCACCTCCTCCATATCAGCTAATTAGCCTTCCACCACACCTGGAAACCCTTGGCATCCAGGAGGATCCTCAAGACTACCTCTTGCTAATCAACTGTCAGAGCAAGAAGCCCGAACCCACCAGGTAAATCACCTGTGTCCCTGTGCGTGTACGTGCATACCCTTAGGCATCTTACCTTTAAACTTTTTAAAGCCTGATTTGAAGGCTTAAAAGTAACCATCTGTAGAAGCTCATCTTTTAGGCTTATAATTCAGGTTGATGTTCCTCCACGAACGATTTCCGATATTCAGGAGATTTTATTGGAGAAGCACATTGTCTATCATTTTTGGCAAAGAACACTTGCGCCTTCACGGCTCCTTTGGAACTCTGTCTCCTGTGTCTTAGTCCTTGTTACAGGTTCACAGTGTTACTTGCTTAACAGATTTCACTGATTTATATATAAATGGTGATCTTGCTCCATTTCTTATGTGATTGTAAACCAGCCAAGGCTCATCTTTTGTTTCTGAAGAAGGAGAGGAATACCTACTGCTAGAAGATTTTGAAAGCAAAACGATCCCATTGCAGTGAGTGTGTTGTGGTTGCTTTGGATCTGTGTGAGAAATTAATCATACAGGTAAAATCCCACTATAGCAAATCCTATGGAATACACACACCAGAGGTTAGTGAAATTTGATGAAATCAAATATATTGCGAAAAACTTTGACACTTTCCAATCTTTACACCTAGCAATGAAGCAGTGCTTACCACAGGCCTTGACTTTGCAGATTTTTAAGTAGAATGAAGTATATGGATTTCACTACTTGACCAAAGATATCATAAAACTTTCCCGAATCCTTGGTTTCCCTGTCATCTTGATCTCTGCTCCCATACCCCTCTTTTCTTCTAAGCTATGAGATATTTTAATTTAATCATTCTTCTCATTTGATGTTGAATCATTGGAAGACTGGAGGTAACGGTGAGAACTGAGCCAGAACTTGATGATCACAAGGGCTGTCATACCGTTAATAGCTATGTGACAACTAGTGATATTGGGTATATTTATTATCTTAATTTGCAATATTAAGGAGGGAGGTGAATTGCATTGAAATATAAAAGATTTTTTTTAAACAGGGATATTAGATTCAAGCATTATTTTTATGAAAATAAAAAGGATTTTTTCATGTCAAAAGTGACTGTTACTGGGCTAAAGGATCATACAAAACCCTTGTTCAAAAATTTTTATATAGGGGCTTCCCTGGTGGCGCAGTGGTTGAGAGTCCGCCTGCCGATGCAGGGGACTCGGGTTCGTGCCCCGGTCCGGGAAGATCCCACGTGCCACGGAGCGGCGGGGCCGGTGAGCCATGGCCGCTGGGCCTGCGCATCCGGAGCCTGTGCTCCGCAACGGGAGAGGCCACAACAGTGAGAGGCCTGCGTACCGGGAAAAAAAAAAAAAAAAAAAAATTTTATATAGAATTTGTTAAGATCCACAAATTAGTTTCTGTGAACCATTCCCTGAGATAGTGGAAATAGCTCACAGATCTTCCAAAGACGAGTTTCTATATATTTGTTGTAATGGGATTTTACCTGTAAAAGTTAAGAAAAAAAAAAAGGGAAAAATTATAAATCAACACTGGTTAATATCAAATTCTAACTTGATTTTTGCTTGTTTGCTGTGAGAATTTAAAATTATACACTCGCAACGTTGTTGCATATGCTACTAATAACTAAGATTTTATTTTAGGGAGCTCCACAATTATTTTTCCATCTCAGCTTTTCAAAAGCCAACAGCTAAGTGACAGTTTTCAGTACACTTTCTTTTTATATAGTGTCTTTCATTGATCTCATTGGTATCATAACTTTCCTATTGTAGTAGAAATTATGCTCAAAATCATTACTCAGATATATTTTGTATCTGTATTTTGCAAAAGTGACAGTTAAATAGCAAATATTTGTGAAGTACTTGCTGAGGGCCCACTGTTCCGCTAGGTGCTATGAAGGTACAAACTAAGTACATAAGATAAAGCCCCCTTAGATTCAGTCACCTTCAGAGTTTAAAAGTAAATCTTGTGAAGGAATCAAAACATGCAAGCATGAAGTGCTTGTAGGTGAAGGTAAGATGTGAGCATTGCCTTGCAAACTCCCGTTCATCCTGCAACACTCAGCTCAGACATCTGCTCCTCTAAGGAGGCATTCCACTAAACTCCCAGGCTGGATTAAATGCCTCTCAGGGTTTTCAGAGAATCCTGGTTGTACCTCCATGTCTCTGTTTTATTGGGTTGGCCAAAAAGTGCCTTCAGTTTTTTAAGTAAAAATAAAAGACATCTTTCATTTTCACCAAGAGCTTTATTGAACAACATATTCACCCTTTTGTTCCACTGTCTTCTGCCATTTTTCAGGCAACTTCATAATTCCATCTTCCCAAAACTTTTTATCTTTTTGAGCAAAGAACTATTCCAGGTGCCTTTTACAGTCTTCCAGGGAATTGAAATTTTTTCCATTAAGAGAATTTTGTAAACACCGAAATAAATGGAAATCCAAAGGTGCAATGTCTGGTGAACACGGCGGATGAGTCAGAACTTCCCAGCCAAGCTGTAACAGTTTTTGTCTGGTCATCAAAGAAACATGCGGTCTTGCGTTATCCTGATGGAAGATGATACGTTTTCTGTTGACTAATTCTGGACGCTTTTCATCAAGTGCTGCTTTCAGTTGGTCTAATTGGGAGTAGTACTTGTTGGAATTAATCGTGTGGTTTTCCGGAAGGAGCTCATAACAGAGGACTTCCTTCCAATCCCACCATATACACAACATCACCTTCTTTGCATGAACACTGGCCTTTGGTGTGCTTGGTGGTGGTTCATTTCGCTTGCCCCATGCTCTCTACCGTTTCACATTATTGTACAGTATCCACTTTTCATCACCCGTCACAATTTGTTTTAAAAACGGAACGTATTCATTACGTTTAAGTAGAGAATCGCATGTGGAAATAGGTCAAGAAGGTTTTCTACACTTAATTTATGTGGAATCCAGACCTCAAAGCGATTAAAACATAACCAAGCTGGTGCAAATGATTTTCAACGCTTGATTTGGATATTTTGAGTACGTCAGCTATCTCCCACGTGGTATAACGTTGATTGTTCTCAGTTAATGTCTCGATTTGATCGCTCTCAACTTCAGCTGGTCTACCTGACTGTGGAGCATAGCCCAGTGAGAAATCTCCAGCACAAAACTTCGCAAACCACTTTCGACACATTTGATCAGTCATAGCACCTTCTCCATACACTACACAAATCTTTCTTTGTGTTTCAGTTGCATTTTTACCTTTCTTGAAGTAATAAAGCATAATATGCTGAAAATGTTGCTTTTTCCTTCCATTTTCAATATTAAAATGGCTACAGAAAAGTTCACCAATTTTGATGTCTTTTTTTTTAAATGCACGCTGATATGACAGCTGTCACATACAATCTAACAAAACTGTTTCAAACGAAGTTAAAGACAACTAAGTGCTACTAGAACCATCTTACGGAAAAAACGGAACGAACCTTTTGGCCAGCCCAGTATCACAGAATTGGAAATAGCTTGATAATTTTAGGTATTCTCCACTACACTCTAAGCTAGTCAAAGACAGGGAACTTAGTACTCATTGTACTTCTAGCTTCTTCTTAACTTCACGTTTGAATTAAATCAAGTACAAATTTTAGAATATGTGTTAGAAATTCCTAGAAAGGTCAGTGCAAGTGTTTTTGAGAGGGAGGGTGAGATGCCTCATAGGAGGAGTAGCCTCAGTGCCCAGGGGAGTTGTTTGCAGGCTTTTTTGTAGTTCCTGCAGCCTGTAGGAACCCTTAAAGGGACTTTCTCTGAATAGGTGAGTGACCTGAAAACCACGTTTTGGAAATATTGATCTTCTAGCAGTCCTGGTCCTATGGATGGTATGATAGATTGGAAGAGGGAGAAACTAGAGGAAAGAAGTTTGCTGAGGGAGGGGTCCGTGGTGTAGATCTCAGCAGAGATACGGACCTGAACTTGGGGTGGTAACAGTGGGAACAGAGTGGGGGAATGGGCGCTTGGCTAGAAAGAAGGACTTTGTGCCCAAGTGATGGTGGTGATCAAAGAGAATGAATCAAAGTTGATTCGATTTTGAGTTTAGAGAATCTGGGATAAAGACATTTCATGGCAAGTCAGAAAGGACCACCAATGTGAGAAGTAAGTTGAGTTTAGTTTGGTATACATGAGCAAGGGAACACTGGGATAACCAAGTAGCAATACGTTTGAACCGTTTGTAAATACAGGACTCGGAGTTTGGTGAGAAGATAGCAGTTGTCAGCATTCAGTAGAAGGGGAAGTTAACGGGAAAGGAGGAGTTTTTAACGGTGTGTGCTGTAAAGACTTAGAGGACTGATTTCTGTTGGCCATTTCCAGGTTGGAGAGACAGGAAGAAAGAGGCAGTCAATGAAACAAGGGCATAATCAGTGAGGAAGAAGGAAAGTCAGGATATTGCAATAAAGGTCCTCGGATACTCGCGGGGGAGAGTTTCAGTGAATAAATGCAATACACAGCGCCAGATGTTACCAGGAAATCAGAGAGATGTGCCCTTAAAAAAAAAAAACTATCACAAGTTATTTGTTTTAAATATTGAGTTTAAATTCCTACAGGACTTTGGACAACACACATAGGTAGTTAAGGTATCTTGTTTAGCCTTAAGGGAGGACCAGCGTTCGGGTATTGGTAGCTTCATTTTGACTTATTCCCAAATTTCGTGATACCACAAAATACAGAGATCAAAAATGTACCCAAAGCATAAAATACACTCTAATGAGATTTCTCAAGGTGAATTATTGTTTGGAGTTGGCTAACTCCTTGCTTTGTATTTTGATTCTTTTCATAGTATTGGCTAAATATTTGTTAAAGAAAATAAATAGAAAAGAAGATACACAAAACCTATCGAGTTGCCACCTCCTTGTAGATCACATTGAATTTATTCAATACCAGGTAATCATTAGATTTTTCATTTATCAGAACAACAGAGTTGCCACAGGTGGGCTAAAGAGCAGTGGATCACCTTGATAAACTGTTGGCACGAGGTTTTTGCATGCTTTTCAGAGGAAGTGCTTTTCCTGGTGTCTTGTGCCTTAATCATTTATCTTCCTCCAAGTTTTGTACCTTTCTAATTACAGTGCTTCAGGGATTGTGGTTTTACGTGTGGACTTACTAGGTGGAGTTGGGGGGTGTGGACAGGTGCAGAACGAGATTAGGGAGAATGCTTTTGGTTTTGTGGTGGCGGTTTTGTTATCTGGTGTATAATCATAAAAACTCAGGAACATTCGCGCTTTCAATCAGATGGGTCACACACACCAAAAACTTGAATGAAAAAACCATGGTGTTTGATTGCTAAGCTAGAAATATATTTATTAAAATGTAGTCTTCGGTCTTCACCGTGTTTTCTGTATTAACAATTTTTATTTAGAACGCATGCTGATTCTGCAAAATCTACCCCTTCGGAGACAGACTGCAATGATAACGTCCCTTCTCATAAAAATCCTGCTTCCTCCCAGAGCAAACATGGAGTGAATGGCTTTTTCCAGCAGCAGATGATGTATGACTCTCCACCGTCTCGGGCTGCATCCATTTCCGTAGACTCCAGCCTTTATAACCTGCCCAGAAGTCACTCCCATGACGTCTTACCAAAGGTGTCTCCTTCAAGTACCGAAGCCGACGGAGAGCTCTATGTTTTTAATACCCCATCCGGGACCTCGAGTGTAGAGCCTCAAATGAGGCATGTATCTATTAGTTATGACATTCCTCCAACACCTGGTAATACTTATCAGATTCCACGAACATTTCCAGAAGGAACCTTGGGGCAGACGTCAAAGCTAGACACTATTCCAGATATTCCTCCACCTCGGCCACCGAAACCGCATCCGGCTCATGACCGATCTCCTGTGGACACGTGTAGCATCACACGCACAGCCTCTGACACTGACAGTAGTTACTGTATCCCGACAGCAGGGGTGCCACCGTCCCGTAGTAATACCATTTCCACTGTGGATTTGAACAAATTGCGAAAAGGTCAGCTCCAGTTGGCTTTTCCTGGCTTAGAGGTTAATGATAGAAAATCTCTTTTTCTGAGTATTTGTTCTTGGACGCTTAGCGTGACATTAAATGGCAGTCCCTTTTTTCTTCAGCGCTGCAGTTACCCACTCGGGTAGCAAAGCTGTCAGAGCCTCAGTAGATCCCAGGAAGTGTGTTTGTGCAGGCAGCGTGTGCCTGGGTACATGTTGTGGTGGAAGGGAGAAAGACGAGGAGATTTTCATCCCTAAGAAGTATGGCCTTAGTAATACTTCCCTGCCTCAGGGAGCGTGCACCACTCTCTCTCACTTCCTCTACATCCTGGGTGAGCAGACCCGATGGGGAAGAGGCACAGGAAATGGACCAGCCGCAAAGCCTTTCCCAGTCATACCCTTTCCCGTATTTGTGTCCTATTACGGCCGCTTCTGTGTCACATCTGTTGGGCTCTGTTTCCTTCCGTCCCAGATCAACGGTTTTTACGTTATGTCTACCAGGTGATATTCAGTTGCAATCAGGTCATTCTGCTTTTTGTTTGTTTGATTTTATTTATTTTTAAAGCTCTGAATCTTCTCTCCCCTTACCCCTTAGCCACTTCACTGACTCCTGTACCATCTTCCTAGAGCCTGCCAAAAGTTATAGACTTTGAGAGGAGAAAAATTGAGTCTGGGTTAGCCTCTGAGGGTCCTAAAGTCCTGAAAATAAAAAGCCCAAGTTTAAAAGGCACCCACCCTAAAAACTACATCTGACACTTCTGGATTTTGTGGTAGAGTTATCCAGCTGTTCTAAAGAAGTTAAAGATTTGATGCCTTGTGGATGGTACTTATGTCAATACTTATTTAGCCATTCAACACCAATTTCTAACTTCTTTCTCGAAATGGCTGTAATGTATCTTGAGGTGGTTATAAGTTAGTGAGATATAAGTTATACCCAAGGGTGCAAAAGATAAGAAAACAGAAGTATTTCTTTTCTCCATCTTTAAATAACCCATCTCACTGTCATAATCAAATACTGGTACTGGGGCTTCCCTGGTGGCGCAGTGGTTGAGAGTCCGCCTGCCGATGTAGGGGACACGGGTTCGTGCCCCGGTCCGGGAGGATCCCACATGCCACGGAGCGGCTGGGCCCGTGAGTCATGGCCGCTGAGCCTGCGCGTCTGGAGCCTGTGCTCCGCAGCGGGAGAGGCCACAACAGTGAGAGGCCTGTGTACCGCAAAAAAAAAAAAAAAAAAAAAAATTCTCATACTGGTTAGCATATGAATAAATGTCTGCATTTTCTAGTGGCTTAATGTTTCAATTCAAGATGTTATTCTGTGAGCATCCTTTTTAAGATCTGTGTGTGTGCATGCATGCATATATGAAGAGAGAGAGAGAAGGTCATTCCTGATTACTCTGGGAACTGGCAAAGATGGGGAGAAATATTGATAGTTTGTTCTCTGTTTTAGATGCTAGTTCTCAAGACTGCTATGATATTCCACGAACATTTCCAACCGATAGATCTAGTTCACTCGAAGGCTTCCACAACCACTTTGTAAGTATAATTGACCTTGGCATCATCAAGTGTATTTCATTGTCAAAACCTTCGCACTTAGGACCCTGAGACTAAATGAGATCCTGAAAAAAAGTCCCTTCAGATCCACGTGAATAGGCATAACTTACAATTGTGTTTTCCTGTTTGACAGTAGTTCTTCTTTATTAAAAGAAATGTATGTGTGTTTTAGAAAATCAAAAATGTATTGACAGTGGGGAGTGTATCAAGCGAAGAACTGGATGAAAATTATGTCCCCATGAATCCCAACTCTCCTCCACGACAACATTCCAGCAGTTTCACGGAACCAATTCAGGAAGCAAATTATGTGCCAATGACTCCGGGGACATTTGATTTTTCTTCATTTGGAATGCAAGTGCCTCCTCCCGCTCATATGGGCTTCAGGTCCAGCCCGAAGACCCCTCCTAGAAGGCCAGTTCCTGTTGCAGACTGTGAACCACCCCCCGTGGATCGGAACCTCAAGCCAGACAGAAAAGGTAAGGAGAGCGTGGCATGGTAAAAGGGCCGGGGGTTGCCAGTTGAGATCTGCATTTAACTGTCGTTAAATCCAAAACAAAATCGGGACTAGAAATTCAGAAGTATTTCATATTACCTAAGTTACCAGCTTGTTTAAGTAAAGTAGTAGTGCCGTTTATAGATTAATAATTTTTATGTCATATGTTGATGCCCAGGTGAGATTTTTTTAAGACTCCTATCTCTGGAGCAGAGGTTACAAACTAAACTATTCACAAGGATTGGCAGGCAACAGGAGATAATTAGGAGAGACTGGAATGCCCTTGGCCCGGCCAAATGGAGTCACTAATTACTGCCTGGCTACAATCCTTTGTGGACTTGTGAAGCTAACATGGGCCCCCTAGAGGAAAATCTTCTGATTATCAAAAGAAGTCAAAAATTTGGGGGTTTTTATATGTATTTTCTTTTGATTTTTAAGTTCTACCAGCTAGTTTAATTATTTTAAAAAAAACAAAACATTGCAGACCGTACCACAGACTTTTACAAGCTAGATATGGTCTTTGGCTGGTCTTTTGTAACCTCTCCTCCAGAGTATTTAATATCAAATCAGACTTGAGATTATTAGTGCACTTGCCATGATTCTTTAAGATCAGTAAGGTTGCTTGTATACTCTTTGCATTCTGTGCATATAACAACTTTTTAAAAATGATTCTGCCTTTGCTGGGGTGTAAACAAATGCTTCTAGTCTATTCTTTCATACTGGCCTTCATAAGTAACATTAAATTCTAAGGTGGCATGGTTGGTTAAGAACTCGGTGTAAAAGAAACTTTTCAGCCAATCTGGTAATATGTACCCAAGTTTTTGAAATTTGGGTTCAAGTGGTTAAACCCCAGACAGCCAGCTGTGTTGCCGCAGGCTGCAAGAGTGATTGAATCTCGACAACCAAGTAAGTTAGTGTATTGGCTGTGAGATGCGTGGCACAGTTTCTGGGGAATTCAGCACATTTGAAGAGTCTCGTATGCTCTATGTAGCTGTTTTTAAAAAGCATGTGATGTTTGTGTCAGTTTCTCATTAACCTGGGCTTGGATCATTAATAGTCATTCTAATTAAGTTCCCGGTGTGGGAGACAGAGACTGAGACTCAGAGTATCTTAAGAAAATGAGTTTTGTTTTGTTTTGCTTTTAAGAAAGTAAATGAAAAGAGAACGTTAGCGGCAACTGAGACACTCCTGGGAGGCTGTCACTTTGTCCTGCTCTCCCTGCATTTCTGTCCTCTGGAAACTCTTTGATCCTGCTTTGCTCTCCCTCACATTCTTTCCTTCTTTCCTGTTTTCTTTTACGCTGCATCCTCTACTTTCCGGCTTTCTGCTGTCAGAGAGCTTTGGCCTCTGATGCCCCTGCGTGGCCTCGATTCCGCCCCGTGCCTCTTTTTTATGGGCCCTCACAGCTTCCACACCTGCTGCTAATTGCCTTGTTCATTATTGACTCACTCCAGATCGCTCAGCGAAAGTTTGATTGGTCTCGTTTGTCTGTCCACATCAGGCCACAAGACAGATTGTAGATTGCAGGCGAGCCCACGTGCTGGTTGCTGTTGGGTCAAGGGCTCACCTTTGCTCGGACAGCTGGAAGGATGGTCGCACCCCCGGTCACCCCAGAGGCCCCAGCAGCAGAGCCATGATCAGGGCTGGCTATTTTAGAAACAGTGTGAGCATCCCAGGCTTTTTAGGTGATAACTTTTCCTTTTGTTTCTCTTGGTCCTCATTTGTTTTTAAATCTATTTAGACATCCCTCGTCATTTTCTTCTTTGCATACAACACACAAAAGTATGTTTGGACATGTATAGGTTTATAATTGAGCCCACAGAGGGTGGAAGGATTAAGATGCAAGTGTCAGGAAGTCCGTGAAACATCGAAACCCTCATTTTAATGCGAAACTGGTTCTCTCCTTCTTTTCCTGTAATTAGCGCATGTTGGCAGCAGATCGCTAGTTTTTGACACCAAACGTAACCGTTTTATATCTTGAGGTCCCCACATAAATATGGTCATGGTGTGCTGTGGGTGATGCGTGGAGCTCTGAGTCCTTGCGGCTTTGCTCCCCTGCCTCTCCTTCCTCCGCTCGGGATCTGCTTAACACAGTTTGAAAATTCCCAGTATATTTCACAGTTAATGGTTTCACGTGGTAAGCGCAATGCAGAATCAGAAGAGGTCCCTATTTACATGTTGGAAAGTTTTAGGATCGTAATGAAATGCTTTTAGTATCATCTAGGTCTGGCAGAGTTCACGTACCCCCATATTGTAGTATATGTTATTTTACATAGGCAGCATAATGGCATGTGTATTATACATCATATATATTGCATATATGTGTAATTAAACCTCCCTATGTAAATATATAGTGAAAGTACTATATATTCTACTACATGAGAGACTGTCCAAGTCCTCTAAACCAACCAATGGTGACCCTACTGTAGAACAGAACAAAGTAGGTTGCTTGGTTACTTTTGGAGATTCTGTTTAGTCTTTAAAAAATTAACTGAGCTATTGAAAGACAATCTTGAGCTCATGGGCCAGATTACTGATTTGGTATCATTGCTTAGCTACAAAATGAACTGAAAAAGCACCCAGAATAAAATTTCCACATAGTTTTTGGCGAATTCAAGGAGAATAATAGGTTTAGCAAAACAGTAAAGAAGTTACTTAAAGTCTTAGTTATTAAAAAAAAGGGGGTGGGTTGCTTTTTATTACTCTACTTTTTAAAATAAATATGATACAAGAGAAGGCATGAGAAAGTATCTAATATTGCAAGGCAAACTTTGTCACGTCACTTTAGAAAGTTATAGCTATTCGAGAAAAACATTTTAAAACCCAAATTCAGATCTTGGAGCAAAGTTTATCCATAAAAACTTAAACCGTAAAACAGATGTCTTATTTCGTCCTGAAATTCTTCTCATGGTGCATAGCATCTGATGAGTCTGTTTTCATTTCAAATTTTGTGACATCAGATACATGAGTCTGTCTATTGTTCTAGTATCGCTTATTAACTAAACCTCATAATAAGCAAACCTTATTCTATAAAATATGGCTTGATTAGTTCTAAAACTCAATATAACTAACTCAACACCCAGTATAACTGGTTTCTGTGATTGTCTTCTTGGGAAGGGTCTACCATAAATGAGTGACATTCTAGTCTTGTTTATACCCCCAATTATAGATGTCAGCTGCTGTAGTTAGTAGTACGCATGAGTTTTTCAAATACTTCTGAGTAATTGAAGCTGCAGAAATACGTGCATGTTTTAAACACTTACATTCAATGTATTTTCATGGACACTTTACCCAATCACCCAACTGTGGTAGCTATATTTTCACCCATACTATTTCTGTCACAATAGTATTTGTCCTGAACCGTATCTTGTGTATATTAACAGAGGAGAAAATCATAATTTACATGTACTGTGTTAAATATTAGGAAAGCAGATGAGTCATTGGAAATGCAGGACAAATTCTGTTTTGATTACTTCAACTGAAACTTTTATATTTTAATGGAAAAGCAACTTTGTAAAGTTTGGGAAATTTCTATAAGATATTGTGATTTCTCTTAAAGTAAGTCCTTACATAAATCTACCAGATTTCATCTGTGCATTTAACTGGGCCCATTCACTCTCTTTCTAACGTGATATAGCAGCTGTTCAAGCCTCAGATATACTGTCTTTGTATTTTGTTTGGTTTGGCTTTGTCCATTCATGGCTTTCTGCAGTAGATCTGACCATTAGTTATTGTATTGGTTTTAAAAAAGCAGTGCGAGGTTACTTCTGGTGTTTTCGTATGCTCATTTGGTTAAAATATCTTCAGGTCCTGCTGGATCTTCGCTTTGCTATAGGAAGGATCCGGAAGACCAATCGAGGAGCTTCCCTAGGTGGATCTTTTTGGTATCTTTGCTATAAATATTTGCTCAAGAGAGCTTCTAAAGAAGTTTTTTGAAAGCGATTAAAAATTAACATGCTTTTGGGCTTCCCTGGTGGCGCAGTGGTTGAGAGTCTGCCTGCCGATGCAAGGGGCCACGGGTTCATGCCCCGGTCCGGGAAGATCCCACATGCTGCGGAGCGGCTGGGCCCGTGAGCCGTGGCCGCTGAGCTTGCGCGTCCGGGGCCTGTGCTCCGCAACGGGAGAGGCCACAACAGTGAGAGGCCCGCGTACCGCAAAAAAATAAAATAAAATAAAATTAACATGCTTTTGAAAAACTACTTTTATACTATAATAAATGTTTGGAAGATGGATAAATGATACCAGTCAATATAGCTAGATTTTAATAAACAAGTATTAAAGTTTGACTCTCAAGTCAGATTTTTGGGTTGGTGGTTACAGTTTAAAGGAAATGAGTACAGAGTGCGTTTTTACAGCACAGCCTCTACGTGCGGGTTTTTTTACCCAAATATTCCTGACCTTCCAATATAATTATCATTATTATAGTCCCCTTTATACAATGAGACTATTCAAACAAGTGTAAAAGTTTTTCAGTGTGCTACCTTGATTACTCCTTGGAATTAGCAGAGGATAATAATGTTGTGAATTATTTTTCTTCTTTCTTGATTTCTGAGATGCCTACTGGAAATAGTAGCATCATCTGTGAAACTTCAGATAAGTGAATAATTTAGGCTAAGTTAGACCTATAATGATAGAGAAAATAAATTTTCCACTTTGAGTTGAATTTATGTAAGCAATACCTATTAAAATAATAATCGTGTATGGACTTTTCAAAAAGGACTGCATCTGCTTCTTTGAAGCATGACCTCGTATGACTGCCTTGACCATATCTGGAATGATCAACTTTTGAAACAACATTCAGTTGCTTTTTTTCTTTTTTTTCCTTCAAAGGCAAACACAAAGTTATGACATTGATCAGATGAAACACCACCATCAGATTAAGCTTTAAGAGAACCTCAGCTCATCAAAACAGATTGAAGGGCCTCCCAGTTATAGGATGTACCCTCTGATAGGTCTGGGGTCTGGAAACCCAAGGAAGGACAGGTGGCTTCTCTAAAGAAGCTCCCATTTAGTGGGAAAGTGGAAAAGTAAACACATCATAATTAGCACAGAAGGGGGCTTGTGGTTGAGGTTAGCTCTTGGCCCTGCAGGCGGTCTCCTCTGAGGAGAATCTCAGAGGGTGAGTGGCAATGAAATGATGATAGAGGATCTTCTATCAGAATAAACAGCATACCCAGATCCTTTAAAAAGAGGGGACTGGCTCAGAGTCTTGGGTGGGAGGGAGGAAAGTATGAATGCAGGAACGAATGCCAAATGCCTGGCAGGTGCCAGCTCCTGGGGTTTTTATAATCCATGCTAATGAGTTTGGGCTTTATTCTGAGAACACCATTAAAGGGTTTTATGTAGGCAAGTAACATAATCAGGTCGGCCCCTAGAAAGCTCGTTCTAAGATTTAAGGATACCATAGGGGAAAAATGGTATTTTTTAATGCAAACGGTTATAAAATCACACTTTTTCTCAGCATCTTCTTTAAAGAGTGCTTTGCCCGGTGTTCCAAACCTAGGGTTCTTGACGCCTTGCTTTAGAGATGATCAGACAGGAAGGCATAACAAAAGTCCCTGTCCTGACTCGAAATAGCTGCCTCCACTTGGGGACCTAGAGTGAGTGATTTTTACAAGTTTGGAGGCCACTTGGAGTGTAAGTGGAGGTCATTTAGCCATACCGTGTGAGTTCACTTTCAGAAAAACAAACCAGGTACGTGCAGTGCACATTAAAAAAAGGAAGCCAGGACTTCAGACTTACAGATTCTTTAATTTTCTTGGATAAATGAAAACAAACGATTGCCATTATAAATAGAAAGTAAAATTGATAAAGGGAAATCAGAGAGAACGTGGAATCTAGAGTAACTCTTAAGAGATCTGCTATGGCAACTGCAGACAGAGGAAACAAAGCAGGTGTGGTGGGTCCCAGAAGATAAATTCCATTTCGAACATGCAGTGTGAAAGCCTACAGAACCTCCATGTGGGGTGACTTTGTAGGTATGCCAATAAGGATCTTAGGGGAGATCTGAACCAGAGGTTAAGATTTACCAAGTTGTGCTCCTAATGAGGGAGCAGATCACATGATCCAGAGATTGACAGCCCCGGGTGAGATTGTTTTAACCCCTGAGGGTTAAAGCACAATGGGGTGCTCTTTGCTAAAGAAATGCCTCATGTCCCTTTCTTTGTTCAAACCTAATCTAGCTGAAGCCTCCTTGTAACTGTCTTGGATTTAAAAGCTGAGGCTCAAGTGAGTTATTTAACACTGTTGACTCTTAGAATTTGAGAATCAGTGTATCCCCAGAGTTGGTTCATTTGCTGCCTCTGCCTTAGTCTTATCTCATACCCTTTATTGTGGCACTTAAGTAATTAGAGAAGCATTCCAGTATTTGCCTCTAGGCAGCAGAGGAGAAGTACACACACCTTGGACTTTTTTTCCTTTCTCTCCTCATAAGTAATACTGAGCCATCATTTGAGTATCACTTTCATTTCTGTCTGGAGCATAAATGTCAAATTGAGCCAGGCAGTAAAAATAACAAAGAAATGAAGCTACCAAAATGCCTGAGCGACTGGGTTCAATTCAAGGCAACATTTTCACCTTGAGGCGTTTGTCCTAAACTCAGGCTTAAGTTTTGCATGGAGTAGAAAATACATGGAAATTTTATAAATGCACTATTAAAAAATTCACTTAATACGGTATCTTTCTGTGAAGAGTGCCAAGGAGTACCCTTGAGAGTACTTGAGAGAGTTCGGAAATTTTCATGTTTTATAAGCTAGAAAATCACATTTTCCAGAACTTGTAGATTTTGGTCAAAAAGGTGCTAGAGATCAGCATTAAATCAGCGAACTCTAATATTATTTTCCATCTAATAGATGTCAACTCAGTTTTGTACATGCCAAGAAAAAAGAGGATTTGGTGCCATTGAGAATGAAGGAGTTTAAATTGCTGATTGAAATGATATTGCTACTCTGGCATCCAGGCTTCCAGTGGGAAAAAGTATGAGGCCAGCTGCTGGGTATTAAACCTGTACTTTTCATAAGGCTTTTCAGCAGTACTAGTACATAACAGAGATTAAACGAAAAAAAAAAAAAAAAAAAGATGGCAACTGAATTTATACTTTCCAATTCTCAAATTAAAGCTAGACAGTCAGCAGTTCCAGAATCTAGACATCTAATCCTTGCAAAATGGTGTCACGGGGGCAACCACTGAGTGTTCAGGGAAAAGAAATGCTGGTCTTGGTTTTGACTTTGGAGTAGCAGACATTGTATCAGTAGAACTTCTCTAGAAGGGCGCTTTCAGGTGGTGAAGGAGTAGTCAGATTAAGGTTCTTAAAACACCTCCATCAAGTTAAGAAAGTAGGCCTTGGTACTTTTCGTATGAGACACCAGACTTCAAAGGAAAGATGTACTTGCGATCTGACTGAGAGGTTTTATAATTTTTTATTGGATCCAGTTTTCTAAGGCATGTTAGAAGAGTAACTAACATGACACATGTTTTTCCTCTCTTCCTCCAAATAAAGGTAACAACTAACCAAGAAGTTATGCCACTAAAACCCTACCATCTTTTATAACAGTTTGCTTATTACATTGTTGCATGCAGCTTCGGCGTTCCCATGGTCTTGAGCATGAATGATATGCATAGCCAGACTGAAATAGTCTCCACAAACAAACTTTTGTTTATGCTTTTGAGATGTAACATGTCTGCTCAGGGCTCTGTTGCTTTTTTACAGAATCCATTTTTTTTCCAATTAAAAAAATAACATTATATTAAGAGAGTCTTCTTTTTACCAATTAGGTCAAAGTCCTAAAATTTTAAGACCCAAACCCCATGGTTTAGAGCGAACTGATTCACAAACCATAGGTGACTTTGCTACAAGAAGAAAGGGTATGTACTTTAGCACCGCATGCTCGATGGGGTGTTGGGAATTTATGTATTCTGTGATGTTGTTTCCTTTAAAAGTAAAGGAGAAGAGCCTTAAATACTATTTTGTTGTAAATAAAACTTCCCAGCGCGTAATTTCTAAAGTGAATGCGTCCCATAATATACAGCGAGTATATTTGTTATGCCATTAACAGCAGCATGTTAAATATTTGATAATATATGATATTCAGTCTTTTCCTTTTGCATTATTCTTTTAACCTTTTAGACATCAATAGAGTGTTTTCTTTAAGCTTGTGAGATGCTTGTGAGTTCCAGTTGTCTCCTGTACTTATGTATAATGTATATATTCTGTTCTGAGACAATATATAATCATTTCCATGGATTCATTATTTTATGCCATTACTTGGAATTTGACAGCTAAGCAGCTCTTAGCCTCTGTGTTTTAAAAAAAGTGAAAACATCAGAGTTAAAGAAATACTTGCAAGTGAGCACAGCATTCTGTACATGTCCATTTTAAGTGTATAGGTGAGCAAAATTATTTTAACTCAAACTTAAATCAACGTAGCCTTCAGAAAATCTCATTGAATTTTTTTGTATTTGAGTTGCCAAAAATACTTCGGCATAAACCCCAGAGAATCTACATAATCCTTTAAAATGACTACCTATTTTATAGTTGGAAGGTAATTATAACTTGGTTGATTCAATGTACACATATATGCACAAAGACTAGAGGAGGGACGCCTGGAAAAAATGAAGACTTTTTCTTTAGAGTGGCAGGATGACGTGTAACTAAAATATTTACCTAATATGTTTAAATAGTACCCTAAAATATAATGAATATTAACAAATAATATTGTTGAAGTTCTTTTGCTCATGTCATGAATTTCTGAAAACTGAGTCTTACTTTAAGGGCGAAGAGCTCTGTGGAATATATACTGGCAGAGTAATTAATTGTCCACTGCAATCATAGGGTAAATAAGAAAAGACAACTTATAAATAAAGCTAATAGGAACATTAGCATTTATTTTTACTTAATTTGTTAAAGGATGTTGTTGGTTAAATTAAGCTAAAAATTTGAGACAGTTGTTAAATTGTGGCCTTTTCTCAGAGCAGAGTTTGAGTATAAAGATATAATTATTGCTTTGTTTTATTTGGTTCCAGACTGGGCCTGAATTAATTTAAAAGGTTTGGTTATTAATTCTTTTTGTCAGTTTTTGGTTTTGGCGAAGTTTTGTGTTTATTGCTTCCTAAACATCATTTTATATGTATAGTTGTATAAATGATGCTTCAATGTTGATGACGAGGACTGTTTTTACATAGAAAATTAAATGTCCGTGTTTGAGGATAAAATTAGTGAAAAAAATAAAATAAGGAAATAATGAAAAGTACAAATCAAGTAACTATGAAGGAATTGGGTCACATTACTCTTTCTTGTTCTCATTGTTTATATTCATAAAATATTTACTTAAGAAGCAACATGTTGTAATAATAAAGTTTTATTTAGACTTTCAGTCAACAATCAGGAAACATTATCTGATTTAGCTTTTGCCACTAATTTTTTAGCTGTGTGACCTTGGAAAAATCACAAAACATCAGTATGCTTCTTTTCATGTGTGAAACTAAGCTGGTCCTAGGCGTACAGTGGCTATAATGTATAAATAGAGATGTAGAAAGAGGGTCTTGTTTTGTTTTCCAAATTTCTGTATGCTAAAGTCTCTTTTTTTTTTTCTCTTTTGTTTCAGTCAAGCCAGCACCTTTAGAAATAAAACCTTTGCCAGAATGGGAAGAATTACAAGCCCCAGTAAGATCTCCCATCACTAGGAGTTTTGCTCGAGAGTAAGTCTTTGTTTAAAATACTTAGCTTGATTATGCATTATAATGGAGAGTAACTAGAACAGTGGTTCCCAAAGGATGGTCTGGGGAGCCTCCCTTTTTGGGGTTCTGTGAAGTCAAAACTATTTTCATGAATATACTAAGATGTCATTTGCTTTTCCACTCTCCTTCTCTCATGAGTGTACACTGGAGTTTTCCAGAGGTGGCATAATATTGGACGATATCGTTGTGACAGCTAATAGTGTATGTATTTGTGTACACTTGTCTTTTTAAATTTTTTTCTATTGTAGGTAATGTGGTAAATATCAGTAGATATCACCCATATTAACCAAAGTTCCTTGGGGTTCTCAATAAATTTTAAGAGTGTGAAAGGTTCATGAGGCTAGAAATTTCTGAGAACTACTGCTCTGGAAAATACAGTAGTTTCTTGTAGGGATTATTTAATGGAGATTCATTTAAATGTATATGTGGAAATGAAAAGAATGTTTGTAGTTACAAACCTGTGTTGAATGTGTACGTGTGTGAATATGTGTGTGTGTGTGTGTATGTGTTTATATATATATAAGTTTTTTTAAATAGTAATTCTTAAATCTTCCTTTTTATATCTGTGTCTTTCTACTTATCCTCCACATCACTAGCAATACTTTTTTCGTTGTTCTGCAGAAGGTACTTTGTTGTTGGTTTTTTTTAAACATCTTTATTGCAGTATAATTGCTTTACAATGGTGTGTTAGTTTCTGCTTTATAACAAAGTGAATCAGTTATACATATATCCCCATATCTCCTCCTTCTTGCGTCTCCCTCCCACCCTCCCTATCCCACCCCTCTAGGTGGTCACAAACCACCGAGCTGATCTCCCTGTGCTATGCGGCTGCTTCCCACTAGCTATCTGTCTTACGTTTGGTAGTGTATATATGTCCATGCCACTCTCTCACTTTGTCACAGCTTACCCTTCCCCCTCCCCATATCCCCAAGTCTATTCTCTAGTAGGTCTGTCTTTATTCCCGTCTTGCCCCTAGGTTCTTCATGACTTTTTTTTTTTTTTAGATTCCATATATATGTGTTAGCATACAGTATTTGTCTTTCTCTTTCTGACTTACTTCATTCTGTATGACAGACTCTAGGTCCATCCACCTCACTACAAATAACTCAATTTCATTTCTTTTTATGGCTGAGTAATATTCCATTGCATATATGTGCCACATCTTCTTTATTCTGCAGAAGGTACTTTGATGCTCAGAAATATCCCTTTACAGAAGCAGACTTGAAGACATAGCGAACAAGCTAGTGGTTACCAGTGGCGGGGTGGGGGGGGCTGGAAATAGGGTGGGGAAGTGGGAGGTACAAACTACCTCCCACTACGAGATAAGTGGGAGCTCATCTTGGGTGTAAGATAGGCTCAAGGATATATTGTACAACACGGGGAATAGAGCCAATATTTTGTAATAACCGTAAATGGAAAGTAACCTTTCAGAATTGTGTAAAAAAATCAATTTTTTCAAAAAGAAAATATCCCTTTACAAATAGCTATAAATATTAGCTGTGCATCTGAATGTGTGTGATAAATTGTACAGTAATAAATGCGTACAATAAATGATTGTGAGCATAAATGTTTCTGGAAGAATGTATACTGTCACTCATTTTTACTTTCAAAGCAAATTGAGAAATTTTGATCAGGGTGTGTGTTTGTGATGGTCATCTCTGTAATCAGCTCCTCCAGGTTTCCCATGTCTCCCCGGCCGGATTCAGTGCACAGCACGACTTCAAGCAGCGACTCACATGACAGTGAAGAGAATTATGTTCCCATGAACCCAAACCTGTCCAGTGAAGACTCAGTAAGTAGAATCTTCTCTTAACGTCTCTCTTCCTGAGCAGCCCTTCTGAATCATTCACACTAGACCTTTCTTCCAGTCCATACACCTTACCCTTCCATCTTTCTTTACTTAAGGAAAAAGGATAAAAGACAACTTTTTAAAAATGCTTTTGGGGGCTTCCCTGGTGGCGCAGTGGTTAAGAATCCGCCTGCCAATGCAGGGGACACAGGTTTGAGCCCTGGTCCGGGAAGATCCCACATGCCGCGGAGCAACTGAGCCCATGTGCCACAACTACTGAGCCTGCGCTCTAGAGCCCGTGTGCCACAACTGCTGAAGCCCACGCGCCTAGAGCCCGTGCTCTGCTACAAGAGAAGCCACCGCAATCAGAAGCCCATGCACCACAACAAAGAGTACCCCCAGCTCACCCCGCAACTAGAGAAAGCCCGCACGCAGCAATGAAGACCCAACGCAGCCCAAAATAAAATAAATTTTAAAAATTAAAAAAAAAAACTTTATATAAAAATGCTTTTGAAAAACAGCATCATCAAGTCTAAAACCAATAAAGGGTCAAAGTGTAATATTAATATCTATAAAGTAGATACAAGTTAGTTAAAAATCACAAAATTTGGGCTTCCCTGGTGGTGCAGTGGTTGAGAGTCTGCCTGCCGATGCAGGGGACACGGGTTCGTGCCCCGGTCCGGGAGGATCCCACATGCCGCAGGGCGGCTGGGCCCGTGAGCCATGGCCGCTGGGCCTGCGCGTCTGGAGCCTGTGCTCCGCAGCGGGAGAGGCCACAACAGTGAGAGGCCCGCATAGCGGGGGGAAAAAAAAAAAAAATCACAGAATTTTCCAGTTATATTTATTTTAAGATGTACTTCACTTTTGAAACTATTCAAAAAACTACTTTTTACTGGAAGCATTTTATAATGCATTTCTCCAGACCCACGTCAGCACACTCAGAGTGAAACAGTCTTATGCCGAGGGTTTTTAATAACCTTTCAGTAGTACATCCTTAGGTAGGGCTTAAAGATCAAAGAAGACCTGTTAAAACCTGATTTACTTCAGACTGACTGTTATTACCCCAAGGCCCAAGAATTTTGTAATAGTAGCAAGCATTATGTTCCCCAGAAATCAGGTAGTTGCCAGAAAATACTTCAGATGTTTAAAAATACAAGCCAATTTTAATTTTTTAAAAATCTTTTCCTTTTGCTTTCCCTCAAACCAGAGACACTGCTTGCTCTGTTATTTGCTTTTTAGTAGATAAGTATATCAGTTGGCATTAGGATCCCCTCTGAGTAACAGAAAATAAGCAAATAACAAGGCCTTAAGGCAGACGTTTATTTCTTTCTCATGTAGAATTCCAGAGAGTCAGTCCGTGGTTGTTGTGGCAGCTTTTTGTTCCAGAAGCCCTCGGGGATCCTTGCCCCTTGCCGCTCTCGAGACTGCTGTCCCCTGGGTCTGGCTCACAGGCTCAATAGAACAAGATGATGCTCCAGCCAGCAGATGCACATTCCAGGCTGCAGAATGGAGGGAGGGAAGGAAGAAGCAGCAAAGGATGCAGCCCAATTGCCTCATAGAGAAGGTTCCCAGAAACTGCTGAGTCCAAACTGTTGACCAGGACTTAGCCTCTGGCCACATAAAAACGAAAGGGACTGGAAACCGTAGCCTTTGTACCGAGGGACAGTGGGCCTGACTAAAAACCCCCTTCCCAGTGGAAAGGGGAGAACAGATCATGGGGCACAACCAGGCAGCATATGATAAGCAAATATCTAATGTCAAAATTTGGCATGAATGACATTTTAGTGACTTTATTTTCTTTAAAACAATTCTGTTCAGAGATTCAATATATAAAGCCCTATTTTTTCATTGAATTTATGTCTTTAATGGACTTTAGGCAGAAACAGATTTCTCATGACCATTTGTCAGGGAACAAAAGTAAGTGATTTGAAAAGACTGATTTGATGCTTGATCTAATTAACTTTAAAATATCAAATTCATAAAGTATTCAAAAATGAATAAGATAATTTAAAATATTTTTGTCAATCCTGAATTAGAATACAAACGAACTATATCAATAACATTTTCACTAATGTTTCAAGGTAGGGCAATTTGTATTAACTGACTTTCACTTCTGGGTTTGTAATTTTTCCATTTGATGAGTAGTGTTTTATTATTTTTATTAACTTAATTTTTTTTCTTCATTATAGTAAACAGACTCTAGTAAGAGGCTAAGTAGGGCTTCCCTGGTGGCGCAGTGGTTGAGGGTCCGCCTGCCGATGCAGGGGCCGCGGGTTCGTGCCCCGGTCCGGGAGGATCCCGCGTGCCGCGGAGCGGCTGGGCCCGTGAGCCATGGCCGCTGGGCCTGCGCATCCGGAGCCCGTGCTCCGCAGCGGGAGGGGCCACAGCAGTGAGAGGCCCGCGTACCGCAAAAAAAAAAATCTAAGTAAATCCTCAGTGCTGCCTTGGAGTACATGTTACCCTCAATTTTCATCTTTAGGTGGTTAAATGAATTTTTTTATTACAAAAGTAATTCTTTTCTGAGATACTAAAGAATCTTTTATTTTGCCCAAAATAGTAAATAAACATAAAAATATTGGAAAGGACCTGTAATAGGAAAGTTTGAAAGTATGATTTGTCATGAGTAGGTGTTAGGTGAAGGGAAAAATCTAGAAAAAATCTGTTACAATCAGAAAGTCAAAGGAAAGGAAGATATAAAATTGTTCTTTTATATAGTATAACACTAAGCCAGAAAGGTAATTTTACCTGCACGGTAGAGGTGTCTAAATAACCACCAGATAGTGAATTTCTAAGGTACTAAGGCCCTAAGGGTTAGAAATAGGCAAAAATGTCCCAAGTGAAAATATCCATCTGCCATTCACAATAGAAAAGTCAGCTGTGCCATTTCCATCTTATGCCACCAACTGCAAGGGCTCATCTTAGTCCAAACAACTTTTCCTTAGGAATGAATGTAATAGTTACAGCAATATTTCCCACACCTCTTGGAATTTAGTGTATCAGTGGAGAACCATAGAAGTTCACGATGTCTAACATATGCTCAGGTTGATGAAGTCGGTAAAAAATTAGTCTTGGAGAAGTTGAAACAGGATTGGATCAAATCTGGTTTATAGGGACAATGAAAATTAAATTCTGTACATTGAAATGTTGAAGCACAGTCTCTTTCCTATACTGGTGATCATGGAGCAGGCAGTGTCTAATGAAAGTGAATTGGTGATGCTGCCTGTTTTTTATACAAACATCCAAAGTCAGGCATTCGTGAAATGAACCCTTAATGTGACGCCTGAAATTCAAGTGACAGTACATCATTACTAAAGACATATATATTGTTTGTAACAGCATCAAAAGTATGTTCAATAATTTTATATATTTTTTTCAAGAATTTTAGAAAAACAAAGTACTACTATATTTTTTCTTTTAATTCACAGAACACTTCATAATAACTCTTCGAATCTTAGGGTTTTTCTAAACTGTTTTGGGAAAACACTGGGTTAAAGCCTAGAATGCAGAGACAGGCTGTTCCCAGTTGAGATTAGATTAGATCAAGAGCAAATAGACTTTTTGGAGGGACACACATTTTTAACAATACTTGAAGATGAAAACATTTCCAGTCCTAGTAATTAGACAGAGTACAGTCGAACTAGCAATTCTGAGAAATTCTCTTTAAGAACAGCTTACTGAGATTCAATGTGTACATCATATGAACTCAAGGGTTTCTTTCGTAGCCTACAACACCGTGAATAATTCTAGATGTTTCCAATTAGGGAAATTTCAGGTATGGGCTCTGTCATTACATTTGAATACAAAATTTTACACACACACACACACACACACACCATGCAATCTGGCTTGTTTTTTTATGTGAGAATGAAATATAGAGTCATTTGCAGAAAAAAATTTCAGTTTTTTCATGAATTAGAAGAGGGGGAGGGGATAGCTATTTGTACTAATTGAGCACTGACACTTGCTTACATTTTTTGTGCCCTACATGTTACTGTCAATATTTTTTTAATGTTTTATTAGCGGTAGTTGATAAATTTGGTTTAAAAATCTGTTCCTACAAATAGGGCTGTCACATTCAGTAGTGCAGGTTGCCTACTGCATACACATGCCGCATACAGTATGTAGGATATACAGTAGGCCGCACACATCATGCATCTGAGTACATGCGACCCAGACCATGTCCCCCTCACCAAGAGTAAACTCAGTGTTTTCCTAGCAATTGTCCTTTCCCTAAGTCACAGCTTAGTCTGTTTAACCCAAACAAAATGGAGTAGCAATATGAAAGAATCAGCAGAACCAGATTTATGCAGTTTCCAAATCACGTTGTTCATCCTAACAAGTATAAAATTGTCAAGTTGATTACATCGTTACGGTTTTCTTCAAAAGTATAAGCTAACATGTGAACAATAATACTTTTGTGATAGAAGCCACAGGGATGAAAGTCCCTAATGAATATGTAGTGTCCTGAGAAGTCAGGAACATTCCCAGGTGAGGTTAAAAGCAGCAAGGCGTGGAAACAAGTCATTTGTTGGAGCACATTTGAAGACTGTCATGATCAGAGTAGCGGGTGCATGTAGGGACATAAGTTCACGTCGTCCTTTCCTTTTTATTTAGCATTGATCTTCATGTTCCTAATAACCTATTTCTTTTTCATTTTTCTGCCTCAAGCTTTTTCATTCTTGTTGTTCATTGCTGTCCTCTCCCTTCCTTTTTTCTTTTTCTTTTCTTAGAGAGGAGTC
This sequence comes from Lagenorhynchus albirostris, assembly GCF_949774975.1. NCBI lineage: Eukaryota > Metazoa > Chordata > Mammalia > Artiodactyla > Delphinidae > Lagenorhynchus > Lagenorhynchus albirostris. Next base: position 24,069,556 of record NC_083098.1, read on the forward strand.
CTTCTGTTGTACAGTTCCTATTAGAACAGAAAGGATAAGAAGACAGAAAATTAAGTGGTAAAAATTCCAGGCAGTTGAAACAAAACAGACTTTATAAATGGAGTCAGTATGCATAGCCCTTAGCTACCATACTTATTCTAAATTGATTTTAGTGTGAAAGCCTTTAACTCAAATATAGAACTTTAAAGTTTTTTTTAATTTGAGAGGTGAGCTCAGGGTCTTTCTACTCCGCCATCTTGGTCGATCCCTAAAAAAATTTAATTTGAAAGCATGGACTGTAAGGATCCTATAGTTAAAGAATGTTATTGAGAACAGATATCATTTTAATAGCGTTATTGAGAACAGATACCATTTTAAAATATCATTTTAATAGCGTTGAGTTAGACTATTCCAACTGGGAATTCCCTGGCGGTCTAGTGGTTAGGACTTGGCACTTCCACTGTCGGGGGCCTGGGTTCAATCCCTGGTAAGGGAACTAAGATTCCTTAAGCTGCGCGGCACAGCCAGAAAAAAAAAAAAAAAGGAAAGAAAGAACTGTTGCAGTTAACTGTAGCTTGATGGCCCAGTCTTAGTCTGGACCAAGTTTTACTTTTCAAACTACTTTTAGCTTGCTTACCTATGCTATGTTTTAATCAATTTTTAAAATATTACTTATTTTTCCCCATCCTAAAAGATTATTTAATTTTCTAAGGAGACATTTCTTCAAGCTGTGTCCTCTGAAAATTACTATTTAGGCTTGAGTAGATGGCAAACAAGGTAATAAGCAGTAGTCTCACGAATGTTTGACAGTTGATTTTGTTGTATTTTACTTTCAGAATCTTTTTGGCAGTAATAGTCTTGATGGAGGAAACAGCCCAATGATCAAGCCCAAAGGAGACAAACAAGTGGAATACCTAGATTTAGATTTAGATTCTGGGAAATCCACGCCACCACGTAAGGTAAGTGAAACCTCATTCTATAAATACACTGAGCTCCCATTTGAAACCTGAAGAATCGGGTCTCCTTTGGGGGAATTTTCTTAGTATGTTTAATTTAAAGTCTATTACTTAATGCTTTTTCATAAATCACAAAAGTGTTAGACTGATAAATTTATTTTTTCATCTCTGATGGTATGGAAGTTACACGCTTTGTACTCTCTTAGTGATTACCATCGAAATGCTTACTTACAAAATTCTAAAGTTCCAAAGTTAATCATGGTCTTCACTCCCTTTCCGATGTTAGTTCAAATTACTCCTTTTCTGACTTTCTTGGTATTTTTGTCCAAAAGTTTTAGGGTTTTTTGTTGTTCTTGTTGTTGTTACACTCACAAATTAGACATTAGTAGTAGTAATATTCTTACTATATAGACAATGTTTATATACATTTTCCTACACGTTTACTAACTTCTTTTTTTATCATTCCTTCTTGTGTCTTAGACCTTCCTTCTCTAATCATTTTCCTTCCTCCTTCCTTTAGAAGTTCTTTTCATGGAAGTCTGTTAATGGTAAATTCTTGCAGTTTTTGTTTAACTGAAATGTCTTTATTTTGCCTCATTCTGGAAAATGAGTATTGAGGGTTCTGCGGGGGGAGCAGTTTGAGTTCACAATTCTTAATTGACAGTAAGTTTCTCTCAACGCATAGGAGATACTATTTGCTGTCACCTGGCTTCCATTGTTCCTGTGAAAAGTATGCTGTCAGTCTAATTGCAGTTCCTTTGTAGGTAATCTGTCTTTTCTAGCTGGCTGATGTTAAGATCTTTTCTATATCTTTGGTGTTCAGCAGGTTCACTACACTGTGTCTAGACATCTAGACATAGGTTTTTCTTTATTTATCCTGCTTGGTAGAAGTTGTGCAGTCTTTATTTCTGGATTCATATTTTTTGTCAGTTATGGAAAAGTCTGAATCATTATCTCCCTAAATATTGTTTTTCCACGATTCTCTTTCTTCTGTCCTTTTAGGTTTCTGATTAGACAGTTAGAACTTCTCATTCTGTTTTTCTTATCTTTTACCACTCTTTCATATTTTCTATTTTATCATTTCTTTGCTTACGTGTAAAATTTCTTTAGGTCTGTCACCAAGTTCACTAATTTCTCAGTTCTTCTGCTTAACCTATGTGTTTAATTTTTAATCTCAATATTTTATTTTTCACTGCTGAAGTGACATTCTGCTTGGCTTTTTTCCCCCAAATATGCCTATCTGATTTGAATAGCTTCTTACTCCTTTTTTGTTATCCTATTCCTTTTATTTTTTATTTTCCAATTCCTTTAAACATTTTATACACATATTTTATACTATTTATGCAGTAATTTCCATACCTGAGGTCCTTGGAGGTCTGAATCTGTGTTTACCGTTTCTCACACACCTGATGGCTTGTTTCCTTGTGTGTTCGTGCATTTTTATTGTGAATTTATTTTGCTAAGCATATCTGTGGGAAACCTGCAGACCTAAATTTCCTTCAGAAAGGATTTGCATTTGCTTCTGCTAGGAAGCAGGTGATGCTACCACCCTAGGACTACCTCAGTTTCCTTCAAGGGTCTCTATCCTAACAGGATAGTTTTGGGTTCTGCATTCCTCCCACCCAGGCCTCCTGATTGCACTGCTCAGTTGACGTTCATCCTGAAGACGACACCGTCTTGACCCTTTAGCAGCTCTCTGCTCCCTCCATTTCCCTCACACCTTGGATATTTCCCTTAATTTCTCATGAGCCCAGCAACGCGTTAATAATTACTTTTAAGTTAGTGAGTATCTAGTTGGATTTTATGTAGCCTGCCATTCTTGAAATACTCCTTTTCAAAAAACATTTCTTAACTCTGAAAGTAAACACCTGTACCTGATTCTCAGGACTTGAAAAAGTCAAGCTTAAGCTAAAAGCTAAAAGCAAGCTGTGTCTCTTAAGGTGAACCAGGGGGCTGCTCTCCTTCTTTTCTAAGAATTTCATCTGTTACGGGAGCATTAGTTTGAATTCTTAAATATAATAATTTTAAAATTAAGGGGAAAACAGAGTACAGTTAGGAGAGAGACAGCATTATTAAACTGATTTTTTGGTGACCCAGTAGAATTTCAAGAGTTATTCACAGTGCATATGTGTCTGTGTTTTAAGACTGGAGTTCACGCGGAAGCACCACTTTTTCTGTGGAGGTTTATGGGGTTTTTTCCTTTGCTTTTTAGCAAAAGAGCAGTGGCTCAGGCAGCAGTGTAGCTGACGAGAGAGTGGACTATGTCGTGGTTGACCAACAGAAGACCCTGGCTCTGAAGAGCACCCGTGAAGCCTGGACCGATGGGAGACAGTCCACAGAGTCTGAAACACCAGCCAAGAATGTGAAGTGAAAATGCCGCTTTAATGTCTCTGAACAAAAGAGGACTGAGCTGTAAGGAGAAATCCTGTTTGACTGAAGATAACTTGACCCTTGTACTCTAGGTAGATCCTCAACTGAACAGAGTCGAAGTCAGAGGACCTTTCAGACTTAATCAAGCCATTGAGTTTGTAAATGGTGCTTTGTGGTATCTGAACAATTCATCACATGTAAATAATGTGGGAAAATACTGTTGTTTGGTTCCCAGAGAAACATTTGTTTCGTAGTTAACACACTTGTAGTATTACTGTATTTATGCACTTTTTCATTTAAAACATTGGTTTGGATATTCCCGAATGGACCTTAACATGATTCTGTTGGGAGTTCTTGTTTTCCTCACACTACTCTTAAGAACAATGCTACGTGAACTAAGCTACTTTCCACTGGGAAATTGCTCTTTCAGCTGCAGGGTAACAACATGACGTGAGAAGTAGATTCACAATATACCTTTCTACCTGAAACTTAACGGGGTAACCGTTAGCTTAAACTACAAAGTAGAGTTGGACTTATCATTCATTGCCTTCCAAAGTGCTAAGCATCATGTACCTACTGGTGTCAGGACTTTGCTCTCTGGTTCATGGACATTTGGTTTTCAGTGGTCGGACTTCCTTATATTTTGTTAATTACAGTGTTTTGGGCTCATTAAGTGAAGATTCTGCCAGATGGGATCTTACACCTTGGAAAGAGTGAATAATCACACTATCAAGTAAGCGTACAACTCACTGATGGCATGTGGTGACGATGTGCTCTCACATTTTCAACATGTATTAAACTTTACGTTATTTGCAAAGTGTAGATTATATAACTAATCAGGTACGTACCAGGCACTGATGTGCTAATACAATGATCAGGTTTAGACAGTGAGCTTTAGTTGTATTCGTGTTAGTCCTCTAATGCTGGTTTCCAGTTTGGAATTAATGGCACAATTGACATTCACTGTTAGTTATAGCAACATACTGTGATTTTTAATTAGACAGTCATTCAGATTTATTACTCGAAGAATGAAATTCTGTCTTTTGACACCATAGTGCCCTTTCTATGATTTTTTTTTAAACTTTACTTAATATTCTTCTTGGCCTTATCCTATTTAAATCCCTATGCAATTAATATTTTATATCTGCATTTTTTAAAAAAAACAGATGTTATATAAGTGATTCTCATATGTAGCACCTATTGCTTTTCCAGTAAAAGAATTAAGGCTTGTGTACTGTGATTTATATTCACTGCCCCAATTCAAGAAATATTGGAGCCTTGCTATAATGTGAAATCTTAAAGTCATGGACCTCTTCCAACCAGATTTCTGAAACCACCAGAGGTGTCGTATAATTCTTTCTCACCTATAACATGGTCCTATAGCAAGACCACACATTATCTATAGTAAGGCTACAATTTATCTGTCTTGGCTTTGCAATGTAATTTAGAAAGCAGGTATAGTTATTGGTTTGATTGGTTTTTAACTAAGTTACATACAATCTCTTATGTACTGATTTGAGACTAACAGTGTTTGGAGGGGGCATAGAGATTGAAGAGCCCACAGCTGAGGCATGTTTCCCTCCATGCAGACCTTTAATGTTACCTGAGTACACAGATGTGCCCTGATTTCTGGCCCCTTGGTCACCGTACTGTGCCTAATCAATGTAATGGGTTTATGTCCCCTCCATGAGCTAAAAACGTTCATAACAAGATGAATTGTAGACAAGTAACATTTGATGCTTTTAAATGTTTGCTTCTTTTTAAACAAAAACTAAAACCCAGAACTGAATTTTGAGGTGGATTTTTAAATAAAAAAACATTGTTTGAGTTTGCTGTGAGTAAGCTGTTTTATAATGAAACCACAAAATAGAGTCGAAAATCATTGAAATGTGCCTCAACTGTCAAAACACATAACGCAGTTGATGTGTGAAGATACCAAATTGTGTTGCATGGAGGATAAACATACTCTGAGATTTAGAACACAACAATAAATGTATTGTTAATTCAAAAATAGAAATCTTGGGGGCTTCCCTGCTGGCGCAGTGGTTGAGCGTATGCAGGGGACACAGGTTCGTGCCCCGGTCCGGGAAGATCCCACGTGCCGCGGAGCGGCTGGGCCCGTGAGCCATGGCCGCTGAGCCTGCGCGTCCGGAGCCTGTGATCCGCAACGGGAGAGGCCACAACAGTGAGAGGCCCGCGAACCGCAAAAAAAAAAAAGAAATCTCGTTTTAAAAGCTACCTATCAGAAGAGTCTAAGGCAATAATGAACTTTTTAGTGTAATTTCTCAATTTTTTGCAAGTTACCATTTTGAAGACCCGCAGCACTCAAATCTGTAGAAATTTTCCCATTACGCAGAGTAATTTAAGAATTGAAAATCAGGCAGTTTGTTAAACTAAATCACATTAAACATTGCATTAACAAATTAAATGAAAAGACAGTCTCTTATAGAGCGGTATTTCCCAAAGATTTTTTAGCACTAGAATCTCTTTTAAGTAAACTCTTGTGTAAGCCCAATATGTAAAGCCTGGAAAGTCCATTTGATCTGTGTAACTGTATTTTGAGTCCACATTTATGTTTACTTGTCTTAGAACATTACTAAGAATAACATTTCTAAGTAACACAAATGTGAAATTGGGGTTATAGGTAGTTGGTGAAACCTTAGCCGCCAGTCTGTTTCTATGCCTTGTTTTATTCACATGCTATCAAGAGAATTTTGCTTCATGCAAATGTAAGTAAGTACAAATAATAATAGGGTTTAAACACACATTTCAGGAGATTCTTTAACTAGAAATAGATAAAGTTGTATTCCCAGGTTTATATAAACGTAAATTATCCTGGTAGTGGAAGTTTATACATAAGCAGACTCCAGTGTGGTAAAATAGTGTATGTAACACATTAGAATGTGCATTTTTACTAAGTTTTTAAACTACACACTTTTATAAAAACAAAATTTGAATCGAACTCTTTAATACCCCTAATCGCCCACAAGAAGCTGAGTTTTGGCCAGGCATGGGTTGAACACCACTGGTTAACTGTGTAACAGTTGTGTTATAAATCAGAAGTTTTTTTCTCCCACGTTTGATGCTCTCTACCTTTTATTCCTTCTTTTGAAAAACTGTACAATTTTATGGAAGTTTGAATACCAGTGCGCAGCTCTGCTTTCAAAACTCAAAATTCAGACTTGAATAATGTAAGCTATTTAACCCACAGGATGCATCACCTTAGAAAGCTATAAAAGTGGTTTTTATCTACACTCTATACGTTTTCATCTTTATTTTTATCAATACCATATAAGCTACTGTGAGCGTTTTAGAGAATTCCATAAAGGTACTATGAGTGTGTGTATGTATATATAGCATTGTATTTAATCATAGACTAAGTTTAATTTGATATAGAAATACTGCCATACTTGTACATTAATGTCACAAGTCATAATTCCCTCCGGACTCTTTATATTTAATTCATCGGAGGTCGTAATCTTCATAGTCATAAATGCATTCAAACTGGAAATTGAACACCAGTGTTTGTTTTTCTTTTTCTTTTAGTGGGAAGTTGTCTGCTTTCCCCCTTTAGCAAAAACAGTATTTTTTATATTTTGTTAAACTGTTGACCATTTTATGCCTGTACACTATACCATAGGCATAATTCTTAGATATTCCCAAACACTCTTAGTGCCTCCTTATTTGGCGCATTGAAAGTATTGGTGTTAGTATTTCGAATGAATTATCCTTTAAAAATATACTAGCCTTAAACATTTTAGAAACAACAAGGGGGACGGAATCTTTTTATTCCTATCTTTGGGTCATGTGGTAGGTCTTATCCTCCATTGTTAGATAAGCAGTCAGGTCTGTAACAGGATTGACATAACATGACCAAACCAAGTGGATACAGAGAGAGAGAGGGGCATATCCCAGGATAACAGTTATTGTCAATAACATCAGCTATATGTAAATCTGTATATAATTTAAAATACCAACAACTATGAGGTGAAAAAGCCGTGGTGCCAATGAATGTTGTAGACATCATGGACTTGTTCTGATGAAAAATCACTTGTCGGGTTGTTGAGATGATTGGTTTTAATCTGACTAAATATGTTTATATATCACTACAGCTTGAAATAATTTAGTTCATCCTCCATAGACTTATCTTTCTTTAGGATCAGTATAATGCATATTGTGAGTTTCAACAGACTGTTTCGTCAAGGGATTAACATAGCTTCTGGCTTCCTTTACTAAAAAGATATGGCTTTGTGTGAGTTCTTGTAACCTAAATCAATTGTTGATAATCATTCCAAATTTCCACAGCAAAATCTTATGTATAAACTTATTTCTCCCCTCTTGCACATCTTCTTTTGTAAAGATCCTATTGTAGATATTTTCTGCTACCAAATAAAACTTTTCAAACAATTTGGTTTCAAGACCTTAAGTAGTCAATTTGGATACTGAAACTGTGACCCAATAAGGACATAAAACTTCTATTTCCAACTCTTCCTTAGAGTCTTTATCTAAATCAAAAACCCAATTCTGCCATTAACTACACTTCGCAGTTCTACTTCTATAGGGTCACTCATTTTCTGCAGTAAAGATCCCACTAAATCATGCTAAATATAATAGTCACGCTCTAACCAAATAGAAAAAGCTCCTGAGACCCAGTTGGCCTATGCGTATGCGCGTTATTCCTTCATGTAGCCAATGCTACCAGCACTTTGTTGAGTAAAAGGCCAATAAGTAAGGGCCTGTGTGCAACCTTTACCATCAGGAAATACATTCCCAACATGACTTGGGAAATGATAGCTGGCTGGGCTTCTTCATTTCTAGGAAAGTTTTCAGACACCTCCAGTGCTTCATAAAACCCCAAGAATTACCATAAGTCGCAGCATTTTGCAGCTCTGACTCTGTCATTAGATCATACTTGGGAAATTGGGGAAGAAAATTAAGTTCCTAAAGTTTATTCCTATAATTCATTAGACAGGACTTTATTACTTTTAATCATGGTTATGTTGGTGATTCACTCGTAGCTCAACATGTCTCTGATTTTGTGTGTGGTGCCCAGAGCATTTGGAGGACTCAGTATGTGGTGGTACAGAAAAGAAAACATCACATCAATGTTTTAAAAGCCCACTTTCTCCAATATGGTATCATGATGGTTAATGTGTCAACTTGGCTAGGGTGTGGTGCCCCTGTGTTCATTCAAACACTGGTGTAGACGTTGCTGTGAAGATACTGTGTAGATGTGATTAACATTCCAATCCATTTAGGTAAAGCCCATCACCCTCCATAGTGTGGATGGGCCTCATCCAATCAGTTGAAGGCCTTCAAAGCAAAAACTGAAGTTTCCCATCGAAGAAGGAATTCTGCCCCAAGACCGTAACATAGAAATCCTGTGTGAATTTCCGGGCTGCCAACCTGCCCTACAGATTTCAAACGTGCCGTCCCCATTTCCATAGATAGATGCACAGCATACATGGATGGATGGATGGATGGATGGATGGACAGATTCTTTCTCTGGGTCTACTCCCTATTCATTGTGGGAGGAGACATACAAGGACATGAATACCAGGAAGTAAGGACCGCTGGCAGCATCTTAGGAGGCGAGCTATCACAGAGGCAGAGTTGAGTGTTAAGAGATGACACTAAAGATGGAGGGCCTTAAGGACCAAGGAACTCAAGTGTATTGAGAATTAAGAACTTTAAAATGTCAGAAGACAAAGCCTGGAAAGAGTAGGCCACAGGAAGTCAGGAGATAGTGCTGAACCTGGGTCTATGCGTTTAGCTCTGTGTCCTTATAAATTACAAAGCTATTCAACAGTTAATTGAGACACTGTGTTTTATAGTCACTCTTACTTAATCCTCGTAATACTGTGAAGTAGGTAATGTTATTCTCTCCAACCTTCAAGTTCCAACTTAAACAGTTCCACAAGGCTTTCCCTCAACTACCCCACCCAGAGGTGCTAGCTCCTTCCTCTGAAAGTCACAAAATTGGCGAGTCTCTTCTGATTTTCACTTTGGGCTTTTGTGATGGTATATTAATTTGCTAGGGCTACAATCACAAAGCACCACAGACTGGGTGGCTTAAATAACAGATTTATGTTTTCACGGTTCTGGAGGCTAGAAGCTAGAGGTCAAGGTGTAGGCTGGTTTAATTTCTTCTGAAGCCTCTTTCCTCGGTTTGTAGATGGTCGCCTTCTCACTTTACCCTCACTTGGCCATTTCTCCGGACATGGGAATCCTGGTGGCACATTTTCTTCTTATAAGGACAGCAGCCATATTGAATGAGACCCTCACCTTTATGACCCATTTAACCTTAATTTGCTCTTTAAAGGCCCCATCTCCAAAAACAGTCATATTCTGAGGTACGGGGGGTTGGGTCTTCAACATGAATTTTGGGTGGAACAATTCAGTCCATAATAGATGGCTGTGTTTAGCTCATCTACCTAGCTATATGCACCTTAGAATAAAAACTGTCTTATCTGTCGTTAAATCAGTCACAGCCCTGGCAGGAAAAGATGGCACATTCAAAGGAGTAATTGAAGAGAGTTGAATGAAGAAACTGTTGCAAATCTGTAGATTGGGTGAAGGGAACAAACAAGGGGTGGTTAAGAACCACTAGCAACAGTAAGAAGATATCAGCACTTTTGGAACTAAGGAGGGAAATGGTGCTGTTACTGACACCCAGCAAGAGCTGTCCACCAGCAGACATTTCAGCCTTAGGTAAAAGGACGCAACAACTACCAATTGCAGACCAGCAGGGAGGGAGTCAGGTTACCTCTCCTATGACTTGCCATTGGCTAAAGACAACCAGCAGCCAGAAATAACCCAAGAGATGTAATATCAATACATGGAGGTCATCTTCTCAGGGTACATGGCAAGACAGAGAAGGCAAGAGGGCAGGTCAGACAGAGCAAACAGAGAAAATCCTTCACAGTCGTCATATTTATTACCGTGTCAAACCATCAACGAAATAAAGGGTCTGGAAGATTGGCTTGCTTAACAGCTGATCCAAACTCTTTCTAGAGTGCCATCGTGTACTTCAGAAGCTGTAAGGATAAAAAACTACATTTCCCAGACTTCCTTGCAGCTAGGGCCCGGCCCATCCTCCACTTTCCACCAGTCACATTCAAAGTCAGGAACAGTTCAGTGGAGCGGGAGGCGGAACTCTGCGAAGCATCAGTATTGTTAAATCAAGCCGTTCACTTTTAGTAGATGAAGCGATGGTTCCTGATCCTTGGTCGACAGCTAAGATGGCATATTCTTGGAGCCCACGTCTGTGGTGGCAGCTTCCTGCACCCTCATGGCGCCATGGGCACGTGATCCTGGATTCAGCCACGAGTGAGGTGATTTCTTGAACCCAGATTCCTGATTGTTTCCATGTCTGGCTCTTCTGTGGCATTGTTCTGAGAATCATTCCTAAAGGCCTATACACCTGCTAGTGATTGTTAACTCTATAGTAAATTTCTTTTGGTTTAAAATTGCTAGAGTGGCTTACCCCTGTTGAAAACTGACACGGGCCAGTTTTCCTGCCTCTTGGATTCTGGAATATATTTTTTTCTTATTCTCATATTGCGAAACTGTATAACTAAAGAAAATTGGGGGATGGTGGGAGAGGAGAGGAAAAACACTTGCAATCTGTGTTACTTCCCTTTCTTTGCCTGCAAATGTGCAGACAGATTCTGCTTTTCGCATTTACTGCTGTCATAAATATCTTCCCAGGTGTTAAGCATCTATCTGAATTATTATTTTAAAGACTGAATAATATCCCTTCAAATATTTTAAAATACTTAATGATATCCAATTTGGATACAGGTGTGGGGAAGGGAACACTGGCATATACAGTAAGTCCCCTACATACGAATGAGTTCCGTTCCGAGAGTGCATTTGTAAGTCCAATTTGTTCATAAGTCCAACAAAGTTAGCCTAGGTACCCAACTAACACAATCGGCTATGTAGTACTGTACTGTAATAGGTTTATAATACTTTTCACACAAATAATACATAAAAAAACAAACACAAAAAATAAACATTTTTAATCTTACAGTACAGTACCTTGAAAAGAACAGCAGTACATGGGACTTCCCTGGCGGTCCAGTGGTTAAGACTACGCACTTCCACTGCAGGGGGCATGGGTTCGATCCCTGGTCAGGCAATGAAGAACCCACATGCTGCGTGGTGCAGACAAAAAATAATAAAAATTTTATAAAAAGAAGAGTACAGTAGTACAGTACAACAGCTGGCATACAGGGGCTGACATCAAGTAAACAGGCAAGAAGAGTTACTGACTGGAGGAGGGAGAGGAGGTGGGAGAGGGTAGAGCTGAAGGATCGTCAGCAACAGGACACGGAGGGCAAGCTGCAATTTCACTCACGCCTGACGATGATGGAACACACGTTGGAATCTTTGAAAGTTTGCAACTTGAAGGTTCGTACGTAGGGGACTTACTGTACTACCACTGGGAGCAAAAAGTGGTACAACATTTTGTTTTTTACATTTATTCCATGACTGTTTATTGAGAATCTACATCATGCCAAGTACTGTGCAAGGCTGAGTATTCAGAGATGAACAGACCCAGTCTTGTTCTCCATAATTCACAGTCTAGTGGTACAACTTTTTTTAAAGAGCAGTTTATTGTTACAATTTTAATGTCTTGAAACTATACTTAACCATTAACCAAGCAACTGAATTTTAAGGAATTAACCCTAAAGAATTAATCAAATGTATGCACAATAATTTTAATTTATCTCCAAGGAGTTGGAAGTGTATTCAACAATGGAGGGTTGGTTAAATTGTGCATACATATGTATATAGCCATTTATAATATAGAACAATAATTTTCAAGTGTGTTCCTCTAACAAGAGAGACCTCTGAAACAAAAGGGAGGCCAAGTTTGGGAGGTCCAATGCCCTTTCACCTTGCTTTACTTAGGGTGTCTCTACTTCTTCTGTTTCCACATTGGAAGATAAGTGTAAGATTTTACTTGAAAGATAGGTTCTGCTAGTGGAAAACATCCTAACTGTTGTAATAAAAGTACATTTAATGTCATGAATGGTTTTTCCAAGATATACTGCTGTGTAAAAATTAAGGCTATGTAACTAAACATAGTATAATCCTATGTTTGTATGTAACTAATAGCACTAAAACAGCAGGATATCACTACAGATATTACAGACATTAAAATGATGATTAAAAAGATATTATGGACAACCTTAGGCAAATAAATTTGAAAATTTTATAAAATGAACAAATGGCTATTATAAAAAACTTACTACAGCTGAGAAAAGAAAAGAAAATTTGAATAGTCCTATGTCACCTAAAATGAATTTTATAATTAAAAGCCTTTTTTACAAAGAGAATTCTGGGCTCAGACAAAATCTCCAATAAATATTACCAAACTTTTAAGAAAGAAATCATGCTAATTCTACAGGAGCTCAGGAATGCAAGGTAATACACCACATCAGTAAATTAAAGGGGAAAATATTACACAATCATTTCAATTAATGCAGAAAACTGGTTGATAGATTTCAACATCTATGTATGGTTTAAAAAACAAAATTCTTATCAGCATGAAGTAAAAAAGGAAACGTGTTACAAAGACAAGAATATCTATTTTAAAAATCCATCAGCAAACATCACACTTCATGGTTGTACTGTACTACTGTACTCTTCTTTTTATAAAATTTTTATTATTTTTTGTCTGCACCATGCAGCATGTGGGCTTCATTGCCTGACCAGGGATCGAACCCGTGCCCCCTGCAGTGGAAGTGCGTAGTCTTAACCACTGGACCACCAGGGAAGTCCCATGTACTGCTGTTCTTTTCAAGGTACTGTACTGTAAGATTAAAAATGTTTATTTTTTGTGTTTGTTTTTTATGTATTATTTGTGTGAAAAGTATTATAAACCTATTACAGTACAGTACTACATAGCCGATTGTGTTAGTTGGGTACCTAGGCTAACTTTGTTGGACTTATGAACAAATTGGACTTACAAATGCACTCTCGGTTAACTATAAAATTGTCAACATGGCACAATGGCCTCTTGGTAGTATAGAGTGCAACTGGGAATGCTTCTGGATCATTGTCTGCACAATCCCACCCTGTGAGGAAGTAACCCAATAATAAATTGATCTATTGATTATATTGAGCTGCCTGCTCAGTTTCTGGTCTCAAGATGGCTTCTCAGTTCGGTGGGTACTTTTCTTTCCCTCTGTCCTCCAACACCTAACAACCACAATACCATATGTAAACCTTGATTGGGGGTAAAAAGCTGTATAAGACAATTTAGGCACAAATAGAAAATTGTAAATGGGCTAGATGATAAACGATATTGAAGAATTACTCATTCTCATGTGTAATAACAGTATTATGGTACTGTAGTTGAATAGCCTTCATCAAATGGATGCATGTGGAAATATTTAGGGTTAGAGCATCTGAAAAAATTGCTCACAATACATGGATATGTAGAGAAACAGATTTAAATAAAGCAAATTATTAATAATTGTCAAGGTAGTGAGTACTTATTGTAATATTTTTTCAACCTTTCTATTGAAGAGTTTGATAGTAGAAAATTGAAAAATAATTGAACAGAAAATTGATCTTTCTTATAGAAAGAAAGAAGAAAGAGAAAAAAAGAGAGAAAGAAGAGAGAAAGGAAGGAAGGAATGAAGGAAAGAGAGAGAGAAAGAAAGAAAGAAGGAGAAAGAAAGAAAGAAAAAGAAAAACAAAGAGAAAGAAAGAAGGAAAGAGAGAGAAAGAAGGGGAAAGAGAGGGGAAAGGAGGGAAAGAGTAAGGAAGAAAGGAAGGAAAGAAGGAAGAAGAAATAGAAAACAGAATGGTAAGAATAAATGATATACAGGAAATCCTTGAGTTCATCAGAACATGTTTTTTAAAAGCTATTAGTGTGAATTGGCACTCATTCTAAAAAACATTTAAAATAACGTCTATATGTTTGCATATATTCTTCACATCACTTTTATCAAATTAATATTTCAATCTAAATAAGAGCACAGTGTTTCCCTGGTGGCACAGTGGTTAAGAATCTGCCTGCCAATGCAGGGGACACGGACCAGTTAAAGCCCTGGTCCAGGAAGATCCCACATGCCACGGAGCAGCTAAGCCCATGCACCACAACTACTGAGCCTTCACTCTAGAGCCCGCAAGCCACAACTACTGAGCCCGCAAGCCACAGCTACTGAAGCCCACGTGCCTAGAGCCTGTGCTCTGCGACAAGAGAAGCCACCTCAATGAGAAACCCATGCACTGCAACGAAGAGTAGCCCCTGCTCGCCACAACTAGAGAAAGCTCGTGTGCAGCAATAAAGACCCAATGCAGCCAAAAATAAATAAATAAAATAAATTTATTTAAAAATAAATTAAATAAATAAAAGCACAAAATAATCTTCCTTATGAAGTCTTTTTTCTATATATTTTGAATAAATAATACAATGACATAGTTCAAAACACAAAAAGTATCCCTTTCACATTGCTTTTCCAGATGTGCACTGATAAGCAAATTCATATGTATTAATGCAACTTATAAATTTCAGCTGTTGTTAATTATACTTTTGTTTTTTCCCCGAGATTATATATGCATATTCCCAGCAGCTATGAACTTTTGTTGTTTGGTGGACATCGCCCCCTTGTGCATAAAACCGAATCTACAAGGGAAGTCCTGACAAAAAGTGAAATAAACTTACATGACTGTTCTTTCACAGAATTACAACTGTAAAAGTTTCTTGAAGCTATAGCTTCAATTACTCAGTTCTGACCAGCCCCCAAATATTCACCCTTTTCTTTAAACCCTCATTGAAAGTGTCCCTACACTTGCCTTAGTGATCTCATACGTATTTTGTGATTTTTGGTTTCCAAAGAAATCTCACATCCATATTTTGTTTAATTAGAACAGGAGTTACTGCCCTCCTTTTCTATTGAGATATAATTCACATACCATACAATTCACATTTAAAGTGTACAACTCAATGGTCTTTAGTATATTCAGAGTTGTGCAACCATCATCACAATTTATCTTAGAATATTTTCATCACTCCGAAGAGAAACTTCCTACCTGTTAGTGGTCACTACCCATTTCCCCAACCCTACTTGCAGCCCTAGGCAACCTCTAATCTATTTTGCCTCTGTAGATTTCCATTTTCTAGACATTTATTATAAATGGAATCATACAATATGCTGTGTGGTCTTTTGTGAATTTCTTCTTTCACTTGGCTTAATGTGTACAAGGTTCACCCATGTTGTAGCATGTATCAGCACTTCATTCCTTTTTATAGCTGAATAATGTTCCATTGCAGGGATGCACCACATTTAATTATCCATTCATCAGCTGATGGGCATTTGGATTGTTTCCACTCTTTGGCTGTTATTAATAACGCTGCTACCAACATTCAATTGTCCTCCTTCTACAGTTGCAAAGATGGAAACCTTCTGAGCTGAGACGATCCCTCAAAGGCTTACAATAGGAGGAAACAATTGTCTTCTTTGCCCATTGCCAACACCACCCCAACCACAGTATCAGTCACCACACCTGAGGGCTCCTCTCATCCGCAGTCTCCCCAACCTTCCCCGAATTCCTGTCACCGTCATCTCCAGTTTTTTAACCTCCAAATGATCATCCCATCAGCTATCACCGTCTCGCCCCCTCTCCCTTTGCCAAGCCTTTCCTCTGGTTCTCTGAAAAACCTTATCTCCACTTCATGCCCAATTTGCCTTAATGGAATGTCGGCTCCCCTGAGGAGACCACATGGAACTATCTCCCGGCCCTGGGAGCAGGAAGTGGGTTCCCTTCCTGTCCAGCACTGCTCCCTCCTCCCAAATCCCTAGCAATTTAGCTTAAGACACCACTCTTCTTGTTGCTATAATCTAGTGACTCGTGGTCACCCCTTCTCCTTCAGTGGTCACTCCCTCTTGCCTCACCCCCACTCCACCCCATAGATCACTGTCTGCTCTTTCCTTTTTTTTTTTCAGTGCTCTGGGTGACTTTAATATCCTCCTGAGCAGTGCATACGGAACACTAGCCTCTCTCAGCTCCTTGAACTCTAATGACCTTTTCCTCCACCTCCTTCAGCCATCCACCACCAAGTTTCCACCCTACATCTTACAGAATCAGACCAATTCACCAAACGAACAGTTGACAGAACTGACTTAATTCTCGTTACCATTAGTAAAGTTTACAATCATATCCCCATATCGGATGGGGCAGATTGAACAGCTTTTGATGATTTCCTGTGACATTTTAGTTAGATAGTTTCACTCAGCTTTTAAGGAATGTGTGGTTCAAGTCTGCTCTAACTCCCTGTTTTTGTAGCTGAAGAAAGATGGAGAAGAGAAGACAGGGAGACAAGTTGGAGAGGGGGCTGGGCAGCACATGGTTGGTCAGACTGATGGCCAGGGCGGTGGGAGAGACCTCCTCAGGAAGAGAAATGTGTTACTGACACCCTCATACTATCAATGCATGTTTTGTGATATATTTTGATTGTAAAGACTTCTTATTAACATGTTTTTATAACTCTCAGTCTTTTTTCTCTACCCATATAATAAATGTCCCTCTTTATTAAGTCCATTCTCTTCTCTTCTGCTCCTGCCTTCATTTAATCCTGTATCTTTTCTCACCTGGATCGCTGCTGGGGATCACCTGGCCCCTCTGGGCTCTATTTAGGGCTCCACTCAAGCCTCTCAGGTGCCTTTTGTTTACGTCTGTTTTG
Source organism: Lagenorhynchus albirostris (assembly GCF_949774975.1). Taxonomy (NCBI): domain Eukaryota; kingdom Metazoa; phylum Chordata; class Mammalia; order Artiodactyla; family Delphinidae; genus Lagenorhynchus; species Lagenorhynchus albirostris. Next base: position 24,086,566 of record NC_083098.1, read on the forward strand.
TATTGGAGCATAGTTGGTGTACAATATGGTGTACAGCATAGTGATTCATAATGTTTGAAGGTTATATTCCATTTATAGTTATTATAAAATATTGGCTATATTCCCACCCAAGCCCTGCCTCAGAGTCTGGGATTTAGCGGACATGGGGCAAGACAGGAGACACACCTAAATACGCATTCTGAGGCTGCCAGAGCTGCCTATAGGTTAGTCCAAGCACTTAGGAAACCTGGTATTTGCTAATGCTCAGCATTACGTTCCTTAAAATCCAGGAGGTATTTTTTCCAAGACCTATTCAACAGTAGGTCTTGGCAGAATAGACATTAGGTGTGATTAATTGGATAGATTGTGTGCCGTTTATGAGATGAGATGCCCTTGAGGTTTGGAGACAAAGTTCTGTATTGCCATGTTAAGTCTGAGATAGGGTTCTAAACATTCTCAAAGCAAAGACAAATAGGCTGTTGAATGTGACAAAATTTCAGAGAGAGCACAAGGATCGAGATATATGTCCGGGAGTCCTCACAGTATAGATATATAGAGAGTCCTGGAAATGGATGAGGTCACCCAGGGAGAATGTGCAGTTAGAAAAGAGAATTGGTCTCATGACTAAGCTCAACATGTAGAGATCAAGCAGAGGACAAGGAGTCTGCAAAGGGGACTGAGAAAGAACAGGTACTAATGCAGGAGGGAAACCAGAAGTGTGTGGTCTTAAGAAAGAAGAGTATTTCAGGAAAAAGGCAGTGGTCGAAAGTGTGAAATCCTACTGGGAGGTAAAGTGAGAACTATAAGTCGCTCATGTTTGGAAATTAATCAACTGGAAAAATCAAAAGAGAAATTAGAAAATATTTGAACTAAATAGTAATGAAGATATGACAGTCCAAAATCAATGATCCAAGTATTCATCTCTATAGATTACAAAGAAACCCAAATTAAATTCAAACATGAGAGACTTACAGTAATTTTTTAGTTACTGATTTCTAGCTCAATCCCCCTATAGTCAGAGAAAATACTTTGATTTAAAGTATTTGAAATTTGTCAACACTTCCTTTCTGACTCAGCATAGCCTCAAATTTGGCAAATGTTCTATCTGTTCTTGAAAAGAATGAGTTTCTACAGTTGGTAGGTGCAATTTTCTACGTATATTAATTAGGCCAAGTTTGTTAATCATACCAATCTTACATCTATCCATACTGATTTTTTTTTAGCTCCTTGTTGTATCAGTTTCTAAGAAAGGAATCTGAAATTTCCCACTTGATGGTAGATTTCTCTAATTCTTCTTATAACTTTGTAAAAGTTTGCTCTGAATATTTTGAGGCTTTGCCATTAGATGCCTACGAACTTAGAATTTTTATATTTTCTTGGTAAATTGACCCTTTTATCATTAGGAAGCGTTCCTTTTTATTTCTAGTAATGCTTCTTGTTATTATAACTATACCAATTTTCTTTTGGTTAGTATTTGCAAGGACTATCTTTTTCTATCTCTTTCCTTTGAACCTTTGAGAATACTTACATTTAAAGTGTATCTCTTGTAAGTGGCATTTAGACTAGTTATGTTGTGTTATCCAGTCTGACAATTTTTTTTTCTAACTGGAATATTTAGTCCCTTTCTTGATATCTGCCTTGGAGCCGAGCTGACATGTCCCTGGGGATGTGCCTGGCTTTGAGAATTACTCTTCTGAACCTGTGTATTCTTTCTCCTCATTCCCGTGCTTGACTTTTCCCCTCACCAAAGAGCTGGGCACACAGATCCTGTTGCATTAGTTCTTTAATTATGTGGTGTGGAGCTGGGACAATGGGCCCTACAGCGTGCTTGGAGCTCTGCTTCCCAGCGGGGCGGCGTAAGTTTGCTCCAGATGCCCATTCCTCTGCCAGATTCCTAACAACAGAACACATAATACCTTGTTGAGGAACTAAAAAGAGGTTTTCCTCTTTAATACTAGTCATTTAACATCCTCCCTTCTTTCACTGAAGAAATGACAAGGGATAGTCCCAAATTCCAAACCCCTTTTTTCCCCTCTCTAAGACCACAGAAGCCACAGACATGGGCAAGCTCACAAGCTAATATAAGCTATTTTTCTTTTCTTTAATCTCCTCCAACATTTGGTGGTTCCCAGGCATGTGCTTAGCTCCTACGTAGCCTAGGAAAGTAATCCTTACTTAAACAAAGTCATGTATGAAATAGAAAGTAAATTATTTTGTTTAGTATCAATAAAACTTTATTTCAGTATACTGAAGAACTCTGGCTCACCCTGGGAATGGATAAAACTTGTAATTATAAATGCATTTTAGCCAAACATTTACCCTTTTCTGGACAGACAACATGCAGATATTTATTTAGACAGCAGAAATTTTAGAGAGAAACTGATTTGGGGGCACTTGGGAAGTATCGATTTTGTGTCCTGATGACATCCTTTTGTTTTTCATTGAAGGGCACCTGCTCCATGCAGAAAACCATTTTTGAGTCTCTGTCTCTAAATAACTTTTTTCTCTTGGTCTCAATTAGCTACGAAAAATCATATTCTCAAGGCCAGAATTGTGCACAGGAGAAAAATTAAACACTGTATTACTGAATGTGGTTTAGTGGTGTGTAGTAGGGGCTCAAAATAACAGTGGCTTGCACAACAGAAGTTCATTTCTTCCTCAAGTAAATTGCACTCATCCTTCACTTACATGGTTGCACGGGAGGATGGGAAATGCCTTCCTTACTCAGCATGGCCACGTGTCCAGCTAAAATGAAAGCACTGGATAATGGTAGTTAAAGAACAACTCTTAGTCTGTCATCATCACACACTTTAAAATACTTTCTTGGAATTCCCTGGCGGTCCAGTGGTTAGGACTCCGCGCTTCCACTGCAGGGGGAGTGGGTTCCATACCTGATCGGGGAACTAAGATCCCGCATGCTGCGTGGCACAGCTAAAAAAACAAAAACAAACAAACAAAAAAGACTTTCTCAGGTAACAGCAATATAGGAACTAATGGAGGCACTAACCTTTTGGGTTTTCTTTAGAATTAACCTTCTTCCGCAATTGTGTTTATAGATGTGTATATGTACATCTTGTGTGTAGTACTTATCTAACTTTTTTCTGCAGAGAACCTCATTGCATGCATATATAGTGAGATAGCCTAAATAGCATTTTATCAGCATTATCCTTATAGAAGCAAACTATTATTAACACAGTTCAGATAAAATGGATGACTTCTTTTCCTCTTGAGAGGCTGAATACACAAACTGATCATATATGACAATGGAACTCTGACCCACAACCTGTGTAGCAACCAACCTGAGAAGCTAAACCACAAAAGCCTCTACGGCAATCTGCCCAGAATGATCAGGACTTGGTCAGTGACTGCCAACTTCTCTACTTTTTGCCTCAAACTCAGGACCTAGTCCACATCTAGCTTTTCCATGCCCACAATCTGTAATCAGAACATACCACTATAAAGATTTTCTACTCTGCCTAGAACAAGTGATGGTCACTTTGTTTGTTCTCATTTGGGTGGTCTTCATTCATTTCCACACTCATAATAAGCTACCAGTCTCGAACTATAGGTTTCATCTTTTACTCCAATGCAATTTGGTCTAATTAATCTGCTGTATCATACATTGGCTGTACAGTGCTGTGCAAACCACTTTACCTTCTGTGTCTGTTTCTCTTTCTGCAAAATGGGGACAAATATTACCAATTTCACAAGAGCTAATGTGAAGGCCAAATAAGTTAACACATGTAAAACACCTGTACTAGGACCTAAGTTTACGTCTTGTCTACCCTGAAGATTGTGTAGTGTGTGTTTGCGTGTGTGTGTATATGTATGCATGTGTACATATGGGTATATAAAATCATTTGAAATTAGTTAAGTAAAATTAGAAGATGAATTTATTAAAAGTACATCTGGGCCTTCCCTGGTAGTGCAGTGGTTAAGAATCCGCCTGCCAATGCAGGGGTCACGGGTTCGATCCCTGGTCGGGGAAGATCCCACATGCTGCGGAGCAACTACGCCTGTGTGCCACAACTACTGAGCCTGTGCTCTAGAGCCCGCGAGCCACAACTACTGAGCCCATGTGCCACAACTACTGAAGCCTGTGCTCCTAGAGCCCGTGCACCACAACGAAGAGGAGCCCCCGCTCGCCGCAACTAGAGAAAGCCCGCACGCAGTGACGAAGACCCAACACGGCCAAAAATAAAAATCTAAAAAATAAAAAGTAAGTAAATAAAATTTATAATAAAATAAAATAAAAGTACATCTTTCTCTCTCCAAAACATATCATATATGTTTGTGGCAATGGTAGGGAAGAAAAAAATGCTTTTTCCTTCTACCATCTTAGGTTCTCTGGCTGAGGCCCTGCAAAATTAGACTTACAAAAGATTACAAGAGAAAACCAAACAATTGATTAATGTGTAGTGCACATAACGCAAGAGAAACCTCAATGAAGAGTAATTCAAGGGGTAGTTAGAACTTAGGCTTCTATAGCGTCTTCACAAAAGAACAATAAATTTGTAGAGAAGTGACAAGGCAAAGGACAAGGTTTTAGGCTTTCAAGGGGTGTAAACTGTGGGAAGGTAAATATATGGGGGAAAGCGACGGAGTAAGGTTTGTGCAGATCCATCTGGGTGCCAACCTTCTATCTTCCTCATAGCTATAAAACTTCCCTGGGAGAGGAGAGTTATGACATTCCTCATTTTTCAAAAGTTTCTGCTTTTAGCTCCAGGAAGGCTTCTTTCTGCATCTGTTGATTCTCATTTGCTTCCAGCTCACAATAATCCTCATGCCAAAGTGGCATATTTTAGAGTGGATATTCTGGTCTCCAACACCACCGTGAAACTATGACACTCTGTGACACTCCCAGTCCTCCATTGTTCCCCTCTTCTTTACAAGTGTTAGTCCTGCATCTCTGAAGATACCCCATACCCGCTTCTGCTTCCCCCTTTATCCTTAACAGGCATTTCCCCCAATCAATCTCTTGCATGTCTGATCCTGTCTTGGTGTCTGCTTCCACGAGGGCATGAACACGATATGTAAATAAAATGCCAACCAGCTGAAAGATACAATTACAATCACAATTTCCACCTTAAGGTATCGAGTTGGAATCAAAGTTGCATAAGATTTACCGGTTTGGGCTCCCCTGGTGGAGCAGTGGTTGAGAGTCCGCCTGCCGATGCAGGGGACACAGGTTCGTGCCCCGGTCCGGGAAGATCCCACATGCCGTGGAGCCATGGCCATTGAGCCTGTGCGTCCAGAGCCTGTGCTCCGCAACGGGAGAGGCCACAACAGTGAGAGGCCCACATACCGCAAAAAAAAAAAAAAAAGGATTTACCAGTTTCATAAAGGAAATTATAGCATAATGAAAATAACTACTTCATTGAGAATTTAACTATAACTCCAGAATTAAAATTCGATCTATTTCCAAATATCATGGTACATCAATTCAAAATACTGAAAGAACTGTAGAAGAAAATTCAATGGTAAAAGAATTTTGATTTTAAGTGCTCACCAAAAGGAGTGACAAAAGTGACAAGTAGGAGTGGCCTGCAAAGGTTACAGAGTTTTACAAACTTGTTACAAAGTCAAGGTCCCTGCTCTTTAATTCCTGATTCTCTTACAAAATAGTAAGTAAATGGGTGATGCCTCCTTTGACTTCCGTCCTTCTCTTTTATGTCTGAATGTGAGACTTACAAAATCTCTACTTCCTTCCTCTAGCTAGGCTCTGAAGTAGCCTATCTTCTGAGGGCAGAACCAAAAGTTGTGCTATTTTAAGAATGCAACTCAGTGGGTCTCCTGACTCATAACCAAGTCACAGGATTTCCCCACTTACATACCCTCTGGGGCATTTACTATGGACAGAAGATTAAGTTCAGCACTTGTGAAGAGCATCTATTTTGAGAGAAGTCAAAAGCTGAAAGAATTTTTTAGAATTTATAAGATACTAAGTTCATATCTCCTTTCATGATTCTTACCTAAAGAGGTAAGAATCTAATTTTCAAATGGATGAAATTAACCCCTGGCTCTCACAAAAACATACTTCAAATACAACTTACCTGAATGTATTTCCAATGCAATTGAGCTTAGAATTGACCTTTGATTAAATTTAAACTGTAGATGAAAATTAAAAGGATCAGAGTGCTTGAATGGGAATATTAGTAGATTTTTTAATAAAAAAATTAATCTTCTGTGACACAAATAGACTGTAGACAGTTGCTGGAAATGCCAATCAACGTTTTGCATCTATAACTCTTCCTTTTAAGAGAACCTGCCTCCCATCCTGGCTCCTGCTCAAGAGGTAGTCCTAGGTAACTATATTGGTATCTAGTGGCCCCGACCCCTATTAACACCAAATGAACTTGGGATGAGCACCTGATCTAAACTGGGCTAATCTGTCTCCCAACACCAGGAGTTTGGAATTGAAACACTGATAGTAATCCATGAGATACTACAATGCATAGTCAACTGGAAACTTGGCAGACCATATACATTGTACTTAATCAAGAGCAGTGAAACCAAGAGAAAGTAGAGAAAGCCATTCTAGAGAGACGCAGGAGAATGACAGAAATATATACTACAGTGGTTACCAGCATGGACTTCAGTTGAATTTTAGTTCTTCCACTTATTGTAGAATAAAGAAAAATTAACCAGTTAGGAAGCTACATGATAGTCCAAATGAGAAGTATCTATAATAATTAGGGGCAATGGTGTGTAGGGAAAAATATGCTTCAATGAAAACTATGACTTGTCTAAAGCCTAGAGGACAACCCTCCGGGTTTTCTGATTCTGCAGCAGTTATTTCACAATTCTAAATCACAAATAACTGATACAAATGCAAAATAATTCTTGCCTATAGCAATGCAAATACTGTCTTGTTCAGCAGAGAGTAACTTGACTTTCTTTCCCCACTGTGGAACTGGTTTTCCCTCCTTTGCACATTCACCATTCCTTTACTTCTCATAAATTTATGCGTTTTTGACTTCTCCTTTGAACTGGTTGTAACATCTCATTAATTTCCTCATTAACTAGTTAAATAAAACATACATTTAATATGCATTCTTTTTCATATATGTATGAGAGTCATAATTTTACTTTTTTGAAAAAAATTTTTAGACCGTTTTGAAAGTCTTCCACCAAGATGCCCTGTGGATTCCCCTAACAGGACCAGGTAAACTTTGCCATGAAAAAGTGCACCTCATGGGGAGTTTAAGTCCATGTCTGTCTTTTCTTGGCTCTCAGAGGTGAATCCAAAGCAGCAGATTTGCTGCTTTTCTATTTTTAATTTCCCTATTAATTTTGTTTTGGTTTGGTTCTTTTGCATCTGATCAATTATTTTCCATTAGTGGCAGCAATGACTGGCGATTTGGTTTTGTAGTTTGACCATTTGGTGATTTCCCTAAAAGAATTAGTGTTTTCTTTAAATTCCTTGAAATTCAAGGGCTACAAACCATATAAGATCTCATAAAGTTATTTTAATAAAAGCATTTGAATGCTAACATTTAATAAGCTAATTATAAATAATTGTTACCCAATTTTTTTATACAACTTAAAAATTTTTATTTATTTTTGGCTGCGTTGGATCTTCGTTGCTGCACGCGGGCGAGCAGGGGCTACTCTTCGTTGCGGTGCATGGGCTTCTCATTGTGGTGGCTTCTCTTTGTTGTGGAGCACAGGCTCTAGGCTCGGGTTTCAGTAGTTGTGGCACGTGGGCTCAGTAGTTATGGCTCTCAGGTTCTAGAGCGCAGGCTCAGTAGTTGTGGCACACTGGCTTAGTTGCTCTGTGGCACATGGGATCTTCCCAGACCAGGGCTCGAACCCGTGTCCCCTGCATTGACAGGTGGATTCTTTTTTTTTCCTTTTTTAACATTTTTATTGGAGTATAATTGCTTTACAATGTTGTGTCAGTTTCTGCTGTATAACAAAGTGAATCAGCTATATGTATACATATATCCCCCATATCCCCTCCTTCTTGCATCTCCCTCCCACCCTCCCTATCCCACCCCTCTAGGTGGTCACAAAGCACCAAGCTGATCTCCCCATGCAATGCAGCTACTTCCCACTAGCTATCTATTTTACATTTGGTAGTGTATATATGTCAATGCTACTCTTTCACTTCATCCTAGCTTACCCTTCCCCCTCCCTAGGTCCTCAAGTCCATTCTCTACATCTGTGTCTTTATTCCTGTCTGGCAGGCAGATTCTTAACTACTGCATCACCAGGAAAGTCCCCATTACTTAATTATTAAAACACCAAGACTTCAGATTTGGAGCAGACTCTCAGCTAGTAATTTACTAAAAATGTCACAGATACTCTCTTGAATTTTCATAGCTGTTCTCACATGCCCATACTACAAAACTACACATTAGGAAAACAGAAATTTCATTGTGAGAATTTAAGCTGATGCTCAGAAGTGTCATACATAATGACAGTTCAGATAAATGTCTGTAAATTTATATACTTTAAACAAAGCTTTTGTGGGCCATCTGAGAAGAAGAGTTGGAGAAATAAATGAGAACTCCAATTAGGTAAGAATATTTTATGTGACAGACCTTACACTAATAAATAGTTGTCCTCTACCATCTCTGTGCAGTAGAGTTACCTACAGATAATTCTCTTTGGAGAGGATACAGATACCCCAGGACTATGAAGATTCTGATTCATTTTTTTCTCTCTCTGGTGCATGTTGATGTCTTTTCATCCTTGCACTTAGCTTATAATTGTGATATGCCTTGACTAAAGATGAATAAACTGAAGTTTAGAGAAAAAAAAAGCACTAGTGTTTTATAGAGATCTATTTCCTGCTGAGTGAAAGACAAAAGAGTATTGGGCTTGTTAGTCTTTTGTTTGTCTGTTTATCTATTTCGAGTGCAACTCAATTAAGAATTTTCTGACCACCAGGAAGAATAGCTCTTTAATACCTGGACCAGAGACATATTGTGATGTTTGTTTATTTTTGCTTGACTTGTGGCTGAAATCTTAGAATTGAAACTGTAAGTGCTCTCTATGTGGGTCTGCAATTCAGAAAGACCTTTACTTTTCATTGTGTTTCTTCATTGTGTAAGTGTGTAATGCTTTCCCATCTTAGGGTGTTATTGACTGAATAGGTTAAAACTCTTAAATTAAGCGATCTTGTTCTGATTGGCTAATAGAGGTAAATAAGCACTTACATGGATTAAATATTCCTAAAATTCCCAGAAAATAAACTTCTAATACTTTAAATGTGCTAGAATCTAAAAGGAAAGAAAAGTATTCTTAGCAAAACTAACAAGTGACTTTTTAAGAAGCCAAGCTCACAGAATATAGATGAATCTTTGGCAGACAAAACTAGTTTAATATTTTGGTTTAATAAATCCAGCTGTGCCTTTTCTGATTTATCACTGTTAAGGATAATGCAAGCCTACATTTTACTCTAGTTGGGAATGACCTTCCTAAATTTATACTGGCTTATTGATCAAATAATCTAGCATTACTTCCACTTAATGTTTAAGATTAAAAATATATAAATTTGTGCTTAACTAAATTGAATTATTATTCTGATTTTCAATAAAAGTTACATTTTATAGTATGTTAGATTGAAAATAATTTATTTAGGTAACTTAAAACCTTAGGCTTATATAATTAATTCCCAGATGTTCATTGGATGCCTAAATTATCAATATTTCTAAATCATGGAATGGAAACATTGATTACTGAGCATGATTTTCAGTTTATATGCTTCTGTTTTGTATTTTAAATGCTACAAAGAGGGTACTTCTTTGGGTCTGTTAACGAAGGTGCTTATTTTTGCCACTGTGAGAAGCCTTATAAAGGATGTGTGTGGCTATAGAAAGTTGTGTTCCGTGTATTCATAAGCTTTGCTAGTCTGCTAAAATGCCATATATCATACAGTTCACAATTACTTACCCTGTAGTTTTTGTAAAATAAAAGTTACTTTGGTTAAAAGTTACTATTAATACAAATGATTGAGACCATATACTTAAAAGCAATAGTTTCAGAGAAATACAACTGTGTACCTACTTTTGTTTTTCAAGGAAAATAATTTTTTCGTGAAGCAGCCATTCTCAGGGTTTTTGGTCTACAAACTCCTTTGCACCACATTTCCACCAGCAACGTGTGAGTGATTCATTTTATTGGTATCCTTACCGGCATTCGGCGTTGTAATTCTTTTTAATTTTAGCCATTCTGTTAGGTATGAGGTGACATCTCATTGTGGTTTTAATTTGCATTTTTCTAATGGCGAATGCTTTTGACCTCTTTTGATGTGCTAATTTGCCATCTGTATATCTTCCTCAGTGAAATGTCTCTTCATTTATTTTCCCAGTGTTCTAAATAGACTGTTTGCTTTTTTTCCTGTTGAATTTTGAGAGTTCTTTATATATTCTAGACACTCATCCTTTGTCTGATATGTGTTTTGTAAATATTTTCTCCCACTCTGTAGCTTGTCATCTCACCTTCTTGACAGTCTCTTATAGAGCAAAAGCTTTTAATTTCGTGATTCAATTTATTAATTTTTCCTTCCATTGATCATGCTTTTGGTGTCAAATGTTAAGAACTCTATGCCCAGACCTAGATCCTTAGCATTTTCTCCTATTTTTTTCCAAAATTTTATAGTTTTCTGTTTTACATGAAATCTACTATCCATTTTGAGTTAATTTTTATACAAAGTGTCAGATTTAGGTCAAGGTTCCTTTTTTTCTTCCTGTGGACATTTCTCCAGGACCGTTTGTTGAAAAGCCTCTTTGCACTGAGTCTACATGTTCATTGCTAGTTTATTAAAATAGAGTTGATTTTTGAATGTTTATTTTATATCTTGAAAACTTGCAGAACTCACTTATTAAGCCTTTGGATTTTTTGTAGATTTCTTGGAATTATCTAGTAAATAATCATGTAATTGACAAATAGGGACAGTTTTATATTTCCTTTCCAGCACTGTATTGAATATCAGTGGTGTGAGCAGAATCATTGCCTGTTTCTGATCTTAGAGGAAAAACATTGTCTCACTAAGCATCATGTTAGTGGTAGGTATTTTAGATGCTCTTTATGGAGGAAGTCTCCCTCTTTTTCTTCTTCTGAGAGTTTTTATCATGAAAGGATGTTGAAATTTTGTCAAATGATTTTTCTGCTTTGCTTGATATAATCATGTGAGTTTTCTTCTCTAACCTGTTAATATGGCAGATAATATTAATTAATTTTCAAATATTGAACTACTCTTGCATCTCTGGAATAAATCCTATTTGATCAGGGTGCACAATTCTTTTTATACATTGTATAATTGTACTTGCTAATATTTTGTTAAGGATTTTTGCATCTATATTCATTAAGGATATTGGTCTTTCTTTTATATAGCATCTTTGGTTTGGTATCAGGGTTACAGTAGCTTCATAAAATGATTTGGGAAGTGCATCTACTTTTTTTTTTTTTTTTTTTTTTTTTGCGGTACGCGGGCCTCTCACTGTTGTGGCCTCTCCCGTTGCGGAGCACAGGCTCCGGACGCGCAGGCTCAGCGGCCATGGCTCACGGGCCCAGCTGCCCCGCGGCATGTGGGATCTTCCCGGACCGGGGCACAAACCCGTGTCCCCTGCATCGGCAGGCGGACTCTCAACCACTGCACCACCAGGGAAGCCCGTATCTTCTTTTATGGAGGAGACTGTGTAGAATTTGTGTAGAATTGTGTAGAAATATATGGTAGAAATCTCCAGTAAAGCCAGCTGGGCTTGGAGATTTCTTTTGGGGAGTTTTTAGGTTATGAATTTAATTTCCTAAATAGTTATAAGGCTATTCAAATTATCTATTTCATATTGTCTGAGTTATGGTAGATTTTATTTTTCAAAAAGCAGTCTATTTCATTTAAGTTGTCAAATTTATGTTTGTAGTATTCCCTTTTACCCTTTTGATGTTTTCAGGGTCAGTAGTCATAGATCCTGTTTCATTCCTAATATTGGTGATCTGTATCTTTTTTCTTTGTCAGTTTTCCTAACAGTTTGTCAATTTTATCCTGTCAAAGAACCAATTCTTTGTTTTATTTTGTCTGTTTTTCTGATTTTAATTTCAATGATTTCTGCTCTTGCTTTTATTATTTCCTTTCTTCTTCTTACTCCATATTTTGCTCTTCTTCTAGGCTTCTGAGATGGAATCTTAGATTTGAGACTATTCCTTTTTTTCTGAATGTAAGCATTTAGTACTATAATTTTCTTTTCAGCACTGCTTTAGCTGTTTTCCACAAATTTTGATATATTGTATTTTTCATTCAGTTCAAAGTACTTTTTCTCTTGAGACCTCCTCTTTGACCCATGGGTTATTTAGAAGGGTGTCATTAAGTTTGGAGATGTAATTTTTGGTTATTGATTCCTAGTTTGATTCTACTGTGGTTGAAGAACACTGTATAATTTCAATTCTCTTAAATTTGTTGAGGTTTGTTTTATGGTTTCTCTTGGTATATTTTCTGAAGGTTCTCAAAAAGTATGTATTCTATTTCTGTATGGAATGTTCTATAAACGTTAATTAGATTCTCTTGGTTGATGGAGTTGTTGAGTTCTATATCTTTCCTGATTTTCTGCTTAGTTGTTCTATTAATTATTAAAAGATACCATAGTCTTCACCTATAATTGTGGATTTTTTATTTCTCATTTCAGTTGTCAGTTATTGCTTCTGATACTTTGCAGCTCTGTTGTTTGGTGCATACATGTTTCAAATTGCTATGTCTTCTTGGCGGACTGACACTTTCATCATTATGTAACGTTTTTGCTCTTTGTAATTCCCTTTGCTCTGAAGTCTACCTAATAATGATATAGTCACTCTTGTTTTCATTTGAATAACATTTGAGGGATACATCTTCCCATCTTCTTACTTTCAATCTTTTGAGCAAAGGGACACCAAATTTCTTAACCACAGCTTTGGCTACAGTTAATTCATTTGAAAATATTTCAGGAGTACTGGTGGTTATAATATTTGGGTTCCAAGAAGTTTTTTACCTAGAGCCAATTTAAGAAAGAAGAAAATATCTTTCACAAGGAAGGAAACGCACAGAGGACTCGAATTTTTAACTTGTAAATAGTAGGGGAAAAAAAGGTAATTTTAAATGACTACATAAATACATGAATTAACATCCAGCAGACACAAAGTCACCCACTGATATGAGTTGGTGACCAAATATGAGGGGGGTGCATTGGAACCTTACTTAATGTTTTTGTTTAATAGTAGGAGAATTCTGAAAAAGATACATATGTGATCATTGGTACCTAGTGTTGGAAATCCCCATTCTTAAGATACTCACAAACTCAACACTATTTTATTGTTGTCACGTAGTAGTCAGACTTTATTTTCCTAGACTTTCACAAAATAAATGAGTATGTGAGGAAGACAGCCTCAACATTACTACTTTGCTTTTGATAAACTTAATAAAATCCTTTCTGTTACCATTCAAGGCCAAAATGTTGAGAGAGTCCTGGCTCTTTGGCAACTTTTGTCCTCTGGCAATATCTCTTTGCTCCACTCTATTCAGCATACAACATGCTGTTCCAGCACACTAAATCCAATAGAGGGAATTTTAGGTGTAAACAAAATGTATTTGCATATTTGAGATTAACATGATTTTACATTGTAGTATTCTATATCTGGGAACATGTTTAAAGTAGTAATTCCTTCTAGTGTTTTCGCGACACTACTCCCTTTACCTTCCTCCTTATTAAAAAACAATTAGATTACCCTTCCTACAGCTAGAGGCTGACCCTTAGGCTTATGAGTCTTCAAGATTAGAATACCTAAGACTTGAACCCAGAGCTCACTCTATGTCAGGCACTGTATTAAACACCCTACGTACACTAGGGTGTTTTACAATTAAATGATTAAATGTCATTTAATTCTTATGACATTATTATAAGAATGTTATCCAAACATAAAGTCGGCATAATATAATAGCAAAAAGATGAGAAAAGACTGACTTCAGAGAAGTTAGATAACTTGCCTGCATTCACACAACTACTAAGTTCTTGAGCCTGCATGGGAATCTAGGCTTGCCTGACTCACTAGCCTATTCTCTTGCCACTATACCAATCCTATGTTATACTATCAATTTCGGAACTAGCTGTTAGTTTTAGCCTCTTGGTATTTGAAGAACAACAGGTCTTTGTCATTTGGCCACCATATAAGTACTACCATCTGCCTAACTCAATTAATGTCCCTATAGCTCAATTTCCAGGCATCCTGTCTTTTCTGTAACTCCTCTCTCCCCTTCCTCCCTGCTTCTAGACCCTGCTCAAAATTGGTTTCTCTGTCCCTGTTGTTAGATTAGTGATTCAAACATTCAAACATTGTTTTCTCTTCTTCCTTTTTTTTTTTTTTGGCTGCATTGGGTCTTCAGTGCTGCATGGTCTTTCTCTAGCTGCAGCAAACGGGGGCTTCTCTTGTTGTGGAGCACAGGCTCTAGGCATGCGGGCTCAGTAGTTGTGATTCATGGGCTCTAGAGCACAGGTTCAGTAGTTGTGCATAGGCTTAGTTGCTCCGCGGCATGTGGGATCTTCCCAGACCAGGGCTCGAACCCATGTCCCCTGCACTGGCAGGCAGATTCTTTAACCACTGTGCCACCAGGGAAGTCCTTTCCTCCTTTCTTTTAAGTATCTTTTCTCTATAATTTTCCCCACAAGATTCTCATACAGCGTTCATATGCTCATATGAGAAACGCACTCACAATATAAATGTGTATGTTAAAAAAGACAGTTGTCATTTTGGAGGCAATTTTATTTATTGTTTTTCTTGCTATTTGTTTTTCTTAAATTGTCAGACTTAAGCTTCATCCATTTATATATTCAGTATATTTTTAGGGTTTCCAAACCAGGACCCAAGATATTTACCTTTCATTATAGGGTGAAGAAATACTCTGAATATTAAATAAATGGTATATTCTTTCTACTTAATGTCAATATTAAATAAATATTTACTCATAAGTATTTATTTTATTTTTATTTTTAAAAATATTTATTTATTTGGTTGCGCCGGGTCTTAGTTGTGGCAGACTGGTTCCTTAGCTTTGGCATGAGAACTCTTAGTTGTGGCATGCATGTGGGATCCAGTTCCCTGACCAGGGACTGAACCCAGGCCCCCTGCATTGGGAGCGCAGAGTCTTAACCACTGTGCCATCAGGGAAGTTCTCATAAGTATTTATTGAGTGTCTATATGTCAGCTACTCCCCTAGACACTAACTTTTTACCCTTCCACACAATCTATTTTTGGTGAAAGTATTTTTTAGATATTAAAAATAAGTTTGCTCAATATAATAATACACAAATTCATTTTAGAAAAAATTAAAAAATACAAACAAAAAAGAATTAGGAAATATACACCAACAACAATCACTTTCAATACTTTTATGATTATCCTTCCAAAGTTTTATTCATATTTTTGAACTGCTAAATTTTCTTTTCAGTTAACACTATAGAATAAACATTCTTCTACATTAATTGTTGTTAAAGGTCAAGAATAGTTCATTTTGTGGGTGTACAATAGTTTTAAAATCATACTTTCAATGTTGGACTCTTAGCCTATTGCTAGTTTTTTTGCAATTACATGCGAAGCCTGTGATGAACATCATTTAGGTATTCTTCTTTTCATATATCCTTAGGCGGTTCCTTATAGTCTCAGAAATAGCATTTATAATGGACTGGGGGACATTTTTCCAGATCTCAATTAAAGAATTATCACTCGATTGGTTAAAAGTTTGCAGCCTATATATTCATAGGAGATCCCTTCTGTTTGAAATTCAACATAATCAAGTTTGCTCAAGCCTTAACTCTTTAAAAGTGTGTCTCCTTTATTCAATACGTACTGATAAGATACTGGACATGGGGATACAAAGATGAATAAGAGCCTGTGCAGGGCAGATAGCAATTTATTGCAGTGTGCAGATTTGCTACTGAATAGAACACGCTGCGCTTAAAATCTGCAGCAGATGGGTGCGCAAGACCCTCAGTATGTGTTGAAGAGAGGGCAAGGCAGTGTACAAACCAGTGGTGAATAGTTGTAACATTTCTTAAGAAGAGAAGAATGTACATTTTAATTTAATATTTGGTGGTTGAGGAAAAGATACAACCCATCGCCTCTTATCTATTGATTACTCACGTTTCTCACTTACATGGTGGTGGGCACAGTTTGCTTACTTTCAGCATGTAAATTCAGAGGAAATATCGCCTAACTCTGCACCGAAGAGTAGAAGGAATTTAGAAATGACTGATATAGCTAACATCTGATGACATAAAAAATCACACTAACGGGCACTCTTCCTTAGACAACAAAACAGTGAGACGTCAACTGGAATAACCACAACGTCGTCAACACAGTGGCGTCACGCGTATAAGCGAAGGCGGTTAAAGTGTTAAGGCCTGCCCAGACCTCCATGCTGCAGTAGGCAGCGCAAAACCTGTGCAAATTTTCAGGGAGTGCCGCCGATCGCTGCCAGCCACAGGAGATGCGGCGTCCGGGGACCGTGTGCCGTTAAGAACGCCTGTAGGATTGCACTCGCGTCTTGCCCGGGAGCGGAAGCACAAACCTACGCGTCCGAGCCCTCCCTTGAGGCCCCGCCCACTCCTTGCCCTAGAGCTTGCTGGGGGCCCTGGAGGGGGAGGGGCCAAGGGCGAGGAGGAGAGAATGCGCATGCGCAACTGGAACTCAGTCATTTAGCCAACTATCAATCTCGCGAGTGTTGAAAGTCGGTGGCGTAGGTAGTAGACCTGGATGCAGGCGAGATAGATGATATCTACCACAGGAAGAAGAGGAGGCGGCCAAGTCACTGCGCGCTCCCGGTCCCTCTTTCGCTTTCCTTTCCTTCTCCCTCAACCCTCCGCCCTACAGTAAATCAGCCCGCCTTCCTGACCTCAGTGACCCGGGTGACCCCGCCCACTCTCGTCGACGTGATTCCCGCCGTGAGGTAAAGCGCTGGTGGAACCCCGAGCCCGGCGGAAGAGGAGGACGACGAGAGGGGGAGGCTGCTGGGCCTGGCTAGGGCTCGTCGCGGAGCCGCGGCAAAGGGGGCGTTCGGGTGGTCCTCCCGCTCCTCCACCAGCTCATTGCGACGTAGCCTCCCAGGCCTAGGCCTCCTCCTCATCTCTGCCGGGCCCGGCCTCTGGCAGCAGCGGGTGACGCAGAAGGAACATCATGTCGTCCGCGGCCGACCCTCCGCCACCCCCGCCTCCCGAGAGCGCGCCTTCCAAGCCCGCAGCCTCGGCCGCCGGCAGCGGGAACAACAACAGCAACAAAGGCGGCCCCGAGGGCGTCGCAGCCCAGGCGGCTGCCTCTGCGGCCAGCGCCGGCGCCGCGGACTCTGAGATGGAGGTGAGAGCGGCTCGTGGCGTGGGGAGACGGCGGGATGGGGAGGAGGAACTGGTTCCCTCGCCTCTGTGTTAGTGATGAGACGCAGAGCCGAACTTCACCCCTGTGCACCCAGACTCGGCCTCGGACCCTGTGGATCCGAAATGATGCTCTCACCCTTGCGCCCTGCGCCTAGCCTATCCCAGCCGACTCAAATGGATCTCTGGCACTTCACATTTACATTATTTGTCTCTTTGGCGAACCTTGCCAAACCCTCGAACGCTCTTGTTAGACACATGTTCTTGATTACTGAGGCCGAGTGGGATCTACCTTTTTTTTTTTAAGCTAGACTCCCATAATTCCCTCGCCCATCTCTGAATCTCGATTTTAGTTTCCACTAAACTTGGGGGGAGGGCGAGGGAGATTTCCCCTTAGGAAAGAGGGTAGATGGGCGCGGTGGGGAAGGCATTTAAAAGGGGCGCCTCTGAGGACTTGGGCCTCCTTTTCTTCATCCCGGTCCTTGCGGGGGAGGTATCTGTTCCGGGCAGAAACAATGGCGAGAGCTGGATAGCCGAGGGCGCAGTGGGGATAAGCGGGGCGCAGCTGCTCCCTTGGAGGGAGAGGAGGCTCCTCCCAGGCACTGTTCCATGGGGAGGGAACTGACCAAGGCGGCAGCAGCTGTCTTGAACCCCCATCTCATTTGGGGAGGAGTGATGGATGGATGGATGGATGAATGAGTTAGTGAGTCAGGGGCTTTCAGACCAGCGCAATTCCTCTTTGGGGGCCTTGGCCTTTTTTTTTGAAAATTGGTACCTTTCGCTGCCGAGCCTGTCTTCTGGGCTGGGGCTGGCCGGCCAGGGGATGGTGACAGTACTGCGGGGGTGGAAAGATTGGGGAACTGCCAGGCGGGTCTCTTGGGTGTGCTCCAAGGCTTTGCGATGTCTGGGAACAAAGTGATTGCTTGCTCCTTCCAAATTTTATTCTTGGCCTTCAGTCTGTTTTGAGATATTTTATAGTTGCAGCCCAAAGATTTCTGGGAGTTTTCCATCCTTGGACAGATTGAGCGAAGGTAATACTGTTCTAAAAACGAACGTTGGTGCAGGATTAATAAGGAATTGGTAGCGCAGTTTACCATTGAAGCATTTGGCGCAGTAGTTTTATTTGGGCAACAGCGGTCTAATCTAAGGTGAAGTAACATGTTACTAGTTTTTGAAAGAACTTTTAGGTGACGGTGGGTTTTGGTGGATTAGGACATCTGGTGTTCTGTAGTTTTCAGTGACGAGATTTGTTTCAAATTCATATCTGGTGTTGCCTGTTTTCTCTTTCTTCAGGTTTTAAATGGTTCTTTTGCATTCCCAGGGTTAACTTGGATTCCTGCTTCGTGGTTTAAGGGGGTTTGAAGTTTGACACTAAAAGCAATTGTATGTAAATATGCAGTTCTCTGCAAATTGCTGTCCTTAGTTGTCCTCAGCTTCTCAAAAGGGGCTGTCATTCAACTGTTGGAATAACAACCAAAGTCTCACAAGAGGTGTTACGGAAACATCAGAAAGCAGAATAATTTAAAGCCTAAACTAAATATTTTGGCTTTCAGTTGCTATTTTTAAGTTAAAGTGGAATTAAAGTTTAACTATGAATATTAATGTTACAACAAGTACCAAATGATGTCAGTGGTATTTTTATTTGCCGGATGGGGAAATTGAGTCTTCTGGTAAGTAGAACCCACATCTGGCTCTGAAGCTGACCCTTTCCCCGAATATCTTGCCCTTTCATATTCTTTCAAAAAAGGTGTTTGACGATTTCATTTATTGAAGAATGACTTAGTTATTTTTACCTTCTTAGAATAGGAACATCAGTAATTTTATCAATCTTTTTACTGACTAGTTTTAGTTTTTATTTTTTCCTTCACATTATACTGTGATTTTTCTTTTCTTGGTCTTTTAATTTGGGTTTTTCCAAAATCATTTATTTTCTGACAGAGCCCACTTTCCTAGAAATATTAGCTAGCTTTCCTATGTATTAGGTTAATTTTTTCTTTTTGCTTGGTACTGATAGGTCACGGAAGCAGTCTCATTTTTTGTTTATTATTGTGATCTTTTTGGCAATGTGGATGGGGCCTGTCTTTGTTCATCCTCATTTCTCAGTATTGACTCGACTGATAGGTAGGTACACTGTATACCAATAACTATATGACCTCAAGAGTCCTAAATCCAAACCTTTTTTTTTTTTAATTAAAACTGTGAAAGAAATAATGACTGCTGTTGGAAAGCACATCTTATTTTTTAGGATGTATTTGACCTTCCATGGTATCCCATTACCATTTTGTGAAGTAGGCTAGGTTGGTGGCTTTGTCATTTTTACTTGTGGAGACCAGAGATTTGTGATGAGCTTAAGGTTACACAGGTTCCTACAGGTCTTAGCAATGAAGTTAGACTTGAATTTGGGTCAGTTGACCTCTTAATTTTAGTGCTATACCAGCCCCATCCCCCCAACTTCTTAATCACAGGTAGCTTTATTACAGTATGTATTGACACACACAGATTAGTACATCATTAATGAAAACTAGACTTTCACCAGCTCTTCTTATGTTCTTTTAATGGATGAGTGGAACTTTGCAGTGTAGTTGTTGCTGTTATTTTGTTGTTTGTGGCGTTTTGAATGTCAGGGTGAATAAATTTGCAAAAATAGCACATTTATTACCAGTTAAGGAATCAGATTGTACTTAAAGGGTATTCACTTTAGGCTGCATGATGAAATTTTTTAATTTTCCAGAGGATGGGAATCACCGTGACTAATGCGGCTTTCCAGGTGTATATTTGTGTAGCAGTACAGTAGATACTGCAATTTTATGATTAAAAGGGAACGTATTTTCTCCACATTTTATACTGTTGAATTTAGCTTCATAATTTTTGATTAGAAAATGAAACATTTGCTGAAAGTAATTTTGTTCTGGGATGATGGAGATAATAATCTTGTGTTTCAGTCTTGGCAGTAACCATGCAGTTTACATATTTGGATTAAATAAGTTGTTATCATCATGGTATTTTTCATCAAGGTTTCCTATCAGGTAGGATGACAGCCATTTAAGTATCTGGGAAATTTGGGACAGGAGTGTATTACTTTGAATGTGTTTTGGGCAGAAATCAGTCTAATAATGGTGTGTTGAGTATTCTTGAAGAACAATCCATGATTTTTCCCTCCTACCAGGAAGTATTTGATGATGCGTCTCCTGGAAAGCAAAAAGAAATCCAAGAACCAGATCCTACCTATGAAGAAAAAATGGTATGTTCTAGGCATATGAAGAGTTTTATATAAGCTTTTATTAGGTGATTAAGTGTACTAAAATTGAAGCACAGATACCCAATTTAAATATGTATAATGTGGAGTACTATAACTTTTGTACCTTACTTGACTTACTTGACTGTGTAAACCAAATATAGAAGTATGGCATGAATTCACATATTATGTAAATATGTGGGTTATGCTAACACCCCTTATGTTTTAAGATTTAGCATTGGGAGTGAGGTGAGTTAAAGACCGGAGAAGTAATTATTCAAGGTAATGTTTATTCTGCATGTGTCTGGCATTGTACTCTACTGGTTATAAAGCAAATAATACATGCTCCTTGCCTACAGCCTTCTTATAATATGGATGGGATCTTTACAAAAGAGAATATGAATGTTATACTTGAAAAATACCCAGCTCATGTTTCATATCCTCTTAGGAAACTTTATTTTACCCTGAGTTAACCAGTACCTACAAAGAGCTTTAAATTTAAATTTAGATTCAATAATAATGACTAATAGTGAATGATTATTATGTAGCAGGCCCTGTTCTAAGTGCTTTGTATGGATTAAACTCATTTAATTGTTTTGAAGTCTTAAAAAGTTAAAATAGCAGGTGTAATAATAACACCACTACACAACACAGTATGCTTCTGAAGAGTGGGGACAGTGTCTTCATCTTTCTGTCTTCAACACCCAGAACAATATCTGGCACATAGTACATTTTAACAAATCTTACTTTCCCCTTGTTCTTTGACTTTCTCTTCAATATCAATAAATGTTTATGAATCTCTTAAATAGCTTCAAAATCCTAAAAGTATGCACATGTGTATATGTATACACACATATAGTGTGCATAATACATATTGCAATATGTAAAGTAGAAATGATGTATTATTCTATATGATTTCTATTACATTTATATATGTGTGTATCTGTAACTGTCCTGCTGCCTTTCTTTGCTGTCAAACTTAATTGAAGGAAAAGATATAATTTCCAGCTCTATTTTTCCCATTCGTTCCTTTAACGCTTCACAACTTAGATTCTGTCATTAACACTGTACTAGTGATTCTAATGGCCAGTTCTTTGACTTAATTGTAGTTTGATTTTCCTTGCTGTCACTTGTGTTTGACACCATTGACCACTCCACAGAATTTTTTCTTGCCTTGAGAGACCTTTTTTTCCTTGATGATATCCTATTTACTTGACTAATTCCTTTGTCCTTCTCATTACATTCTGAACATTTGTTCTTGGACAGTTTGATCCTTGTCACTGGTTTTCATCTGCCATCTCTAAGTGAATACTTCAGATGCTTCCAACCATTGCATTTTCATTTGTTTGTTGGACGTTTAAGTCCCTTTGGTACCTCTTATTTAGGAGTATCCAAAATTGAATTCCTTATCTCTACCCCACACTTACACTTAGGATTATCTCAATGAATGAAACTTTCTCTTAATAAATACTCAAGCTGTTACAGTACCTCATAGTTTTAATAGTCTTGGCAAATTTAACTTCATAAATATTTCTCTTATCTTTTCCTCATCACCCTAGTTCAGTATTCTTCTGTTGCATGAATAATTGTGTTGGCATCTTTATTTGGCTCCTTTCTGATGCTCTGGCTTCTTCCACATCTCTTTGTGTTTTTGCAAAGTATATTTACAACACAAATCTGATTATATAATGGAGGTTTTCATGGTTCTTTACAATGCTTCTTGTCTTCACGGTTCCCTTTATTGTAAATTTTTTCTCACTTCCTACAGATTTTTTAGTCTCCTAGTTTAATTTCCTTTTTCAACATCATGATCTTGAGAAGCAGTTTTCTTCCAAGCAACTTCTTTATCATCTGCTAGATCCTATTCATAGGTAAGTCTTGATATCCACTCTTCATTCTTGAACCCAAGATGCTGAGTACTACTTGAGAAAACTAAAATAATAGTGCTGACTGGTACCGGAATAAGTTTATGGTTTTTACTGTCTTTGGCTTTCAACAATCCCATTTAGCCATTCTAAAACTTTGCCACTCTGATTAAGTGTTCTACTCCTTTTCTGCCACACCCTCATTTTCAGTCTTCCTCCACAAAGAATTGCAGGTCCATCATCCATTTACTTCCTCTCTGTTTCCAAGCATGTATGGCTTCTACTGTCGTGGTCGTTTCCTTCTGTCTCAGAGAAAGAAGCTTTTTCCAAGGCTATTGATTTTAATCTTCCATTTGATTTTATGCTTCATTCCTTTTAGGTTCCTAATCTTATTCTATTGTTTCTGATTTTTAGGAAGCGATTTTTCTCCTTAAACCTTTTTTTTTAATTGAGGTGTAGTTGATTTACAGTGTTGTGCCAGTCTGTGCTGTACAGCAGAGTGACTCAGTTTTACACGTATATGCATTCTTTTTTTAATATTCTTTTCCATTATGGTTTATCCCAGGAGATTGGATGTAGTTCTGTGTGCTAAGAGTAGGACCTTATTGTTTATCCATTCTAAATGTACTAGTTTGCATCTACCAACCCCAAATTCCCAGTCCATCCCTCTTCCTCCCCTCCCCCCCATTGGCAACCACAAGTCTGATCTCTATGTCTGTGAATCTGTTTTTATTTTGTAGATAGGTTCATTTTCCTTACCCCTCTTTTAAGATCTCAAGTCATTTTTATCTTAACCTTCTCATTTTTTCAAGCAGCAAGGTCTTTGCTTGTTATTCCCCTCAAACCTTTGCCACAGTTCTACTGAAAGCTTATTCTGTGTGTTCTGAACTTGGTTTTTTGCAACTAGTTTGTAACCGAGAGAGAATTTTGGAAATTATGGAATCTTTTGTAAGGCCCTGGTGAAACTTATATTTAATTCTTTAAGACAGTAGTTCTCAAACTTGACCTTGTAGAAGATAACAGAGAACAGAGATCTTGGATATTTTTGGTCTGATGGATCATGAACCACACTTTGAAAAAATACCACCTTAAGACATCTAGGGCCATTAAAGGTTTTTGAGCATTAGAGAGGTGTGATAAGGTCTAAGAATTGGGGGGACCCCCTCCCTTCTCTGTTGAAACATTACCTCTGTTCGGATTTTCCTGATCTTCCTGGTTAAAATTTCAGTGCTACTTGCACTTGCCATCACTCTGCTTTATTTTTACTTCTGAGTATTCATCATTTTCTGACAATCTTACATAATTTACCAATTATGTTCTGTTTTCAATATTGGATTATAATGAAAACTTCCTAAAGAAACAAAACACCTTTTCTGGTAGACACACAGAAGTATTTTTTGAATTGAATAGGTATTTATGAAGAAAATGTTGATTTGAAAATGTTTTTAAAGAAGTGAAGAATACATATTCAGTGATTTGAATACTGTAGAGTACTTTTACTTTAAAATATCTAGACTCTGACCTATCTGAATTTATTTCCAGAGCTTATTTATCTTGATCCAAACATAGCAACAATAATAGTCTTTTTTAAGTAGCAGCATCTTTCTCATTGCATGTCTTGGCTTTTCTTTTATTATACATGTATTAGGAAATGAAATTGTGCAAAATACATATATGTATATGGATCTCAGTTCAGTACTTTAAAACAGTTTTTTAGTCTTCAGAAACAAACAACTGAAGCTTGTCATCTATAGGACATTACTAAGGAGAAACATGTTGACCTGTTGTTAGTTGTATGGATTGGGCTACATTTGTGGTCCAGTGAAACAGTCACCCTGTGCCTTCCTGATAGCAAATTGGGCTTCAGTTTTACCTTGGTATGATTTAAAAAAATTATGTTTTCCTTTAAAAAATACATAGTTTTTACAACATTACGATGTTTGAGTATCTCTGGTGTTTGCTAGGTAAAATATTGTTTTGGAATTCATTCTAAAATTGACATTTTAAGCATTTATAGGTAGAGATGTTGAGCTGAGTAACTGGTTTCTCTGTTTATTGAACTCTTGTCTTCTTGTTTCTCCTTTTTTTAACCAAACTGTTAGAGTGTCTGTAAAAAGTCTGTTGTCTTAAAGGCTCTAGATTTCCCTTGTTTATTTATTTTTATATTTTTAAAATTTTATGCAGTGTTTCACAGAACTAACCCCCGAGGGTTTTTTTTTTAAATAATTCTACAGCATTTCTATTGATTGATTGATTGATTGATAGGCTGTGTTGGGTCTTCGTTTCTGTGCGAGGGCTTTCTCTAGTTGCGACGAGCGGGGGCCACTCTTCATCGCGGTGCTCAGGCCTCTCAGTGTCGCGGCCTCTCTTGTTGAGGAGCATAGGCTCCAGACGCGCAGGCTCAGCACTTGTGGCTCACGGGCCTAGCTGCTCTGCGGCATGTGGGATCTTCCCAGACCAGGGCTCGAACCCGTGTCCCCTGCACCGGCAGGCAGACTCTCAACTGCTGTGCCACCAGGGAAGCCCCACCCTTGTTTATTTTTATAAAAACTTGATTTCAAGATCTTAAATGTTTTTTGGTTTAAATTCTTCCATTCTCTTTGTGTGATAATAGGGAACATTCAAAGCAGTAGATCTTAGATATGAAAATAAGAAATGGTATTAAGAACTGCATTGGGTTAATGAGTATTTCATGAACTTAATAGATGTTTTTCAAGCCTGATAGCCTTTTAAAATTTAAAACAGCCTAACTGATGAATGACCAATGCATTTTTCCCCCTTCTGAATAAATACACTTGTATTGCATAATGTCTTTTGATTTTTTATTTGATATTTTTCGTCAACTGTATTGAAGTATAATTGACACACAATAGTTTTATATTTGTAATTCAGTGAGTTTTGGCAAACACATGCGGTCATTTAACCACCTTACAGTCATGATGTAGAACAGTTCTGTGATCCCCAAAACTTTTGCTCCTGCCCTCATCCCCTTGCCACTTCAGATCTGCTTTCTACGAAATCACTACTTAGAATTTCATATAAGTTGGATCGTATAGTATGTAGTCTTTTATGTTTGGTTTCTGTCATTTAGTATAATGCTTTTGAAACTCATCTGTGTTGTTACCCATAGCAGTAGTTTGTTCCTTTTAATTTCTGAGATTGTTGTGTGGAGGCATGTTGAAACCTTGATTTCTGAAGTTGTATTAATATTCTGATAAAATGTGTTTTAAAATTTTTTGCAGCAAACTGACCGGGCAAATAGATTTGAGTATTTATTAAAGCAGACAGAGCTGTTTGCACATTTCATTCAGCCTGCTGCTCAGAAGACTCCAACCTCACCTTTGAAGATGAAACCAGGGCGCCCACGAATAAAAAAGGATGAGAAACAGAACTTGCTGTCAGTTGGCGAGTGAGTAATATTTGATACTTAATAGTTGAAGCAAACTTATTTTTGATAGTCTTCATTAGGAGCATAAAATCACTTTATTAAAAAAAATTGTTTTGGTGCTGTTATTTATTTGGCCTGATTGGCTTGGCAGGATATAGCCATACATGTATAAATAAATAAAAATTTGCATAATGCTTTATTTTTATATGGACTGAATAGGGAATTCAGATGTATTCCACTCCTTGGAGTGGAAACAAATGCAGAGCTTAAGCGGCCTATTTAACATCACCTAGAAGGAATTAGAATAATCCAGCTTTGAACTTAGATCTGACTTGCGGTGTGCTCTGGTCTCCTGAACTACATACATGCATTGAGGGTATTGCTGTTATCTGAAGTCTGTGCTTGTGTGTGGATGTTGTGATGATTTATGCCACAGCAGTTTGTTTAAAATTTTTGTTACATACTTAGTTTTCTTTATATAAATTGAAGTGTCAAGGTGTATGATGACACTGTTAGGTGGTGGTTCAATATGTGTAAAGTAATTCTTACATGTTGAATTTATAAATTTTTTTTAGAATTTGTGCTGGTTGGATAACTAAGATGTTCAGTTTGTAATGATAAATTTAGGGCAATCTCAGCTCCCTGGAATGGCTATATGTAATTTCCAAAGTGAAAAATGAAATGTGATCAGTAATTAAAATATGCTAGGTTATCTAAAAGAGGAGAGTACAAACGGTTATCAACACTGTTAAATTTACTACATAGTATACAGAAACATGGAGGTATTAGCTCTATCTCGAGGACATTATCATCAAAAAGCATAGTACCTTAATTTTATTTGGGGTATTCTACTCATCTGATATATCTTTTTTGCTAATCCATTGTTTGTAACCAAAGTGCTTTTGTTTTAATACGTATGAAACTTCATGAGAACTTTGCAATTCAGATGTATTTAAATTTTTCAGACTTGAAGTTTGCAGCTGTTTAAATAGCGTCAGTCTCGTGCTCTGGAAATGCAGACTGCTGTAATGGATATTGTTATGGGGTCATCAGTATGATGGCATGAGAAGAAACACTTCTATTAAGAGCCTGTAAGATAAAGATACCATGTAGTAAATAGATAAAAAAATTGTTCAGCTTTGATCTTATTAGTGTTGGTGAAGAAAAGGAGTCTTGGTTAATAGATTTCTTTTCTACCCATCAAACCATCTTAAATGGAAAATTAGCTTAAGTGAAGTAATTAGGGTAATGGTACTGTCCTGTCCTTCAGTAAAAGTAGATACATGCTTTTTTTCCCCTTTCCATCATCCAGTTAACAATCAATGATGCCTCAATTTGAAGTAATAAAGCATATTCCAGCTTTTATCTTCAGTTTTAACCACCATAATAATTATCTTGATAATATATTGTGAAGGAGATTTTATAAAGAAAAAAACGAAGTTAAAATTCTCAGTTTATGGAGAATAACTTGGGGTTGGGGGGGCGGGTAGATCTTTGCACTAGGTTTCATAGGGTTGGAATGCAGAGAAGCACAAGAAATAACACTTTTCACTAAGACCTTCTGATTAGAAGCACATAAAACAAACAAAAACATCCTTGCGTTTTTATTGCCTTGGCCTGTATTTCTGAGGAATATTTCTCTGTCTGGGAAGGCTGATTATCCTCTCCCATCAAGCATGTAGTTTTGGTAGAACTAAGCAGTAAGTTAGATTTAGAGGTCACAAGAGTGGAATAATCTACTGTTTTCTAATTTAAATGAAAATATTTGTTGAAAATATGAAGGTATAATTGGAAACTTGAGAATTGGGGAGTAAATAGTTTTACTTACCTGAGTCCTTTAGAGATTAAGACATCTGGCAATATTATAACTACAGAAAATTAGTTATTAAGAGGAAGTCTCTGATTCTCTTGGGATGTAGAATCTGGGCAAGTGTATTTAAAATGCTTTGAGTAATTCTGATGAATCTAGTTAAGAGTCATTGCTTAAGCCCAAAGTCTCTATTCTGCATATTCTGCAGCTTTTGGTGAAAGCTGTAGTTTTAAAAATGTGACTTCTGGTACTATTTGAGGTCGGGGGGCAAAATACTTAACTTTAAAATGCAAATTATGAGGTTTTTCTGACTGCATATTTCCTTGAAATTAGATTATCACATTTATGTTTATCAGGTTCTGGTTAACCTAAGGTATTACTCTATTTTAAAAACTGTATGTATATCTTAGAAAGCCATGTAAAACATTTCAGGTTTAAATTTACTGATGATTTCTACTGTTTACTTTTTTGTCTTAATTTACATCCCTGTTAAGAAATTATTGTGTAATCTTGGTCAGCCTCTTGACTATTATGTTGAAATAGTAGCTGGTAGTCAAAATTAAAGCCAAAACTCAAATCACTTGATTTTATTTTAAACTTGACAGCTATCGGCACCGAAGAACAGAGCAAGAGGAGGATGAAGAATTATTAACAGAAAGCTCCAAAGCAACCAATGTTTGCACTCGATTTGAAGACTCTCCGTCATGTACGTTACACATATTTAATTACTTGATCTCTGAAACATCCCCTTGTGAGATATCCTTTGGTTAATGTTTTGGATTTTTCTTGGCTGTAATTTATAAATGGAATTTTTAGTGACCTTTTGAAATTTATTGATAATGAAATGAACTTCAGATATTTTTTGGATGGAAGCCATAGTATATTAGTACAATAGTGGTGCTGTATTTCAAAGGGTCATAAAACGCCATTGTGCTTGTTGTGGCCTGAATGTATATGTAAAACTGGGAATGAAGTTTGCCTTATATTTGCCCTAGATAAGAAGACTAATGTGTAAAAAAGGGCACTTCATAAAGACTGTTTTTACTCATCTTCTGATTTTCTGTTTTAAATTTTTTTCCAAAATGTACTTGTTATTAAAGGTTTTCCAAGAGAAAACATGGTTAACAAGGTTTAGGTTTTACCCATATATGATCTTGGTTGTCTGGTGGCACGGTTGTCTTCACTGAAGCCTAGCGTTTTTTCCCTGACCTCCTTTCTCTGTCTCACTTGATGACAAGTTTGTATGATCATAGTGGTTGTAAGCAAAAAAAAATTTATAATAGTCAATATAGGATGTATAGTTTGGATTTGTTATCTTAATAATTAGCAAACTGAACTTCGGGGAAGATAGGATTTGGTTAGAAATTTAGCAGGCTGGTTAAAGCGTGTACCTCCAGATTTTTTTTTTTTTTTTTGCTACACAGTACGCAGTTTCCATTTCTTTTCATGAAGCTAGAGGCCAGAACCAGATTAACAAGGAGAAAGGAAATTTGAATGATTTGTTATCTCTTTCTCACATTCCTACATTGTAACTAGTTTTCCCAGCATTGATGAACTTTTCATCTCAAAGCAGTGTTTTTCAAAAGGGATGGAGTACAGAATACATAGTTTTTTTAAAAAGTTGGGTTATTTATGATCCATATACTTAGTAATTATTATGGGGTGGGAAATATGTAATAAACCCTGAAAGAGATACAGTTCCTTTTTGTAGGACCCCTTGGAAAAGTAAAAAAAGTAAATTAAGGAAGGGTAAAGGAAAAACAATCTCTTCTAATTCCTATTTCCCCTTTGTTAGGGCAAAAACAAAGTCCCCAGAGGTCATCAGGGAAGGTGAAAACGTTTGGTTAGAAACACTTGTAGTAACATTGAAAAAGGAAATAGAGAGACCAAAGAGTCTCTAGGACCAGTATATGGGTAACATAGGAACTGAGTGATTGAGGTACTCTGATGCCACCTGTCATGGTTCCTGTACTCGGTTGTCTTCCATATCCGTCATCTCCACTCCAGACCACCGCCACTACCTCCACTGATTTGAAACTTGCAAAATTCCCATTCTTAAGACCTAGTAAAGAAAGTACAGTCAGAATAAACATGTGTAGGCCCAAGTTAAACCTCTGAGTATCAGATGGAGGGGGAGCTTCCCACCTGTTTTTATTGTCTTTAAAATGTGCATGTCGTTTTTCTTTTGTTCTTAGATGTAAAATGGGGTAAACTGAGAGATTATCAGGTCCGAGGATTAAATTGGCTCATTTCTTTGTATGAGAACGGCATCAATGGTATCCTAGCAGATGAAATGGTATGTGTTTGATAGCTTTGTACAAGTCCACATTTTATAATTTAAAACCTTATACATCATTAGATTTATAAAAGTTAAGGCTTGCAGCATATAGTTTATTGATTATACTCTAGAACTGTTAGCAAACTAACCCTCTGTCAAACTGATAAAAGCTCACTTTAGTTGCATAAGTGGGATCTTACATCTGTACTTCAGCTGTGAGGAATTATTATCTATGAAAGTATAATACATTTAAAAATAATACATTTTGAGAAACATGCCTTTGGTTGACTTTTACAATGTAATGATTTGGCCATCTCCCTTCAATTCTACAAAACACAGGTGGTGGGGTCAATTGAATGTCATCGAGAAATATTTTATCCATGATGGTAGCTTGTACAGTTCTGTCCCGTAAAACATTATATCTTGTTTACTATTTACTAGTTATGTAGTGAATGTTTTATGTTTCCCTATAGCTATAGTGCCAAGACAATTGCTTAGAGAAAGTATGGAATCAAAAGAGATAGGTCTCAATTCTAGCTCTGCTAGGTGACCTTGGGAAAGTCACTTAAATATCTGGGCCTTATGGAGATGGTAATAGTACATCCTTCAAAGGCTTGTGAAGGTTAAATGACGTAACACTCATAAACTTGACACATACCAAGTTTTTGCCATTTGTTAGCTGTACACATAGCTTTTCTTTTAAATGTTTCCGTATATGTCGGGAAGGATGAATATGGAAGTCTGTTTTGTTTTTGTATTTCATTGCTTTGTGTTTATTTTTCTTTCAGGGCCTGGGAAAGACTCTTCAAACAATTTCTCTTCTTGGGTACATGAAACACTATAGAAACATTCCTGGTCCTCATATGGTTTTGGTTCCTAAGTCTACATTACACAACTGGATGAGTGAATTCAAGAGATGGGTACCAACACTTAGATCTGTTTGTTTAATAGGAGATAAAGAACAAAGAGTAAGTTTCTCATATTTCATTACATTTTTGATATTAAAAGAATTTGAATTTAGGTTTTGTGGGAGGGGGATAACTAGAGGAGGGATAAAAGGAGAGAAAAAGGGTCCAATAATAAGCTTGGTCTTCACAAATATTAGTAATTTATAAGTGGAATATTTTTTTGATGGTTAAGATTTATACTGTGAAAATGGAGTTGTAGACTGTAGAAAGCTATAAGAATATAGTTGTTTTCTCCTGCTTTCTGGGGGTAGTTATAAAATCAAAGGCTGTGTCTCATTCTAGCAGCATTTTCTTTTTTTTTTTTGCTGTACGCGGGCCTCTCACTGTTGTGGCCTCTCCCGTTGCGGAGCACAGGCTCCGGACGCGCAGGCTCAGCGGCCATGGCTCACGGGCCTAGCGCTCCGCAGCATGTGGGATCTTCCCGGACCAGGGCACGAACCTGTGTCCCCTGCATCGGCAGGCGGACTCTCAACCACTGCGCCACCAGGGAAGCCCCATTTTCTTATTTTTAAAAGAAGTTTTGAGTGTGTGAGGTGGTTAGAGATTTAAGGAGCCAGATTTTTAGATTGATGTATATAATGGTAATAGTCATGGAATAGTAATTTGTAATAGTAAATAATAATGTAAATAGTAACGTGATGAGTCGGTATGATAACTATCGAAATAAGTTAAAATATTGATAAGTTGGCACATCCTTTTTGGAAGAAGATATGGAAATAATGACACTATTAAGAGTATAAAATTCAGATTAAAAAATATACTCATACTGCATTGAAGGACTATGTACCTAATTTTGTTTTCCCTTTATTCAGATATCAGTGATGACTAGATTTCTTTTCTCCCTTTTTGTATTCTGTTACAAAATTGCTTATTATGCTTTGAAGCCCAATTGTTTAACCAGTCTTTAGTTTCCTCACCTGTAAAATGAGAAAATTAATAGCAATGTCTTAATAGATCTATAAACATAAAAGGAATGAAAGTGCTTACTGCAAACTAGCCTTTACTCCTTATCTATCTTTATGTCAGAAAACTCTCTATCCTTTTCTAAACCTATGTGCTAAGAATTTCAGCACCTAGTGGAATCGAGGAAAGAAGACATTTTAATAGTTAGTCTGTTGACTTTTGTACCGAAGAATTTTGTCAGTTTGTTTTTACTAAATGGCTCTGACATGATTACTTCATGGTTAATGAAGTTACTTTGAGCTGGTTCTAGCTGCTTGCGTACTATAGATGACTCTTCTTTTTACTCTTTCCACCCCCTTTTACATAGTAGATTACATCCTTGTCATCAGTAAATTTAATGTATAGTTTATTTCTGCATGGTGTAAATTTTTTCTTTTGCTACACAGGCTGCTTTTGTCAGAGACGTTTTATTACCAGGAGAATGGGATGTATGTGTAACATCTTATGAAATGCTTATTAAAGAGAAGTCTGTTTTCAAGAAATTTAATTGGAGATACTTAGTTATAGATGAAGCTCACAGGATCAAAAATGAAAAATCGAAGGTAATTTGATATTTAGATGTGCAAATCATTTGTACCTTAGTTTAGAATTCGATCGATGTACAGAATATTCATTCTAATAATGAATTTGTTTCTTTCAGTTGTCAGAAATAGTGAGGGAATTCAAGACTACAAATCGACTATTATTAACTGGAACACCTCTTCAAAACAACCTGCATGAGCTTTGGTCACTTCTTAATTTTTTGTTGCCAGATGTCTTTAATTCAGCTGATGTAAGTATTTCTTATTATTTTCTAGTTGGAATAATGTTTTTTAATACTATACATTTTTGTAATAGAATTGGCCTGCTTCAGAAATCAAACAAATGGGGCTTCCCTGGTGGTGCAGTGGTTGAGAGTCCACCTGCCGATGCAGGGGACACGGGTTCGTGCCCTGGTCCGGGAAGATCCCACATGCCGCGGAGCGGCTGGGCCCGTGAGCCATAGCCGCTGAGCCTGCGTGTCCGGAGCTCCGCAACGGGAGAGGCCACAACAGTAAGAAGGCCTGTGTATCGCAAAACAAAAAAACGAACAAATGAACTCATAGAAAAAGAGATCAGATTTGTGGTTACCAGAGGCAGAGGGAGGGGGGGAATTGGATGAAGCCAGTCAAAAGGCACAAAGTTTATTGTACTTATTTATCTTCCACTTATAAATAAGTAATAGAGATGTAATGTACAGCGTGATAAACGTAGTTAACACTGCTGTATGTTATACATGAAAGTTGTTGAGAGTAAACAACAACTAAGAGTAATTAATAGTAATAAATCCTAAGAGTTTTCATTACAAGGAAAAATATTTTTTCTGTTTCTTTGATTTTGTACATATATGAGATGATGGATGTTCTGTAAACATTGTGATAATCATTTCATGATGTGTGTAAGTCAAATCATTGTGCTGTACACCTTAAACTTATCCAGAGCTGTGTGTCAGTTTATCTCAATAAAACCAGAAGAATAAAAAAAAAGAATTGGCCTACCTTTCAGTCTACTTGAGATAATCATTACTTTTTCACGCCTTTAGGTAGTTAGCCTTGTGTAACCTACTAAGTTTTGTATGCATTCTGAGAATTTACTTTTGTGCCTTTTGATTTTAGTCTTATTTTAGAAATCATGGTTTGTTCTCTCTGGAATGTCATAGATTCACATTCTTATTTGGTCATCCTGTTGGCCTGACATTGTTTCAGTGGCTCTAGGTGGACTGCTTATGTTTTTAAGCTCAGGGTGTTTTATGCTCAGGGTGTTCCCCCAAGTGAATTTGCGTACTTCATGTTGCCTGTGTTTTAAGTCCCCAGGATGCCCTCTCCCCAAGATGGCCTGCAAGTTTGGTGAAATATGTCTAACCATTCTTTCTTACGGTCTAGCAAACATAGAACCTAATCCTCACCTTTGATAGATTATTTGCAGTGATGGAAATGGTTAATTAACTATTTGAACTGTTGGTTGTACTTAGGAACATAATGTACATTATGTCGAGAGTCTGTGCTTATTAGTAATTTCATTTTTTTGTTGGACTAGAATTCATTTTTGACCCTTAGTTCACATTGCTGGAGTGTGTGTGGCTTTGAAGAGCTTATTCAAATAAGTTCCAAAAAGGTGTTAATTTTGGTTTGTTGTGTTAAGTAAGGATCATTTTAAGAGTAGAGAAAATTGTGTTCTTGAAAGACATTTAGTCAGTGTCATCAAGCTGCTTTAGTTCTGCTTTATGTATTTTGATTTTGTTTTTGAGATAATTTTTTTCCTACCACATTGACACTTCCATTTCTTTAATAATCTCTGCTAAAGCTTTGTTTTAGTTAACACAGTGAACTCTAAGATTATGTTTACTAACAAAGCAAATACAGTTGACCCTGAACAATACAAGTTTGAACTGGGTGGGTCCACATTTTTTTTTTTTCAGTAGTAAATACTATAGTTCTGCATGATCCACAGTGGGAGGGCTGACTATAAGTTACATGTGGATTTTCAGCTGCATGGAGTATTGGTGCTCCTAACCTCTGCATTGTTCAAGGGTCAGCTGTATATAATAAATATGCTAAAGAGATAAAAATAGGGAAACTGTCCTTGTTCAAATCCTACCCAAATACTAATGAAATGCTGATAATCTCAATTTCACTTTTAGTAAGTTTAATGAAAATTGACATTGCTCTAGAAAGCTTGTGTTTGAGTAGTCTGAATGGTCTTTGAGAACAAACCGTGAAGTGGTTTTAATTTTTAAGGTTTTCTGAAACTGAAGAAGGATATTTTTTCAAGGATATTGATTTTCTAATTCTGTAAAACTTGGTTTCTAACAATTTTCTTTTCACTATGAAACTTGGCATCTGGATGTTTTTGAGAAAAATGTTAAGGAAATTATGATTCTCAAACTAGTTCTAAAATTAATTGCTAACAGTAGCGCATATGAAAAATAAAGAATTGAACTAAATGATTTTTGTGGTTCACAACTCAAACATTAAATTAATTTTAGAAATTATTGTTATATGTTATATAACTAGCATAACAGGGTATTTGTAGTTAATATTATCTCTGATCTTAACGTATTTTTTATTTGTTAATCTAGGACTTTGATTCCTGGTTTGATACAAACAATTGCCTTGGGGATCAAAAGCTAGTTGAGAGGCTTCATATGGTAAGTATTTTGGAGTAGGGTTAGAAAGCATATTTCCAATGGGAAAAATGCTACAGATTTAAATTAGTGGATTATTTTTCTGTTAACAGAAAGCACAGTGGCTTTAGCATCAGATCTGTTTGAATCCTGCCCACTTAACTGCTTAATCTTATGATGGGAGGAGGGGTAATATAGGCAGTTTTAGCCTTAGAAAGTAGGGTGGAATACTAACTTTATGAAGGAAAAAAGTAATCCCTTAGGGTTAAAAAAGTACAGTGGGGGAAAGAAGAGTTGCATAAGGACTTAATATAGATAAGTTTTGGAAGCTTAGTTCCATTTACATTCCATAGGAGAATCTAACAGATTTTGTTCTAAAAGGCCAAAGGTCCATCTGTTGTTCTTAAATCCAGTGACTGTGTGTAAGCAGCTGCTAATAGCTCAGTGCGAGAAGAGTTGATATGTTTTTGCCGTGAAGTATGGCTTCGTTTCTTCCTGTGGAGATTCACAAGTGAAAGTTGGTAGGAAGATAGAAATTTCTCTGATAGACCACAAATTGTGATACCCTGGCCTGCAGGATAAATCATGTAAGCATGACATAGAAGGCCTTTCATGACCTAACTTAGGGTTCCTCAACTTTTGTTGACATTCTGGTGTAAATAATGTTTTGGAGGGCGAGGAAGGGTGGCTTTCTTGTTTGACAGCATCCCCAGGGCTTCTGTGCTCTAGATGCCAGAGTATATGCCCTCATTTGTGATAATGAAAAATGTTTCTAGGCATTATAAACATGTCTTGCAGGGCAACATTGCCCCTCCTCCAAAACGTTAACCTTTCGAGTATTTTCCAACTTCTGTTTCACTTCTTATATCAAGCTTTAATTTGCTAGAGTTGCTGGCTCCATTGTCAGTTTTCTGTAAACATTGTGCTAATCTCAGTCTCTCTGCTTACCTTTTTTGCCACATCTAGTATCCCCTTTCCTGCCCTCTTACTGATAACACCTAGGCCAAGACTCAGTGGTGATGTCACTTTCTCCATGAATACCCAGGCTGAGGCCAGCCTAGAGACTCCTTCTGTATATTCTATCTTTACTAATCTTGACATTCTAAGTTATAGGACTTTGCACAGGGTACTGAAATGACTTATTTACACATGTTTTCCCTGCTGCATTGCAAACACAAAGGCAGAGTATGTCTTAACATTTGTTCTTGTATCCCTAGCACAATGCCTGGCTCAAAGTGGATATTTGATTAAGGGGAAAAAATTAAAAATTTTATGAATGTTCCGATATTTCTTTCTACATAAATTAATTTTTAAGATACTTTAAAATTCTATGTACTGAAATTTTATTTTGTTAAACATTTGAAGATGATGATCTAGACACCTTTGTTTCAATTTAGATGGCATTCAAGCATGTAAGCACTTAGATTTATCTGTTTGAAGGACTGTGGATTATATATGTAGGCTTTGCTTTAATAAATAGATGGGTACATGTAGGTAAAGCATACTAAAATCCACACAACAGAATACCAGTTTTGGCATTTGTTTGTTTGTATGAAGATACTTAACAAATCAGGGGGAAAAGGTCTGGTGGCTACCATTCTGCTCTGTCCTGAAAGTCCCACCATAGCTCCTGTGATCTCATAATGAAAGAGTATATTCACAATCACATGGGTGTACTTAGGAATGAGATAATTCTTGTCGTATGAGTTTTCTATTTTTGCAACACCCCCCAGCACCCCCAAAAACCCGCACCAAAACCTAAATTGTATGTGTTTTAATAATTCCAGAAGTTATGAGTTGGCTGAGAGGGCTCTTTGCTGGTTTTACCTGTACTTATCCAGCTGCATATACCTGGACGGTTCTGGAAGAGGGCCAGTGGGGCTGAAGGTCCTTGCTCATGTGTCTGGCAGTTGGTGCTAGCTTCCGGCTAGGGCCGCACTAGCTTCCTTATGTGATGGCATTAGAGTACTGTTGCTTATTATTTTTCTCACCAATTTTTAATTTGTTTTGTGGTGATTATATTTTTATAAGCTAGTGTAAATAGAACAAAGGATGACACAAATAAAAGGATATCTTTAGTTTTATAGATGTCAACTGCATACAATATTGGTATGTCTCACAAGTATAATGTTGTGTAAAAGAAACCAGATATAAATGAGCATGAGTCTTTATAGTTAAAAACAGGCAAAACTAATTTATGATGTTAAAAAGTATGAATATTGCTTACCTTTGGGAAGAAAAAGGGGGATAGTGACTGGTAAGTTTACAGAAGGATTTATGGGATGTTCTGTTTATCTAGGAGATGGTTACATGGGTATGTTTACTTGATTAAAATGCATTAAAATGCATTCACGATTTGTATACTTTGTGTACTTTACATTTGTATACTTTACATTTGTCTACTTCCATAAGAAAATGGTAGTAAATTAAAAAACTGTAACCATGAAGACATCATAATGTAGACCTAGCCATTTCTTAAGTAATGTTAGACAGTCTACATGCAGGTAACTAGTTTGAAATCTGAGAGGCAATGAATGTTGAAAATATCATCTTGAAAATTTACTATTTTTAATACTTTATGACAGTATATATTTTTAAAAAATTTTTGTTGGAGTATAGTTGCTTTACAATGTTGCGTTAGTTTCTGCTGTACAGCAAAGTGAATCAGCCATAGGTATACATACAACCCCTCTTTTTTGGATTTGCGTCCCATTTAACTCACCACAGAGCATTGAGTAGAGTTCCCTGTGCTACACAGCAGGCTCTCACTAGTTATCTGTTTTATACATAGTATCAATAGTGTATATATATCAGTCCCAATCTCCCAGTTCATCTCGCCTTCCCCTTCTCCCTTGGTATCCATACATTTTCTACATCTCTTTCTGCTTTGTAAATAAGATCCTCTATACCAGTTTTTTCAGATTCCACATATATGCGTTAATATAAGATATTAATTTTTCTCTTTCTGACTACATATTGAAAAAATATTAATCTTAACATTACTCTTTAGGAAATCACTAATAATAAGCTATGTATTTGGAAGGAAGAAGTCCTAAGAATAATTTGATGTCCAAGAAGTTACATTTCTTTCTATGTATTTAATAGACACTTTTGAGATCCTGAAATAATACTTACATTACAGATAAGGTCATCTGCATTTCTTTTTGCTCTTTTAAGGTTTTGCGTCCATTCCTCCTTCGTCGAATTAAGGCTGATGTTGAAAAGAGTTTGCCTCCAAAGAAGGAAGTAAAAATCTATGTGGGTCTCAGCAAAATGCAAAGGGAATGGTATGTGTTCTGAGACGTTTTTGAAATCACTCTTGATCCTGTACTAACTTTCATTTGTATTTTATTTTCCTAACTTGTGTTGTCAAGGAATTCTGTTTGCTAGATTGAACTCAGCCTAAAGAGTTTCCCAGTCGTATAATTTGATTAGGACTTGCTAATCAAATTTGTGATGCAAAGCCTTTATTAGATGAAGGAATCAAGTTGGGAGGTTTATGAATTCAAAAATTAAACTTGGCATTTAACAGGGATGCATTTAAAGCCTGCTGCTTGGGTTTCTATAAAAGAAGCTGTGGTGGCACAGATGTGAGACATGTGGTTAACCCGGTGGTTCATAAATACTGGCCTGTGGGCTAGTGTTAGTCCCTGATGAAGTTGGAGATTGTAGAGGTATGAGAAAACTTAAGTGCTTTCTCTTATCGCAGAAAGCTACATTTATTTAATTTAAAAGACTCTGTTCTGAGTTGATGTTTTATTTTAGGCAGGATAAAATGTCCTTTTGTGAAATTATGGTGATGACACATGGTAGCTACTTTTACAATACTTGAATAGGACATACTAAAAAAGTTGAAAACCTTGTAAGTTTTTATTTCTTTTTCTTCTTTTCTTTTTTTTGAATTTTATTTTATTTTTTTATACAGCAGGTTCTTATTAGTCATCAATTTTATACACATCAGTGTATACATGTCAATCCTAATCTCCCAATTCATCACAGCACCACCCCCACCACCCTGCGGCTTTCCCCCTTTGGTGTCCATACGTTTGTTCTCTACATCTGTGTCTCAGTTTCTGCCCTGCAAACCGGTATATCTGTACCATTTTTCTAGGTTCCACATATATGCGTTAATATACGATATTTGTTTTTCCTCTTTCTGCCTAACTTCACTCTGTACGACAGTCTCTAGATTCATCCACATCTCTACAAATGACCCAATTTCATTCCTTTTTATGACTGAGTAATAATATTCCATTGTATATATGTACCACATCTTCTTTATCCATTCGTCTGGTGCTGGGCATTTAGGTTGCCTTCATGACCTGGCTGTTGTAAATAGTGCTGCAATGAATATTGGGGTGCGTGTGTCCTTTTGAATTATGGTTATCTCTGGGTATACGCCCAGTAGTGGGATTGCTGGGTCATATGGTAATTCTGTTTTGAGTTTTTTAAGGAACCTCTATACTGTTCTCCATAGGGGCTGTATCATTTACATTCCCACCAACAGTGCAAGAGGGTTCCCTTTTCTTCACAACCTCTCCAGCATTTGTTGTTTGTAGATTTTCTGATTATGCCCATTCTAACTGGTGTGAGGTGATACCTCATTTTACTTTTGATTTGCATTTCTCTAACAATTAGTGATGTTGAGCAGCTTTTCATGTGCTTATTGGCCATCTGTATGTCTTCTTTAGAGAAATGTCTATCTAGGCCTTTTGCCCGTTTTTGGATTTTTTTTTTGATATTGAGCTGCATGAGCTGTTTATGTATTTTGGAGATTAATCCTTTGTCCGTTGCTTCGTTTGCAAATATTTACTCCCATTCTGAGGGTTGTCTTTTTGTCTTGTTTGTAGTTTCCTTTGCTTTGCAAAAGCTTTGAAGTTTCATTAGGTCCCATTCGTTTATTTTTGTTTTTATTTCCATTACTCTAGGAGGTGGGTCAAAAAAGATCTTGTTGTGATTTATGTGAAAGAGTGTTCTTCCTATGTTTTCCTCTAAGAGTTTTATAGTGTCCGATCTTACATTTAGGTCTCTCATCCATTTTGAGTTTATTTTTGTGTATGGTGTTAGGGAGTGTTCTGACTTCATTCTTTTACATGTAGCTTTCCACTTTTCCCAGCATCAGTTATTGAAGAGACTGTCTTTTCTCCATTGTACATGCTTGCCTCCTTTGTCATAGATTAGTTGACCATAGGTGTGTGGGTTTATCTCTGGGCTTTCTATCCTGTTCCATTGATCTATATCTCTGTTTTTGAGCCGGTACCATATTGTCTTGATTACTGTAGCTTTGTATTATCTGAAGTCAGGGAGTCTGATTCTTCCAGCTCTGCTTTTTTTCCTCAAGACTGCTTTGGCTATTCGGGGTCTTTTGTGTCTCCATACAAATTTTAAGATTTTTTGTTCTGGTTCTGTAAAAAATGCCATTGGTAATTTGATAGGGATTGCATTGAATCGGTAGATTGTTTGGGTAGTATAGTCATTTTCACAGTGTTGATTCTTCCAATCCAAGAACATGGTATATCTCTCCATCTGTTTGTATCATCTTTAATTTCTTTTATCAGTGTCTTATAGTTTTCTGCATACAGGTCTTTTGTCTCCCTAGGTAGGTTTATTCCTAGGTATTTTATTCTTTTTGTTGCAATGGTAAATGGGAGTGTTTCCTTAATTTCTCTTTCAGATTTTTCAGCATTAGTGTATCAGAATGCAAGAGGTTTCTGTGCATTATTTTTGTATCTTGCTACTTTACCAAATTCATTGATTAGCTCTAGTAGTTTTCTGGTGGCATCTTTAGGATTCTCTATATATATTATCATGTCATCTGCAAAGAGTGACAGTTTTAGTACTTCTTTTCCAATTTGGATTCCTTTTATTTCTTTTTCTTCTCTGATTGCCATGGCTAGGACTTCCAAAACTATGTTGGATAATAGTGGTGAGAGTGGACATCCTTGTCTTGTTCCTGATCTTAGAAGAAATGCTTTCAGTTTTTCACCATTGAGAATGATGTTTGCTGTGGGTTTGTCGTATATGGCCTTTTTTTATGTTGAGGTAGGTTCCCTTTATGCCCATTTTCTGGAGAGTTTTTATCATAAATAGGTGTTGAATTTTGTCAAAAGCTTTTTCTGCATCTATTGAGATGATCATATGGTTTTTATTCAATTTATTAATATGGTGTATCACACTGATTGATTTGTGTGTATTAAAGAATCCTTGCATCCCTGGAATAAATCCCACTTGATCATGGTGTATGATCCTTTTAATGTGTTGTTGGATTCTGTTTGCTAGTATTTTGTTGAGGATTTTTGCATCTATATTCATCAGTGATATTGGTCTGTTATTTTCTTTTTTTTGTAGTATCTTTGTCTGGTTTTGGTATTGGGGTGATGGTGGCCTCATAGAATGAGTTTGGGAGTGTTCCTTCCTCTGCAGTTTTTTGGAAGAGTTTGAGAAGGATGGGTGTTAGCTCTTGTATAAATGTTTGATAGAATTTACCTGTGAAGCCATCTGGTCCTGGACTTTGGTTTGTTGGAAGAGTTTTAATCACAGTTTCAATTTCATTACTTGTAGATTGATCTGTTCATATTTTCTATTTCTTCCTGGTTCAGTCTTGGAAGGTTATACCTTTCTAAGAATTTGTCCATTTCTTCCAGATTGTCCATTTTATTGGCATAGAGTTGCTTGTAGTAGTCTCTTAGGGTGCTTTGTATTTCTGCGGTGTCTGTTGTATCTTCTCCTTTTCCATTTCTAACTTTATTGATTTGAGTCCTCTCCCTCTTTTTCTTGATGAGTCTGGCTAAATGGTTTATCAATTTTGTTTATCTTCTCAAAGAACCAGCCTTTAGTTTTATTGATCTTTGCTATTGTTTTCTTTGTTTCTATTTCATTTATTTCTGCTCTCATCTTTATGATTTCTTCCTTCTACTAACTTTGGGTTTTGTTTTTCTTCTTTCTCTAGTTCCTTTAGGTGTAAGGTTAGATTGTTTATTTGAGGCTTCTCTTGTTTCTTGAGGTAGGCTTGTATTGCTATAAACTTCCCTCTTAGAACTGCTTTTGCTGCGTCCCGTAGGTTTTGGATTGTTATGTTTTCATTGTCATTTGTCTCTAGGTATTTTTTAATTTCCTCTTTGATCTTTTCAGTGATCTCTTGGTTATTTAGTAACATATTGTTGAGCCTCCATGTGTTTGTGTTTTTTACTTTTTTTTCCCTGTAATTGATTTCTAATCTCATAGTGTTGTGGTCAGAAAAGATGCTTGATATGATTTCAATTTTCTTAAATTTATTGAGGCTTGATTTGTGACCCAAGATGTGATCTATCCTGGAGAATGTTCCATGCACACTTGAGAAGAAAGTGTAATCTGTTTTTGGATGGAATGTCCTGTAAATATCAATTAAATCTGTCTGGTCCGCTGTGTCATTTAAAGCTTGTGTTTCCTTAGTAATTTTCTGTTTGGATGATCTGTCCATTGGTGTAAGTGAGGTATTAAAGTCCCCTCACTATTATTGTGTTACTGTCGATTTCCTCTTTTATAGCTGTTAGCAGTTGCCTTATGTATTGAGGTGCTCCTATGTTAGGAGTATATATATTTATAATTGTTGTATCTGCTTCTTGGATTGATCAATCCCTTGAATTGATCATTATGTAGTGTCCTTCCTTGTCTCATGCAACATTATTTTAAAGTCTGTTTTATCTGAAATGAGTATTGCTACTCCAGCTTTCTTTTGATTTCCATTTGCATGGAATATCTTTTTCCATCCCCTCACTTTCAGTCTGTATGTGTCCCTGGGTGTGAAATGGGTCTCTTGTAGACAGCAAATATATGGGTCTTGTCCTGTACTCCGCCAGCTTGAACCAATCCTCACTGTGGTTTTAATTTTCATTTCCTCCTCTTTTTGTCTTTTTTTAGAAGTTTTATGGGTATCTGAAATCTAAAAGGCTGGAAACCGCTGACTTAAGTGTAGTGTTCAGAGGAGGGGAATAAATAGCCAATGTGGTATAACCAGGAGAGAACACATCTCAAGTATATTGTTTCATACTTTATATTGATAAGTATTTGCAAGGGTCTGCAGTTGTTGGTAAAAGGACAGAAGGGATGTAAGGCAAAGAAATGGGGATGTTATCTGGTAAAGAGATGACCAGTGTAGAAGATAGGCCATCCTAAATGTCTTCAAAAATTTTGAAAGGTGTTAGGGTTAGGCTTGTCTTATATAGTTCTAAAATACAGAATTAAGACATGAGTCAATGCTGAGGGAAGACAAATCTTTTTTAGTTATAGTCATATTGAGGAACTTTATATCAGTCAGAATTGTGGGTGCCTTGAGTATTTCGTGCCCCATAATTGGAGTTGTTAAGCATAGATTGCTTTCATTGTTTATGTTATTTTGCTCAGTGGGTTCAAGGTGCTGAATATTTGGTATTTGGACAGATTGCTCTTTCCTTTAGAATAATGTCTAACTTCTTAGTGTATACAGTCAAGGCTTTTCATAATCCAGCCTTAGCTTAACTGATCCCTTCTCTTCCCCCAGCCTGTACACTTTTACTTATATTTAAATCGCATTGTATTCATTTTATCATCATCATATGCTTTATGCTCTCATGATTCTTTCTCCCTCCTTAGCTCTTAATGTTCTTACCCAAATGCTACACTAGCTCCGTTGAATTATAATGGAATAGTGGCACTCTTCTGTTCCGACTACGAATTGAAATTATGTTTAGGACTTCCCTGGTGGCGCAGTGGTTGAGAGTCCGCCTGCCGATGCAGGGGACACGGGTTCGTGCCCCGGTCCGGGAAGATCCCACATGCTGCGGAGCCGCTGGGCCCGTGAGCCATGGCCGCTGGGCCTGCGTGTCGGGAGCCTGTGCTCCGCAACGGGGAGGCCACAACAGTGAGAGGCCCGTGTACCACATACACACAAAAAAATTATGTTTAAAACTGGTCTTTTAAGTTTCGCTTTATTACTTAAAAATGTTGTATCATATGGTTTCATTTCAATTCATCCCAAGGAGACGAATTTACTCTTTCGGGCCTCAAGGCCCAAAGCATTAATGGTACACATTAGAACACTGGGGGGAATAAAGAGAAACAGAAGAAGAAAGAGGTTATAGGTGATAGACTCCTAACTACACCTTAGAAGTTGATGGGTTGTTTCTTACAGGTATTTTGGGTTGAGATGGGATTGAGGATGTAAAGTGGCAGAGACTCGTCCCAGGAACATTTGAGCCCTCTTAAAATGTTTTTCTTCTTACTAGGTATACCCGTATATTAATGAAGGATATAGATATACTAAACTCTGCAGGGAAGATGGACAAAATGAGGCTACTGAACATCCTGATGCAGTTGAGGAAATGCTGTAATCACCCATATCTCTTCGACGGAGCTGAACCTGGTCCACCTTACACAACGGACATGCATCTAGTTACCAACAGTGGCAAAATGGTGGTGTTAGACAAACTGCTTCCTAAATTAAAAGAACAAGGTACTTACGTTACTGGTATCAAATGGAGAAGTAATGGAAACTGTCGTAAGATTCTGATGTTAAGATGAAGGAGCCATCCTACCTTATGAAATGACGACTATGGCACTTTCTAAAGTTGAAGTGTGGGACATTATCTGAGCTTTCCTCCCTGCCCTCCTATTTT
Source organism: Lagenorhynchus albirostris (assembly GCF_949774975.1). NCBI lineage: Eukaryota > Metazoa > Chordata > Mammalia > Artiodactyla > Delphinidae > Lagenorhynchus > Lagenorhynchus albirostris. The sequence continues at coordinate 24,131,159 of NC_083098.1, forward strand.
AAGCCTTAAATCTTTTAGAAAGTGATCAGTAGTTAGGGTAGCCGCACTCCCTGGATTTGGGGGAGAGTTCTTTCTTATTTTATATATGCTTTCCTAGAAGTGTCAACTTTTTGTTATAAAATGCCAAGAATGCTCTTCTCACCCATATGTAGTTCCCAGAGCCTTTGGTAGACAGTGGTGTTATGTTCATGGTATTTTTTCTTAGCGTTTGTGTGGATTTTTAATTTAATTAAATGACATGTGCATGGACCCAAAGCGGTTTTATTTGTAACACATTGGCTTTTAATATGAAAATGAGTATGTGTACAGATGTATTTAAATTACAAGAATGTAGAGAGAATTTAGTAGGAAGCCAGCTTCAACAATTATAAATTCATGGCAAAACTTGTTTTCATCTACATCGTACCTACTTTCCATCTCCGAGAACGTTTTGAACCAAATCCCAGACATCAAGGCATTTCATAGACAAATTATTCATTCTGTAATACGAAGTATACAGTCAGATTTAAAGTTTCTCCATTTGTGTTTCTCTGTATATTTTGGTAAGAATGAAAATTGTACCAGTAGGTGAATTTCCTCTAGCATATTGACTGTTGAAAACATTGTAAGAGTTGCCAGTGAATTGGTTTACTTTTTTCTTTTTATACCTTTTTTTAAAATGTATTTTGTAAAATGCTTTCCTTGGGCCTCAGCCTGGCCTCACTGCATTCTAGGGGCAGTATCCCCCGCTTCTCCTGCCATTGGCCTTAACCGGCCCTCGGGCCCTCCCACCTCCCAGGACAGGGTGGCACCTGCCACTTTCAGGACCACCCTTCCAAGGCAGAGTAAACTGGGACCCTGTTGCTAAATAAATAAATAAAGATAGATAAACAGATAAATAAATAAATAGTTTTCCTTAAAAGCTTAGTAATTGAAGAAATTGAATACATGGGGAGGAGTGGCAGGAACTTGCTAGGAGACTACTGAACATCCGTATGCATTTAGGATGTGGGAGGGTGGACAAGAGCAGATTATCAGCCTCAGCTTCTAAGAGAAGATAGTTTCGTAATCATTATTTTTTAAAAGGATCCCTTTGTCTTCGTAAGTCCTACTGAAGGTGGTGTGCAGCTGGCTGAAGAAACGCAGTTGGATAATTTGAGTCACGGCATAAGTGAAGGGTGATGGTCTAGATGTGAGGCGCATATTTATGGTCCTTCCATCTGGATTGGGTCTTGAGAACTAGAATGAGACCAGGGTGTTGGGTGTTTGTTCAGAGATGTGTCGGGCTGTGCACAGGGAGGAGTTGTGGTGGAGGGTTATTTTTAAGTATGTGGGATAAAAAGATAGTGATTCTTTCAGCCTTTGGGATGGCAAGACCTCCCAGGCCAGAGGTGTAAATACCCTTTTCTGTTTACAAAAACACTTTCCTTCAGTGTGTTGTGTAAATACTACCCTTTTCTATTTGTGCATTGATGGGAATAATGTGGGGAGTGACTAACTTGGATAATAAATAATGTACAGTTTTTTTCTTGTAACTACGTAACCTGGAATTAAGGAGTAATTGGTTAGTTTTGGTTTTGGTTAGCCTTAAATTTAAATAATTTTTTTTTTCTTTTTACTTTTGAAGCTTCTGATAATGGGCTGTTAATGTTTGCCGACAGGTTCACGAGTACTAATCTTCAGTCAGATGACGAGGGTATTGGATATTTTGGAAGATTATTGCATGTGGAGAAATTATGACTACTGTAGATTGGATGGGCAGACACCTCATGATGAGAGACAAGTGAGTAAAATCTGGGGAGGGGAGATCAAAAAATTATCAGATAAAATAATTTTCTGACATTTATTTTGTGTCTATAGGAGTCCATCAATGCATACAATGAACCAAACAGCACAAAGTTTGTTTTCATGTTAAGCACGCGTGCTGGTGGTCTTGGCATCAATCTTGCTACTGCTGATGTAGTAATTTTGTATGACTCGGATTGGAATCCCCAAGTAGATCTTCAGGCTATGGTAAGAGATAACAAATATATTCTGTGCCTAACAGACGTTTTAAAGTAAACTGATAAACAGTCTACAAATGTCAGTGACTTAATCCCGTAGGATTGTATTTTCTCTGACCTCATAGTACAGTGAGGGTATTTTGCTGGTGATCTTCCATCTAAATCAGGGTATTTCCATCTTACATCTTTGTCATATCTTAGGACCTTAGAGTCCTATTATATCTGCATCCTGTTGGTAGAAAGGGGAGGAGAGAAAGCTGAGAATTGCCCAGGAAATTTTTTATGGGGCAGAACTGAAAGTGACCCCACATTCATTAGCCAGCACTCAATCACGTAGCATAACTTACTGCAAGGGAGTTGGTAAATGATAGTATAGTTGTGTCCCAGGAGGAAGGGGTAGTGGGTTTGGGGAGCTACTAACCTGCCTGCCACATTAGATGTTTAAAATTTTAGGCCCATGTGTGGGACTATCTTGGCCAGATCAAGAGGATCATTCGTTTTTTTAAAAAAAAAAAAATTAATTTTATTTTATTATTTATTTTTGGCTGCGTTGGGTCTTTCTTGCTGTGTGCGGGCTTTCTCTAGTTGTGGCGAACAGGGGCTGCTCTTCGTTGCGGTGCGCGTGCTTCTCATTGTGGTGGCTTGTCTTTGTTGAGGAGATCAGGCTCTAGGCGTGTGGGCTTCAGTAGTTGAGGTGTGTGGACTCAGTAGTTGTGGCTTGCAGGCTCTAGAGCGCAGGCTCAGTAGTTGTGGTGCACGGGCTTAGTTGCTTCGTGGCATGTGGGATCTTCCCGGACCAGGGCTTGAACCTGTGTCCCTTACATTGGCAGGCGGATTCTTAACCACTGTGCCATCAGGGAAGTCCCAAGAGGATCATTCATTTTTTTTAGTTATTTCTGAGATATACATTTTAAAGTAATAACTAGAATTATGACTTATAACATTACACCAGAACATATAAGATTTTTAGAAATTTCATGTAATGTCTGAAACATTTATGTTAACATATTTCCATACAAATAACCCAAAGAAAGTTTAGTATTAGTTTTGTTTTTTTATACTGCAGATTCTTATCAGTCATCCATTTTATATACATCAGTGTATACATGTCAATCCCAATCGCCCAATTCATCACACCACCATCCCCACCCCACCACGGTTTCCCCCCCTTGGTGTCCATACATTTGTTCTCTACATCTGTGTGTCAACTTCTGCCCTGCAAACCGGTTCATCTGTACCATTTTTCTAGGTTCCACATACATGTGTTAATATATGATATTTGTTTTTCTCTTTCTGACTTACTTCGCTCCGTATGACAGTCTCTAATCATTCTTATGTTGAGAAAATATGAAAACTTAAAAGTTCTAAAGTTTGATATTGCTAATAATTTGACCTGTGGTATTTACATCTTTGGTGTTCGCCACTTTCATCCTGTGACTGTTTGTAATGGTGGCTGGGGAAATTGATCAATTAGAAGTAGGGGTGCTTTGTAAGATGTGTTTTGTGAACTTACCAAAAGTTAAACAGAAAATGGAATTCAAATTAATTTGATTACTTATATGTAGTTAATTGGGCGCTATTTAAAGACTAGGATTTTTTTTTTTTTTGCGGTACGCGGGCCTCTCACTGTTGTGGCCTCTCCCGTTGTGGCTCCGGACGCACAGGCTCAGCGGCCATGGCTCACGGGCCCAGCCGCTCCGCGGCATGTGGGATCTTCCCAGACGGGGGCACGAACCTGTGTCCCCTGCATTGGCAGGCGGACTCTCAACCACTGTGCCACCAGGGAAGCCCCTAGGATTTTTATATTGTTTGTGGAGATTGTTTATTCATGTCACTTTTTCCCCTAATTGCAATGAAAATTTAGATTTGATTTAGGTAGAAAAGCATTTTGAATTTAAACCTAAGAAAAAAAGATTTTAAAAAAACTTTTATCATCAGACTTGAAGATTATAATTGTGTCTGTCTTGTCTGGAGAGATTATGTATATTTTATTTCCGTATAACCTAGACAAATTAATACAGTAGTTTCTCACAGATTCAGCAACTATGATGTGTTCTATACCTCCTAAAAGATTTTCTTGTGAGATAACCAGTTAATTTGATTGAAACTGAGAATTTAAGAAATGTTAATGGAATATGAATCCGTTATAGTTGTTTTGTTTCGTATTTTTAAAACCATTTTGTACTTGAGAATATTTTCATTTTGTTTCTCAGTGTACACATTCAAATGTTATTTATGTGAATTTTCAACTGGATTCAAAGTAACCTGGTTATTTTTCTAGGATCGAGCCCATAGAATTGGACAAACCAAGACAGTCAGAGTGTTCCGCTTCATAACGGATAACACTGTAGAAGAAAGAATAGTGGAACGTGCTGAGATGAAACTCAGACTGGATTCAATAGTCATCCAACAAGGTGAGCCTTAGGACTTTAAAAATTTACTAGGTTGAATTTATAACACTTTTTTCCTGGATTTTTTTTAGGATATTCTTGTTGTTAAACATATATTAAATCAAGCTACCAGGCAACAATATTTCTATTCCAGACTAAAGTAAGCTTCAGTTTTGTTAAGAGGATGGGTTTGGGCTCAGGAAGGTTGAAATTTGAATATTGACTCAGCTGGTTAGCAATTCTTTTACACTATCTGAGCCTCTTCTTCATGTGTTAAATAGGGATACAGAGATTTTTAAGGACTAAAGGGGATAATGTATATAAAAATACCCAGCATTCAGTGTGGTACATATTAAATAGAGGTGTGATGAGTGATTTACATGTACTAACACTCAGTTGACTACTCTGGGGAAACTGAAGAGATAACAATAAAACTCAGAATTCTTTTTTCTAATCCACAACGATTTATTGAGCACCAGCAGATGTCAGGCACTGTTCTTAGTGCTGAGAATACAGTGGTGACTGAAACCAACCAGTGTTCTTACTTTCAAGGACTTTATAATTTAGTGAGAGCAAGACACAGAATAAACATTTATGTAAATAAGACTAGATGGTGAAAGTGGGATTTTATTTTGGATTAATTGAAGGGAACTTCAAGTTCTCATGCCAGATCAGCTTTCAAGGAAGACATTTATATTTTCATGAAGCTTAAAATAGAGTTAGTGATGGGATGTGTAAAATGTAAAAACCAAAACAAACCCTCAGTAACCTTGAGCCCACGTTGGTTTCCTTCCTTCCCAAATTGTGTCATGACCAAATGCATTTTATCTGTCTCTAAAGCTAAGAGGTATACTGTTGTATTATCCACTGATTATTACATTTGTGTGTCTTGGTTTTCTCAACCAGTCTCTAATTTCCTTGTAAGGAAGGGAATGTTACATTTCTTTGTTATCCCTTAATGCCAACCATAGAGTTAGCCACGTGTCTGTATACATAAAGTCAGAAAGAGAAAAACAAATACGGTATGCTAACACATATATATGGAATTTAAGAAAAAAAAAAAAAGGTCATGAAGAACCTAAGGGTAAGATGGGAATAAAGACAGACCTACTAGAGAATAGACTTGAGGATATGGGGAGGGGGAAGGGTAAGCTGTGAGAGAGTGGCATGGACATATATACACTACCAAACGTAAAATAGATAGCTAGTGGGAAGCAGCTGCATAGCACAGGGAGATGAGCTCGGTGGTTTGTGACCACCTAGAGGGGTGGGATAGGGAGGGTGGGAGGGAGGGAGGCACAAGAGGGAGGAGATATGGGAACATATGTATAACTGATTCACTTTGTTAAAAAGCAGAAACTAACACACCATTGTAAAGCAATTATACTCCAATAAAGATGTTAAAAAAAAGACAATACATGATTGCTTTATTATTAGTTGTTTTTGTTAATAATTGCTTAACATAGTGAGCTTACTTTGTACCAAGCCATGTGCTAAATATTTAAATACTGAGTATTACCTTCTTTAGTCTTCATGCCAGCTGGAGGTTGGCATCAGAGGTAGAAGCAAGTCACTTATTTACCGTTTACACAGCTAGGAGGTGACTCATCCGGGGCATCAAGAGCTATATAAACTATTACAGTGCAGTGTTTAATTATGAAGTTCTCTGGGGACTTCTGGGGCCTGCCAAACAGGTTTCTCATGAGTGATGTAATGGCTAGTTTTTTTCCCCCTCACATTCATCCATGCTTTTAGAAATACATCTGCCTTGTGGTTCTTGTTCTCAATTATTTTCATCTCTGAAACCCTTCTCTTTTTTTTTTTTGAAGATTAAAAAAATACAAATTCTTTTACAGTCAGCTTAGAAAAGCTTTTTCAGTCTTTTGACTTAATGTTTTTGGGGTATTTTTTTATATTTACTAAGGCAACTTTTGGAGCAAAATTTTGTGCTAGTAGCTTTGTTAATCCCATTTATAGACATATTAGTCAAACAAGCCTTGGGTGCATATGCCTCTGTGTTAACTGTTTTGTGGACTAAGGGGTATAACTAAAAATATGAGAATATACAGAAGTACTTTATGTCTGAAAAGTTCCCTCCCAGTCCACAGGGAAGTAATTTCTGTAAGCTTAAGAGCATTTTGATAGCAGTGAGATAGCTTTCAAGAACTGCTTTCATGTTCTGTGGATACATTCTAACTTTGAAAGTCACAAATATTTGATGGTGCATTCTGTTACGGATCCAAAACCATGATACAAGTATGTAAGGTCCCAGAAAACAGCTTGTATCTTTACCTACTCATTACAAGTTGGTTGAAGTAGAAAAATTAAAATAGAAGAAGTATATGTGAGTGGCTCTTGAAGTTTGGCAATATGAAGGTTTTTATACTTTTGTAAGTAGAACAAGCTGATTTGGGAGTATTAGTAATAATACTAATCAGTTTCTGCTTATCAGAAACTTCTTGTGTTTATAGTGCTCTCACCTTTTGGTACTTAAAGTTATGGTAATAATTTTGATTTTCAGATATCCCAAGTTACTGTCATTCTCACTGTACAAGAATATATTTTATTGAAGTGGCATTTGGTAGGCTTCATTATGTAATATGTAAAGTTTAGAAATATTTCAGAGTTTACAGTTTAGAATTTGGTATTTTATATAAAAATGAAAATTATCAGATGAGAATAAACAGAAATGATTGACGTTTGAGGCAAAATTATGTGGTATTACATCTAACATTTAAAATTCCAAATATCCAGTAAACTAAAGTTTGTTTGATTAACATTACACAATAAAACCTTTTTTTCAGGAAGACTTGTGGATCAGAACCTGAACAAAATTGGGAAAGATGAAATGCTTCAAATGATAAGGCATGGGGCAACACATGTATTTGCTTCAAAGGAAAGCGAGATTACTGATGAGGATATTGATGGTATTTTGGAAAGAGGTGCAAAGAAGGTGAGATGCAGATTAAATGATATGTTTAATATGTAAAATATTTTAAACCAGAACTGTTTGAGGAAATGGTTATGTGAGTTATCGGTAATCTGACTTCCACAGAAAGAAGTTTTTATGTAGTATAAAGCCTAATTTATTTTGACTATAGTTCTCATGCTTTTTAAATTCTCCATCTAATAGGATGTTTCTTTTGTTTCCTAGACTGCAGAGATGAATGAAAAGCTCTCCAAGATGGGTGAAAGCTCACTTAGAAACTTTACAATGGATACAGAGTCGAGTGTTTATAACTTTGAAGGAGAAGATTATAGAGAAAAACAAAAGGTAATTTAGAAAGAGATTTTGGTTACTTGAAGACTTAATATTTTACTTGAAACTTGGAATTTAAGTGTTAGGTGTAATGCCTTGTCTCAAACAGCAGTCATTCCTGTTTACTCACAACTAAATTATTTTCATTTTTGTGTTAAATTTAATGCCACATTTTCAGTTGGTAAAGTGAAATGTTTAAAAAGTTTATATATACTGTTACAGTGCACGATGTTGTGTGGGGTGATTATAGTAATTTGGAATATTTGAAAATTAAAACTTGCCAAAAAAAATCGTCACAACCTTATTAGACTTTTTTTTTTAAACAGCAGAATTGGCTGGTAATAATTGAAGGGAATAACTTCTTATTTCATAAGTAATACTTGCTGTTATATAGTGAAATTAGAAAATACCTACAGGGTAGAAGAAAAAAAAAATTCTACCTAATGCTTTCCCTTTTAATGTTTAGGCATGTACATCCTCTGAATTTTTTCTAGGCTAAATATATATCTACATTTCTCTCCTAATTGGGGTTCTAAACCTTCTGTAGCATTGTTTTTCACCTAGTATTCATTTGGTCAGGAAATACTTACTGAATGCCTATGCTCTTCACTAGACCTCCTGTGTGTTAATTGCATAGTCCCTAGCCTCATAGAGCTTGTAGTCTAGAATTTTATGAATATCTTTGCATTTATAAATAACAGTCATAGTTATGTACATAGTCGGAGTTGCATTCATGTAGGATTTGCGACTATATAATAAAGTTGGTGATTTGAATTGTTTCCCATGTGCTAGATTGCATTCACAGAGTGGATTGAACCACCTAAACGAGAAAGAAAAGCCAACTATGCTGTTGATGCCTATTTCAGGGAAGCTCTTCGTGTCAGTGAACCTAAAGCACCCAAGGTGAGTTGACAGAGCACAAATGTCTAAAAATGTTGGAACTGTAAATCATTTTTCTTCTTATACTCTTGAGATAAAATCAGATTGAGAATTAGATTTTATGGTTTCTTACAGTACACCTCCTTCAGCTTTTGTTAAAAGTTTTCTAAAGATTAATTTTGAATGTAAGCATTTAAAATTTGATTGTTTGTTCAGTTTTAGTGGAAGATGCATTCAGTTGCTTGGAGAATTGGCTGTCATGATTTTATAGAATGAAGAAAGGTTATAGATAGATTTAAAGCAAAATAGTTGCTTTCTTATGAAGAATACTTTTTGTTTTTAGGCTCCTCGACCTCCAAAACAACCTAATGTTCAGGATTTCCAGTTCTTTCCTCCACGTCTATTTGAATTATTGGAAAAAGAAATTCTATATTACAGAAAAACGATTGGGTACAAGGTAGAAGAAGTAACACTTTGTTCGTAACTAACCTAGTTTTTTGTTTTGTTTTTTTAAATATTTATTTATTTATTTGGCTGTACCGGGTCTTAGTTGCAGCATGTGGGATCCTCATTGTGGCTTGTGGGATCTTTAGTTGCAGCATGTGCACTTCTTAGTTGCGGCATGCATGCGGGATCTAGTTCCCTGACCAGGGATCGAACTGGGGCCCCCTGCGTTGGGAGCGTGGAGTCCTACCCACTTGGCCACCAGGGAAGTCCCTAATCTGGTTTGTTTTTAACTTAATAAATGCAGAATATCAGTATGTTTTCTTTCATGGCTGGATTAAAAATTGTGAAAAATTTGTGAAATGTCATGTACTTGGTTAAGAGTTTAGTTGATTGCATACTTCCTAAAATATATTGACTGATGACATAGGAAAAAAAAAATATTTTTAGGTGCCTCGAAATCCTGACCTACCAAATGCAGCACAGGCACAAAAAGAAGAACAGCTTAAAATTGATGAAGCTGAACCCCTTAATGATGAAGAATTAGAGGAAAAAGAGAAGCTTCTAACACAGGTATAGCCTTCAATCAACACAGAATTTAGTAACATTATTTTGTAAGGTGCTGTCTTAGGCTGTGTTGGAATATATAAAGGAAGTACATTTTTTTGATTTCAAAAATGGAATAATTGGTGATCATAAAGCATGGGCATATGGTGTTTACTACATTTTGATTGTCATTAGTTGTTGAGGTGGTAGAGAAGATTATGGATTTGCACCAGCCTTGGTAGAATGGGTATCCTTTTGATCACCATTCTTCCAGCACTCCCATCTTCCCTTTCCTGTGAATCTTCTACGTTGCTACTAAGTTATAATTCTCAATGACAAATCTCTGCTCCATACTTTTCTAATAACATCCTTTAAGTTTCAGTCAAGGCCTTTCAGAATCTGGCCTTAACCTACCTTTAAAGCCTTATTTTCCTTCTGTTTTCCCACTTGGTTTATATCTTTGCCCTTTAGTCTATGTTCATTCCTCCTGGCAAACTTCTACTCTTTGAAAGCTCAGTGAAAATGTCACCTTTTTGTGCAGCATTCTTTATTCTCCCACTCAGCTTCAATTGCTTGGCTATCTAAGCAATATATGATGCATTGCTAAAAGTGCTCATCTATGTACATGAAAATCTACTACTTTAAAAGCACTTAACTTAAAAAGAAAACTTGGAGCAACTGAAAATTTTCTATAATACTCAGCAGCATTGGTAAAGTTTAATAGCTTTTCTCCCAAGTTCAGTGTGCTGTGATTATATGTTTTGTTTCCATCGCTTTGAAGGGATTTACCAATTGGAATAAGAGAGATTTTAACCAGTTTATCAAAGCCAATGAGAAGTGGGGTCGTGATGATATTGAAAATATAGCAAGAGAAGTAGAAGGAAAAACTCCAGAAGAAGTCATTGAATACTCAGGTAATTCTCCTATTATTTTAATAGGTATAAGAATGTTCTCAGGCTTCTGGAGAGCTGTTGGAAAGTTCAGGTTTTCTTACTCTGAATACTGTTTTGATAAGCTTAATTTCACTACAACTTAGTGCCTTGGTTTTTTTTTAAAATAAATTTTATTTATTTATTTATTTTTGGCTGCGTTGGGTCTTCGTTGCCACATGCAGGCTTTCTCTAGTTGTGGTGAGCAGGGGCTACTCTTTGTTGCGGTGCGCAGGCTTCTCATTGCGGTGGCTTCTCTGTTTGTGGAGCACAGGCTCTAGGTGTGCGGGCTTCAGTAGTTGTGGCACGTGGGCTCAGTAGTCGTGGCTCCCGGGCTCTAGAGCGCAGGCTCAGTAGTTGTGGTGCACGGGCTTAGTTACTCCACGGCCTGTGGGATCTTCCCAGACCAGGGCTCGAACCCGTGTCCCCTGCATTGGCAGGCGGAATTTTAACCACTGCGCCACCAGGGAAGCCCTAGTGCCTTGTTTTGTTTTGTGTTTTTTAAAAATTGGAAAATCTCCCCTTCTTTAGAATGGCATCGTTAATTTTTTTTTTTTACCCCCGTTCACTAGCTGTAGCCAAGGAAACAAGAATAGGTCACTGAATAATAGTGCCTTCATTTTTATTTCATTGTCTTTCATAAGTTTTCAAGTGTTATGTGTTTCTGTGTCTCCTGGAGCCAGTCAGATTGTCAGGTGGGTATAGCTCTGGTGGTCCGCCCAGAGCTTCAGAATAGACACAACTAAGAATTGGGGGATACTTCCTATAATCATCCAGCTTATCTTCCTGGTTTCTTCATAGTTAAGGAAACTGAGAAATAATTACGTGACTTACTAGTGTTAGATGTGGGGAAAATGGAAACATTTCTTAATCCTTAGCAAGTAAAATAGAGCACTTACAACAAGAAGTTATTTATCTTTCTGCCCTTCCCCCACCTATCTCATCTGCCCAACTCTTATTCCTACAGCTGTGTTCTGGGAAAGATGCAATGAGCTGCAGGACATAGAGAAGATTATGGCTCAGATTGAAAGGGGAGAGGCAAGAATTCAAAGAAGAATTAGTATCAAAAAAGCACTTGACACGAAGGTACTTTGAATATTAATAAATATGATAGTAAAATAACTCCTCTCAGTAATATGAGAGTTTAAAGTAACTTTTAAAAAGGAAAAGAAATGATGATATAAAATTTTTTTTCAAAGGACAGCATTCAAACATTATAGGTGTTCTCAACAGAATTTACCTCAGTATTTCAGTTGATATATCTGGGTTAGAGTCACTATGATTGGCTCTTTGCTGTGTGGTATACCAGAAAGTCTGAGTCTGTATTTCTTTTTAAAATAATAAAGACTGAAGTTGGTTCAGAACAAAGATTACAATGTAACTGACTTTGGATAGAAAGTTGATGTGAAATACAACATTTATAGCTAACTTTACTAAAGCCGAGTTTGAAACATAGATTATATAGGATTTGTATTTTATATAATATAAAATCTGATTTTCATAGATTGGACGGTACAAAGCACCTTTTCATCAGCTGAGAATATCTTATGGTACTAACAAAGGAAAAAACTACACTGAAGAAGAGGATCGTTTTCTGATCTGTATGCTTCACAAGCTTGGATTTGACAAAGAAAATGTTTATGATGAATTGCGACAGTGTATTCGCAACTCTCCTCAGTTCAGATTTGACTGGTTTCTAAAGTCCAGAACTGCAATGGTGAGTACTGGGGGCCTTTTTCTGTATTGTAGTAGAATTAAACTTCCTCTGACAGTTCAAAGGAAGTAGGTTATTTAATGTTCTTTAAGGTAACTTTTAAAATTCTATTAAGAGAAAACTGTGGTTCAGCTGTATCTTTGAAGTAAATTTTTGTTACAATATTGTTTGTATTACAGTTTAAATCAGTTCCTTAAGAAACAGTTCACATCCACAGTTAAAAACCTAATGTCATAAGTAACTTACAAAGTTTATTTTTTCTATTGTTTAATAGCACATCTTTTAACATCACTATATATGATAGGACTAATTTTTTTATGTGAATTTTAATCAGGTTCTAAGTAGGAGGAAATGTCACCATCAATTTTAACTTCTGAATGTAATGATCACAATTTAAAATTTGACTTTTGGTTTTATAAATGAACACATTTCTATAAAGAAAGGACTTGTACTCACGCATCTGCCCATCAGAATGCTGAGTTTGAGTTATTTAAAAAGAGCTTAATGTAGTAAAACACTATACTGATTTAATCCTAGGTTTTGTTTTTATTCCCAATATCAACCTGTTTCTGATCAGCAAGTTCCATTTGTAATGACCTAAAATTAGAATTCAGAAAAGTTTAGCTTTGATGAATTGCTCTTCTCTTATGTATTTTTTAAAATTTTTATTTGATATTATAGTTTATTAACAATGTTGTGTTAGTTTCAGGTGTATAATAGCAAAGTAAGATTCAGTTATACATATATCTGTTCTTTTTCAGATTCTTTTCCCATTTAGGTTGTTACATAATATTGAGCAGAGTTCCCTGTGCTATACAGTGGGTTCTTGTTGGTTATCCATTTTAAATACAGCAGTGTGTACATGTCAATCCCAAACTCCCTAATATACTTCCCTCATATACTCCCTAATATACCCGCTTCCCCCCGGTAACCATAAGTTCGTTCTCTAAGCCTTTGAGTCTGTTTCTGTTTTGTAAATAAGTTCATTTGTATCATGTTTTTTTAGATTTCGCATATATCATATGATATGTCTTTTTCTCTGTCTGACTTACTGTATTTTACCACCTTTGAGTTATTAGCTTCATCTTGTGTTCTTCAGGATGATGATAATGCCAAAACAATTCTGTAGTCTTAATTTTGAGATGTACTAGGATAGCAAAGTTTAAACAACTTTATAGTAGGATTTACCTCAGTATATTTAAAATACATTGTCACTCTTCAAGATGGAGGATAGTGTTTAGTCTTTAAATGTGACCACTGAAGGGGTTTTTTTCAGTAAACATCAACGGAGGCTACTGTTTTATGAAACCCTAGTTTGGGGAATGTTGCACTATAAATGCATTATAAATATATAGTTAGAGGAGACACATTCAGTTGCTATAAGCTCTATATTACGTCTTTTAAAGTAGGAACAATTTATATAATTAATAAGTGATTTTGTGGTGAGTGAAACAAGATGCAGTGTCACATTGATTTACTGGTACAATACCATGGTCTAAAACTGCGTGTTATTTCCTAATGTGTTTCATGTTAAGGCACACATACAAAATGATAATATGCGTATGGCCCCTTGTGATAAACAGTTGAGGCATAATCCTCTAAGAGCCAAGAAGATTCATGCCATAGTACATCTGTAACACATTCTGGCATGTGTATCTCAGTGTACCTGTTAAAGGAAGTAAAGAACTTTGATGCAGTGTACTACCTTCTCTCTATATATACTATTGCAAATATTTCCAAACCTTATATGGTTGTGTCCTATACAATAATATTTTTAAATGATTTTATCGTGACCATTTGTGTAGAATGTCATGACAAGGAGAGGAAAAAAACAATTTTACTCAGTACGTAGCCAGCAATGATACAAATGGACTCCTGTTTTCTTAAGGGGTATTTACTATTTCTACACTATAATTTAAAATCCTTTCTGGAGCCTGTGTAGACTGCTAAGGAGAGATGAGGTAAAACTCATCATAGATTTCTATGACTATTTTTCCCGAACTGGGAAAGACGGCAGGTGGTACACCGTCTACCACAATTCTAGTGGTAATGCGTTTAAGGGAAAGATTATATATACCTCTTATTAAGTTTTAGTTGATTTTGACCCTCAAATATGTGCTCTGTTAATATTAAGTTTTGGAGGTAGACGACAGTTTTCAGGCATAGACACTATGTAGCAGAATTGCATATATTAAGAGATGTTCATTTTCACTGCTTCAGTTTCTAAGTGAAGGAAGGATTTATGAAAAATACACAACAGTATGGCCTTAAATAATGAAGTGAAAAGTTTACAGATACCTTTTTTTATCCTCCTAGCATGGATTGTGTATGAAAATTACCAGTTCCTTTTGCTTTTTAAAATTTTGTCTATTGGGGGTATATAAGTGATACTACAAAACTTACGGATGGAGAATACAAGTTTACCATGTAAATTTATGTTTGTAACTCAGGAGCTCCAGAGGAGGTGTAACACTTTAATTACCTTGATTGAAAGAGAAAACATGGAACTAGAAGAAAAGGAGAAGGCAGAGAAAAAGAAAAGAGGACCAAAACCTTCAGTAAGTACTCATGAAAATGTAAATATTTTCTTGGGGAACTTAACTTTTTTCAAGAATTTGAACATTACTTGGCTATCACTGATGTGTTAGTTGTTTTTTTTTTTTTTTGGTAAGTAGTATGGCCTTGGATTGCTTTAAAAGTATAAATTAAACTTGATTGCATTGTGTGGGGAAAATCATGTTATGATGGTAGTTCACAGTATGGGGATTTGTGAGAATATGGGAAGGTCTGTCTTGTGAATGGCAAGAGCTACACTTGATGTTGAGAGTACACATTATAATTTTAGAATATGTAAAGAAATATTAGGAAGGCAGTGGCCTTTACAACCTTTACTGTTCACTTCTAAACTTTGATTTATTGTACCAATGATATCTTAGCAATGTGAAGGCAAGAATTATAAGAAAAAAAGTCATCTAATAATGTTATCTAATTTTGTTATCTAATAATAATTATCAGGAAAGTCTAGTATACTCACAAAGTATTTCTCATTACTGCTTTCTTTTGATGAGAGGGCATGTTATACATTTGTTTGGTGTATTGATTTACTATTGCTAATTGTGAATTACTCATTTACTTCATTATTAGCATTAAGGTATTTATGTTAGTAAAATATGTAGATAAGATTATTTGGAGAATTAAGGTTATTCTGGTTAAGAAAAGTAATACCTGTTACTAAGTGGCAGTTATTAATAAATTGCTATCATGAGTCTTCCAATGTATTTCATGTTAATATTACTCTTGTGATGAAGATAATCCTTCTGTTTGTTTGTAGACCCAGAAACGTAAAATGGATGGAGCACCTGATGGCCGGGGAAGAAAAAAGAAGCTGAAACTATGAATACATATTTGTTTCATAATCACTAACTTTAAACCAGTAGTTCTTTAATTTACGGGTCTTCATAAGATGTACTGTACAATGCTCAATTGTTATGTCATTCAAAGACATCAGGTTCATCTGTTTACCAAGCTAGAAACATAGTATGTAGTTTCACTTTTTTAAATGCAACAGCTGTGCTGAAAATTTTTTATCATTAACACTTGAAGTAATAAAATAGGCTTCATTTATTAATAAATGTTTCATTTGATTTATTTTTATATTATAGTTCCATTTGTGAGGCTTGTGACTTTTGTTTATCAGCTATAATTTCTACACTTGTAAGGCTTAAAAAGAAGCAAACAAGTTAAAAAACAGAAAGTTGCAAATAACATTTGTCCCTTCAGTCTTCACTTAGTTGTGTAATTGTTTTAATTCACTTTGCCTTTGCAGAAGTTTGGGTATCTTTGTAGTGCTATTGAGTCTCATCTGGGAAGATTATGTAAATTGCATTCTCCTTGCTTATTATATGGGTAGAATGGGAAAAAAAGGCAAGACAAATTCTCATTAAATTCTATGCATATTTCTGTTATGCTTTCTGTTTCTGTAGTTGGTTCTGAGGTGAATATGCCCTATTCTGTTTGGAAGAATGGCCTTTTAGTTACATAGCCAAAGACATTTAGTATTTTCTGGTTCCTTAAGGTGTTGTTGTACCATTTTGTAAAAGGAATATTATTATTACTTTTTTTAATTGTTCGGTAAATATTTTTGACAAATTACCTTCTGAAGCAGCCACAGCTTAGAAATAATGTCAAAACTAAGGTGATTTTTTTTTTTTAAAAGACCCAGCCAAAATAAGGTGTGAATTTGTCATACTGTTAAAATGAAATTGGTAAAATATATCCCCTTCCAGTTTACTTTTTTGGGTTTTAGAGTAATTGAACGTTTTATTTTATTATATTTAAAATAATTTCTAAGTGTGAGCAGCAAGACTGACTATAATTCCAGTTTTTATTTTCTGTGGACAGACTTGATAAACTGGAGACCCTGAAGCAGGATTACCCAAATTGTAGTGTCAGGATTTTAGCTGTACCAGAGGCCTTTATGTGCTACACATAATTTGTATAAAGTTTTATATGTGCAAATTGGGTACATAAATAGTCTCCATTTTTCTAAGGGAATGCAATAAATGTAGCATCGTGAATAAATATAACTTTTATAATCCTTAAGTGGTCTTTTCTTTCCATTGCTGTAATTTTCTTTTCTCATTTGATTTTTATTTGCTTTTTTCCTTAGGACGTTATCTTTTTTCCTTAATTGGATTTTTTCGTCTCAGATTTCTATCAGTTGTTTTCATTTGCCCACACATAATTGGGATTTTTATTTATAAGGGTGATTTCTATAGTATTACTACTACTGCTTGCTTTTAAAAAGTGGGATTGCTGCCATCAGTGTCAAGCAAAATGCAGTGTTCATGGCAATTTTTGGAGTAATTTGGTTTGTTTTGTGTTCCCCCCAAATTGACTTCTTTATAGCCTTGGATTCTTAAAATAACAATTATGGATCTAATATATGCAAAACGTGAGGAATGGTTGTTTCTTCCATGAAAAGAGCTATCATTCTTGATTGGTGGCTTTATTTGGAGGAAATAATTGGGAAAATATAAGGCCAAAGAAAACTTTACGGAGCTCACAAAGGAAGTGGTGATTTCAAGAGGAAGAAAACACAGCCTAATTTGTGTGTGTGTGTGTGTGTGTGTGGTGTTGGAGGACGGAGTGGAGGAGGTGGGAGGAGGTTGAGAGTGGAAATACAAAAGGAACCTGGTGCCAGCTCTTCAGGGCTCAGGGACATGGGAACGTGTACAGGGAAACACTTGAAAAAAGCATGAAAGAAACAATATTAAATTTAGCATTGTGGTTTAGCCAATGTGTGAGGCATTTGTGTTTCCCAGGTCAATTAGGATATCACTCTCCTATGTCTATCCAGAATAAAGTAAAGCCAAGTTTTTATTTATACTGCTAATTAAGGGAAGGAAAAATGGTAACTAATCTCAACCCAACTGTTTTAAAAGAGGAATTGGTGGTTGGAGTGGACTCAAAATTGGAATCCAATTTCCAGTTGATTTCCTCAATTTCCAGTTGAGGAATAGGAGGGCTTAAATAGGGGGAAGGAATGGTCCCTAAAGCCAGCTTAGAATAGGCTGGATGTTGACACAGGTGACCAGGGTCACTGTCTATTGTTACCCAGAATATTTCATTTAATAGTTAATTGAGTAAGGCTGTATTATTCTGTTGGGAAGATTATATTCTATTGGGGAAGTATACAGGTAAAACTAATAAAATGTAATTTTAACTTAAGTCTTTTAAATATTAATGTAACCTTGGAGAAAAAAGATAATGGAAAATTTTCCAATAGCAAACATTTTTTTAAAAATTTAGGGTATTTCAAATTCATATAGTACACTTAAGGTGTGTGCTTTAATTTTACAGCAGTGCTTACATATGCTCATTGTGTTAAAGTTTTATTCATTTCCTTAGGAAATCTGAACTGAATAGCCGTAATTGAGGGTAGTGGCATTTATGGATCGCTAAATGTTGGTCTTTAAAGGATACTGTCTACAATATTAAAAAAAAAAACCCAATCCAAAAATGGGCAGAAGACCTAAATAGACATGTCTTCAAAGAAGACATACAGATGGTCAAGAAGCACATGAAAAGCTGCTCAACATCACTAATTATTAGAGAAATGCAAATCAAAACTACATGAGGGGCTTCCCTGGTGGCGCAGAGGTTGAAAGTCCGCCTGCCAATGCAGGGAACACGGGTTCGTGCCCCGGTCCGGGAGGATCCCACATGCCGCGGAGCGGCTGGGCCCATGAGCCATGGCCGCTCAGCCTGTGAGTCTGAAGACTGTGCTCCACAACGGGAGAGGCCACAACAGTGAGAGGCCCGCATACTGGAAAAAAAAAAAAAAAAAAACTACATGAGGTATCACCTCGCACCAGTTAGAATGGGCATCATCAGAAAATCTACAAACAACAAATGCTGGAGAGGGTGTGGAGAAAGGGGAACCCTCTTGCACTGTTGGTGGGAATGTAAATTGATACAGACACTACGGAGAACAGTATGGAGGTTCCTTAAAAAACTAAAAGTAGAATTACCATATGACCCAGCAATCCCAGTACTGGGCATATACCCAGAGAAAACCGTAACTCAAAAAGACACATGCACCCCGATGTTCATTGCAGCACTATTTACAATAGCCAGGACATGGAAGCAACCTAAATGCCCATCAGCAGACAAATGGATAAAGAAGATGTGGTACATATATACAATGGAATATTACTCAGCCATAAAAAGGAACGAAACTGGGTCATTTGTAGAGACGTGGATGCATCTAGAGACTGTCATACACAGTGAAGTAAGTCAGAAAGAGAAAAATATCCTATATTAACGCATATATGTGGAATCTAGAAAAATGATACAGATGAACTGGTTTGCAAGGCAGAAATAGAGACACATGTAGAGAACAAACGTATGGACGCCAAGTGGGGAAAGCAGGGTTGGGGGGTGGTGGTGGTATGAATTGGGAGATTGGGATTGACACATATACACTAATGTATAAAATAGATAACTAATAAGAACCTGCTGTATAAAAAAATAAAATTCAAAAAAGATACTGTCCAGTTAAGTGTTAACAGGTACATGATAAGATAGTAAAAAGGGTCAATATGTTAACATTTAACACTTTAACCAATTAACCTATTTGTTGGTGGTTTCAAGTAATTGTTTTTCTCAAATAGGATTATGCTTTGTAATATTTTATTTCATATTTGTGTATTTTAAAAATATTGCTATTTTTTAAAGATCAGTATGTCAGTGTGGTAGATAAGTTCAGGTATAGTAACATTTTAAGGAACATTTATAAATCCCTTTTCTGAGAGGCCACCAGCCCTTAACACCAGACCGTTCCTGTCAGTGTGTCTCAGGGGGAATTAATCCAGTGGGCAGGCAGGCTCAAGTTGAAAAACTATGAACAGGTTGAATCAAGTGCACAATAATGCACTTGTTTCAGGCACAGAACACAGTTGTCCTGATTCCTATGACCATTTTAAAGGCAGGGGCAGCTCTTTGTAAAAATAATAGTGTAACCTATCTCGTGTCTGGAGCCAGAATACTGCACAGCCCTCACACTCAGATTTGTGCACCAAGTTTTACAATTACGGCCTATGTTTAGGCAGTCACTCACTGAACACTGGTGAACCTTGACAGCAGAAGCAGTCGGGGCAGTGTTCCAACATCCTCACCATGTACACCTTTCTCAAACCACTTTTCTTTTCTGCTTATATCTCAGGCATCACTCAGTACTGCAAATTGCACTTGGAAAGAAGTATCACCCTGAATCTGATGTATTTTGAAAACGGAGATATCATAGTAATCTGTGGACTTACAGTGATAAACTAAAATCTTCACCCTGGGAGCTTGTAAGAAATGTAGAATCTAAGGCATCATGCCAGACCTGCTGAATTAAAATCTGCATTTTAATAAAACCCTCAAAGGTGATTCATATGCATGGGAAATTTTGAAAAGCACTGCTTTAAACTGCCAAAGTAAAATAAAATGAAACCTTAATAGGTGTTTAACAGATACATTGACATGGTATCATCAGGGTAACAGATCTTTTAGTTTAGGTCAGGAAGATCATTCAATACTATTTCAGAGAAAATGCTTTTATATTGAATTTTGGATCTGCAGATAGTTTTAGCAGGGGTTCCTCTGGTGAGCTGTAATATACTAGCATTTAAGTCACCACATTTCAATTACATTGGAGCAGCGTGTGGTCCGAGGACCAGCAGCAGTGGCGGCACCTGGGAGTTTGTTAAAATTACAATTGCCACAGCTTACCCTTCCCCCTCCCCATAAAGCAAGAGAGAGGCGTGGACATATATACACTACCAAATGTAAAATAGATAGCTAGTGGGAAGCAGCCGCATAGCACAGGGAGATAGCTCGGTGCTTTGTGACCACCTAGAGGGGTGGGATAGGGAGGGTGGGAGGGAGGGAGATGCAAGAGGGAGGGGATACGGGAACATATGTATATGTATAACGGATTCATTTTGTTGTAAAGCAGAAAACTAACACACCATTGTAAAGCAATTATACTCCAATAAAGATGTTAAAAAAAATTACAATTGCTCAGATCAGATCACACCACACTCCGTTCTGCTGAATGAGAAGCGGGGTTGGGGGTGGGTGGCTTGCATTTATGTCCGAGGCTCTCCAGGTGATTCATACTGAAGTTTGAGATGCACTGGGTTAGTACCTCTCACTATACCTGTTGGTTTCCCCTTCCTTTAAAGGGAACAAATGTTACATAACTTTGGATGGTGACTTGCTTTTTTCTACTCACCTTTTTATAAATCCAATTATGAGACTATAAAAGGAAGCAGGCTGAGTGCGTGGGTCATTAAACAAATCATGCCTGAGTCATCTCATTTTTATAACGAAGGTGAGGCGTTCATGGGTAGAGCTATAAGCCACCTCTCCTTATAGGGATGATGTACAAACAGTGGTTAAAGAACCAGACGTGGTGACAGAAGGGTTTTGGATGAGTGTGTCATCTCTTTCACAGGAAGGACCACTTTTAACATCAAAAGTTATTCTCAGCACATTTGTCCTGCTGTATGTTGTCACTTTCGATACATGGTTGATCTGGTTTGAAGTCAGAAACTTTTGTCCCCCTGTTGACGCACAGACCACAATATCTGCTGCTAGGGATGATCAAGGTCAGCTTGTAGCATGGTAGACTTCTGAGGAGTCACCATAACTGCTGAGTGGAGTTACCGTCTGGTTGCTGTTAAAGTAGCTTACAGATTGGTCATTTTTCTCATCTGCGACATCAACCTTATGTCTGAGTAGAAGGGAAGTCAGTAACATGAGGCAGCTCAGGAACAGGAGCTGCGTCCCCCAGATGGACATGGTGCTGCTTGGAGGATCCATACCTATAGTTTCTAGTCCCGTGAGCTGCGCCACCTGGGAGCAAGTCTGGAGGAAGCTGGCTTTTTTAAAGGTTCAGGGCGATATGCTGAGTATGGGTGCCCTTGTTTTTATCAGCAGGTGTATCTGGAGATAGAGTTGGGAACTCAGGATTGGCTCTTCTGCATTTGAAGTCTTTGCCCCCAGCAAAGGAGAGTGCGGACTGATAATATTCCGGACTCCTCTTTCCAAACGCTCTGTTTGCACTCTTCTTCTCTTTTTTTTTTTTGGCTGCAAGCTTGCAGGATCTTAGTCCCCTGACCAGGGATTGAACCCAGGCCACAGCAGTGAGAGTGCCAAGTCCTAAGCACTGGACCGCCAGGGAATTCCCTCTGTTGGCACTCTTTCTTGATTCGACAGTATAAATTGTATGTATGTACCACTCTCTTCCAGTTGCCACCTTTGAAAAAAGAAATCTGCTTTGAGGAAGTTTACACAGTAAGAGAAATTATAAGGGGGTGGGAGTTTGGAAGCTATCGTTAAAGGCATTGGTGGGGCTGCACTTCTTCCAGGGGCTCTAGAGGAGGATCCAGTTCTTGCCTCTGCCAACCGTCCGTGGCTTGTCACTTCGATCTCTGCTTTTATGGTCACATTGCCTTCTTTTCTGTGTCATCTCCACCGATTCCTTCCTATAAGGACACTTGTCAGTACAGTTAGGGTGCCCCAGGATGATCTTCCCACCTCAGAATCCGTAACTTAATCCTATCGGCAAAGATGCTTTTCCCATATGAGCTAGGGCTCACGGGTTCCATGGATTAGGACCTGAATTCTTTGGGGGCCGTTACTCAGCCTGCTACACCTGTCAAATTCAGTTTGTTTCGTTTCCTTTGTCTTACCTCCCAATGTTTAGAGACACATTCAGTGAAGCCCAGTTACTGAACTCCACTTTTCTTTTTCTTTTCACTTCCATTGTACTTAGTTTTGATGGCTTGCATATACTTCTTGGTGTCTGGCTCATTTTTCCAAAGTCAGAGTTAATGTTCCCAAAGGGACCCCATACGACTCTGTCCCAAGTTGTGATAATACAGTAGAGAGAAGTCATTACAACCTGTTTAATTTCCTTAATTTCATAAATAGCAACAACTTGCCATTGAAGAGATTTACCAATAGAACTATACAGTAAGTTTGGAAAAAATGAGTGATAATCTCATTACCCTAACACAAAGTTCTTATCTTTTCGAGGCATGTCCTTTTAGTTTTTTTCTTTTTTTTCAGTACACGGGGCTCTCACCGCTGTGGCCTCTCCCGTTGTGGAGCACAGGCTCCGGATGCACAGGCTCAGCGGCCATGGCTCACGGGCCCAGCCGCTCCGTGGTATGTGGGATCCTCCCGGACCGGGGCACGAACTCGTGTCCCCTGTATCGGCAGGCGGACTCTCAACCACTGCGCCACCAGGGAAGCCCAGTTTTTTCCATATTTTTTAAGGCTTGCAGTAGCAACATGATCACTGATAATCTAGAATGCATTATGCCATCAAGTGGCTATCTCATGATTCAATGAACTATTTCCTGAGTGCTGGACATTTAGGTTGCTTATTATTATTATAAAAAAGGTTAGTAGGAGCAATATTGGGGTGACTAGTGTCAAATAAATTTTAGAATGCTTACCTGGCAGAAAACTAATTGTGGAGCCCTGGTGGGTGTAGCAGCACAGCAAGGACCTGTGCCTGGTGTCTCCACTATGGGAAGTGAATGCCCTTAGCTGCCTGTCTTTTTCATTCACCCTGTATGTGGGCTCCTTAAATTTGGCACTGGGTACTGGAATGAAATGTACAACATCTTTCCATTCATAGTTTACACAGTAACAGTGACGTCATGGGCATCTAGTATATCTCCATTATGCCTTCCAAATCCCTAAGAAAACTAAAATATTAAATGAGGAAAAATGTATATGCTTTTTCTCCATAAAAATGTTATCCCTGGGGAAGAATATGTGAAGAGTGAAAATGAGTCCAATTTTCCATAGTGTGTAGCTCCATTCTTAGCAGGAAATGAGGCATTTTTCACTCTTTTAAGCCATTAGATCATTTTCATAACCCAGCTACCGAATACACCGTAGGTTGTATCTAGAATACACTAGGTTTTATCCTAGAAGCCTAAAAAACTTAGTTTTGCTTCCCTGGCATGTCTTACTGGGAGGAAACTGGGAATGTAACAGATCAACTTCATAGAAATCGCCATAGGTAACGTCACCCAGAAAAAAAGATGTATGCATAAGCACTGCATTCATCTGAATGTAATTCCTTAACAAAAGAAAGAATAAGAGAGATAAAGAGAGTGATTTTCTGCAAAACACTGAAAGGCTAGGATTAATTTCAGGTGCAAAATAGAATCCTCCTTGGCTTTTTTTTTTTTTAACAAGGCTGATAATGTGCATTTCTCCTGGGCACAGAAGTACTCAGTGGGAAGGTCAAATTGGTTGCTTCATTTGGAGACTAAGTCAGGGCATCAGTAGGACCTGTTGGGTGTATCTGAGAGTTATCCTGGCCAAGATGTAGTTTTCTCATTATTATTATTATTTTTTTTTCTTTTTCTTTTTTTTCTTTTTTTTTAAACATTTATGAAGGATCCATATCTCTCTGACATGCTGGAGAAGGCCAGTAAGTGTTTGTTGAATTTAATTGAGTTTAAAAGATTTTTGATTGTGGTGGTTGGGAAAATTGGAAGATGAGGGAGGGTGACTTTCTGTTGGTAGATATTTACTCAGACAGGAATTAGAACTGAAAGGGATCTTAACAGAAATGAAGTGCAAACTTCTCATTTTACAGAGGGAGAAGTGAGGTGAAGAGTTGTGAAGTAGTTTGGAGAAATCTCCTCTCTGGTTGGGGAAGCTGATGTTGTCTAGCAATGAAGCACAACCTGGGCTGATGGGAGAGAAGGACTTCTCTACCTATATATGCAGACCCCATGGTAGTCAAGAGCCTTCTTATCCTTGCCCAATATTTTAGGAGATGGCTTCTTCTTCTTTTTGCATTTGTAGTTTTTTTATATTTTTTTTATCAAATAATACAATATTGTGTTACTTTCTGGTGTACAGCAAAGCGATTCATTTATACATATATATACACACACATATATATTCTTTTTCAAATTCTTTTCCATTATGATTTATTATAGCATATTGAATATAGTTCCCTGTGTTATACAGTAAGATCTTGTTGTTTATCTACCCTATATATAATAGTTTACATCTGCTAACCCCAAACTCCCAATCCATCCCTCCCCCGCCCACCCTCCCCCTTGGTAGCCACAGGTCTGTCCTCTATGTCTGTGAGTCTGTTTCTGTTTTGTAAATAAGTTCATTTGTGTCATATTTTAGATTCCACATATAAGTGATATCACACGGTATTTGTTTTTCTCTTTCTGACTTAACTTCACTTAGTATGATAATCTTTAGGTCCATTCATGTTGCTGCAAATGGCATTATTTCATTCTTTTGTATGGCTGAGTAGTATTCCATTGTGTATATGTACCACATCTTCTTTATCCATTCATTTGTTGATGGACATTTACATTGTT
Organism: Lagenorhynchus albirostris; assembly: GCF_949774975.1. Taxonomy (NCBI): domain Eukaryota; kingdom Metazoa; phylum Chordata; class Mammalia; order Artiodactyla; family Delphinidae; genus Lagenorhynchus; species Lagenorhynchus albirostris. The sequence goes on from NC_083098.1 coordinate 24,156,228, forward strand.
TCCATGTCTTGGCTGTTGTGAATAGTGCTGCTATGAACATAGGGGTGCATGTATCTTTTTGATTATAGTTTTGTCTGGATATATGCCCAGGAGTGGGATTGCAGGATCATATGGCAACTCTATTTTTAGTTTTCTGAGGAACCTCCATACTGTTCTCCATAGTGGCTGCACCAATTTACATTCCCACCAACAGTGTAGGAGAGTTCCCTCTTCTCCACACCTCTCCAGCATTTGTTATTTGTAGACTTTTTGATGATGGCCATTCTGACCGGTGTGAGCTGGTACCAGGAGATGACTTCTTGAAATGGCTTCTGTCATGTGCCATGTTGGCTTGAGAATACGTTAAGTCATGTCTGTAATACAAATTTAAAAAATGTTTTTACAAGAAATACCTAAAAGATAATGATGGGGCACAAAGATGTGGTTTTCAAAATAGTTTGGAAACTCTAATTTATGTAATATTAGCTGAGGCACAATAATGGTGATTTATATTGTCAGCTTAAAATGAGTAAAGAATTGGCAGTTTGAAGATTTTACAATTCTTTAAATTTTCTTTGTTCTCTCTTGTGATACTTGCATTTTTACACTTTATTATTATCTTCTTTTATAAAGGAGTTTGCAAAAGAAGGGAGAGTTGATGAAAGGATTTCCCTTCTAAGTAGCCCTGATAAAGACTTGTGGAGGAAAACTGAGCAACTGGCAAAAAGGAGGTTTAGGCTTATCTGCAAATCTCAGTAAGGGCACTCAGCACTATAACCAGAAAAACTGACAGAGGATGAGGGTCTCTCTACAGTTGAAAAGTGCTTCCTGTCCAGCATGAATCAGCAAAGAAAGGTCGACCCTTTTGTTCTTAACTGTTGATTTAATTGAGGACAGTGGGTTTCACTGGCCTTGGTAACAAAGTAAAAGAAAATAGAAAAAAACAAAGAGCACGGTCTAACAATCCTTTGTCGGCTGGATCCTTTCTCTGTTTGTACATATTCATACAGTTACATAAACTAGATTTGCACATATCACCAGAATATATGTAACACCAATGTCAGTTCAATACCATTGATATCCTGGAGTTGCTAAGATCTGGAAACTGTGGTTAGGAGATGTGTTTTGGCTGTTTCCCCTCCCTTGAAGTCTTTCAATCAAAAGAACGACAAGCACTCTGTTTAGAGTCAGTGACGGTGTCATTGATGAAAATGGTGGTTTTACTGGGTTCTCCAATTGCTGTGTCCAGAGGCATCTGGAGAAGTAATTCAAACCTCTCTGGACCCTCTGAGATGGGCTGTCCCAGGTCATCAAGGATTGTCAATCGGAACATCTCAACACACACTCCTGGAGCGAAGACCAGTTTTGGGCTGATGCCAACATAGTCTAGCCCAGCTAGTGGGAAAGGAAAGCCAAGAGTGAGACTGCAGAATTCACTGCCAGAAGTTTTCCTTCAGAGAAAAAAAAATTCAGAGACTGTCTGTAGCATTCTTCTATTTGCAGCACTTTCAGATGCATATTTTTTTGGCTTGATCCTCAGAAAGGGGAAATTTCCATGTTCTACCAAATGCCGCAATAGCCAGTGATCTGTCACCACATGCTCTCCATCACCTTCCAAGCACTTCCACAAAAATCCCACCTATAGACTGACGGCTCTCTGAAGGCAAATTCAATTTGTAATGAAAGCGTTTCCCTTTTCTATTTGGAACTGTTAAGATGATGATCATGACTTTTATTTTGACTAGGTTTCACTCATTCACCTTTGCCAGACCTCTGGTTTAACCTTACAACATTCCGCTCAATTTACTCGGCCATGAAGGCTCTGCTATTTTCTGGGTTATTAATCATTTTGCAAGCTGGCTCACCTGATCGTATCGCTTCTTTGCTACTTATTTAAAAAATCATCCAATGTCATGACAAATTATAATCAAGAGAATAAAATAGGAAACCCTGAGTGATATAGATAACTATATAAATAAATGGAGGAATAGAATATTTACATTGTCTTAAAGTATCTCTCCATAAAAGTCTTCTTAATTGCAAAGGAAGAAAGAAAAGTAACTTTATAGTAAAGAAAACTGGCAGGTACCACTTTAACCAAGTGGTCAAAGTTAATACCACCAACAGTGGGGTAAATTGAAATTGTGTGCCATTGGGTAGAATGCAATGAGAATGCAGTACCACCTCTGTGATATTCCTGCTGGAGATGCATAGCCTGAATCTGATTATGAGGAAACATCAGACAAGCCCAAACTGGGGGATATTTTACAAAACTGGTTTGTAATCTTTTTTTTTTAAATTTTTAGTTTATATTGGAGCATAGTTTATTTACAATGTTGTGTTAGTTTCAGGTGTACAGCAAAGTGATTCAGTTGTACATATACATATATCTATTTTTTTTCAGATTCTTTTCCCATATTTGTTATTATAGAATACTGAGTTCCCTGTGCTATAGAGTAGGCCCTTGTTGGTTATCTATTTTATATAGAGTAGCGTGTCTATGTTAATCCCAAACTCCTAATTTATCCCTTCCCCCTGGTTTGTAATCTTGAAAAGTATCAAAGTCATGAAAGTCAAGGAAAGACAAGGAACTGTCCAGATGGAAGAAAACTGAACGACATGATGACTAAATACAATGTGTGACTCTGAACTGGATTGTTTTGCTATGAGTTGGCGGACAATGGGTGGAACTTGAATGAGGTCTGAAGATGAGATTGTAGTAATGTATCAGTTAATTTCCTGATTTTATGCTTGTACTGTGAGTATAGAGGAGAATGTCTCTGTAGGAGTTACATTCTAAGTTTTTGAAGAGATGGGTCCAGATTTACTGGCAACCTATGGTTCAGGAAAAAAAGTGTTTTTACTGGACTTGTCACTTTTCTATAAGTTTGAGATTGTATAAAAAATTTTAAAGCCATTAAGTAATTACATTAAGAAAAAACCAAAATGAGATTACGGTGAAAAGTACCAAGTCAGGAAAGTAAGGGAAAGGGGATTTGGGATCTTATGCACTTTGGTTCAGATCTTAATTCCACTGCTTACTTGTACAAACTATTTCATCTGTTTGAGTCTCAATTTCTTTAACTGCAAAATGGGGATAATTATTGCTACTTTACAAAGGTAGTTGTGAAGATTAGAGATAATACAGCAAAGATGCTAGCACAGAGTCTGGCATATAATAATGATAATATAAATACATATGCATAATTATTATTGTTAATTAACCAACCTGAGCTGATGTCAGGTATTTACTAGATTCTGGAGATTATCAACTCTAAACTGCTATCTCTGCATATCTCCCATGAATCACCACCTCAAGCATGGATTAGTCCATCCCTACCTGAGAGCTAGCAGATGGGTCATTCATTATTTGTATGCAAGGAGATTTATCTAAATGAATGTTAATTTCTTTTCCCAACCATAAACAAAAAAGCCCAAGGAGCCAACTGGTCTATTCACTTTTGGTTTCACAAATACATATAGAGTGAGAAATAGCTCTGTCTGAAAATTACAAGAAAGAAAGGAAAGCAAGAAAAATAAAAAAAGAGCAAAACAACAACAAAAGAACTTTAAGGATCATCACTGGTGTCCTGTACAGTACGATGTGATATATTCCCTGAAGTGTTATAACACGTTAATTCTCCCAAGAGCAAGCTCTGGGCTGTAAAGCTGTCTTTAGTTTCCTTAACTGTTTCTGGGGTACATGCTGAAACTGGGTTCACATTTTCATAGACACATTTTCTCTTTTTGTCTTGTCCGTTCATGTAGGTTTTAGACTGCTGAGTTTTATTTGCAGGATTTGTGCTTTTACTTAGTTTTTTTTTTTTTTTACATCTTTATTGGGGTATAATTGCTTTACAATGGTGTGTTAGTTTCTGCTTTATAACAAAGTGAATCAGTCATACATAAACATATGTTCCCATATGTCTTCCCTGTTGCGTCTCCCTCCCTCCCACCCTCCCCATCCCACCCCTCCAGGCTGTCACAAAGCACTGAGCCAATATCCCTGTGCCATGCGGCTGCTTCCCACTAGCTATCTACCTTACTGCGTTTGTTAGTGTGTATATGCCCATGACTCTCTCTCGCCCTGTCACAGCTCACCCTTCCCCCTCCCCATAACCTCAAGTCCGTTCTCTAAGAGGTCTGCGTCTTTATTCCTGCTTTACCCCTACTTTTACTTAGTTTTTATCTTTACATATTCTCATGCGTCTTGGCTGTGTATGATGCTAATCCTTAACTCTGCTGCCTGTCCACATCCCAGGAGACTAAAAGGTCCCTGTTAGCAAATGAAAAAGTGTGGGTATCAACGTAGATGGAAATTTCCCTTTCTTTTCCTGAATCCTACTGTGCTTTTAATGCTTTTTTTTTTTTTTCTGGTAAAGCAGCTGACAGGCTCACCAGAGGAAGTGGTGTTCAGAAATATTTAGCTCCACTGCCAACGTCAAGAAAGGCAAAAGGGAGTGGGACATGGGGACATGCTGCTTGAAGCCAAGGAAAATGTCCAAGAATCAGAAGTGAGACCCTCCTACCCTCCTAGGAGCTACCAGGTGCCTGGATTCTCCCAGGAGTTGGGACCTGCTCAGCCATCACAGGTATGCCTTGATCTGAAATAGTGTTTATGAGCAGCTTATGGTATCTACAAATGTTCTCAACTTTGGAAAATTAATTTGGTCCCAGGCAAGTGGTTAATGAACAAATCATAAAGGTTGCTGAATGAATATTCTATTTATTTTATAAACAGCAGAAGTCATTCTATGTGCCCAGGTAGGAGAAATTTGAAATCAGAGCCCATCCACAAAGACTAGGCATGCTACGCTGACAGACTAGACCTTGCCGTGTACGCATGTCATGATAATGATACATTTTAAAATGGCCCGCTCACCTTCTGCTGGTGCCGGCCCTGTCTTCCTGGAGCGCACGGTGACAGAGGACGCCCGGGAAAGGTCAGTGCCTGTTCTCCAGACACAAACCTCCATGGAGCCAGCACTTTCATCAACACCAAAGTGCAGGGCAGGCTCTAGGGAGACACAAAAGGACAAACTAAGACTGCTTCACCCTCCCAGGCCTCTTCTCCTCTGGCCCGGTGGGAGCCTGGGTGTTTGTCACAATCACCAGACAAGACAGTTCCCACAGGCTCGACAAAAAACAAGCAAAACACACATAAAAAAACACATCAAGGAGTCACATGCCATGGCTTTGATTCCAGGAAGTGCAGTGAGATAACATCAGTTAGAATTGTATTCATTTTTCTGCTTTAAGAGATAGCTGTGGCACAAAGAAACTTCCCAATTGGGAAAAACTGGCCAACTAGCTTGTAACCCAGGTAAAGTCAGCTATTGTTTGGGAAAAGATGGTGGGGAATTCAGGAGGCTTTTTCTCAGGAGAGACGTGCCCTTCATGTTGAGGGGCAGTCCAGCCAGGGGTCTGAATTTGGGGGCTGCGGCTGTGCCTTTTACCATAACATTTGCTTATTACAAAGATAGAAATTCTGGGGATCCTGTTAGCTGAGATGCCAGAAATGCTACCCCCAGAGGCAGAAAAGGGCCCCCCCTAGAAAGAGAAGGCTTAAGGCAGCTGGGGCGGGCATCAGACTCTGAGGGTACGTGGAAGTGAACAGCACATCTGATGGGAGGAAAAGTTTGACAATGAGGAAGTCAAGATTCGGCCAAGGAGACGAACCCATCCATCTCCAGTTCCCCCAGTTCTGAAAAGCAGCCTATGAACTTAGCTGACTCTTCAAAGCTTACACAAGGTTTAGCTGTTACACTAGATAGACTGTCATGAAAAAGGTTTGGAAATGAATGTTTTTCTTTGGACTGTGAAATCCAGAGGCAAACAAATGTAAACACCAGGCAGCTGCTTCACCACGGAGGCATGACTCCTGAGACAGTAAATGGAAAATCAACATTACAGAGATGATACCTTGGGAAACACAGTGCAACTCAGAAGCATATTGGAATGAAGTTTATTAGATTTTGGAAGGCAGAAATCCAATGTAATAAGTACTGTTTGCTCAGGATGTATTTTAGTAGATCTCTTCGTGCTGTGGAGAGTTTTACCAAAACTTTGACCATGGTGTACAAGAGCTCCCATAACCTGACTTGAGTCCATTCTTTCTGGAGTCATAATGTACGACACCTGACCCTGTGCCCTGTGTTCCAGTAACACTAGCTCTCCATGAGCCAGCACGGCACGTGGTCATGGCCTCCATCTTCGCTGGTGATGTTCTCTGAGCTGAAACTCCCTTCCCAACATGTGAATTTCACACAGTCCTTCTGTAAGACTTTGATTGAGTTACCTGCTTTGGGAGGCCATATATGCCCTTAAGAGGTTAGTTGTTCCTTACCCCGTGCTCCCCTGACAGTTTGCATTGCTCTATAACTGCAGTGATGGGTCACACTTGCTAGTTGCTGTCTTCAGGTGCACTGCAGGTAGGAGCCTGCACTCAGAGAAGGGTGGGGTGATCATCCTCTCATTTGACCCAGAAATTTCACTCCATCTCCCCACTGTTGCTAATAGATGTTTCAGATACCTCCAAGCCTGGGACAAGAAAGAGGGAAGAGAGGCAAGGGGAGCAGGAAAGGTCTTTCTTGATGGGTTTTATCACGGTGATCACATTCTCGGATCTTAGAAGATGGGAGAAAGCAGATTCTGTTTCTCATGGGCACTTTTGTGTGTTCTTTGGAGATCTCTTGTTCCCATAGTTGGGTACTTCTCATCTGCAGTTCCCTTGATGAGGATGACCACATCCCTATCCTGGCTGGTCACTTAATTCTTCCTCAACCATCAGCATTCGGCAGTGCTTGTGCTGGGGTTTGTTCATCCCTCTAGATGGCGCTTTTGGACAAGACCTAAGATGGTTCCATTCTGGCTCTCTATTGCGTGCATGGCTCACATCTGGTCCATGGCAACCCTCCTGCATCCTTTGCCTTGATAAACCCTAGGGATACTGCCTAATCCTAATGCACTCCCCCTTTTTCGCTCACCCATCAAAGCAGCCAATCAGCTTGTCTCCTACACTGAGACTTTCCAGGTAGAGCCAGACCCCAGTTCTCTGTATCCGCCACGGTGTAGGTGACACACATTACACTCCCCAAATGGTCTTGTGATTCAGCACCTCCTTGAAAAGCTAAAATATTAAAGCCACCATTCTTATACACTGTTCTGTGTTTTTATCAGAGCTCTAGAAGCATCTCAAGATCAGGGACCACATTCCACATGTCTTTATGTCTTTATACCCTTAGAAGCACATCGGCTGGTATATTATAAGTACTCAAGAATTTGTCGAGTGGATAATTTTAACTCACTTCTGATATACTTTGAACTTATTACAAAAGTTTTTTTTTTTAAGTTGGGACCAAGTGATCTTTTTTAGCACAGAAATTATTCTGTGTGGTATTGCGGAAGGGAGAGAGATAAGAAAGATAAAAAAAAAATTTTTGAGTTATATTACTGTTCAGAGAAAAAATGTAAGAATCAAGCCTCTCTGAGTACAGTAAGATACACGATGTAAGAGGAGGACAAGTGTCACTTAGAAGAAAAATCATGAAACTCTTCTGAGATGCTCTGTAGATCGAACATCAGGAAATTTGTTGAAATAGAGAAAAGAGAATTATCTCCAAGTCGTCTCCACCCTAGCTCTGTCTAAAAAAACTGAGGTGCTGGCAATAATTCTTAAGGGCGGGCAATTATGAGAGTATGATGTTTTGACCACATCATACTTATGTTAAATGGATGCCATAGATGTGTTTTTTTTTGTTTTTTTTTTTTTTTGCGGTATGCGGGCCTCTCACTGTTGTGGCCTCTCCCGTTGCGGAGCACAGGCTCCGGACGCGCAGGCTCAGCGGCCATGGCTCACGGGCCCAGCCGCTCAGCGACATGTGGGATCTTCCGGGACCGGGGCACAAACCCGTGTCCCCTGCATCGGCAGGCGGACTCTCAACCACTGTGCCACCAGGGAAGCCCCATAGATGTGTTTTTATCTCCTGTAAGAGAAAATGTTCTTTAAATGGAAATAAGAAAGAGAAATATGACAAGGTAAAGCTTTCAAAAGAGATATGACCATCCTTTAAAAATGAGTTCAACGTCCAGATTCAGAGAAATTTCGTGCCAAGATCCAAAGAGGACTTGCAGCTGAAGTGACAGAAATACTGTCGGTAAACTTTGACAAACTACCCGAAACAGGATAGATGCCAAAAGATGGAAGACTGGAAAATGTTTTTTCAGTTACCTCAGAAGAGAGAATAGATTCTGGAAACAAGCTGGTAGGTCTGATCGCTAGAAAAAGTCTGGGACAGCTTATTTAAACAGTTTCTGAATGTTTGGATAAGAAAGAGGTTATGCTTATGAGTTAATATCAGTTCTTTATCATCTAGTTTCATGAAATCAAATTTAATTTTTTTTTTTTTTTTAGTTAAACAGACATCTATTGGACATCCTCTATGTGTTCTAAATGTGCTAGTTACTGGGGATGTAAAGAGATGTGCGTTCTCGTGGTTGAGGTTATTTCTGGTGTAATAGGGCAGCCACACCGATGCCAATCAGCTAAACCCTGAGTGCTTTGACAAAAGAAGGAACCAACCTCAAGGCTCTGAGGGAGGAGTCTTGGGAGAAATAATGCTGTACTAGAGTCAAAGAATGAATGACAACTGATCCATCAGAAAGGGGGGAAGAATGTTCCCAATGGAGTGGCTAATATGAAAAAAGGCACAGGGGCATGACAGAGCCTAGCGTTTGTGTTTCTTAGAAACGTGTAAGGTGAGAAGAGATGAATGAGGGAATGAGTTTAGAGAGGAAGGTAGAAGCCAGATCCTGCAGAGACTTGGATCCATTCAAAGTAGATGGGACTTCACTTTCTAGACTCTCCGCAGAATGTGGGGACCAATTTTAAGCAGTGGAAACGTGGTTGGTTTTTTGTTTTCTGTACATCTGTCCAACTTCGGTGTGGGCCACAGATTGAAGGAAGAGTTAGGGCTGATCAGGAAGCTCTTGCAATTATCCATGTGAGACAGAGGATGGTTTGCACTATGCACTGGTACTAGGGATGGAGTGGAAGAGATGGATGTAATGTGTCCTGAGCAGCATCCAGTGATTGGATGCAGGTGGCTTCTAGGATGCCCTGCACTCGCAGCTTCAGGACAGTGGGGCTGGGTTAGTATGATCACGTCTATAGCACAACCAACCATTTCAGCTCAGGTTCGCTCAGCATAGAACCGAGGAAAGATAAAGCAGCCAAAAGAATTTCAAAAATGGGCTGCCTGTTTTCAGCCATGTTAAGAGAAAGAATATTTTCACTATGGACCTTGAGGGTCTAGGACCTTCAACAATTATTTCTGGCCAAGCTAGTGGTGGTTCTATTGGCTTGATGGCGTTGCTAGGATCCCACTCCCATACTCATCGGCCCTTTAAGGAGAGGGTATCAAGCAGAAGATGCTGGTTTTTCCTAAGCTTAGCAAAGTGCTCGATCCTCAATAAATGTTACAGAATCTGAATGCAAGTTCCCTGGATCCAATAACTATGAACAGTGACTTTCTCAGAACAGTATGCAGCAACTAAGTTTGTTCACACTGAACAAAGACTCTTCCATCACTATTTCTGTACATGATTTTTTTTCTCCCATTGAAAAGCCTTCATGAGTTTGAGAATAATTAAGGATCAAGTCAGATGTAATAGAAGGCAGGGAAAAGAGCTTATTTGACTCTGGGGTCCTATACTAAGCGCACGGTACGACACTATGAATGTTTCTTGAGTTGCTTGTTAAAAATCTACTAAAGCCATTTCAAACAATATTGGAAGTAAACAATTGGGTCGTACATTGAATTCTGTGTTAATTTTCTTCCTTTATTTGCTGTATTTTTTTCTTCCTTTTTCTATTTGGCATTGGAAATGTCTGCAACTTCTGAACGTAGGAAGATTTAAAACAACTAAGGTTTTAAAGTAAAAAGTAAGTGGTGGTATGGCAGGGCTCAAGGAGGAAATATGTCCTCAAGAAATAGATCTTAAGACATATTTATTTTTGTACATTCCTGCATTTAGCTCTTCCTACAGGTTAGTCCTATTTAGCTCATCTTACTTATTTTGCTATTCACATAATGACTTTGTAGTTCATATAATACTGTGGCACTAACAATTCATTTCAGGTGTTCCTGGCTTTAGGTTTTTTTTTTTTTTAAATTTGTTTTATCCAAGTATACTTGATTTACAATGTGTTAATTTCTGCTGTACAGCAAAGTCATACACATATATACTTTTTCATATTCTTTTCCATTATGGTTTATCACAGGATATTGTATATAGTTCCCCATGCTCTACAGTAGGACCCTGTTGTTTATCCATCCTATATATAATAGTTTGCATCTGCTAGTCCCAAACTCCCAAGCCATCCTTCTACCACCACTGCCCCTGCAACCCCTCCACTGCTTGGCAACCACAAGTCTGTTCTGTTTTTTTTTTAATTAATTTTTTTTGGAGTATAGTTGATTTACACTGTTGTGTTAACCTCGTTTTTTTAAAAATTTCATTTATTTATTTATTTTTGGCTGTGCTGGGTCTTCTTTTCTGTGCGTGGGCTTTCTCTAGTTGCGGCGAGCGGGGGCCACTCTTCATCGCGGTGCGCGGGCCTCTCACTGTCACGGCCTCTCTTGTCACGGAGCACAAGCTCCAGACGCGCAGGCTCAGCAGTTGTGGCTCACGGGCCCAGCCGCTCCGCGGCATGTGGGATCCTCCCAGACCAGGGCTCAAACCCGTGTCCCCTGCATTGGCAGGCGGACTCTCAACCACTGCGCCACCAGGGAAGCCCATAGCCTCGTTTTATGGATTGGGAAACTGAGCCCCAGTAGCTCCACTTGCCCGAGGTTACGTGGGAAGGTAGCGGTATCCCAGACTCAGAGGCCAAGTCTTCAAGCCCCCAGTCCTGGCTTTTCTCACTCTATCATTTCACTCCCCCATTCTCTTCTTTTTCTCTTCTCCCATTTCTTTCCTTGTGCACCTTGACCAGTAATTAGGTCCAGCAGAGAGTGAGCACGGATATTGTGCTGGCATCACTCTTCGGCTACAGGAAAAGGTATGACAGTGAAGATAAAAGGAAGTGAAAGCTATAGGTATACCGATTTCAACTTTTTCATGTTAATTCCTCATCACCCTAGAAAACTGAGAACTGGCTATGAAAGGAAAGAGCTACTATGAAGCAGAGTATGTAGAACAATGTAAAAGAAGTCCTTACATCCATAACTTTGCTTCTTTCTCTCTCATTCTGCCCGGCAAACAACTTCTGGGTCTCGAGAACTTGGTTCAGGCAAACCTGTCCCAACCTCTCAGTAAGAGATAGGTGCTCTAGCTATAATGCTAATCAGAACCCTGATATTGATTTTATTTTATTTTTTTTGCGGTACACGGGCCTCTCACTGTTGTGGCCTCTCCTGTTGCGGAGCACAGGCTCCGGACGCGCAGGCTCAGCGGCCATGGCTCATGGGCCCAGCTGCTCCGCGGCATGTGGGATCTTCCCGGACCGGGGCACGAACCCACATCCCCTGCATTGGCAGGCGGACTCTCAACCACTGTGCCACCAGGGAAGCCCTCCAGCATTTATTAGTTGTAGACTTTCTGAAGATAGTCATTGTGACCAGAGTGAGATGATACCTCATTGCAGTTTTGATTTGCATTTCTCTAATAATTAGTGATGTTGAGCATTTTTTCATATGCCTGTTGGCCATCTGTATGTCTTCTTCGGAGAAGTGTTTTTTTAGATCTTCTGTTTTTTGATTGGGTTGGTTGTTTGTTTGATATTGAGCTGTCATACACATTATTTTAAGAAAAAAATAGTTATCTTAATTCTAAGGGGTCAATTTTTGAAAAGAAATTACACAATGAAGAATGCATAGACTTCAGAGTCTACACTTATTCTTAGCCCTTGAGACATGCGAAAATATATTTAGGAACTGAACTTAGTCCTTGGCAATTTCTTTTTTTTTTTTTCCAAGGCTTTGATGGCTAGCCTTTTCCCCCCTTTATTTATTTATTTGGCTGCGTTGGGTCTTAGCTGCGGCACACGGGATCTTCATTTGAGGCATGGGGAATCTTTTTGTTGTTGTTATTGCAGTGCATGGGCTTCTCTCTAGTTGTTGTGTGCGGGTTTTCTCTCTCTAGTTGAGGCGCACGCGCACTCAGTAGTTGCGGCACGTCGTGCGCTTAGTTGCCCTGCGGCATGTGGGATCTTAGTTCCCTGACCAGGGATCGAAACTGGGTCCCCTGCACTGGAAGGCAGATTCTTTACCACTGGACCACGAGGGAAGTCCCAGCAACTTCTTTTTCTTAGTGGAGCAAAACTGGCCTATCGTACCATTCTGAGATCTTGTCCACAGGGTGGGATATCAACAAACAAACCCATTTAGGAGAGCAAACTAACAAAAACCAAACCAACTTTTAATCTCATTCATATTTTCCTTTGTTCTAGAACAATATAATACATAAATTTGCCATCCCCAACTAAAGAGCATATACACTCTTCAACCTCTGCTCCATCTGGTTTATCACTTGACATAGCTCAGTTTCATGGAAGCTCTGTGCTGTATCTATAAATTCACACCAATTTGGGGTCTGTAACAGCAGCCCAGTCTAATCCTGTCTAGATCTGAACACAGCAACCCACAGCCACTCAAATCCTGACATAGGCGTGTTTGAGAGATGAAGTGGTCAAACTAATTTGAGACTCGCAATAAAATAGTCTGATCCCGTCCCTGTCTTTATCAACATTTTCTCTTGAAAGTGCCTCTTGTGGAAAGGACAACTGAGGCCTAAAAAAGTAACACTGGGCTTGATGCTTATCGAGTCTGGGGGTGGGAGGGGTTGGTTCTGAGAGGTGAGGAGCCCCCTATTCTTTTCTGGCTCTGAGTTTCAGCTGGGAGTAGAGCCAAACTCCCTGCCAGGTGGGGCTAGGAAGAGAGATCTGGATGCTTACACGTGGGAGCCCCATGGTACCCTGGTACCATCTGTAGACTCATGTACTTTCTGTGAGGGAGGCCTTTGTTGGGCTGCTAAGATGAGTGTCCTTGTGGGGCGGTCCTGGTTGCGCGATCACTTAACCTAGGTCCTCTCCTCAGCTTCCTTATAAGTCTTAGGTCACCTCCTTGGGACGCACTTTTTAAAAAATTTTAATAAACTCATAAACAAATAGTTAATCTTCCTGCATTGCTGTGTTGTCCTTGGTGTTGGTGATACCTATGTATTTGAAAAGCCACTCAGAGCCTTTGGAGAAGGAGAAACATCAACAATTCCTTTAACAGACCTTTTAAGTTTGATTTGTCTTTCAACTGTTGAGGGAAAGTACGAGAAGAAGGCAGCTATTGACAAGAGTGGAAAGCAGGAAATGGACTTACCATCATCAGGGTCAGCCAGGATAATCCCCTTGGCGGTGGGGAATTTGGCCCGCAGTTGTCCTCCCATTGGCAGGCTCAGTGAAACGCTGAAGGATCCCTCCTCTTCATAAAGAGAGTCATTGATGATCAGGATCCGGCAGGTGTTCTCAACCTCATCCTTGTCAAAGCGGAGGATGCTGGTGTGATCTTTTGGACGGGAGATGTAGTCAGAGAAAGAATGCTGTGGAAGAAACGGTGCCTGTGGCAGGACCTGAGGAAGTAGGAGATGGAACAGAGAAGGTGAGAAGAAATGGAATTCTAAACAGGATAACTGTTCCCCACCTGGGTCTTCTTCAAACTCTTTTTAGACAATAGCTATCAGAATTATAAGGCACACATCTCTTACAGTCACAAATATTAGTATCGTTAGTAGAAGGTTTTTAGAACAGACCCTGGTATTTTGACATGGTTCATAGTTAGTGGTCTTTAAATAGGGTATATATTGAATAAGGTTTGTTTAGATTAGGGGCTAAATAAACTGATGGATCATAGGGTGGTGGGTCTGGTTTAGCTTAATTTGTTCACGTTATAGATTGGAAAACTGAGGTACAGATAAATTATGACCAGAGAATCTATACTATGATTATGGTATAGATTTGCCCCTGCCCCTTGCCCTTCCCATAGTGGCACAGCTGTAAGCAGCATTTGGTAACCTAACCCTCATGCCCTGACTAGAGTTCTTTGCAACGACACCGAAATACAGCCATGAAATTACTTGTTATTTTACAAGGAGTACAGGATTGATTGGAGGATTTCAGTTTACAGGCAGTACATTTAAAATTTTATTATAATAATTTACATAAGATTCCCCAGGGGCTTCCCTGGTGGCGCAGTGGTTAAGAATCCGCCTGCCAATGCAGGGGACATGGGTTTGATCCCTGGTCCAGGAAGATTCCACATGCCGCAGAGCAACCAAGCCCGTGCGCCACAACTACTGAGCCTGTGCTCTAGAGCCCGCGAGCCACAACTACTGAGCCCACATGCCACAACTACTGAAGCCCGCGTGCCTAGAGCCCGTGCTCTGCAACAAGAGGAGCTGCCGCAATGAGAAGCCCGTGCACCACAACGTAGTCGCCCCCGCTCGCTGCAACTAGAGAAAGCCTGCGCACAGCAAAGACCAAACACAGCCAAAAATAAAAACAAATAAATAAATAAATTTGTAAAAAAAAAAATTCCCCAATTTAAATGCACTATTTGATGAGTTTTGACAAATACATACAATCATGTAACCATTATCATAAGCATAATATAGAACATTTTCATCCACCCACGTGTGTACCCCTTGTAATCCATCTCCTTCCCTGTCTCCCAGCCCTGGAAACCACTCATCCATTTTCTGTCACTATAGATTTATTTGCTTTAATGAGAATTTCATGTACATGAAATCATGCAGTTTTTAGTCTTTTGTGTCTGATTTGTTTCATTTAGCACAATGCGTTCAAGATTCATCGACGTATCAGGAATTTATTCCTTTTTATTCCTGAATAGTGTTCCCCATTGTGTGGCTACACCACAATTTGTTTTTCTGTTTACCAGTTGATAGGTTAGGTTTTTCCCAGTTTTTAGCTATGCCGAATAATGCTGCCATGCATATTCAAGTTCAGGTCTTTGAGTCGATATGTAATTTTATTTCTCTTGAGTAAATACTTAGAAGTGAGGTTTCTGGGATCTAGTGCATTGTTTTTAGTGTGGTAAAATAAACATAACCTAAAATTTATCATTTTAACTATTTTTGAATGTACAGTTCAGTAGGGTTGTCTGTTCACATTAGGAAGCAGATCTTCAGGACTTTTCCATCTTGCAAAACTGAAACTCTGTACCCATTAAACAACTCCCCACTTTTTCCTCCCCCAAGTCTCTGGCAACCACCATTTTATTTTCTATCTCTATGAATTTGTCTATTCTGGGTACTATAGGTAAGTGGAATCATACAGTATTCATCTTTTTGTGACTGGCTTAATTCACTTAGCGTAATGTCCTCAAGTTTCATCTATGTTGTAGAATGTGTCAGAATTCCTTCTTTCTTAAGGCTGAATAATACTTCATTGTATGAACATACCACATTTTTTTTTTTTTTGGTCACGCCACACGGTATGTGGGATCTTAGTTCCCCGACCAGGGATAGAACCCATGCCCTCTGCAGTGGAAGCGTGGAGTCTCAACCACTGGACCGCCAGGGAAGTCTCTGCACAAACCACATTTTGTTTATCCATTCAACCAGCCATGGATACTTGTATTGTTTCCCCTCTTGGCTATAATGGAATAATGTTGCTTTGAACATGGGTGTACAAATATCTCTTTGGGACCTTGCTTTCAATTCTTTTGGATATATACCCAGATGTGGGATTGCTGGACCATATGGTAGTTCTATTTTTAATTTTTTGAGGACCCTCTATACTGCTTTCCACAGCGGTTGTACCGTCTTATAATCCCACCAACAGTGCAATTCAGTGTATTTTCTTTTGCAGTGTTGAAAACATAGCAACACATAGGTTTAGACCTAAAAGAGTAAAGAGTAGTCATGGTAACTGAAATGATTTAGACAGACCAGGTTTAGGAGACAAAAACTGTATAAAATAACTAAATACACCAAATAAGTAATTTTTGTAAAGCACGAATATTTCCCACCACTCTTCTCCTTAGTAAGAAGCAATGTGAGGGAGTTCCCTGGTGGCCTAGTGGATTCCAGACTTTCACTACTGTGGCCCAGATTTAATTCCTGGTTGGGCGGCCAAAAAACAAACAAACAAGCAATGGGATATGACAGTGAGCTTCTGGACGGGACACTAATTTCTGCAAGGGTCTCTCTTGCTCATAGCTAAGGTATATGCATATCTGCATGCTGACACCAATATCCACCTTCTTCTTGCTAATATGAATCAACACAAATACAAGCTGACGTCTATTAGTGTGTGCTGTATGCATTAAATATAGCTTGTTAAAAAATGAGCATTGTTTCCAAATTGACTTCAGAGGATTTGCTCTGAAGTTCAGTGACTCACAAAATGTTTCAGGATGATTTTTTGATAGAACAAGTTTTAGAATGATTAGGAAACAACAAATTGACTGCTTTGTAAGTCCCCGAACCTAAAAAAGGTTAGAGATGGAGAAATTGATGAGCATAAAACATGTTGACTAGGGCAGAGAGAGAAACTGCTAGACATAGACGGCTTACAGGGGGATTTTCACTTGGTAGGGAAGCCAGCAAAGTTCTAGTGCCAGCCTGTGCTTTGAAATTTTATTCCTCCATGACTTTCCCTCCCTGTTCAGTCCTGGGAAATCTATGCATGAAAGAGCTCTCTGAGCTCAAATCAGGAAGGAGAGGCAAGCGCTATCAAGTGCTAGCGACAGGCAGTCCCCACGTAAATGAGGAGGTAAGTGGCTAGCAATCTAGAAAGCCCTCAGGAAGAGACGAGAAACTCTGTCAAAGAGATTTTTTATGCTCCAAGATACACACACAAAAAGGAAAAAAGGTTGTAAATTCTTACAATAGTCTGATTAAGTAATAAGCAATTGTTGGAAAAATTTTTTTAAGAGCCTGAGGTTTAAAAAGAATTACACGTTGGAGAATACACTTTTTTATTTCCCCCTAGTCATCTAGAATGCAGAAAGTTGGCATGACAGGTGGTGTTAAGAAAAAAAACAACCCTTGTCAGAAACTACACATTTAACCCCTCTGAATAAATGGCAAAAGCAGATAAACACTAGACTTGCATAGTAAGTACCTAATACTATCTTTATAAATCTTTATTAAATATCTTTCTCAATATATTTCACCTAATGAATAGTCAAATATTGATTTATCACAGTTCACGAAGCAAAAGTGATTGGTATTTCCCCCTTTTCTGTTGATTATTTTTCAGCTGACTGCTCCACTGATTGAAACAGACATACCTTTAAGTAGGTAGATTTATGGGTTAAATAAAAGACTGAAATATAACTCTTATTGAAAATCCTTTGGCTGTGGAGCTAAAACAGAAAGCAAAACAATACATTTTAGCAAGCTTTTATTAACGATGAGAGTCGATGGGGAAAACAAAGATGGTTTAATTACAGCTCACGTAATCAAAGAATTCAGATTACCTAAATGGCCCATTCCTCCTAGGCGTCTGGAAATTTTACTTCGGGAAACCATTTGATTAAGAACACGGAATACTGGTATTTATTTTAGTTTAAAAAGCTCTATTTTATTGAAAGCAAGTTAAGAATCCCCAAGAGTTAGAAACTTCTGTTCCAAAAACATCAAAAAGAACTTGAGATATAAGCTGAGGTCTCTGGTGATGGTCTGGACAAATCCCTTACTTAACAGTGAAGAGTCTCCAATGAGTACTGATGGGTGATTTCCAGGCTGCTTTCATAAAGATGCTTTAGCAGTTGGGCCTCAAGCCTTATTAGGGCAACTTACCCAGTAGTTGTGCTATAACATCTTTATGAGGAACAGTAGAGGTAGGTTATGGGGCAGAATGGAATGTTCTTCTGAGTATGGGTTTAATTCTCCAAAATTAAAGCTAGAACCAAAGGATTCATCTCAGACTAACTGAGCATGATGTTGTGTTGGTAAAGGTTTAACAAACAAAACAAAACACACAAAACTACCACAGCCAGTTTCACTATCAATGTGAAGTCACTGAATCCAGTGTTGGAAAGAGATGCACCCACTTGTTTCTCAGGAGCAGTTATTGGCTGGATCCAACAAGCCACTCCATCCATGCTGACAGTGGCATGGATTTTCCCTCACCCATGCCCATCTCAGACATCACTGGGAGTCTGAACATCTCTGAAACTATTTTAAAAATTGTTTCTTTACAGAGGGTATATATGGCTCAGTCTTTGCAGCTTCAGAGTACATTTGCTTTGTAAAAACCATAAATGATGCTTAAAGTCAGAGAGAAAGTTCTATCAAGAAGCTACATTAAAGGGTAATTGAATCACTATATTACGGCATTTGATAACTTTATGAGCTGGCTAGGGCACTTTATCGATGTGGAAATCGAGGCAGGGAACACCCCAGTGTCTTGTCCGGGAGTCAAATTCCCATTTCCTGATAGAGCATTTTAAAAAAAATTTTTATTTATTTACTTTTGGCTGTTTTGGGTCTTCGCTGCTGCACGCGGGCTTTCTCTAGTTGCGGGGAGTGGGGGCTACACTTCGCTGTGGTGCGTGGGCTACTCATTGCAGTGGTTTCCCTTGTTGCAGAGCACGGGCTCTAGGCACGTGGGCCTCAGTAGTTGTGGCATGTGGCATGTGGGTTCAGTAGTTGTGGCTTGTGGGCTCTAGAGCACAGTAGTTGTGGCGCATAGGCTTAGTTGCTCCGCGGCATGTGGGATCTTCCCAGACCAGGGCTCGTACCCGTGTCCCCTGCATGGGCAGGCAGGTTCTTAACCACTGAGCCACCAGGAAAGCCCAGATAGAGCATTTTTAACCTCCTCACTTTGTCTTTAGTTATTATATTACATGATTATACATTCTTTTAAGCATACAAATTTCCTTTCATATATAATTTTAATAGGGCAGCAAGACAAGAAATCCCCTTCTTTAAAAGCACAGCATCTAATTCCTGACTGAAGCACACAGAGTCAGAATCCCCAGGCCCAGTTCATTTCATGTCCAGGAGGGTCCATGACTGGGGGGAGATGGGGTAGTGAGTGGAGAGAAGGGGAGAAGGGGACAGGGCTGGAGCAGCATGGAAGCTTCTGTCTAGAGGAGTGTTTGGGACTTCTGTTCCCAGCAACTTGGCTGGCTAGGTATTCTGGGATACTCTCCCACTATAAAATATCTAGAAGAAATAATAATTCTGCCTTTTCTGTGCTCACAGGAAGTAAGGGAAATCATCAAGGGGCAAAACAAAACAAAAACAATACCCTAAACGCCCCAAACTCCAACCCCCCTAGAGCTAGAGAAGATAATTCCACTCAAGCTGGGATTCAGAGTCAGCACTTCAGGGGAGACTGGGCCATGAGCCTGTGGCACCATCAGGGAGCTGAGTCTGAAACTCTGGGATTTGGCCTGGGACGCAGGGGATCAGGAGTGTTTCTGGGTCAGCATAGCTCTCGATCCCAGAAGAAGCAATGCAAATCCTCCTTAGAGGAAAACTTCTTCAAGTAAAGCCCCCAGACCTCTCACAGATTCAGATCAAATAAATGTGAGAATATCTTAAATGCACAGAAAAGATAAATCATTAGAAAGACAACTTTTAGACTAAGGGCAGACTTCTTAACAAGACAATGGAAGCTGGAAGACAATGGAATAATAACTTCAAAATGCTGGGAGATAGTAACTGTCAATCTAGAGTTTCAAGACTGAGGGTGATATAAAGACATGTTCTGATATACAAGAGCATGTACCCCCAGCAGACCTACAGTCAAGGAGCTTCTAAATCATCCAAAGAACCCCTCTGAGATGCAAGATATAACTT
This sequence comes from Lagenorhynchus albirostris, assembly GCF_949774975.1. NCBI lineage: Eukaryota > Metazoa > Chordata > Mammalia > Artiodactyla > Delphinidae > Lagenorhynchus > Lagenorhynchus albirostris. The sequence continues at coordinate 24,176,034 of NC_083098.1, forward strand.
CTAAACTTACATATACTCCTATAACCAAATAAATAAGCAGATTTTTTTCCTAAAGGAAAGAAAGGAGAAAGTCTTTTGCTGGATGTGCTTGGAAACTGCTTTTCACCTCCTCCTTAACTTGACCCCGAGAAACAGCCAATCAGAGAAGTGGGGTGGCCCATGGCTGTGGTTTACCACACAATCCCTTTTAACTGGATAAAGCTGATTATTTAAAAAACCTCAGCATACTTGACTTGGGGTTGAGCAAAACCACAGGATGACTCAACACTGTTCCTGTTCTCTTGGTTTTAGGTTCTGTGGTTTGCTCTTCATCGGCTGTTTTTCCAATAGGAGCAATTTCCTAACAACAACAACAAAAAGTGACTAATAAGAAGAAAAAGACAGATGACATTTATTTTGAGAATAAGACAGGGTTAAGAAGTATCTAATTTGCACATCCTTTCCCAGCATATCCCTGAGCTTAAACATTTTACTATAGAGCAATAGTTCTCAGCCAGTGAAGGAGAGTTTATTCCTCAGCTCTTCTTCCTCTCCCAGACAATGCTTTTATAATACAACACCTCCATGTTATTGTCTGAGAATACTGACGACAGACATTTTGGGACCTTGAGGTCACCATGAAAGCACAGCATAAAACTAGTCACTTCTTTCACCTGCTTATAAGTGTAATACATGTTTATCATCTGTGAATTATTATTAATGTACAGAGCATGAGTCTCCTTTCCATTCAACTATTTATACATCAGCTTATGCTTATTTTATTCATGAAAATAAGTAACTGGTAAACATTTATTTTAACAAGACTTCCAGAAAGGTTTAAATAACCAAATTGAACTTTTATCCACTGAGATATTTAAGTATCTGTGGGGAGTGGTGACGACAAATACCACGACACTTGAATATGCATAAAAATTGTGTAAGTTCTCGTTGTCTTATAATTCCACAGAGGTATGCAAAAATCGGATGTAGCTGTGTGTGTCCTGGCTTCATGCTCCAGGGAAGGACCCTCACCCTGTGTACTCTCTCTCTTTTATTTTTACTGCAAGCCTGAGAACCATCTTTTGTGTGAGGAATCAAAGGTTCAAGCCCATGTGTCAAGCACTCTGAGCTGTGTGTCAGCTATGCAGGAAGTTTTCTGGGGACACCAGCTCTCTTGAACCTGAAGACCTTATGCGGAGGCCAATTTGGGTGTAGCTTCTCCCACTTGAGGTGGAGGCATCCCCATATCCCAGCTGGCTCACAGCCAGACACTCTGAATTTTCTGGTTCCTTCTACTTGTCATCCCAAGGGTAGCTCTTTCCAGAGGCAGAGGGATGGTCCCTTCCATTTTAGCAATTATACATAATCTTCCAAATTGGGCTGTTTACTACTTCATTTCTCCCATTCACAGAATCGTTGTCTTCCAGACACTCTGCTCGTGGACATAGAATATGCCACTGGTACCGGAAGCAGCCCAGCTGGAATCACAGAGCAGAGGATGAGGGCAATTTCTCCATCAGCTGCTCTGCCCACCTGCGGCTACTGCCCCGCTTGCCCAGGCCTTCGTTCCTTGTAAGACTCCAATGGGAGCCCTGTGTGGACTTGGAAGAGAGAGCTGGCGCATCCTTCCAGGGATCAACTGGCAAAGAAGACCTCAAGGACTACTTCACCTTGTTATTTCTTCTTGTTGCTTTTCCTGCATGAGGTAACACCAGGGTAAAACTTAAGAGTTGAAGTTAGATGTAGCTGGAAGTATCTGGTGCCTTCAAGAGGGGAGCTGTACTTAAAGAACAGGCTATAGGGCTGCTCAACCCTAAACATATAGCCAAACACACACACGAAGATCTTAAAGATGTTCTACAAGGCCTGTCCTTGTAGCTGGTTTTGAGTAACTCAAAATAAATTGTTGGCTTACTGCCAAATCCCTAGTCGTCTGGGGCAGAGGAGAATTTATTCTTATTCCTCTTCTCAGTCTTGGCACTACTGATATTTTGGATAGATAATTCTTTATTGTGGAGGTTACACTGTGCATTGTCAGATGTTTAGCAAGTGTGAGCATAGATTTTGACAGATGAGATATATGCAAGGGGAGTGGTCAGATCATGTGTAAAAATAGAACTCTGACCCACAATCTGCAGTAACTCGTGTAGGAAGTCAAACCACAACCTCTGTTAACAATCCACTCCAAATGGTCAGAACTTAATAACTCCCGGCTGCTCTGATTTTTGCCCTCACTTCCAATTTAGGAGCAACCAAAGAAACCCAAATATGCTCCCCTAATCAATTACAAAGGTGCCTCCAGCTTCCCCAAGCCAACAGCCCCCAGTCAGGGCATATCTTGAAGCCTTCTCTCTCTCTCTCTCTCTTTTTTAACATCTTTCTTGGAGTATAGTTGCTTTACAATGGTGTGTTAGTTTCTGTATTATAACAAAGTGAATCAGCTATACGTATACATATATCCCCATATCTCTTCCCTCTGGCGTCTCCCTCCCTCCCACCCTCCCTATCCCACCCTTGCAGGCGGTCACAGAGCACCGAGCTGATCTCCCTGTGCTATGCGGCTGCTTCCCACTAGCTCTCGGTTTTACATTTGGTAGTGTATATACGTCCATGCCTTCTCTCTTTACCACTGTAAAGCTTCCCACTCCTCTGCTTGACTTTGAGCCTCCGCCAGATGCAAGTGATGGTGGCTGGTCCCCTTGCTATAGTGAGCTCCCAGTAAATTAGCCTGTGACATAATACACTTTTGGTCTTTGTCCCTGTTTCCTGTCACCCAGCTCCTAAATCCCTTGGAGTCTTTGAAGCGATGTGGTTTTTTTTGTGTGCTAATGAGATGACTGGTGTCTGGGGCTCCCAGAGGCTCTGGATGGGGACTGGTTGCCAGGGAAACCAACCAGGTGATCAGAAGGTTGGAAATTTTGGTCCCACTCCCTAACCTCCAGGGAAGGGAGAGGGGTTAGAGGTCGAGTTACTCACCAATGGCCAATTATTTCATCAATCATGCCTACGTAATGAAGCCTCCATAAAATAATCCTAGCCAAAGGAGTTCAGAGAGCTTCCAGGTTGCTGGGAGGGTGACTCGCTCAGAGACAGCATGGAAGTTCTGTGTCCTTTCCCACATACTTTAGCCTATGCATTTCTTCCCTCTGGCTCTTCCTGATTTGTATCCTTTCTAGTAATCTGTAACCTAGTAAGTAATCTGTTTTCCCGAGTTATGTTAGCTGTTCTAGAAAAGTATCAAACCCAAAGAGGGGGTGGTGGGAACCTCTGATTTATAACCTGTCGGTCAGAAGCACAGGTGACCACCCGGACTTGCGATTGGCATCTGATGTGGAGGCCGTCTTGTGGGACTGAGCCCTTCCCTGCCCTCCCCAAGCGCTTGGCTCACCACCCGGCCACTCCCAGCATCACCACAGTCCTCTACTAAGGACCCTATTCCTGGATATCAGTACGCACAAAGCCTCATACCTTGATGTGTAGAGCAAATGACCGTTGAGTTCCTGGCTTGTATCTCCAGACCGTCTTACAGCGATCAAAAGCTCCCCAATGTCCTCCTCTGTTTTGTATTCTGCCTCTGGAATATAAACTGCTGATTCTAGAAAAGATGATAGAAGACATTTTATCAAGACTTAAGTTTGATTGGTGATATTTTAACCTGAGTGGAAATATACATAATCTTTGACCCTTATATATTCCAACATGATTAACTGCATGAAATACAGTAAGAATAGGAAATATATATCATTAAGTGGAGCTGGAGGGGCAGTGAAATTGAGTTTAGCGGACCCCTTCTGAAAGCTTAGAAAGGTTATCTAGCACTAAAATGGAAAGAATTAGCACAGCACTTTTGTGTCTTTTTTTTTTTTGAGGTCACATTTCAGGTCTTCTCAATAAAGACCTCAGATTTCTGCCCTTGCTTTATTTTAGTGTCTGTGTTTTTTTTTTAATGCTTTTAACAATCAGGTAATATAATTCATTAATGCATAAAATCTCTTCCAGCTTCATTCAACAAACATTTGATTCATTTATTGAGCAGATATCATGTGTAAGACACAAGGCTGGACACTTAATATGCTGAGAAAAAGAAGCTACTCATCCTGCCTTTAACTCTTAAAATAATATTTCCACTGAAATTTCCTGAGCTGGGTATGTGGGTATGTGTGTGTGCACTTCTGTTATATTATTGTAATCTGTCATGCAGTTTGGGGCATAAAAATATACACATACGCATCATCAGAACAGTCAATGAAATACGAGTATGAATACTGGTCATCTCTTGTTGATGGAATTATGTGTACTATTTTTTTGGGGGCGGGGCTTTTCATTAGGCAAGCATTGTGTAGTTAAAATACATGTGTTTGTTTAAAAATATAAAATTTTGAAGTGGGTTGTTCCTACTCACAGAGTCAAGTGGAGAACTGAAGTAATTCTCTGGATTAAACCACATTTAATAGACTCAGATCTCTCCTCTGTATCATATATATATACACGCACAAAATTTCTTCCTCTCAGTAATGGAAGCAAGAGGAAAAATACTGTAGTAGACCATTCTTTCTTCTTTTGGAACTATTACTAAGAGTTTACCCAGAACTCAATGTTGAATTATCTAGCTGATCATTTGTTAATTTTTTTCTTCTTTATTTTCCTGCCTAAATTGATCTCAGCAGATACTGGTATCAGTCTTTGGAAAACACTGGTCCCGAGTTACAGAGGAGAAAGACCAGTGATAATTTTCATTCTGCCATTTTATCCCCCTCTGGTAGTCTACTGTCTGGACATCAATTGATTCAAAAGGTTGTCATCATGGAGGAAGTTAAAAGTGAATTACGGTTATTAATGTCATGTGAAAAACCTGATACGTTAGGACTGAGTTATTCAGTAACGTTCTCTATTTTCCCATTCTGGGTAGCCTGTTCATATCCATCTAGGAATCCAAATCCCATTTTATTCTTCAAGAGTCAGCTCAAATCCTGCCTCCTCCAAAAAGCTTAATTGTTTGGAATGATGGTGATCTTTCCACTTTCTTAGCTCAGAACTCTGTTTTGGCCATGTACCCTCACATTTGGCTTTCCTAATTGATTCATGTGTTTAAGTGTTGCTATCAACAAAACGGATCAGATTACCTCATTCATTGGGTGGTGAGGGCAGTGTTTTCTATTTTTGTCTGCCGGAGTGCAAAGCATGTAGAACAGTATTTCTCAAATTGTGTTTCAAGAAAACTAGAACTCAAAGATTTTAAAGGATATTCTTTGGGTACAACAAATTTAAAAAAAAAAAAAGGTCTATGGTCTAATTTGAGAAAACCGGATAAACTAAGTTAAACAGGTTTTTTTTCTTTTCTTTTTTTATTGAAATATAGTTGATTTACAATATTGTGTTAGTTTAAACAGGTTTCTTTATAGGAGAATTTCTCAGAAGCCTTAATAAGCTAATGTGAATTATGATGCTTCAAAGGAAGGGAGATATTTGAAGTTTCCTAGACTTACTTGGTCCATGGAAAGCTTACTGACCCTGTTGTAGAAATTCTATTTTATTTTCTGTTATGCAGTTTGGGACCTGCTGATACAGGAGATTCTTCATAGATTCTTGTAGCATTTAACTAAGACTTCTTTCCTGATCGTTAAGTCATGCACTTCTAGGGGATCCCTGAAGTGTTTCAACTCTCATGATAGTCGATGTGTCTAATTAACATTCAAATATGAATACTAAAATCTTCTTTTAGGGACTATTCTACTTTCACAAAAAGGGGCAACAAATAGCACGATCACTGGCTAATTTTTTTCCTTTTTAATGTCTCTGGGGAGATATTTGCTGAATGAATGAACCAATAAATGAATAGAATGAACCGATGAATTCAAGTCTGTGATGCACAGGTGTAACAGAACTTTGTGGAACACATGCTAAAAACGAATCAGTTGGCTGGTTCCCAATGGCCACATCTAGGGCGAGGGATATATGAGGTCTCCACCTGAACCGGTGGGGAGCTCCCAGAAAATTGTGAGAAGATGTGGCCTGGAATGGGTCCTGAGGATTAGCCATCTGGGGGCAAAGCCGCGCCGTATTTAGTGTGCAGAGAACTAAGAGTGAGGACTTGGGCATTTGTTAAAGGAAGGTTGGCAAACCTATATCCCTTTTCAAAAATCCTCAGAACAAAGGAAAAATTACTGCCTTGGACTGATTTACTTAACTTTAAACTCTAAATGGGAATGAACGTGTCCAGTGGCTTATGGAGCTTGAGGGAGGTATAAATGCCTGAAATGGACCCAGGAACTATTCACAGTGCCTCATCGTGAGGGAATGTGCTACTCTGAATTGTGGCTTGATGTGTACAGCTCCAGCTGCATGTCTACAGATTATAAATATAATGGGTTTTTTAAAAATAGAGTTGTACATTCAGGGAAAAGTAAGTAACTTGAGATAGAAGAATTAGAAAATTGGGTAAGAGAAAAAGTAAAATTGCGTATCAGACAGATTCTCCATTTTCTTCCCCTAGCTGTTTCCCTTTGATCTTGGAGCTGTAGGTAGCAATCTAAAAAATGTGCTTTGTTAGTTGAAATATGCCACATTCCCTTCCTGCACAGGAATATTTATTATTCCACTCCCATTTCTTTTGTGTAATTCACTTCTCTTCTGTGATTCCTTGGCCTGCCTGGTTGTCTGCCTTCAGTGGGTGCAAACGCCCATGTCCCGGGGCTGCGGAGGAGAGCTGTCTCCTCTTGGAGTCTCCGACCCCAAAGGGTCATGTCCATTCTCTTTTTGGGAAATAACAGGCTGTTTTGTGTAGGCTCACATCAGGTTCTTCAGAAAGGCAGGAACCCAGAGCAAACAGATAAGCTATCTGCAGTCATTTCTCTCCGTGTGCTCTCCTCAGCTACAGCAAGCTTCCTCCCATGCTTCTAAATCCCCTTCTGCAGTCTTTGGAAATGTGGGAGCAGGTGGTGGAGGGAGAAGCCTTTGTGCTCACCTGGTGGGCAGGTGAGGGCAGCAGGGGGCGGCAGGTTCAATGTGTTTTATTTTTTATTTTTATTATTTTTTTAATTTATTTTATTTATTTATTTTTGGCTGTGCTGGGTTCTTCATTGCTGCACGCAGGCTTCCTCTAGTTGCGGTGAGCAGGGGTTATTCTTTGTTGTGGTGCATGGGCTTCTCACTGCGGTGGCTTCTCTTGTTGCGGAGCACGGGCTCTAGGTGCACAGGCTTCAGTAGTTGTGGCACGTGGGCTCAGTAGTTGGAACTCGCGGGCTCTAGAGCGCAGGCTCAGTAGTTGTGGCGCACGGGCTTAGTTGCTCTGCGGCATGTGGGATCTTCCCAGGCCAGGCATCGAATCTGTGTCCCCTGTATTGGCAGGTTTCTTAACCACTGCGCACCAGGGAAGCCCTAATGTGTTTTAAAAAGAAGTGTTTGGTATATTCTTTTGGGAGATGTCTCCAAACTGTCTTGATGATATATTTGGCTCTCCATTTTGAAGGCTATGAACCCAACATGTTACTGCTATGGATAACAATACAAGTTTTCTGTGTCCTTTCCCTCCTTCTTAGAGTTTTTCAATATAAACTCAGTGGAAGCGGTGTGAAAAAATACAGACCACAAGCTTTTATTAGATTCTTCTGTAAGTCTCAGTAGGGGCACCATTGGCTGCTTTTGACACAAAATAAAATTACCCAAGAAACTCTTAAAGCAAGACTTTAGAGAACAATAATAATAATTTAAAAAAGATTCTATATGTTGATTACTTGATTACACAAATCTATACATGTGATAAAATGACACAGAACTATGCAAACCCGGTATACCAGTGTCAATTTCCTGGTTTCAACCAGCAGGAAAGTAGAAATACACTTAATGGCCATTTGCAAATGGCCATTTCTGTTTGGGAGTTAGGGCTCCATATGGGTTAACTGGAAGGGAGAAAACATTATGCCTTCTTCCTTCTCTAGAGTGTATAGGATTCAAGCAAGATGTGAAACATATTCTTCCTTCCAGAGAACGTAATGTAATGTAATGTAATATAGCAACTTCCTATTTGGAAATCAGAATAATCATTCTCATTTCTGGATACAATCTAGATAGATCCAGACAAAGTGATGGGGTAATTTCATGTATTTAACGAAAGAACCTTTTAATCTAATTTTTAAAAATCTCACTCTATTTTCTTTGCTCTCCCCATTGGAGGCGGAGACTATATTTGATTACTATGCTTTAGGACCAGGGATGCTAGGGGTCTCTGCTCCCTAAGCAATCTAGCAATTTAAATAAATTGCCCATGACAGAGTCTTGATTTTTCATTAGGGAGAAGACCAGAAGCAGTGAATTCCAGCTCCACACACCAGACTAATGGGGGTGTTCAGGCAGCAAGAGGGGTCGTGGCCCTCAGTATCCCAGAGAGCCAGTCAGTGCCTGACTCGGTAAGTACCACATCCAGGTTCATCCTCTGTGCTTAGTATCACTTATTTCATATTCATGCTTCTGATTACTGACCCTGTGAAACAACTTACACTCACTTCCACAATATTTATTTGGTGATATCTTAATATAACTTTTCTTTCAGAGATTCTTCCCTCTGTGTTGAGATTGTAATAAGGATCAAATGTGATAAGGGATGTGGAAGTTTTGGCAAAGTTTGAATTTCCCTAAAGCCAAGTTTGCAGGGATCTGAGTGGGAAGAGAGCCTTCTCCACCGGCAGAGGTCATGGAGGGAGTGGGATCTGGGCAGAAAGCTGGCCAGCTGAGCAAGTCCTTCTACAGATCAAACCACAGGAAATGACTGTTTTCTTCAGATCAAAAATGTCAGCAATTTTGTGTAGTTCAACTTGGTGTGTAGAGATGAGGCAGGATGCAGTGGGAAGAGAACCGGACTCAGGGTGAGGAGACCTGGGTTACGGTCTTAGGGGCACCACTAACTAGAGGTGTAGCCCTTAAGGAAATACTTCCTTCTCAGGACCTCATTTCTTCTTCTCCCAAATGAGGGAGCGGAATTAGAACCTTTCTGAGTTCCTTTGCAGGTTGAACATTTCATGATTCACAGCCATAGAGAAAACATATTAACTTATTATGTCCCAGCTTGGACAAATGATAATATTACTTCGTCTAAGTTGGTGTAACTTGACAAATTAAATGTGAGCGGTAAGGGCTGATTGCTTGTGGCTTTTCATCATGGAGTCCCTAGCACGTAGCACAGTTCCCGGAGATTAATTAGGACTCATTAAATACCTGTTGAATATGACTAAATCCCTCCTGGATAAAAACTGACCTAAATATAGATTTAAAGAATAGACTGAGCACTGCTAATAATTTAACCTATTTACAAGCTGTAAATGTATTACTTCTATTACCTCACTTCATAAGAATATAGATGATGGTTTAAAAAATCTAGTAATATCATAATATAAAGCTGTAGTTATAGTCTAGTTAGAGCCAGGACCTGCATGCCAAGCTTTTAGATTCTTAGCTTAGAGCTTGTTCTTCTACAAAATACTATGCGTACAGAGTGTGAAACAACCTTTAAGTTTGAGGGTCTTGTTCTAGAGAAATCTTTTTAAAAATGATAAAAACAATGCTTTGCATTTCCAGAGTACCTATTATTTAACCTTTTCCCCATGGTCCCGCATTCTTCTCATGTTCTAGAAATTGATACCGTAACACTTGTCATGTAAGTTTGTGCTTGACTGGCATTAGAAATGAGATCGTATAAGAAAGGGAGGAAGGAAGGGAGGAAAGAAAGAGAGGAAAAGGCCCATTTCCTGAAAAGCCCTAATGCACTGTATGCCTTAGGAAGACATGATCCCTTACCAAACCAAGCCCCTGCAGTTCCATATAGATATCCAACAACAGGACAGAGTCCCCAATGTGCCTACGCTAATGTCAGTGACAAGTGACTCTGAAATAGTGGGCATAATACCTAGATCACCTATTCTCCTAAGAAGAAAGAGATCCGTGTCACATCCCACCCCAGCTCATGTACGGAGTACAAAGGATGTATAAGACAGTTCCAAGAGCAATTTGATTCGTAAACATTAGGAAAGGAGGAGCCACGTGAAGGTCCACATGAAGGAAAAGGGGATCAAAAGGAAGCCTTGTGGAGGCATAATAAAGTTCTACTGATGACAGGCCAGATTTTAGAGCCAAGTGTATCGACATGCTATTTTAAGTGGGTTTGGCCAAACCTTGGAACCATCCAACAAACCTCTAAACAAATGGAGGATGACCTCTGGTTGAGAGCTCTTCCTGAGGTTTGACAAAACAATAATTAGGGAGGAAAGGTTGGGAGTTAAAGTAAACCACAGCCCAGCTCTGTAGTAATCATCTCCATTGTTAGTCAGCGCTTTACAAAAACGGTCAAGCCAGGGAGCCCAACAGATGTCATTAGCCTGGTGCTTGGCAAGCACTTATCAGGCGAAGAATATAAGCTGAGCTTTTCTTTCCAAGGGAAGCATTCCGTGTGTCAGCAATTCCTTTCTGCCAGACCACAAATCAACAGTTGCTAGATAAATGAAAAGCTTCCACTCAACTTACAAACTCTTGGGTAGAATATTCATTTTCTAGAAAGTAAAATGCCTTTTTTTAATAGCACAAGCTATAAACGGTCCCAGGGGGTTCCACTAAAGCGATCAAATGTCAAATTCATAAATCTTATGGACCCTTAAGGAAAATGGAAATTGAATTATGCTATAGATTGGCAAGAATTAAAAAATGGCAGAATAGGTCTTAGCTCATAGGTCCCTGAGAGTCTGGACTGAACCCCAGATACTGCCTGTATTAATGGTAAAGAAAAATTCAGTTTGAAAATCACTTAGGATGTATTTTATTAAAATGAAAATCATTTTGATGACTGTGGATTACATGCATTATTTTGCGAATTACGTTGCTGCATACTTTGACATGGGATACTATTATATAATGATCAGTGGACTTTTAAAGTGGAAAGAAATGTTGTAACTGGGGCCAAACACACACAGAATAGCCTACGCTTCCTGCTGACTTTCTGTGTCTTTCCTTCTCTCTTATTCCCTTCCTGGTGTGTGTGTGTGTGTGTGTGTGTGTGTGTGTGTGTGTGTGTGTGTGTGTGTGTGTGTGTGTGTGTGTGTGTGTGTGTGTGTGTGTGTGTGTGTGTGTGTGTGTGTGTGTGTGTGTGTGTGTGTGTGTGGTGTGTTTCCTTTGCCAAAGCCCCTTGTCCTCTGTTTCTTTTATCTTTCCCCCCTCCCAAGTATCTGCCTCTCCTTCTGTATTTTTATTTCTTTGTGTAAACAAGAGCCCTTTCCAGCTTCTAGAAGACTGGTTAGTATTTTTGTATACACTCTCTTTTTAAAGTTTAAACACACAAGAAATGATTATTTAGTAAGCAGCATCTACAAAGAGGTTTCTTAATTTATTCTTTGCCTTTAGCCTTCCGTTGGAATTAAACCTAGTAGTTCCCTTGAAGTTTGTGATAAAATCTCAAGGTAAATCTCCTACATCTTTCATTGAACAAAGGAATAAAAATGGGTATGATCTCCGAAGTCATTTCTAGTCTTTAGGTCTGTGATTCTAAGTGAGTATTATCATAATAACAACAATAATAGTTTCTATAATTTTGCTCTTTTTTAAATAAAAAAATGAAAGCTCAATCTGAAAAGCATGTAATTTCTTTTAAAAAGTGTTTCTTGGTGTCTGTAAGGAAAAGAAACATTTCCCCACTAAAAGCATATGAACTGTACAGTCCAAGATATAGAACAAAAATATGACTGCCCCTTAAGCCAAAGTCCTGTGTTTGCCCAGCATGGAGTTTCCACAGTTATAGTAGAGTAGTTCTATAGTTCTATAGAGTAGGTGGCTTTGGGGTTTCTCCAGGCAGGCACAGGCAGAAGACATGCATCAAGAATTAAAATATGCCATTTCCGTCATGATTACCCTTTCTACAATTATTATTTTCATAACTTCCCAGAGACTAGCCCTCACTCTACATATCAATAATGGGTGACATGACAAACTGGGAATAAGTGTCACTGGGGAAAAGAGGAGAAGTACTTCTTGAGACATATGACACTGTTTTCTCAAGCACCCCGTGTGCATGAGGTTCCGGAAGGGCCTGACGGTGGATCTGTAGTCTGCCTCAAGAGGAGGGAAACTCAGCGCTTTGGGAGGATGGTGAGATGACCAGTGAAAACACTGGGCTTTTGCTGGGGTGAGTGAAGAGCTCAGTGGTCTCTGGAACTGTTTATCAGCTCTTCTAAACGCCCCTAGTAGTGAAACCTGAGAAAAAGAGACACTCAAGCTAGCTATATGTTAGGTGTTGTTAATTTCTCTAATCAGGGATTCACATCCTAGGGACTGTCACGTGTCCTTTAATCAGAACAGCTCCATTTTAGAAGCAGATCCATCTGAGATACATGTGTACTTCATTATTTCATTTGTCGTTATTTCTGGTCATATATTGCACAATTCAATTTTTGATACAGGGATTCACTGCTGAAATTAGTGGCTTGTCAATTAGCATAATGAATGACAGGAATAAAATCTCATTGGTGAAATCAATGAAAATAAAGATAAGAAAATTTGCTATAACATTATAGATACACTCTCCACATTAACTGAATAGGTTATGCATCTAGCAGGTCCTATAGCCTGTGCAGTTGAGAAGCGTGCTTAGGACTTTATTCTTAAAGAATTCTTTGTCCATTTGTTGGCAGGATTTTCACTGGTTGAGGATGATTATAAGCTATCTCTAAGGTATAGGATTCCACGTTTAGAATATTATTGTACCTGCCTCAAGTAAACTACTCATGCAAGATCAGGTCAGTGCCTGAAAAAAAAAAGAGATGGGACGTTATCAAACTGCTAGAATGGGTTATGTAAACTGTTTTCTTTCTTCATCTAAAGAATTCAATAAATGTTTGTATGTGGTAAAAAAAAAAAAAAAAAAAAAAAAGACACTGATTTACCCTGATGTCTTTTCATCAAGTGAGGGTACTTCTATTTGCTTCAGGAATGGCTAAAACTTTTTGACAGAAACGTCACTGTGATAGTTAATTTTGTGTAAACTTGGCAAGGCTATGATGCCCAGTTGTTTTGTCGAACACTTGTCTAGATGTTGCTGTGGTTCTGTAGATGTGATGAAGACATCAGTTGACTTTTTCTTTTTTTCAGTTTCATTTATTTAGGGACCTCCCTGGCAGTCCAGTGGTTAAAACTCCACGCTTCCACTGCCGGGGGCATGGGTTTGATCCCCAGTCGGGGAACTAAGATCCCGTATGCCAAAGGGCCAAAAAAAAAAAAAATTATTTACTTATTGAAGTATATTTGATTTATAATGTTTCAGGTATACAGCATATATATATATATACCCCCCTACATATATATATATACTTTTCAGATTCTTTTCCATTATAGGTTATTACAAGATATTGAATATAGTTCCCTCTGCTATACAGTAGGTCCTTGTTGTATATCTATTTTATATATAGTAGTGTGTATCTGTTAATCCCCAATTCCTAATTTATCCCTCCCCCCTTCCCCTTTGGTAACCATAAGTTTGTTCTCTACGTCTGTGAGTTTGTTTCTATTCTGTAAATAAGTTTATTTGTATTATTTTTAAAGATTCTACATATAAGTGATATCATATGGTGTTTCTCTTCCTATGTCTACTTACTTCACTTACTATGATAATCTCTAGGTCTGTCCATGTTGCTGCAAATGGCATTATTTCATTCTCTTTTATGGCTGGGTAATATTCTATTGTATATATGCACCACATCTGCTTTATCCATTCATCTGTCGACGGACAGTTGGGTTGCTTCCATATCTTGGCCATTGTAAATAGTGCTGCTATTCAGTTGACTTTAGGTAAAGCATAATGTGGGTGGATTTCATCTCATCAGTTGAAGGCCAAAAGAGCACAGACTGAGGTTTCCCCAGGAAGAAGCAATTCTACCTCAAGGCTGTAACACAGAAACTCTGCCTGAGTTTCCTGCCTGCTGGCCTGCCCTACAAATTTCAGATTCACCAGTCCCACAACTGTGTGAGTCAAAAAATTTCTGTCTCCCTCTGTCTCTCTCTGTCTCCCTCTGTCTCTCTCTCTCTCTCACACACACACCCCTCCCACTGTTCTGTTTCTCTGGAGACACTTGACTAATACAGTCAGCACGATACTTCCCTCCACCTCTTTTTTCTCTGATATGTTAAATGTCTCTGAAACCTTCCTAGATGCAGGCACCTCCCAACACGTCCTGCCCTAGTTACCTTTCATCGTATTTACATGTTCAGACCCTGTCTTCCTGTTTTATTTGCTTGTTTTACTCCAGTCAGAAGTATTTAGCACATAGACTTTGCAGAGAAACTCTCTGTAGGGAGAAGTCTTCTCCTTCCCCAGTGAGAGAGAGAAAACACTTTAATGCTACGGAATTTGCCAGAGAACTATCAGGATGCTTTAAACCCAGATTAATCATAAAAGAAAACATAATGGATGGAAAAGAAAGATAAATCTGTGTTTCTAAAACCTACGGAACATTTAGAATTGCTTGAAAATGCTAGGAAAGATTAGAAATATAATACAAAGGCTTAAGAGTGTTTTTATATAAAATATACCTAATATTCATTCAAGAATCCTACAGATCCTCCTCTCCGTGAACCTCGCTGAATTTCTTCACTAGTATTTATTTCCTTTCCCGGCAAGTCTATCAACTCAGTGCTCTCTTTTTTTTTTAATCACTGCAGTGGTCTAAGCATTTCTTTTAATAATATTTGTATGTTTCTATATTACTCACTATTTAAACAGGAGCTAATCCTATCTGGTTTTTGCCAGAGCACAGAGAAGTAAGTCCACACTGTTAAACCAGGACTTAAGAAACAACAGATTCCTTGAGTGGTTTTAAAAACACATCCCATTTCCTTTCCATTTTAAACTGTTGCTAGTTTTGCTCTAATTGTCATAGACTCTACAAGCAAATAGTTAATGTTCATCTATTAGATGGTTTCTGTAATTATTGTTTTGCTAACTCTCTTCAAGCATTTGGCTTGAAGAGCAAGGTACAGACTTGGTTTCCTATGAATTCAACAAAAGCTCAGAGGATGGGCGGAGATACATGACAAAAGACCAACATCCTAATTCTCAAATACTCAGTGACTTCAGATAAGACAGTCCAGAGTTTCACCAGTAAGCAACCCCAATGTCCTTGATGGAGACATGGAAACGCAGAGGCACAGAACGGAATGCTGCGGGGTGGGGGGTGGGGTGGGGATGGGTGGGGAGTGGAAGGGGTAGGGGGTGGTTAGGATTCATTTGCTACCAGGGTGTAATTTGGCTTTCATTTCAGTGGTTATTGATTAGTAAAGTGGTCAAATAAACTGCTATAAATCTGTTTACTTTATTACCGAGTTCATCAGACCCTTGACAGGATCTAGCTTCTACATTAATTGGAACTGTGTCTACCCAAGGAGAACATCAGAAAATATTTTGACCTGTGAGAAAGTAGTTTCTCTCTATACCTCTTAGAGGATGAAGGGGGAGAGAGAAGTAAAGATGACACAGGTTGCTTTTATACAGAAGAATCAGTTGAATGCTGAATGAAATTGTATACTTTAATTTAATAGTATGAATATTTTCATTTCAATGGACCAGTTCTTGGAGCTACGTTTTTTCTTTTTTTAGTCTCTGAGAAACAAACAATTTAAATTTTTTCCATGTTTTATATTTCTGTGTAAGTCTCCAGCTGTGTATAGCATCTCACCATTTTGTGCTTAATTTTAAATGTTGCCAATTTCCTCCCTGTTTATTTGGTTTTTCTGGTGTGCCCTAAAGACATAATTTTAAAAATAACTAAGCTATTCATTCAAATGTGCTTTTTTTCTGCCTTTAGAAGAAAATAATAAAACATAAGAGTTCTAAAGGCCATAATGAACAGAAAATGAAGCTGGCAGATGAAATGGAATATAGAAATAAAGCCCATTCAGTCCCTTTGGATCTTGTGAGTTGGAAAGATTGAGGTAAAGACCATGCATGCTTGTTATGATTCTGATACCAATTCCAGTGTATGTTTTTCCCAGCACCACCAAGCAATCCTTTGACCCTAGCTAGGTGTCCAACCATTTGACTCAGTTCTGACACTATCTACCGGGAAATAGCATCAGATCCCTCAGGTTGTTAGTGAAGATAAAAGGAAGAGATAAATTTGAGTAAATCTAATTCCTTCCAATCTTCTAGCTATACTTGCTTCCCATTAAATGTGGTTCATAGATTTTGCTGTATGATGTATACACCAGGTTCTTCCTAAACAGCTGTGACTAAAGCAATGCCATCCACTAATCTGGACTGGCTCTGTTTTCCTTGATATTTGGAATTCCTGTTCAAAGAAAAGGAAGATTCCACTTTCCTGAACTTGCCAAACAATAACTCTTGAAACAGTATTTCCAAACCTGTGTTCTTTCTACTATGCCATGCTACTTTGCAGTAAACTGTGCAGAGAGTATTTTGGGCTGGGTAAGGAAACAGGTTAGAGTTAGAGAGAGATTACAAGGAGCCAATGGCTGGAGGGAATAGTCACAGTGCAGCTGTTCTCTCCATTTCCACATCAGGTGGTTCAGGCAGGGAAGTGAGTGCTCGGGGTGTAAGGCTGTGGCTAGGACCTACAGTCTCTGTAGAAATCTGACTGTCAGATCCCTTCCAGATATCCCCATCATACCATGTACCAGCACTTTCCAACTTAGGAGAACTTAAAACTCTTTGTCTTAACAAATGAATTCAAGGGAGAGAAAAATCGAAGCTGCAAAGGGAAATCAATGAACAGCATGAAAGGTGAAATTATGTAGAAAAATATCACGCTTTCATGCTTAATGAATCAAAGAAAATGTGTCTGCCAGCATGAGGCTATTTTATCAGAAAATAGCCCAGGTGGAACAGTTAAAGGAAAGGGCATTACCAAGTCCAACTCTGTCACAAATGACAAAATGAGAGAAGAGAAACACTGCAGACCAACAAAACTGTATCCAGAGGTTCATAACATTGTAGTGTTTTACATCTAGAGAGTACTTTTTCCATGAATCTCTTCTCAGTGCACCCAAATTAACATTTGGGATGATTTGTAACTAATTTCTCAGTCAACTTAACTTTTGAAATAAAAGGCAAAGGTATAAATTAAGAAAACAACTCCATTTACAATTGCAAAAAAAGAATAAAATACCTAGGAATAAGTTTAACCAAGGAGGTGAAGACCTGTACAGTGAAAACTGTAAGACATTGCTGAAAGACACTGAAGATGACACAAAGAAATGGAAAGATATTCTGTGCTTGTGGAATGGAAGAATTAACATTGTTAAATGTCCATATTACCTAGAGCAATCTACAGATTCAATGCAATCTCCAACAAAATCTCAATGACATTTTTCACAAAAATAGAACAAAAAGTCCTAAAATTTATATGGAACGACAAAAGACCCTGAATAGTCAAAACAATCCTGAGAAAAAAGAACAAAGTTGGAGGTATCACAATGTAATATGTTCACATTATATTAAAAGCTATGGTAATCAAAACAGCATGGTATTGGCAGAAAAACAGACACATAGACCAATGGAACAGAACTGAGAGTCCAGAAATAAATCCACATATACATGGACAATTAATTTACAACAAAAGAGTAATGACCACACAATGTAGAAAGGATAGTCCCTTCAATAAATGGTGTTGGGAAAACTGGACAGTCACATGCAAAAAAGTGAAACTAGACCACTATCTCATACCATGCACAAAAAGTCAACTCAAAATAGATTAAAGACTTGGATGTAAGACCTGAACATAAAGCATAAAACTCCTAGAAGAAAGCATAAGCAGTACATTCTTTGACATTGGTTTTACATCTTTCTGGATGTATCCTCAGGCAGGGGAAGCAAAAGCAAAAATAAACAAATGAGACTACATCAAACTAAAAAGCTTCTGCACAGCAAAGGAAACCATCAGTAAAATGAAAAGAAAACTACTGAATGGGAGAAGAGATTTGCAAATGGAAACTAAGCTTTTGGTAGTGAGCACATTGTAGTGTATACGGAAGTAGAAATACAATATTGTACATATAAAACTTACATAATGTTATATATAATGTTATAAACAGCAACAACAAAAAAAGGCAAGGGTGTAACTTTGGTGAAGTGCTCTACAGGCTTGTGGGCCACTGACAGGGATCACAGTTTGAAGACTGTACCGGGTAGTTCTAGATCTTTTGTTTTGAGCAAGAGCTAAGAGAATTCTGCCGTCTGAGAAGTTTTAAATTAAAGAAACTATACATTTGATAAACCGATTATTTCTTAAATATATTTAAACACAGGATTTCTTTTTTTCTTTTAATGTAACCCCTTTTAACTACTAGTTCTACAGGACTCCATTCAGGAAATAACATTTAAATTATTCTGAAGTCATGTCAGAACTACCTGAAGAAAATAGATTCTTTCCATCAGTGCTTCTCAAAACCAGAATATCCCTCAGGGCATATGACAATGAACCTGTCCTGAAGAGGTGCAAGGAATGGGACCTGAGGCACAGCTACAGGCTATGAGCTTTGAAGTCTCAGAGACACCTTTCAAAATTCCCTATGAATTTTGTATTCTGATTCATAATATAAGCACTTGTATGTAAAGAAAAGTAAAACTCTGCTCGGTGGATTTGTGCCAACTTTACTGAGTCTTCCCACACACCCACACTCATGGACACAACCCCTGTATTAATGACCAATATCACTTGCAACAAGTGTTATCGAAGCTTTGAATTCTCTTAAGAAAAAAGATCACAATCTTAGGTAACCGAACCTCTCTAATGTATTGCACTACAAATATCTCAGCCCATCGTAATTATAAAATAACTGATTTGTGCATATTCAGAAAATGCCCAGGTCTAGATGTGTTTTCTAAAGAAATTCAGGGACTTTCCTGGCAGTCCAGTGGTTAAGACTCCATGCTTCCAATGCAGGAGGCGTGGGTTCGATCCCTGGTCAGGGAGCTAAGATCCTGCATGCCATGCGGCATGGCCAAAAAAAAAAAAAAAAGAAATTCAATTGCTTTCCTATCAGTTGACAATCATTATTATTCTTCCTACTGAATAAAAAGGGTTCCCCAAGGCATCAATGAGAGCAGATATCAAGAAGCCCTGAGTTCTCAAAGCTGAGGGGAAGGCTTCCACTCCTAGGTATATACCCAAGAGAAATGAAAACATATGACCACATGAAAACTTGTTCATGAATGTTCCTGACAGTATTATACATAGGAGGCCCAAAGTGGAAGCAATCCAAATGTCCATCAGCTAATGAACAGATATATAAAAAGCGGCGTATCCGTACAATGGAACATTATTTGTCCATAAAGGCAATTGGAGAAAAGGGAATACTCTTGCACTGCTGGTGGGAATGTGAATTGGTACAGCCACTATGGAGAACAGTATGGAGGTTCCTTAAAAAACTACAAATAGAACTACCATATGACCCAGCAATCCCACTACTGGGCATATACCCTGAGAAAACGATAATTCAAAAAGAGTTATGTACCAAAATGTTCATTGCAGCTCTATTTACAATAGCCCGGAGATGGAAACAACCTAAGTGTCTATCATCGGATGAATGGATAAAGAAGATGTGGCACATATATACAATGGAATATTACTCAGCCGTAAAAAGAAACGAAATTGAGCTATTTGTAATGAGGTAGATAGACCTAGAGTCTGTCATACAGAGTGAAGTAAGTCAGAAAGAGAAAGACAAATACCGTATGCTAACACATATATATGGAATTTAAGAAAAAAAATGTCATGAAGAACCTAGGGGTAAGACAGGAATAAAGACACAGAGCTACTAGAGAATGGACTTGAGGACACGGGAAGGGGGAAGGGTAAGCTGGGACGAAGTGAGAGAGTGGCATGGACACATATACACTACCAAATGTAAAATAGATAGCTAGTGAGAAGCAGCTGCATAGCCCAGGGAGATCAGCTCGGTGCTTTGTGACCACCTAGAGGGGTGGGATAGGGAGGGTGGGAGGGAGGGAGATGCAAGAGGGAAGAGATATGGGAACATATGTATATGTATAACTGATTCACTTTGTTATGAAGCAGAAACTAACACACCATTGTAAAGCAATTATACCCCAATAAAGATTAAAAAAAAAAAAGGCAATGAAATACTGATACATACTACAACCAGGAAGAGCCTTGAAAACACTATGTTAAGTGGCAGAAGCCCGAATAAAGACCACATAGTACTTGATTCTGTTTATATGAAGGGTCCTTAATAGGCAAATTTATAGAGATGGAAAGTAGATTAGTGGTTGCCTGGGCCTAGAGTGAGGAGGTGGGGTAGGAGGAAATGAAAGTGACTGCTGGGAATTCCCAGGTGGTCCAGTGGTTAGGACTCTGAGCTGTCACTGCTGAGGGCCTGGGTTTGATCCCTGGTCGGGGAACTAAGATCCCACAAGCCACATGGCGTGGCCAAAACAGAGGAAAAAAAGAAAGTGACTGCTAATAGGTATGAGTTTCTTTCTGGGGGGATGAAAATGGTTTAAAATTTGTGGTGATGGCTGCATATACTGTGAATATACTAAAAAACACTGAGTTGTATATGTTAATTATGTAAATCCTATTAATTTATTAATATGTTACTATAATATAATATAAATAATAAATGAGCACTATATATTAATAACTAAGCTATTAATAATTTAATATAATAAGATTTAAAATATTGTACATTTTCACACATTACATGGTAAACATTACATGAAATTGCATTTGTAATTGTAAATAAATAGATTTTGTAAAAAACAAAACAAAACAAAAACTAAGAGGAAGGTGAAGCCCCAGGAGTGGCTGATTATTTATATTCCACAATAGAGAACATAAAATGATCTAGAAGGGAATTGTTTAGGGCTTTACAAACTTTCTGCTTTCTGCAATTAAAAGCACAAGGAAAAACCAAGCTTTATGTATTCACATCCACCAAATGAAATTGAACAAGAACTACTTTTTGACAGTTCATTGCAGCAAATGTATCACATTTTATTCAATACCATCCTTTAGTTATACTCAATTATACTGTTTCTGCCACACACTTGCATTTATCAAGTAACATATTAGTCACATTATGTACTTGTTTGTATACTAATGGTTTCTCAACAGCTTAAGCCTTTTTTCCATAAAGTAGGCTTATACTGAAAATTTTTCTTGAGATGTTTTTATAAAAATAATCCAGGGCTTCCCTGGTGGTGCAGTGGTTGAGAGTCCACCTGCCAATGCAGGGGACACGGGTTCGTGCCCCAGTCCAGGAAGATCCCACATGCCGCGGAGCAGCTAGACCCGTGAGCCATGGCCGCTGAGCCTGTGCGTCCGGAGCCTGTGCTCCGCAACAGGAGAGGCCCCAACGGTGAAAGGCCCGCGTACGGCAAAAAAAAAAAAAAAAAAATCCAGTTAGACCTACTGGGCTCATGCTAAATATTCAAGAAAATTTCATAGAATGGTTGATAGCATTCTTAGACTTTTAGGGCTGGAAGGGCCTTTCCAGATGAGCCGTTCAACCTATTCATACATCAGTGGAGGACCAGCCCTGCACCACACAGAGCTGGTAGGCAGCAGAGCTGGACTCACACTCAGGTTTCCTGATTCCCAGGCTCACTCTTTCTCACTAAGCCCGTCTCCAGAAGATAATTCACCATAGCAATGATGATAATGAATACGGTCTTAATCGGTTACTGGAGCACCCATATCAATCACAGTACTTTTCAGTTGTACAATGGTTGACAGTTTATAAAGAGCTTCCACATAGATAATTTTATTGGAGACTCCTCACACCCTACGAACCAGGCAGGAGTCAGCATCTCAGAATGAGGGTCAAAATGGTTACACGATTTTCTCAAAGCCACAGGGCTGGCAAGCACTGGGTCTGGAATGAGAACTTCACGTTCAACATTTTCCAAGAACTCATTATTCCTTGCCATCATGTCACCCAGTTACCCATGCCAGAAACCTGGGCATCACTCTTTTTTTAAAATTTAAGAAATTTTTTTATTTAAAAAAATTTTTTAAATTTTTCTTGAAGGATAGTTGCTGTACAATATTATGTTACAGGTGTACAGTATAGTGATTCACAATTTTTAAAGGTTCACAATTTTTAAAGGTTATACTCTATTTATAGTTATTATAAAATATTGGCTATATTCCCCATGTTGTACAATATATCCTTATAGCTTATTTATAGTTGTACCTCTTAATCCCCTACTGTAAATCACCTCTCCCCCCTCCCACTCTCCACTGGTAACCACTAGTTTGTTCTCTGTGAGTTTGCTTCTTTTTTGTTATATTCACAAGTTTGTTGTATTTTTTAGATTCCACATATAAGTGATATCGTACATATTTGTCTTTCTCTGTCTGATTTAATGGGCATCACTCTTCCTCTTTTTATTCCCTCAAATTCAAGAACTGTTCACTCTAGTTCCTACAAATTTTAAAAAACTCTATCCACTTCTCTCCACCTTTATTGCCACCACATAAGTTTAGACCAACATCATTTTTCACTTACTTACCTGCAATCTCCCCCTTTCCAATTTTGTCTTTACCTGCAATTTAGTCTCTGCACTGCAAAGGCAGGTGTGCAGAGCACACGGTGATCATGTCACCACCCTCTCTGCACCTGTACCCTTTCTTCATCGCTCTCAGGATGAAGTCCATCGACACATTTAGAGCCTCCTTCATGGTCTGGAGCCTGCTCACTGATTTAGCTCCTGCTGCAGCTTCTGTATGCTGGTCTATTCGGTCAGAGTGAACTCAGAAGCTCTCCAGATTTCCTCAGCTCTTTCTCCCTTTATGCCTCTCCACTGTTCTTTTTCTTTTTCCTTCACCTGGCTAACTTCTCCTCATTCAGGGCTCAGCTGAGATGTCACTTTCTTGAGAAGCCTTCCTTGAGCCTCCCACTGGATAAGATGCCTCACCTACTTGTCAACCTAAGCTGACTCTTTTTTTTTTCTTTTTTTTTCGGTGCGCGGGCCTCTCACTGTTGTGGCCTCTCCCATTGCGGAGCACAGGCTACGGACGCGCAGGCTCAGTGGCCATGGCTCACGGGTCCAGCCGCTCCGCGGCATGTGGGATCTTCCCGGACCGGGGCACGAACCCGCGTCCCCTGCATCGGCAGGCGGACTCTCAACCACTGTGCCACCAGGGAAGCCCCATGTCTTTTTTTAAATGGGTAGGGCTAATCCAAACTTTATTTTTTATATTTTTGCGGTACGCGGGTCTCTCACTGTTGTGGCCTCTCCCATTGCGGGGCACAGGCTCCGGACGCGCAGGCTCAGCGGCCCTGGCTCACGGGCCCAGCCGCTCCGCGGCATGCGGGACCTTCCCAGACCGGGGCACGAACCCATGTTCCCTGCATCGGCAGGCAGACTCTCAACCACTGCGCCACCAGGGAAGCCCTAAGCTGACTCTTTTAAAAAAAAAAAAAAATTATCTTTTTAAAATTAAACATTTTTTCAGTTATATATATACAC
This sequence comes from Lagenorhynchus albirostris, assembly GCF_949774975.1. Classification (NCBI taxonomy): domain Eukaryota; kingdom Metazoa; phylum Chordata; class Mammalia; order Artiodactyla; family Delphinidae; genus Lagenorhynchus; species Lagenorhynchus albirostris. The sequence continues at coordinate 24,199,492 of NC_083098.1, forward strand.
ACAGAGTATATATATATGTATATATTTGATTGTTTTCTGTTATAGGTCATTACAAATATTGAATATTGTTCCCTGTGCTATACAGTGAATCTTTGTTGCATATCTGTTGTATGTATAGTAGTTTTTATCTGTTAATCTCATAACTCCTAATTTATCCCCCCCTTCTCCTTCTTGGTAACCATAAGTTTGTTTTCTATATCTGTGAGTCTGTTCCTATTTCGTATATAGATTCATTTGTATTGTTTTTTAGATTCCACACATATAAGTGATATATAATATTTGTCTTTGTCTGACATTCGTTCAGTATGATAATCTCTAGGTCCATCTATGTTGCTGCAAATGGCAGTATTTCATTCTTTTTTATGGCTGAGTAATATTCCATTATATATATATATATATATATATATATATATATATATATATACACACATACACACACACACACCACATCTTATTAAACCAATCATCTGTTGATGGGCCCTTTGGGTTTTTTCCATGTCTTGATTATTGTTAATAGTCTAAGCTCACTTTTAATATAGCATTTACCCAGCCTTTTAACTTACCCCCATTAGACTAAGTTCTTTGTAAGCAGGGACTATGTCTTTTTTTTTTTTTTTGGTCTTATCCCAATGTGCCTGGAATACAGCAGGTACTCAATAAACTTGTTAAATGAATGAACAATGTTATAGTCAAGTCAGAACAGGACCGTGCCTGCTCTGAAATTTGAGTCCAAGTTCTAGCTACGTGTTTCTTCCCATACTTGATGACAATCATATTCTGAATCCTGAACACTGAAATTAAGGAAGTGGTTAGAGAAGTTCTCTCATTTAAACACAGAAGTTAGATGAAACCTATAGAGATGAGGCAGTAACGCTAACACTAAGATACTGTTTAATGGTTACAGGGTGATGGTTGCACATCACGAACGAATGTTTCATAATGTTTTACACTGACTGCAGCTCTACACAAGAGATGCAAATTGTTGAAAAGCTCCATATTTTTTGCTCTCTTTTTAGAACTCCAATAGAACTGATTGATTAAATCAACCACATTTCAGGAACTTTCTGGCTTTGCAAAGTATATTCATTTAACTGGCCCTTATGCTCTGGTATATTTAAAGGCCTGAATTTATATTTACCCACTGAATTGCATATTATGTTTTCTCAGCATATGTTTGTTTGTAAAGGTGCTTATTATGTTACCAAACAGGAAAATTTGGTTCTGGAAACATTTTTTTAATGCTATTAGTCTAGATGATCTGTACTGAACTTGCAAGATAATGCAAAATCACTATTTTTGTAATTATTATTCATTTTAGTTCCTGACACCGAACACCTGCCAGGATTTTATAGATTTAAATTATTTTGCTTTAGATGAAAGAGAAGGCATTGTGCAGAGGTTCTGGACATTTTGGGGCCACAGAGACCCTTTGGCAGTCTGGGGAAACCTCTGCGGCCCTCCTTAGAACAATGTCTCCAAATGCATACAAGAAAATACATAGGATTAGGTAAAAACCAATTATATTGTAATGCGATTATCAGAATATTAAAAGAGAAATTTCTGCAGCTGCTATGGAAGACAGTTTGCCAGTTGTTTAAAAAAAAGTAAACGTAAAACAAGCATATGAGACTCAGCAATTTCACACTTAAGTATATACCCAAAGGAAATGAAAGCAGGGATTTGAACAGACACGTGTACGCCAGTGTTCATTACAGCATTATTCACAATAGCTAAAAGGTGGAAACAACCCAAGTATCCATCAACAGGGGAATGGATAAACAAAACATAATTTATACACACGCAATGGAATATTAATGGTAATCTGTTACAAGTCTTCCCCCAAATAGTCATTTAACTCTAGTAGTTATATCCAGTCATTTAAAAAACCTAGAAAGTCATTGTCTCAAGAAACCCATTTTCTTTTCCCCCAATTCCTTGCCAACTGGTGCATATTCCACTTTTCTCTCATCACAGGAAGCAGAGACCAAAGGCCATTTTCAGTCTACCGTCACTTTTTCAACTGAGTAACTCAATTGGCACTCCGGAGCAGAGAAGCTTCCAGCTGTAATACTGCCAGCTCTCCCAAGGGCCTGCCCTGAGTACGGCTTAGTGTCTTCCTTGATTCCTAAATACAGGATGTCCAGCTGCTTGAAGAGCACCGTGCAAGTGAAACATCTTACTACCAATCTCAAAGGGAGTTCAATTTTCCTTTCTTTCCTAGGACTTTATTTTCTAGTAGAGTTTTCTAATGTTCTTGGCTTTTTTAAACATCATGACAATGCATTGTTTCAGAGAATTTTTACTTCTAAAAATAATAAACTGCACACCTTCCTCAGCATATTTAATAGATATGGCTAAGGTCAGATAGCTTTTTATTATAGGATGTAAGGATTACTTTAATTATAGAATTGTTAGCTTTATACAAACACTTTTTAATAAATACACCAAAGGATGTTCTATTTCCTAAAAACCATTTTGCAGAATGGAAAATCAGGCATAAGTAGGATTGAGTAATGTAAACAAAGTCACAGGTGGAGTGTCGATGGGGCTGGAAAGAGAACCAAGAACCAGGGAACAAAACCAAGAACAGAATGAACAAAATGCACATCCAGAGCTCATTCTACCAGCTGGGCTGAAGAAAGTAAAAGCAAGTGAGGGAGAAAATGAGGATAGAGAATAGACGGAGAGGTAGAAAAAAGAAGACAGTTAAAACCCAAGAACTGGAAACTGAGAGTGTCACTAACAGTGACCTGGAGCCCCAAGGAGACCTCTGATTATGCCACACTGCATAACAATACCTTCTTGTATTCACTTTCTCAAGTGATTGTCAAGAAACAAAAGCAAAAGCAGAACATTCTACCTGCATGTCCTACTTTTAATAACACAGCTAATGACAAAACACTGTGATGCCTGATCACTTAATCAGTTATCCCTTACCTTTAATGTTGGCTTGAGCTTTTATCAGTGGGCTGAAATCACATTGCTACTGACTTTCTAGTTTTGTGCTATTGCAAGGGCACTGGCCTCCGGAAACCTGACTAGGTTAAAGCACCAGGTCTATTTTGCATATTTTACTATATGGTCTCCGGTTAATGAAGCCAGGGTTTGATATCCATTCTGTGCTTCTTACATATATTTTATTTCTCTGCCAGTTTCTCATCAATTTAGGCTGACAGAAACTGTGCAGATGGATAGACACATATTCATTCCTACTTTCTATAGATCACTTTAGAAGAGTCTGAGTCATTGTCATACATGGAGACAACCCAGTGTGTCTGGGTCCTGATGAAGAATGATGAGCAAAATGCCCAGCAGCTCGATTAATTTGAAGGTCAGTCAGAATGCAATCTGTAGATAACTTTTCTATTAAAAATATTGTCTTCAGTGGCTCCAGTCATTCTAGACTATAGACAGGTCATCCAACCCACTGTGATCGCTGGGTCCTGAAAGTGGCAATAGCATCATTCAGGCATTTGTGCTCTTTGCCGTCCTCTTACTAAAGGATCTGTTTTATGCCTGTATTGTGTATAAACATCAGCCTCCAGGTGTTAGCCTATAATTTTTCTTATAAATTAAATGTTTTCTCATTCCAGAGAAACATGTAATTTTTGAACAAAGACTAGATCAATACATTTAAGGATAATTTTAATGGTGACAATTCCAGAAGGATTAGGATTTTGTGATTTTCTTATCTTTCCACGTGACTCCCTTTGAATGTTCAAGTGCTAATAACTTTAGTAATAATAACCATTTCACTCAATGTCATCAAGGTTTTTACCTTCTTTATCCATAAAATGAGGAATAATATCTATCTCATGATTGTGGAGATTATGCGAGAAGTAAGGTATTTAAAGGTCTAGCATGATACCTGGGACAAGAGAGTTTTCAATAAACACAGAACCTGAATTTGAAACTGAAGTATTTTATCTCATCTTCAAGAATATAGATACATTGTAACCAGCCATTCCAAATGAGTCAAAATCTTTTTCTTTCTTGAGTTCTATGTACATTATATATCATAAACTAAAACACACATATATATGTGTGTAGACACACAAACTATTTATTTATAATTATCTATTTATTATCTATATATGTAAATGGAATTTAAGACTTAATCCTGAGGTTATAAAGTTTCATTTTAAATTTATCCCTGGAGTGATTATTTAAGAGCCTGCTTGCATAATGCAAGACAAGAACAGCCTTGACTCTTTCAAGCAATAAATTCTCTTTTCAAGCAATAAAACATTTCTTAAATTGATGTGGGTGGAAATCTGGATATTTAGCAACTGGAAAATGAAAAGCAAGAGATACACAACAATGTGATCTAAATCACACACTCCCCAAGTATAGCAAGTATTGATTTACTAGTAGAGAATATTAAAAGACCATCATTCATAGTATTTCTTTTCTTTCAAAAATGTTTTCTCCTTTCATTAATCATCTTTGTGAAGTGTGATTATTTTCTTGTACCAGAACTTTCTTAGGTTATTGCATGCTCAAACTGGCTTTCTATTTTTATGTGTGCAACTGCATGGTTTAAAAAAATAAACTATGGTAAAAAAAATAAACTCGTGTTTTATTTTATGGGGAGAAACTTTGAACAAAAATGCTTTCATGCAATACTCAAAGATAAAGAGACCAAGCTATTTTTCTTTGAGGCTCTCTGTTGTGGATCATAAAGTCTACAATACGTTTATTTACTTATAAAAAGTCTCCTTCCAAATCATCTCCAATTTGATCATTATTTTAAAATTTCTTTAAAAATTAAAAAAATTTAATTGAGGTATAGTTGATGTACAATAGTACATAAGTTTTAGGTGTACAACATAGTGATTCACAATTTTTTTTTTTTTTCTGCGGTACGCGGGCCTCTCACTGTTGTAGCCTCTCCCATTGCGGAGCACAGGCTCCGGACGCACAGGCTCAGCGTCCATGGTTCACGGGCCCAGCCGCTCCGCGGCATGTGGGATCCTCCCGGGCTGGGGCACGAACCCGTGTCCCCTGCATCGGCAGGCGGACTCTCAACCACTGCGCCACCACGGAAGCCCCACAGCGTCTTTCTGAAAGCAACAGAAACCTCACACTGACCTGCTGGCTTTTCCTAACCTCTTCTCATGGAATGCACGGTTTTCATGGGTATGGGTGGCATGCCACCTTAAATACTGTAGATGACAGTTTCACCAACTGCTTGTACAGAATAACAAATGTCACTAACTTTTTAGCCTGCAATGTTTTTTTACCTGATCACCTGTCATCCAATATTAATGGCTCTGAGATTCTGTCTCCTCTGTTGTAAAGTGGGAATAATAATTTAATACCTAATTAATTAGTGTTATGAGGATTACATGAGATAATATCTAAACATCCCAGAGTATGTAGTAGGTACACAATAGACATTAGTTTTTTCCTCCTAGTAGGGTAATGTCTGGATATTTTACTATTGGTGCTGTTGGGGTAACTTTTAAAACTACTTGCTCTCAAAGTCTCTCATCTTTTTATGTAACTTCGATGACACCTTCTGATTCTATAGAGCTGTCATTTCCAAATTCAACCACTCTTTTCAGTTTTCCAATCGCCGTTCCTTCTACTCTGAACAGAGAAAACTAAGGCCATCAAGCTGAAACTCTCCCAATTGACATTTCTCCCTATTGTATATTGGAAACCCTCACCTAAACACTCCCTTACCTCCCTTATCTCCTTTCCTCTCCTCAGATGATGAGATGACTCTCGTGTATATGGTCTAAAATCCAAACTCTCTCTTCTCTGAAACTTTCCTCCAAAAACCATCACTTCTCTATTCTATCTCCTGCATCACTGATGCTCCCTCAGTATTGTTCTCTCCTTCCTACCAGCAAAGATTCTACAGTCTCTTTTATATTAAAAATGTACATCAATCCTGCATCTTTCTTGAGCTAAGCTCCATCTGTAGCTTTCCTTTCCCTCCCAAGTTTTTAAAAAGAATTAGTGCATTTCACTTCTCCCTGATTCTTTCCTTAACCCACTGAAATCTTAGCCTCCACTCTGCCTCTCTCTAGCTCCATGTTGACAATTTTAGTGACTTTGACAATCTTGATCTTACTTATTTGACACTGTGAATCATTCTGGAAGTGCTCCTCTGTCCTCTAGCACATCATTTTCTAACCTCTTCTCCCCTTACCCTGTGACTATCCACTATTAGTTCTTTTTCACAGTTTCGTCTTTATTTGTATGCCATTAAAATTTGGTGTCTTCTGTGTCTATCCTTGGTTTTCTTTTCATCTCATTTTATGTCTCCTTTCTAGTCTACTTTATCCTATAGCATAGGTTCAGTCCTCAGCTATGTACTAATGAGTCCCAAATCTATATTTCCATCCTAATCCTCTTTCCTGAGCCCAATTCATCTAACTGCCATTATGGACACATCAAAGTCAATAAGGACATTATGCTTCCCCTTTTGTATTCTTTCTCAGTAAATGGCACCACCATCCACTGTCTTAACCAAGCAGAAAGTTTGGACTCATCAGTAAGTCCTCTTCCCTTTTCCTCATTTCCATGTCCAGTCAGTCATCAACCCTTATTGATTCAGTTCTCGAAATACTTCTTAATTCTTTATACCTGTCCATTTATTTCCATCCCACAGCTACCACCCTAGCTAGGGCTAGCAGCATCTCACATAAATGACTGCAGCAGCTCTTGAACTGTCCTCCTCTCCTGCAGTCTTGCCCCCATCGAGTCCATTCTTCATGCTGTAGCTGCAGTGTTCTATTAAATCAAACATGATTCCTGAGGATACTGCTTCTCTACTCAAGTATTTTCAATGACTTTCCATCGTCTTCAGGATAGGGTGAATATTCCTTAACATGTCATTCAGAGCCTTCCCTGACTTGGATCCAGTGCATATTTCCAGACTGATTTCTGTCCACCCTTCCAGTCACACTTGGCCATTAGCCATGTTGAATTTTTTTTCAGTTGTTTAATGAGATCTTGTTTTTCTTGCCTTCAGGCCTTTCCATACACCATTCCCTTTGTCTGAGGTGTTTCCCCCTCCTCTTCTTTGCTAGTAGATTCTTACTCAACCTTCAGATTTTAGCTTAAATACAAATTCCTTGGGAGTTTTGCCTGAATTTCAGATTAGATTCACCCCCACTGCTCTATGCTCCTATAACCCCCTGTTCCAGTTTCCTAGAGCTGCCATAACCACGTACGACAAACCGCATGACTTAAAACAACAGAAATTTATTTTCTCACAGTTCTGGAGGCTAGAAGTCCAAAATCAAGATGTCAGCAGGGCCATGCTCTCTCTAGACTCTGGGTAGAAACCTTCCTGGCCTCTTCCTAGCTTCTGGAAGTGGCCAGCATAGTTGGCATTCCTTGGCTTGTAGCCGCATCACTCTAATCTCTGCCTCTGTCATCACATGGCCTCTCTGTGTCTCTGTGTTCATATGGCATTTTCCTTTTCTTACAAGGATACCAATCATATTGGATTAGGGCCCACCTTCATGACCTCAACTTAACTTGATTGCATCTGCAAAGACTCTATTTCCAAATAAGGTGGCATTCACAGGTACTGGGGGTTAGAACTTCAATATATCTTTTTTGGGGGTATAGTTCAACCCAGAAGACTCCCCCATAATTTCCTTTTCACAGTACTCATCACTCCATATTGTAATTATTCAATGTTCACCTTCCCAGGTAGACCATCCTTCCCTTTTTCTTTGGATCCCCATCGTTTGAGATAATAGAGAGCACTTCTTGAAAGAATGACTGTGAGCTAAGAAGCAAAGTTGTGGGCTGAAGAATGGAGAAGCAGGTCAACCAAGAAATTGATATTGGAAATTTCCAAGTTAAAATAAACAGCAGGATTCAATCACAAGCTGGGGTTACATACAGAGTGGGCAGAGGTGTGGGGAAGGTACGGAGCAGGGTCAACTCAAGCACAAATTTTATAGGAGCAGAATTACTCTTTGCAATTTGCTGCCTCTCTTTTGTGTGGGGTTTGCCAGCTTCCTGGGCAGGGGACAGAGCCCTAAATTTCTGGATTTTTTTCTCCAGAGCTGCTGAAATGTTTTTCTATGTCCTCACAAATCTCTTAGTCTAAAGGGTGTGATTATGTTCATACAATCTGGGTTCCTGAAAACAAATTTTACAATTCACAGGGAAGAGAACAGAACACAGAGAATGTACACAATATTTATGAATGTACTGTTATGTTTCTCTAGCTTTTATTTATTGCCTTTTCCTAGAAAGAGAAGCTTGTATGTATGATTCAGCGGCTGATTATTCATGCACTTGGGTCCCCACATCCCAGCTCACAAATACTTTAGCTTTGAATTTACTACCCGAAGCAAATCACAATCAAAGTTTCATAGTACATGATGTGAAATCTTTCAACTTAGTAATTTTAAAAACACTTTTATTAAGGTGCTGGCAGAAACCGATGCAACTGACTAAAACAAGTTAAAATATTTTCTGTGCTTACTGTGTGTATAATTTCTTTTACTACCACATTAGAATTGATCAAAACAAGAGTCATGGTGATAGTCCAGCTGTTTATTGGTTGTAATGGAGTATCTTTTTGTGATTTACCATGGGACACAGGGATTTGGGGATCTAATTGTGGAAGGGAGAGATGGGAATATAAATAAACAAACGAATAAATAAAATATAATTTGAGGGAAAATTTTAAGAACTACCGGTTTAGTTTATTAGATCTACTGGCCTAAGGTTCTCTGAGATAATTCTAATACATACATGCCTGCTTACATACGTACACATATGTGATTCTATTTAAATTATTTATAATTTATTTAAAAGTGCTTTCAGGGTAAGTTTAGAGCAGTGGTTCTCAAGCAGGGACAGTCTTCCTCCAGTGGGACATTTGGTAGTGTCTGGAGATATTGTCAGTTGCCACATGGGTGGGGAGGAATGGATGAGTGAGGATGCTACTGGCATCTAGTGTAAAGGTCCAGGACGCTGCTAAACATCCTGCAATGCACAGGATGGCCTCCCACTACAAAGGGTTCCTGAGCTCAAAGTGCCAACGGTGCTGAGGGTGAGAAACCCTGGTTTAGAGGATAAACATTTAGCTGATATAGAAAGGAATTTCCTATTTATTTCTCTCAATTCCCCCCCTTTTTTCCATTTTAATTCTACCACCCTCCAACAACAGAAGAGAGGGAGCAAATAACCTCATTTACTGACTTTCAGTCCCTGGTTCCAGTTCTTTTTGAGACCTGACTGTGTCTCCTACCATTGAGTTTTATGAGACATTCTTACATTTTTTTCTTTCACTTGAACTTAATTCATTGAGTTCTGTTGATAGTAAGAAAATAGCCCCTAACTAAGAAAAAGAAAGTAATGTTAATATGAAAAAGTTTGAAAGTAGAGATATACAATGCAATGTCAAGTGTGTATGTGTGTGTGTGTGTGTGTATATATATATATATATATATATATACACCTCATAATAGCCTATTAAAGTTTGTCCTACATTCTATGGTACACCTTGAAATATGTTTATTCATGATTAGAATTGAAGGAGGTGATAATGTATGTGAAATTAAAATGGTGAATATTATATAATCATAAAACTATAAGGATAAAAGGAGAACTGAGATAATCAAGTCATCTTATGTTTCCCACCTATTTCTTGTGGTGGAGAACTATGCCATTATTATACAGTACAGCACCTGGATAAGAAATATTATTAAATATTAAACATTTAAAATTTAATACGGAATTTGGTTTCTTCTTTGCTTTTAAAAGTTTCCTAGCAGCAGTTATTTCTCAAGTGTTAGACTCTCCATTGGGGTAAGAAGTTGGAACTTCTAAGATAATTTGTTGAATAGGCTGTATTAAACAAATATTTATTGAATGCCTCTTTTGATTGGAGCACATAGTCCTCAGCCCATCTAGTGTTTAATAGGTTAGGCCACAGGAAGTTCTTTCTAGATAAATGGAAAACTCAGGAGAAAGCAAAGTCAGGGAGAACAAGTGTAAATTACGAGCCTGTGAGGAGCAAATTCAGGTCAGACTCTATCTGGGTCGAGACAATCTCTTCACTTCCCGTTCAGACAGTGGGGTAAATCTCTGACCTTGAAATCCAAGGCTCCCAGAAGAGCTAAGACTTTCATGAGCTCTAGAAAAGAACCCTAATTTGCAGGATGAGGAAATGGAAGCAATGGTTCAGACCAGCTCCAAAGGGTAGCTGTGCTCTCTCTCAATAAGAAATCAGCTAGAAATGTGCCTCAGGTAAATACAGCCAAAATACAGAGTACAAAATACAACACCATGACCAGCAAAATAAAAGAACCATGTGATGCATGCATGGTAACACAGATGTAAACTTGCTATTTAGAATACTAAGGAAAATTATGAAGTGCAGTTTATTAAGATCTTTATTGTAGGATAGCTTATTTCCTGTAGAGTAGAATTCTATTCCCAGTTTTGGTTGTAATAGTGTAGCTAAGTGAGGATTGGGAATAGATATCAGAAGGCCTTTCTTGAAGTGTACTTTCAAAACTCTAAAGAAAAAAAAATATTGTAACTATTTCTGAGAGGTAGCATCTGAGTACGTCTCTGCATTAAGCAATTGCAGTCTGGACCCAGCCACCTTATCTCTATCGATTTTCCTTACCTGTCCATTTATTTCAAAACTCAAACGTAATTAATAATGTGTTTTTGTTCATATGTGAATAATTGTTCATATGTGAATATGATGTGAATTTGAATATAATATCCACCTAATAATAAGGCTTGGGGCTTGCTAAAAACTCTTCAACGCAAAACTGATAACTGCTTTATGCAGATAATACAGGACATTTTTGCTGACTTTTGTAAAATAACCTTGTATCTTGGGCTGTGCTAGGATTGATTAATTCTAGTAGTTATTTTTATATTTCTTATCATTTTTTATGCAAGCAATTAAGTAATCTGAAAATAGAGAGTTTTATTTCTTCCTTTTGCATGTTTATGAATTTATGTCTTTTTCTTGCCTTACTGGAAGGGTTAGGACAACCAGTATAATGTGGAGTGGAGGTAGAAAGAGTGGGCATTCCTGCCCTGCTTCTATCTCAGGGAGAAATTACTCAGTATTTCACTATTAAGTATGACATTAGCTGTAGGTTTTCTATAGATCATCCAGAAAGGAAAATTTTTCATGTAAAAAAATCCATTCAGAAAAATCTAATTCATCTTATACGTTATTAATTTCCGTTTTCAAGTATTTAAGTAATGAAAACCCAAGTAATTTCTTTTTTAATAACACATTTATAGACTGAGCTTCAAAGATAAGAAAAGATTAATTTAAGATAATGGATATACTTTTCTGTCCAAAGATATCAAAACCAAGAAATAACATTATAATCACAAAAGTGGTATGCAACAGAAAAGAAAAAAATGGTTCAATATAATGAACGTCTTCTTTAAAAAAACAAAAACAAAACAAATAAAACATATTTTCTTAATATGTGCCCAGCCAAACTCCATTCTAAAATCTAATAGGCTGAAGAAGAAAAATCAGAGTAAATCTATTCGAAAATAAAGATAAAGCTGCTTTACCAAATATTTCTAATTCTTTTTTCTCTGTGCATAATAATTACCAGCACTTGCCTCCTTTTCTGTGGAGTGGTACAAGTTGCTGCCAATGACGAAACTTTCCTCCTAGCATAAAACATTGTTAACTTTCTCTATCAACTAAATGACTGATTAATATTAAGTCTGTATCACTTTTGAATGTAATAGAAAATGCTTACTAAAAGCAATTTAAAGCAGAAAAGCAAACTATTAGATAGTATTCTTGTTTACATTATAAAGTAAGGAATTCATAAAATGGTACAGGGCCTTGTGTGTAATCTAAAAGAAATGTCTGTAATTTAAAAAGTGGAGGTTTCTGACTTTTAATTCAGAATATTTGGGGAAACTTTCTTTTCTTTAAATCCGGAAGGCTTACTAACACACATTTATGAAGCTGAAATGAAGTTAAGATAAATGTTTTAGTAGAGCAAAAATGGAAATAGCTGTAATTAAAAGATTACTTATGTCTTTTCTATCTTTTACAATCCATAATGAACAACTTTATTTACAGAAGCCAACTGAGATATGCTTAAATTGAACTAAGAGCTATTATTTATCATATCTCATACACATGGGGTTTAGAGTCACATTGAGATATATACAATTTCAGGGCTTTTTCTTCTTTTTTGGTAGGAAAAGGTTAATAATAACCCTGAAAATAGGAAAGGGCAAGACTTCAGTTTGCAATCAATAAGTCATATTTTTAACCTTTTTGACTTAGAATCAAACAATGGAGTTCTGTTAATATAACAGTGTATTAACTTACTGCTTCCAAGAATCTAAACTTAAAAAAACTAATGTCCAACTAAAGAATTAAAGTCATATCAGGCACTGAAAGACTATATAAATAAGAACTGTCATTAACATAACTGATAAACCCTATTTCCAGTTCCTCTGTTATCCCACCGTGCAGTCAGCACTGCTGACTATTTCTAGTCCAAAACCAAAGAGCTAGATGATTTCCTGGCACACAAGTTTCTACCAAAGGAAAGAGAATGAGAAACGATATACACTCTTATCACACTCTCCTATGTAAGATAAAATTCACGCTAATTTACAAATTTTTATTTACATTGTTTATATACATCCTAGTTGATGAGTTTTGTACTCATATTGATCTCAGATGATCATTTACTACCACATCTCTTTGATTTTCCAACAGAAAATGGTGGAAGCATGGGATTAGGAGAAAAAAATATATACCACTGGTCAGGTAAGAGCAGACAAGCATATAAGGTAAAAAGAGGGAAAAAAAATTGTTGAATTTTGCTTGTTAAAGCATCCACTGTGATCCATGGACTACCACTGAACGTATATGAACACCACTTGTAACAGCCATTTTCATATTTACAAATTGGGTATCCTATCAGTTCAATTATTAGCTAAACCATTCAATTTCTTTTGCTTAACATAAAAAGGTAACAGGCATCTCAGCAAGACAGAAAACAAACTAGAAGGGTACTTAAAAAACACTGTTGAGACTTAACCTTCATTTAGAAGCTCTTAAATGGTCCATATAAAGAGAAGCAATTTGGAACCCTATTACTGACTTGCACCATGATCCCAAAACCTGTATGGGAAGTAAGAGTATCTCAACACCAAAAACACCCCAAGTCTCACCAAAGAGTGGGGGCAATATCGTAAACATCTTACTTTGTTCCTATCATCCACTGCATACACGTACGGCTACAGTGACAGCCCTTATTCCCCGTTACATTCACTTCTACACAAATCTCTCTGAAAATCTGCAATAGCGCCACAGCAAGCAGCTGTGCACAGTCTTCCGACAATGGCTCAGTGAATCTCCATTCAAAATGCTTGGAAGTAAGAATATGGAGTAAGATCAAAAAATGATCTTCTTTCCTCCCATAGTTCTCCAAGATATACTGTTGTACTTTAAGAGGTTGGTAAGCTAAAAAAATATAGAGTATTACATATCCTTGATAGTTCTATAAAAATGTTCCAACTATAGATGAAAATTCCACAAAAACACACTTTTGAGTTCACCCTAACACTTTAAAAAATTAATTGTTTAAGTGGTTCCATTTATCTAATCAACCAGGCAAAATCTATTGATTTTAGAGTAGTACAGTTCATAAAAGCAAAAGTGAACATTTATAACATTGGGGAGGCAGAAAACAAATCCTATCCTGTTATGGATACAAACAGACTTTAAGATTCTATATATGTAACTAGAATTTGCCATTTAAAATGGCCTTTAGCTGTTTTTACTTACATTAGCGTTAAACATCTTGAAATAATTCCAAGTATTTTAAAGCACTTGTCTGAGAATATAAGGCACCTGGAATAATAGAGCTAACTCCCCATAAGATTTCTCAGAGAATAAATTTGTGGCTGCATATTTTGAATACGCAGATCCGTTAAGCCAATTTTGTGCATGGGCACTTATATGACCAAAGCGCAAGCCTTGTCAGACTAATTTTCAAAGCAAAGTTAAATATCACTACTAAACTCTACACAGCAATTTTTGAAACCTGATACTTATCAATCCCAAAGGATAGATATCTAACTTCCTTCCATATAAATAATTGCCTCCCTTTCATCCCCAAACAAAATAAAAAATACACTTAAAAACAAGGCAAGACAAAATAAAACCACATAAGCCCTTCTGCTGTATTTCTGCTTAATTCACATTTTGTCCTAAATGTTCCTTACTGAATCCTTTTAGTCACCTCCACATATTTCTCTGAACTTACATGCATCAATCATTAGCTGTCACTCTAAAGACAAGGAACCAAACTAAAATATGAAACCAAAATTAAGTTAGAAGTAAAAATAATTAATCTGATATTTCTTTGGCCCCAAGTATGATAAACTTGCTACATTTGTTTAGAAAACTGGTAATAAAAATCACTATTTAATAACAAACAGAGGCCCAGAACATTCCAATAAGTTAATTATTTGCTAAGAGGCGCAGCAGCGGGCAGGTGCGCACCATTTGATTTCGGTCATGATCTATTCCTGGAATTTACCAAGAAAAGATGACTCACCTAGGAAATTCTTTGGTGAGCTTAACAGGTCTCAAATCTCTAGATCTCTCACGAAACTCCTTGGTTAGTCTGGAGGGTATCGAGGTCCTGACTCTCCGGAGAGCCTCAACCTCTGCTACCAGCGTATCTCCTCCCCGGTGGAAGTGTTCCGCCTCTGCTGCTTGACTTCCGGCTGAACCCGGCGGTGAAGAGCGAGTCTGACTCCCGCCTCTTCGTCGTGCGCATGCGCCCGGGGATAGGCTGCGCGGGAGCGAGGCTGGGGGCGGGGGTTGGTGCTGGACGACCGCCCTGTGAGGGAGGAGCGAGCAATAAGCGTCCCGGCTGCATTTTACTTCGATGAGGAATCAATGGCCTCAAAGCAGAGCTTCCCAGCCGTTTTCAGCGTCGAAAGACCGCGCCACTCCAGAGCCAAGTGCACTGCCCCCTCGGCCAAGAAGTGCTCGGTCACGGACGCAGATGACGAGGTGGTCCTGAACCTCATTGCCAAGTGCAAGCGGGACTTGGGCAACCCTCCGGGGAGTGCGAGCTCCAGCTGGAAGGAGTGAGAGGCCGGCTTCCAGAGCTCCCAAGAATCGCAGCCCCTGCCGAGTCCTCAGGCAGTACAGCACCAGTGTGGGGACTCCCGGTGGCAGGGCCCCCGAGAAGAAGAGGAGCGTGCGGGCGTGCGAGGGCCGTTTGTGCAGAGCCGGGGCTGCAGGACAGCGAGTTGGCGAGCGTCCCCCTCTCCCGCCCCCCGCAGCTCTTCGCCCCTCCCTCAGCCTCCACCGACCTTGAGGACGCAGTCCCTTCTTTGGAGTCGAATTTGTTGACCCAAAAGGTGTTACATCCCTTGCCCGCTCCCAAAAAAGTACAGGAAGTGAAGGATGCCAGGCGGGAGGTTCCGGGTGCCTTCAGACCAGTAGTGTCTGAGCTGCCTGAAGGAGGGTCTGAGCCGGAGGAATGGTTTGGAGGGCTGGAGCGAGGCGCCCTGGCCCACGGTGGAGCTCGTTGGAGCGTGAGAGCAGAGGCCCCCCCGCCCCCCTGGTGTGAGCGAGGTGTGTCCCAACCTGCACCCGGCTGCGCCTCCCGCCCGTGAAGAAGGCCGCCCTGGAGGTGAGGCTCCTGGCAGCTCTCCTCAACCTGATGGGCAGGTACTGGAGTGGCTGCCGGTCCCTGCACAGCGACGAAGTGTTCCTCGCCCAGGCAAGACACGTGTTGCCATCTGTTCAAGAATTTACAGCCAATCCAACGCCCAAGTTGCCAGTGGAGAAAACTGGACCCAGAGGAGTTAAAAGACCTATTTAAGGCCACATAGTAACTTAATGGCCAAGCAGGCTCTGGAAGCTGGTCTCCTAATTCCTAATTCAAAACGTTGTGGTTTATCAGAGTTTATCAAATCATTAGCTCGTTTTCTAGTCCTAACTATCCAGTTTCCTCATCCCTCTCTGTCCCATGGAGTTGTTATATCACTTAGGGCAAAGGGCAGCAAACTATAGGCCACCTGCCAAATCCAGCCCACCACCTGTTTTGTAAATAAAGCTTTATTGGAACACAGCCAACCACCACCTCCTGCCCACTCCCCCCCAAATCTACAGCCACTCAGGACTGTTCAACAGTTGTGAATGAAGAAATTCGCTACCTGACTCTGGAAAAGAAATCTTTGCACAGTCACCTTGCTGAGCTACAGCAGCAGTATGGCGTGATAATGAGTGAGGTGGTATAGGAACTCGCTGACACTGGGAAGAAGATGGATTGCCCGAGGCAGCATCTAGAAAGGCCTCTGGAGGACAGCAGGAGCTGGAAGTCTCTTCTGTTCCGCATGAAGAAAGAAGCGAGAAAGGCCGACACTCCAGTTGCTGAACTTGCAGATCACTGGACTTCAAACAAGCGTGAAGAGCCTCTCTGGCAAGATGGTGGAACTAAAGCAGCCTCTGGAGCGCTACAGGATCCGGGAGCTCACCCAGCTGCTGCAGGAGAGCCACACGTTTGCAAGCCAGGCCTGGGCAGCAACTGATGGGTGACACCGTGCCGCAGCCCCACAAACACCCCCAGAGTTCCTGGTGAGTGTGGTTCTGAGTCAGAGCACCTGTGACATCAGCACTACTTGTTCCATCACACTGACAAGGTGATGCCTTCATCATTCCTTAACAGTAAGTGCAGCAATAGATCGCATCTATATATACATTTATTTCCCTTTCCCCCAAAAAACTTAGTGCGAACTAGTAGCGTATTATCCCTTTCAAGTTTGAGTTATGTGTGTTTCCTTTGTTGTTTGGCTTGGTTTGGGGAACAGAGAGAGTTAACAAAAGCATCTCCAGGTGCAGGGCGAGCACCTCCCGGGACTGCCTGGGGCCACCACTGGCGGCACTCTCCACGTGGCTGTGGACAAAGGCCACACACCTGAGCCAGGGGATTTCAGAGCGTTCAGTAGTCAATCAGTGCAGGGAAGCTATTCAGGGTCAGAGTTCTAAGGACATTCTAGCCTCGTGGTGACGTCACACTACAGCTGAGTTGTCAACCTGTGCCGTATGGAACAAGTGACGATGGTGTCCCCACCTGGGGGGGCGGGCAGGTTGGGGTGTGCCAGCTTGTGCAGGAACACCGCAGGGAGAAGAGAGCCCACTGCGTCCTCCGGGCAGGGCCAGCACCAGCGGCCTTCCCTGTAAAGGACCAGGCGGAGACTGTTACAGGTTTTGGAGCCATGGTGTCTGTGACCCATCTTCTCCCCACCACCAACGTAGCTGCAAAAGCAGCTACAGACGATGAGAAGGGCACAGTGGGACCATGTGCCCTTACAACTTGGTTCATGACACCAGTGACCGAGCAGGCCCAGGGCTTGGGTGTGTGAGCCTCTGTCCACTTGGCACTTAGAGGGACACCTCAGCCTGCCCTGAGCTCTCAGCCACTGGACGTGGGCTTGGAGCAGCACAGACAGGAAGTGATGCTCTTCCTGACTGTAATTTTCTTCTGCCTCAAACCTTAAGACTGAGGATATTCAAGATTTAAAAATACTCCAGTATAAATATAGATCTCTTCTTATAATACTTTAAACTTAAATAATTTGAACTTCAATTTTGGTGAACTGACCACTGCCTAGTTGCTTATCCTATAGCGTTACATACTGGTAGAATAAGTATCGTGCTGTGAAAAAAAATTGTTTAGAAACAATTGGACATAGAAAAATTTTTAAACTGAAACTAGTAATTTAAATGATCATATTTAACATACAGAAACATTACTACAGATTTTGATAGCATTAAATAATCATATCTATTCCAGGCATATATGGAAATACTAACATTTCTACAGCCAGACTCTGCAGGTAAAGGAGAACATAATTCTGAGATATATTTCCACCCAAAAAATGTTTTCTAATATTCAACTCAAAAAGAGATGCCAACAACTAAGAAGGTGAATGTTTTCACCCTCCTGAACAGATCTTGTTATATGAACATCTTATATTATCTACCTGAGAGACTAGCATGTCCAGAGTAAATGATTCATTTTACTTAGAGTACATCAGGATTAAAATGTTTACACTGAACACCTGGAATATTTACTAAAATTAATCTTATTAAGGTAAAACTTAAAAAATTACTCTGGAACATTTTCAATTCTTACACTCAACAAACAGATGAAATAGATGAAAGCAGTCACAGAATCATGTTAAATTTATAATAATTCACATATAATGTAGATTAAATTATCAAAGAAAAGATTCAGCTGACATCTTCAAAGATTTTAGCAGGTTTAACAAATTTCTATTCTGCCACATACTGATAGCAGTAGGCATATTTCTTGACATCATTCAATCTATTTTAAAAAATTGATTAGAGACATAATTTGTAAAGCAAGGTAACCAAATTACAGAGTTCTAATATTGGCTTTGCAGAATTTCTTTAGAAAAGATACACAAGGATTGCTCAGCTACCTGTGAATAAGTAAATCTCCTTTTCTTTTTTTTTTTTTTCTTTGCGGTACGCGGGCCTCTCACTGTTTTGGCCTCTCGCGTTGAGGAGCACAGGCTCCGGACGCGCAGGCTCAGCGGCCATGGCTCACGGGCCCAGCCGCTCTGCGGCATGTGGGATCGTCCAGGACCGGGGCACGAACCCGTGTCTTCTGCACCGGCAGGCGGACCCTCAACCACTGCGCCACCAGGGAAGCCCGCCAACACTTATTCTTATCTGTCTTTTTGATTATAACCATGCTAGTGAGTGTGAAATAATATCTCTTGTCATTTTGATTTGCTTTTCCCTGACGGCTAATGATATTGAACATCTTTTCGTGTGATTATTGGTCATTTGTATTTCATCTTTGGAGAAATGTATATTCATATTCTTTGCCCTTTTTAAAGTTGGGTTGTTTGTCCTTTTATTATTGAATTGCTATCTCATCCACTTTTATGGATTCATTTACATTTTTATTCTTAAAATTCTGAAAATATATGTTTTGAGTCTGGATTTCTTGTCTTCCCTAGACCCACCACAAATGCAATATGATCTCCAAGTCTGCTCATCTTTCTGAGCTCTTATTTCATTGAAAGTTCTCACTATCCATTCAGAAACCTGGGTGTTATTCTTTTCATCTCCCTTTCCCTTTAAATCCAAATAACTACTATTGTTTTTTTATCTCCTAAAAAACTTCTAGAATTTTTATTTCTATGCCAGCTTTGTCTAGATGACCATCAAAAAATTTTCCCTGAGTATCTGTAACAGCCTCTTAGCTGATTTTTTTAAAAGCTCTATTTCATTCTTTGTACTTCAGTGCATATTTTAAAACATAAATCCTTCTAGTAGTTTACTTTCACTCTTAGGATAAAATTCAAATTCCTTAACATGGATTCTATAAAGGGCATAACTTCCTAATAACTAGAGCTATCAACAGTGTATTGGATCAACTTAAAATATATAGAGTTCCTTGTCACTGGAAACATCTAGATAGAGGGTGAAAACTGATCATCTCTTAAGGGTGATGTGAACAGTATTCATGCTTTGAATAGAAAGTAAAAATCAATGTCCACTAAAACTCCTTACCATTATAAGATGCTATGATTCTAATTCATAGGTATTGTACAGGGTAATAACCAAAAGTTTTGATTAATTAGAAAGTCTTATGTAAATACAAATATAAGTAAATGATTTTATAGTTGTAAAGAAAGAGTCATAAAAGCACTGTCATTTTATCCAAAAGTCTATCATCTTTAAAAGTTTCTTTTTTCCTCAACAGTCTAAGATTTTTTCTTTGTCTTTTTCAACATCTTATCTTTTATGTGTCAAGATTTGATTTTGTGCCCAGGATTTAGTTATCCTAGTTGGGCACTATAGTACTTCATGAATCTGTGACTTGGTGTCATACCATTTTGGAAAATTTTCACTATTATCTCTTCACATATTGCTTCTGCTTCATTCCCTATTACCTCTCCATCTGGGAATACAATTTCATGTACTTTAGATCTTTTCACTATATTTTATATATATATATAAATATTTTTTTCTGTGATTTCTCATCTTTTTTTTCTTCTTGTACTTCAGCCAGGAATTTTTTTTTCTGATTTATTTTCTAATCTCTTCAGCTGTTAATCCCATCTATAGATGTCTTAATTGCTGTTATTGTAATTTTCAGTTCCAGAACTTCCATTCGATTCTTCTCTAACATTTTCTCCTGAAATCATTCATACTATCAGCAAACTTATTGAAGTTTGCTGATAGTAAACTAGCAGAGAAGAAATTTTAGCTTTTGTTCTATTGAAACTAATCACGGTAGTTTAAAAGTCCCTGTCCGATTCCTTCATGATCTAGAGCTGTAGGTTGTGTTTCTTCTATTTGAATATATATACATTTTTGCTTGGTTTTTGATCATTTGGTTTTGTTTTTTGGTATGCCTGGCCATTTTTTATTAAATTCAGGACATTGTGTGCGAAAAATTTTAGACCTACTTTCAGGCTTTAAACGGTGTTACTTCCAGAGGATTTATTTTCTTCTAGTTGAAAGGGCAGGGGCAGATAATGTAATCCAGCCTGGGATTGAGTTGATTAGAAGGGCTTGAATCTTCATGAGAGTCATTTGGTTTCTGATTCACTCTTATTCCTAAGATGAAACCCATTTGGGGTTCCAGCTGACATCCTGGGCTATTTTGTCTGCTTTTTATTGTGCCTGACTTCAATTTCATCCCTCAGCCCCATAAAACTCCTAGAACACTTGCTCAGTGTCTTCATTTTAGGAGTTGGAAAATGTCTCAAGGAAAAGTGAAATTAAATGTTGGGCTCACCTCTCTGCACACGCCTTCTTTCCAGAATCTTGGCCCCTCAGTCCTGCTGCCCTATTAGCTCTCTGATGCCTTCAAATGTATATTCCTGACGGAGTATCTGATTTTATAATTGTTTTCCGTGGGAGGATTGGTCTGCACAAAGCTATTCCAGGTAGTGAAAAAATACAGGTCATTTCTGTATCCTGTCTGTTGAATTTCTTTTTTAATTCTTTGGGTTGAAATGGTGTCCTTGACCTTTCCTAGTACCAGAAACATCTGAGGAAGGAAAATAGAAATAAAAGAAAGAAGGAATATTTATTGAATTTCTGTTATGTGATGAGTGGTGTGCTAAAAGCATTGCATATTTGAGATAAATTTTTTTACATACTTCACATTTTATTATCTATTTTGTGAAATTGTGGATAACAATTATACCTCTGTGTATTCACTGTTAAGATTTTTTACCTACAGGACAGGCCCAAGAATCCTTAGTTTATTTTCATGATACATAAAAGAGGATGTTTAAATATTAGGAAACATAAATCGAAATCCATCCTTTTATCCTAAGCAAGAAAGTCTAGTTTTTTATTCCTTGAGGAATTTTTGTAGGTACAACCTTTCAGAAAATCACAGTAATCATTTGTGAACCATGAGGGATAGCTGCTTTGCTCCATTTCTGTACAATGAGATTTAATCTGAATACTAAAAGAAAAATAATGCTTTACTCCAACTCCAATATATCAAACAGAATTACCTTTAACATTATAAAATGAGTCATATAGTAGTCACCCAGGTGATATGTATGATTCCCTCTTTACATTTCCTTACCTAAAATTCAAAACTCTCTCTGTAAAGAATATTATTTAATGTTCCAGTTGGGGGATATTTCTTTACACTTACACAATTTTATAAGGGTTAAGAATCTCATGTTTATACTACAGAGTTTGCATGTTTGGTTTAATGTCAGGAAGCTTTTTGTGGGTTTATTTTACAGTCTCTTACTTTCAAATCTAACATGTCAAAACTACCTGCAGCAACAGGAGACAATTTTCATTTCTTTCACTAGGCTGTTGAAACGTGGCCTGGTTCCGGTTATTCATGTCACATAGTCCCAAGGTAACTTCACAGACTACATTCTTCACTGAGTAAAAGTCACCCCATCAAGAAAAAAAATTTCCTTGTGGGACTTCCCCGGTGGTCCAGCGGTTGGGACTCCACACTTCCACTGCAGGGAGCGTGGGTTGGATCCCTGGTCTGGGAATTAAGATCCTGCATGCCGGGCGGCGAGGCCAAAAAAAAAAAAAAATTTCCTTGGTATTTTATTGAAAGTATTGACTAACTCCTTCTAGCTCTCCAGTAAATTTAATATTACATCAAACACTTCCTGGTAAGAAAGGAAGCAGAGAAGAAATTTTAGCTTTTGTTCTCAGGAAAGATGCTTTTGGGACTGCCATGCTAATGCCCTGTGTTAAACCTGCAGCCACAGGAAAGTCTGTCTAGGTGAGCAATCAGAGGGGAAGAAGGTGATGTGGGCTACAGGTAGGCAATAGCCTCAAGAAAATCTCCCAATTGTAAGGATCTTATCTTTGCATCTTGGAAAGTAACTGAGGACACACTCCTCTGCTTTTTTTTGTTACCCACAGACTAGCTCAGGAAGTGGGAGCGAAGGAAAGGGGCTGGAATGAACTGAATGGTTCTCCAGGCTTTCCTAGATGCCTTGTCTGTCAGAAGAAGGCAAGGTTAACCCAGACCATGCAGGTCCTTATACTGTCAGTTTTTTAGGTACAAGGCCAAGGTTGGGGGGCTGGAGGTGTAGCATGATTGATCTGGGAGGCTTAGGGAAAAGTTCTTCTGGAAATGGTTAATATGGGGGGAGGAGGAATGTCTGGGGTGGAGGTAGAAGTAGGCAAGGGAGACCTCAGCAAGCCCAGAACAATCTTTCTTCTCTGCGAACAGTAAGACACAGGAATTCTGTGATTTTTCTCATCCCCTGCTGGGTCATAAATGCTAATGGCCAGAGCCACCAACCGCTTACCAGTGCCTAGAACAGAATCACTGAATTCATTGATCCCCATTTCTAGGTATTCTTGAATATGAATTTTGTAACAGAATCTCGAAAAATGTGGAACATTAATTATAGGGAAATATAGATTAAATATAAATTGTATGGTCTCAGCTTGGCTGAAGCTGTGTTCATCTCAGGATGCAAACATATCTGGAGGAGATGGCCTACAATCTTCAGGAAAGATTGAGAAATCTCCTGGGAAAGGGTTTATTTTATTATTTAAAAAAATTTTATTTTATATTGGAGTCTAGTTGATTAACAATGTTGTATTAGTTTCAGGTGTACAGCAAAGTGATTCAGTTATACATATACATGTATCTATACTCTTTCAAATTCTTTTCCCATTTAGGTTATTACAGAGTATTGAGCAGAGTTCCCTGTGCTAAACAGTAGATGCCTTTTGATTATCTATTTTAAATATAGCTGTGTGTCCATGTCAATCCCAAGCTCGCAATCTATCTCTACCCCAAGCCCTGCCCCCACCTGGTAACCATAAGTTCATTCTCTAAGCCTGTGAATCTGTTTCTGTTTTGTAAATAAGTTTATTTGTATCATTTTTTAAGATTCCACATATAAGCGATATCATATGATATTTGTCTTTCTCTGTCTGACTTACTTCACGTAGTATGATAATCTCCAGGTCTATCCATGTTGCTGCAAATGGCATTATTTCATTCTTTTTAATGGCTGAATAATATTCCATTGTATATATGTACCACACCTTCTTTACCCATTCATCTGTCAATGGACATTTAGGTTGCTTCCATGTCTTGGCTATTGCAAACAGTGCTGCAATGAACATTGGGGTGCATGTATCTTTTCAAATTATGGTTTTCTCCAGATATATGCCCAGGACTGGGATTGCTGGATCATATGGTAGCTCTATTTTTAGTTTTTCAAGGAACCTCCACACTGTTCTCCATAGTGGCTGCACCAATTTACATTCCCACCAACAGTGTAGGAGGATTCCTTTTTTCTCCACACCCTCTTTGGCATTTATTGTTTGTAGTTTTTTTGATGATGTCCATTCTGACTGGTGTGAGGTGATATCTCATTGCAGTTTTGATTTGCATTTCTCTAATACTTAGCAGTGTCAAGCATCTTTTCATGTGCCTCTTGGTCATTTATATGTCTTCTTTGGAGAAATGTCTATTTAGGTCTTCTGCCCATTTTTTGATTGGGTTGTTTGTTTTTTTGATATTGAGCCACATGAGCCGTTTGTAAAGTTTGGAGACGAATCCCTCGTTGGTTGCATCGTCTGTAAATATTTTCTCCCATTCTGTGGGTGGTCTTTTTGTTTTGTTTATGGCTTCCTTTGATGTGCAAAAGCTTTTGAGTTTAATTAGGTCCCATTTGTTTATTTTTGCTACTCTAGGGGATGGCTCAAGAAAGATATTGCTGCGATTTATGTCAAAGAGCTTTCTACCTAGGTGGAAAGGGTTTATTTTATTTTTTATTTCTTAAATAATTTGTATTAAACATTATTTATAGATTTGCCAACAGTTTTGCAATGCCTGAGAAAATAAAAACATTTCTATAAGCCATTCCTTAATGGTATTTATATCTATGTCTTGGGTCACCATCCTTGTTCTACTGTTCTAACCCTCTTGCATGCTTTTGCATCTTGAGTACCAAGTTTTATCTTTATCTGGTCACATTCCTGATCTAGCTGCCAAGTTCTTTTTTTTTTCCATTTGTAGTGATGTGGATGGACCTAGAGACTGTCATACAGAGTGAAGTAAGCCAGAAAGAGAAAAACAAATATTGTATATTAACACATATACGTGGAATCTAGAAAAATGGTACAGATGAACCTATTTGCAAAACAGAAATAGAGACATAGATGTAGAGAATAAACGTGTGGACAGCAGGGTGGGGAAAGTAGAGTGGGATGAATTGGGAGATTGGGATTGACATATATACTCCACTGTGTATGAAATAGATATGTAGTGAGGACCTGCTGTAGCACAGGGAACTCTACTCGGTGCTCTGTGGTGACCTGGATGGGAGGGAAAATCCAAAAGTGAGGGGATATGTGTATACATATGGCTGGTTCACTTTGCTGTGCAGCAGGAGCTAGCACAACACTGTAAAGGAACTATACCCCAATTTTAAAAGTAAATATTAAAAAAAATGGAAAGGGTTTATTTTAAAGGAAGATATAGGCACACACTCCAGGTCTGAGAATAAGGTCTCACTTGGAAGGAGGGGATACAGTGTCACCTAGAGTGTCTTCCAGCACAAACTGGTCTGCCAGCTTTGGTCACCATAGGTGGTTTGTTTGCCCCAGTCTTTGCGTCCACCCCCTTGCTGATGCTCTATGATACTGCATGATGCCTCATTACTGCCATACTTCCTATGCTTGCCTTAGAGTAACAGTGTCAAAGCTATGCAGATTATTGTCTGATGTTCCCAAAACCATCAGCCCTCAAGGTGTATAAGGTACTTGTTTCACCTTCTCAAGTGGGTTTTTTACTTTATCGCTTAGGAACCTAACAAAGATTATACCTTGAATCTCACAGAGTCCTTCCAATCAGTCCCCACAGCATCTCCTTCTTTCATTTCCCCTTCTTGTACTTCAAGTCCTTTTCTAAAATCTTCGTCATCTTCTTTTTATCCAAATGCAAAGTCCTTATACAGATAAACTTATGCAAATGTCATTGTTTCAAACAGCTGTCTCTCCAGTTTGCTCTAGGTAACTAAAGATAATCCCAAAGGCCAAAAGTCAGCACAGCCTTGTGTCAATAGTAGATATCCATAGTAGAGTCCAATTTCAAACTGGGGTTCCTGTAACACAAGCCTTTGTCAGAATAACAATCCCTAATCTTCTTAATAGATTCCTAGTAAACTCATTGTAATAGCATGTTATAAATGCATCTATTTCCCCTAAACCTGCAGAATCCGTATTAAGGTACATGGCTATTACTAGTTGTGTTTCATCTTGAAAGAGTTTGATGTACGCATTCAGAATAAAGGCTAACATTCTGCTTTTAATGGTTAAAATCCACACAAATTCCATGAAATTAGAATGTTTTATGACATTTGATCTAGCTTGGTGGTGTTAGACTAGGAATAGATTGGTTTTCTTTTGTGATAAAGTAAGATTAAATCCTCTACTTAAAATGATTTCTAAGGTAAAACATGAAGCATTTTCATCAAAAATAGAAGGACTGAAGCCCCTCATAATACTTATATATACACAACCAAAAGGATAAAATTTTGTGTAATGAAAAATAGCATGATACAGTCGCAAACAAAAACCCCTAGAAAGGGGAGGGGCTGCACATACATCCCACGTGCTCTAAGAAGTAGCTCAGGAACCTTAATTAACTCTCTGAGTCTTGGATTCCTCATATGCCTAGTGGGGATAAACATCTAAAGGCACTTCGTGAGAATGAAACTGATAATGCTTTTAACATCTCTGACCTTTGGTAGGACAAATGAAAGGCAGTTCTAATTTCCTTCAGTCTTGGAAGTTTGAACTAGAATTTTATGACAAGTGTTTTAAAACATCTGACACGACTATATTTCTCTTTATTGGTCTTGCAAAGTTTACATTTTAGCAAGCTTCTGGAGATATGAATTTTTCTAGAATAATTTTCAGGAAGTGCTTTAGAATTTTCTGGGTTTTTTGTATCAAAAGACAAAAAAGGCTCAGTCCAGGTGAAACACCACAGAGCTTCTATCAGTTTAATTTTGGTAGGTAAGAGAAAGAGAAAAATTTTTGAGTTACTATAAAACGGCAGATAAGTGATCATTCTCCTATTGTTGTTATTATTATTATTTGCATAGAAATGTTTTTGGGAGTCTGTGAAATTGAAATTTTGGGCAATTGGCTGAATAAGCTGATGCAGAAGGGGCTCATACCTGTTGAAAACACTTGAAAATACTGGATAAACTAACAAACAGCAAAACCAAAAATGATCATGGACAAACTTGACAAAAAGAAAGAGAAATCTTTAAATACCATAAGTAAAGAACTCAAAGTCAGGATGGGCTCTGGAGAGAGATTTTGTAGGAAAACTTGCACATCTCAGGACAATCCGGATTCTTGGGGAACAATATAAGCACACTGAACATGAACTCGTAATAAAACATAAAGGAAACAGTGAAAAAAGCACCCTGAGGAAGAATCAGCAAGTACACAAACATTTCCTCTTACAAAAGCACTCTAAGAACTGCAGATATTAGAGTAATCTGAAAGAGGCTGCAAATTAAGTATGTTGAATAAAACAGGAAAGAAGGATAGAAACTACAATGAAAGAAAGGAACATTAGGAAAAAAAATGTTTATGTGGTAATTCGCCATACTTCATCCTTTAGAAACATTTCCCCCTCGATTTCTAGGTCCTTTGCATCAACAGATATCTTTGCCCCTTAAAGACACCTGTATTTGTATGCTAGAGCTGCTGTAACAAATAACCACAGACTGGGTGGCTTAAACAACAGATAGCTATTGTCTCACAGTTCTAGAGGCTAGCAGTCTGAGATCAAGGTTGGTTACTCTGAGGCATATGAGGGGCAATCTGTTCCATGCCTCTTTCCTAGCTTCTGGTGGTTTGCTGGCAATCTTTGGTGAATCTCTACTTACATCTTCACATGGTGTTCTCCCTGTGTAGGCCTGTGTCCA
This sequence comes from Lagenorhynchus albirostris, assembly GCF_949774975.1. Lineage (NCBI taxonomy): Eukaryota > Metazoa > Chordata > Mammalia > Artiodactyla > Delphinidae > Lagenorhynchus > Lagenorhynchus albirostris. The sequence goes on from NC_083098.1 coordinate 24,226,978, forward strand.
AATCTTATAAAGACACAAGTCATATTGGATCAGGGCACTCCAGTATGACCTTATTTTAACTAATTATATCTGCAATGAGCTTATTTCCAAGTAAAATCATATTCTAAGATACTGGGGGTTAGGTCTTTAACATAGGGATTGTGGAGGGACACACTTCAATCCATAACAACATCCAAATATAAGGTGGTTATTTTTAGAAATGTTCAGGCTTATTAGAGCAGCAGAACTGCAGAAATCCTCCAAACTGTTCACCCTATACCAAAAATGGATTGCTTTTATGTAGATTAGAGAGATATTTCAGATAACCCCTAGACTTGCACATTATATATCAAAAGGACACCATCAAGATGCAAGGCCATACCTCACAGTAGCCAGAAAGACAGGAAACTTCTCTATTACAAGCTCCTAGGACTTAGAATGTAGCTTTCAGAAAACTACTTTTGTCTCTGAGTATTTTCAGAATTCTTGTGTCTAATATAGATCTGAACAGACAGTATCAGAATTAGTAATATATGTAATGTTTTAAAAACAATGAAAATGGACATTTAAATTATGCTAAAGTATGCTTTTGGGTCTGGAAATTTAGCCAATGACTGGATGAAAATATTAATTATGGTTATGTACGTTTTGGAGACAATTCCAATGCTATTGACCTGATGTCAGCCCTTTGCAGCAATAGTCCCCCAGGGGTAGTGTCCTTGTGTATATGGCTCTTTCTTCTTTCTCTCTCCAGTTTTTCCTTTTCATCCTGCCATTTACTTCTATAGACTCTATGCCTTCTTATCTTGTCTTTGGCCACATGGAGGCAATCTATGTCCTGAGCCAGACCCTGGGATCAACCCTTCTGTCCTTACTTTGACTTTTCATTACTATCACACCAACAAAAGCTACTATTATTAATCAACATTTATGGAGCACATAGTCTGTGCCAGGCAGGTAGATGACTTTCCATTGTGAAGATGCCATCAAAAAGGCAACAACACTGGCAAGAGACAATGATCTGCACTTGCTCTGAATCTTCAAGTTGGGAAAAAACTAAGATGGATTCTCAACTGTGGTCTGGAATAAAATTCCTTGTCACCAGCATTTGCTGGGTTATTGATAAGGTGAAACATCAGGGGGAGGAAAAGATGGAGACATTGATTGAACCCATGAAACTTTGCAATAGGTATTGACCAGCCTTGCTCTCAGACAATAGAAACAGACTGAGATAAATACTCTTTGTGCTGTTGTCACTCACTCACGTGGTTGAATCCGTGCAGAAGCTAATTTCTTGTTGCTGTACAAAAGTGTCTACGAAGAAGCTGCTGTAGAAAACATTTTCCTCACCTATTCAAGGCTGCAGAGGTAGTTCTTACAGGGATTTGTGCAGCCTGTTGGAGTGTGAAGGGTAAAAAATACAGGATAAAGTAAGGAAGCTCGATGTGTATTTTGTAGGAACCATATCCTAAGGAAGAATCAAGACACTACAGTTGAGATGGAAATTAGTGTCCAAAAGTTCTCATTAAAATAGGTTAAGTATTTGCAAATCCCAAGTAGAATAGGTGCCTCATGGTTAAATAGCTGAAAAATGTAGAATCGCCTTTGTTCTTTGCAGAGATGGGGAGAACCATGAGCTACTGGGACGGATTTGGAGCAAAGAGGTTCTTGAAAGCTTCAGGAAATACGGTGCAACCTTATATGGCAATGTGCTGATTAAAGTGAAATCACGAATCCCCATCTACCCTGGTTGGGGGAACACTGCAGGTGGGGAGGAAGAACTTTATTTTTCTAAAATTCATCATAAGTCTTATTTTGGGCCTCTGTACCTTCAGAAAGGCAGGATCTAGTCTTTTGAAGGATTTTCTTGTCTCTCAAGAATATTTGTGTCATAGTTGTAAAAATTTACCCAGTGCTAAGAACTCAGGGCTTGATGTCTGGTTATTGATTCACCCACACAAATGAGCACTAAGACACCCCTTTTGTGTTTCAGCATAGCCCTCGAGGTCCGCTGGCTTCTGCTATACCTAAGATATGTTCTGTTTCCAAGGTGTACAGGAACCATTTTCCCTCTGGGATCTTGCCACTTCCTTGTCTGCGCAGAAGGCAAGCAGTGAACCCCCATCTTTTCACTTCCTGTAGCCTGGAGAGCCTTTCTGGTGGGGCTGTTAGCTCTCTCCCTCCTGCTTCTTAAAAATATTTTGTTGACATGATATAGTCTTCCTTCCCTGGAATCCAAAGACTAGAGAAATTTAGGGTAAATTCTGCTCTTTTTTTTCCTACTAGTTTACTCCTCTGAGGCAAGAAATACATGACTGTCTCTCTGCTTGAATGGAAGGGAGAAAAGGAAACATAGGATGAATCTGAAAAATATTGTCTGGTTACAGTAGTGTCAGAGGTCTCAGAATTGGGATTAACATATACACACTACTATATATAAAATAGGTAATCAACAAGGACCTACTGTACAGCACAGGGAACTCTACTCAATACTCTATAATAACCTATATGGGAAAAGAATCTGAAAAAGAATAGATATATGTATAACTAAATCACTTTGCTGAAACTTACCCCTGAAACTAACACAGCATTGTAAATCAACTATACTCCAATATAAAATAAAAATTCAAAAAAAGAAAGAAAAACATCAAAGCTAAGAAAAAGGGAAAAAATAAAAAATAAGAAGCTTTGGCCAGCTTTCTAGAGCTGTGGCCATCTGTCCAGGATAGGTATATACCATGCTGATGAACGAGGACACAGTATAGTTCTTCAGAATTTCACTAGATGAGACCAGAACAGCAACCACTATCCACCATTTCACTCATTGGTCAAATTCTTGGTTTTGCTACTCTTGTGACTTCTAGTTACTGAGGCAAGCATTCGCATATACTCACCTTTTTTTTTTTAGAATTCCTGGCACATAGAGGTGCTTTAAAAATCTTATTTGACACTAATGGTTCTTTCTTTTCTTTTCTTTTTAATAACTTTTAGTTTAAAAATTATTTTATTTTAAAATTACATTAAAATTTGTTTTTTGGCCACAGGGTTCTCATTTGGGACAGTAGCAAATAGAGCAGAGAATTAAAGTTTAAAAAAAGACATGAAAGGGAAATTTCAATTTTGGGAGCATTTGTGTCTACAATGAAATAAGAACCGGGAGACAGTGATGGAGGAGTTAGATGCAGTCCCTGTCCTCTGGGGTCCATGTCTGAGAGAAAACCTTCAGTGGTGCCTTGAGCATAGAACTCCAGCTTGTGGACAGTGAAAAGATGCTAGGTTTGGTGGAATTTCTTTTGTGTTTTGCTTTTCCTGAAAAGGACAGAAACTATAGAACAAAATCATAGGCAGAAAGTGAGAGCAAAGAATGATTGTGTCAGGCAGCTTGTCCTAGTGGAGAATCAAAGCCAAGTGCTCTTTACCTGTGGATGGCTTGGCTGAAGAGAACTATGGCTTCTACATCTACTTACCTGCTCTTTTTCCTCCCACATCTATTCAGGATGAATAATAGAGGCAAGAGGAACAAGACAGAAATGAATTCTTCTAATCCTGGATACGTATAAACCCTATTGAAGATATATTATAATTTAAACTAATTTTAAATAATCCATCTACATTGTAGAGTCCATCTACAATGAAAAAATAAATGGCTTAGTCAGAATGGCCATCATCAAAAAATCTAGAAACAATAAATGCTGGAGAGGGTGTGGAGAAAAGGGAACACTCTTGCACTGCTGGTGGGAATGTGAATTGGTACAGCCACTATGGAGAACAGTATGGAGGTTCCTTAAAAAACTACAAATAGAACTACCATATGACCCAGCAATCCCACTACTGGGCATATACCCTGAGAAAACCATAATTCAAAAAGAGTCATGTACCAAAATGTTCATTGCAGCTCTATTTACCATAGCCTAGAGATGGAAACAACCTAAGTGTCCATCATCGGATGAATGGATAAAGAAGATGTGGCACATGTATACAATGGAATATTACTCAGCCATAAAAAGAAACGAAATTGAGCTATTTGTAATGAGGTAGATAGACCTAGAGTCTGTCATACAGAGTGAATTAAGTCAGAAAGAGAAAGACAAATACCGTATGCTAACACATATATATGGAATTTAAGAAAAAAAAAAGTCATGAAGAACCTAGGGGTAAGACAGGAATAAAGACACAGACCTACTAGAGCATGGACGTGAGGATATGGGGAGGGGGAAGGGTAAGCTGTGACAAAGCGAGAGAGGGGCATGGACATATATACACTACTAAAGGTAAGGTAGATAGCTAGTGGGAAGCGGCCGCAGAGAAACACTATTCTTTTGCAAAGTCACAGAATATTCTCTATCCTGCTTTTTTTGTGGACAGCCTGTTCATACTATTTATATTAATTCCCAAGTCATTTATTTATCTTTGAAACTGTACTTACTCATGCCAACCATTTGTTTGCTTTGTGGAAGGAAACATAGGCTAGGGGAACTTTAGTTAGGTAACTTAAATTCACAGGAAGCTTGAGTCTGTTCTCTGTTGTTTGACTAGTTGACCCTAAACAGCTTCCAAACTCAATTGTCCATAGGCACAAGGCAGGTTCCTTAAAAGGGTAGAACAAGGCTGGTGGCAAGTGCATCCACGTAGGAAGCATGCCCTTTCTGAAGGCAGCAGCAGCTAATCATTGTTGTCATGAGGGGTTGTGGGATAGTTAATTCATAGACTTTTGCTATTTCAAGAGACACCAAAACCTTTTATGTGAAGTCTACTTATTACAAAATGTTGTCAATTAATTCACATTAAACCAATGCTGTGCAGTCCAAGCAAAACTTGCCCTCAGACCAGAAATGCCCCACTGGTTTGCCTCATCGATGTTAGAACATTTCTCAGTACAACCAGTTAAAGAACATGCTTTCTTACCTTTTTAAGCATTTGTATTAAAGATTTAGGGGAAAAAAGCATACGGCCCCTTATTGTTTACTCATTTTACTAATTTTACCTAAAACTAGGACTGATAATTAGCTAGCCTGCACTGTTATGTCAGTCAGCATTCGTTCTGATTGATTGGAATTGTGTGGTCCAAGTGATTAAATATCCCTGTCCCAAATAAATAAACAACACATACCACTAGCTTGGTTTAGATGTGGTTTTGCCTAAACATTGAAAGTTCTTTCAAAACCTTTTTATTTCAAGTGTTCTAGAATTTCTCAGTTACTTTAAAGATAAAGGTTATATTAACTTAAATAGTAATTTGTCAGACAATAATCCCACTCGTTCAATTTCAGAATATTATTTGGTGATTCTTACTCAGCAGCCCTTTTTTTTTTTTTTTGTATATACTGCAATTTTATTTCAATCGCACAAAGTTAGTGTGTAGGAAATTTAAATGAAATAGTAAGGTAAAAATAGCAGAGAACCAAAAAATCTAAAAAGGAAGTACACCTAAAGCATGAGAATTCAACATTCACTAGTATTTCATCTTAAGGGTTTTTTGGGTAATATTTATTTATTTATTTATTTGGCGGTGCCACGTCTTAGTTGCGGCATGCGGGCTCTTTAGTTGCGGCATGTGGGATCTTTAGTTGCGGCATGTGGGATCTAGTTCCCTGACCAGGAATTGAACCCAGGCACCCCCAAGCATTGGGAGCTTGAAGTCTTAGCCACTGGACCACCAGGGAAGTCCCTCATCTTTAGTTTTGATTGACACTTAATGCTTGCAAATTTTGAAACAAACTGTGAGATCTCAGCAGCCCTTTTAAATGATCTGCCTGGTATGGGTTGATTTAAAATGTTTGGTAAAAAGCAATTGATTATCCATATTCTTCAAAGATCATAATGGACTATTGGCTTCCCTTTTGTTTGAATTTAATCATGTTTTCAATCAATTAACTGTGAAGTGTCTTCAACTTAATAGAAATATAATAGGTTCAATTGTCAATTGTGTTAGACTTAAAGCCAATTCCAAATATGAGATCATATTGAAAGCTGTTTGTAACATGCTTTTTTCCTCCGAAATTTCTATTTTATTTATTTATTTAAATTTATTTATTTAATTTATTTATTTTTGGCTGCGTTGGCTCTTCGTTGCTGCGCAGGCTTTTCTCTAGTTGCAGCGAGTGGGGGCTACTCTTCATTGCAGTGCACGGGCTTCTCATTGTGGTGGCTTCTCTTGTTGCAGAGCACGGGCTCTAGGCACATGGGCTTCAGTAGTTGTGGCACACGGGCTCAGTAGTTGTGGCTTGTGGGCTCTAGAGCACAGGCTCAGTAGTTGTGGCGCACAGGCTTAGTTGTTCCGTGGCATATGGGATCTTCCCGGACCAGGGCTGGAACCTGTGTCCCCTGCTTTGGCAGGTGGATTCTTATCCACTGTGCCACCAGGGAAGCCCCCAGATTTTTATTTTAAATAATAATTTACAGGATCTCAATATTGAAGAAACTTACTTTGCAAAGCTGACCTAAAATAAATAGATGGCCAGTTATTTCTCCAGCAAAAATGGGTTTATTTGGGATCAGCAGAGAATTGTAATTTGGGGTCTGTGACCATGGTGAGTCACATGCAAGTCTCAGCACAGTGAAGAATGGAGAACTCTTATCAAGGGAAAAGGAAGTTGGAAGGGCTGGAGTAAATAAAGAGTCCATGGGTTTTCATTGGTTGAGTTATTGCCAAGAAACAAGAGGAGTCTTTTTCCTGTTGGGCTCTGGTATCATTGCAAAGTATGAGAGTTCTCTCTTCTAGTCTCTAATTCAATTTAATTGAGGTTTCTGTTTATTAACTTTTTACAGAAATTATTTAGGATAGCAATGATCTTTGTAGTAACCAAAACATCTAGTCAAATGAGGCAGCAGTGGAAAGAGCCAAAAGACATGGGCCTGGTCTCATTTGCTAGCCAATGTAATTCTTTGGTTTTATTTAAGTATTATTATTAATATTAAGTATTTGGAAATATTCTGGGCCAGAAATGTAACTGTTTCCATGGTAGGATTTTTATACTTATATTTATCTCACACTTGCTTTTCTCAGTAAGAAAGAGGAAAACTAGCATCTCTGGAACTTATGGTGTTTGAAACTTATTAACTCTATTGCCTCTGGCTATAGAGATCAAAAAGGAGTTTTGCAAGTTGAGGTTAGAAGAGCAGTCTGTCTTTCTGACCTGTAGTGTTGCCAGTAATTGTAAGCCAGGGGTTACACTTGGGAAATTAAGATATTTGATTCCTAAAAAAGAGTGTGATGTGTGCAGGGCCAATAGCAGGGCTTGGAGCTGTTTACGTGTATGAGGGGTAACTTCTCAGGTCAGGAGTGATCAACAAATTAATTATCTTCTCAAAGAACCAGCTTTTAGTTTTATTGATCTTTGCTATCGTTTCCTTCATTTCTTTTTCATTTATTTCTGATCTGATCTTTATGATTTCTTTCCTTCTGCTAACTTTGGGGTTTTTTTGTTCTTCTTTCTCTAATTGCTTTAGGTGTAAGGTTAGGTTGTTTATTTGAGATTTTTCTTGTTTCTTGAGGTAAGATTGTATTGCTATAAACTTCCCTCTTAGAACTGCTTTTGCTGCATCCCATAGGTTTTGGGTCATCGTGTTTTCATTGACATTTGTTTCTAGGCATTTTTTGATTTCCTCTTTGATTTCTCTTTCTTGCTTATTTAGTAGCCTATTGTTTAGCTTCCATCTGTTTTTATTTTTTCCAGTTTTTTCCTGTAATTGATATCTAGTCTCATAGTGTTGTGGTCGGAAAAGATACTTGATATGATTTCAATTTTCTTAAATTTACCAAGGCTTGATTTGTGACCCAAGATGTGATCTATCCTGGAGAATGTTGCATGAGCACTTGAGAAGAAAGTGTATTCTTTTGTTTTTGGATGGAATGTCCTATAAATGTCAATTAAGTACATTTTGTTTAATGTGTCATTTAAAGCTTGTGTTTCCTTATTTATTTTCATTTTGGATGATCTGTCCATTGGTGAAAGTGGGGTGTTAAAGTCCCCTACTATGATTGTGTTACTGTCGACTTCCCTTTTCATGGCTGTTAGCATTTGCCTTATGTATTGAGGTGCTCCTATGTTGGGTGCATAAATATTTACAATTGTTATATCTTCTTCTTGGATTGATCCCTTGATCATTATGTGTGTCCTTTGTCTCTTGTAATAGTCTTTATTTTAAAGTCTATTTTGTCTGATATGAGAATTGCTACTCCAGCTTTCTTTTGATTTCCATTTGCATGGAATATCTTTTTCCATCCCCTCACTTTAAGCCCGTATGCGTCCCTAGGTCTGAAGTGGGTCTCTTGTAGACAGCATATATATGGGTCTTGTTTTTGTATCCATTCAGCCAGTCTATGTCTTTTGGTTGGAGCATTTAATCCATTTACAGTTAAGGTAATTATCGATATGTATGTTCCTATTACCATTCTCTTAATTGTTTTGGGCTTGTTATTGTACGTCTTTTCCTTCTCTTGTGTTTCCTGCCTAAAGAAGTTCCTTTTGCATTTGTTGTTAAGCTGGTTTGATGATGCTGAATTCTCTTAGCTTTTGCTTGTCTGTAAAGGTTTTAATTTCTCTGTCGAATCTGAATGAGGTCCTTGCTGGGTAGAGTAATCTTGGTTGTAGGTTTTTCCCTTTCATCACTTTAAATATGTCCTGCCACTCTCTTGTGGCTTGCAGAGTTTCTGCTGAAAGATCAGCTGTTAACCTCATGGGGATTCCCTTGTATGTTATTTGTTGCTTTTCCCTTGCTGCCTTTAATATTTTTTCTTTGTATTTAATTTTTGATAATTTGATTAATATGTGTCTTGTTGTGTTCCTCCTTGGATTTATCCTGTATGGACTCTCTGCCCTTCCTGGACTTGAGTGAATATTTCCTTTCCCATGTTAGGGAAGTTTTCAACTATAATCTTTTCAAATATTTTCTCAGACCCTTTCTTTTTCTCTTCTTCTTCTGGAACCCCTATAATTAGAATGTTGGTACATTTAATGTTGTCCCAGAGGTCTCTGAGACTCTCCCCAATTCTTTGCATTCTTTTTTCTTGATTCTGCTCTGCGGTAGTTATTTCCACTATTTTATCTTCCAGGTCACTTATCTGTTCTTCTGCGTCAGTTATTCTGCTATTGATCCCTTCTAGAGAATTTTTAATTTCATTTATTGTGTTGTTCATGATTGTTTGTTTGCTCTTTAGTTCTTCTAGGTCCTTTGTAAACGTTTCTTGTATTTTCTCCATCCTATTTCCAAGATTTTGGGTCATCTTTACTATCATTACTCTCAATACTCTTTCAGGTAGACTGCCTGTTTCTTCATTTGTTTGGTCTGGTGAGTTTTTACCTTGCTCCTTCATCTGCTGCATATTTCTCTGTCTTCCCATTTTGCTTAGCTTCCTGTGTTTGTGGTCTCCTTTTTACAGGCTGCAAGTTCATAGTTCCTGTTGTTTTTGGTGTCTGCCCCCAGTGGGTAAGATTGGTTCAGTGGCTTGTGTACGCTTCCTGGTGGAGGGGACTGGTGCCTGTATTATGGTTGGTGGGGCTGGATCTTGTCTTTCTGGGGGGCAGGGCTGTGTCTGGTGGTGTGTTTTGGGGTGTCTGTGAACTTAATATGATTTTAAGCAGCCTCTCTGCTAATGTGTGGGGTTGTGCTCCTGTCTTGCTAGTTGTTTGGCATGGGGCGTCCAGCACTGGTGCTTGCTGGCTGTTGGTTGTAGCTGGGTTTTAGTGTTGAGACAGAGACTAAGATATATTTCTGATAAGTGCTTTGCCCCAGGGTTCTCTTAATAACTGCCCACTGTTGAATTTGGAATGTCTTAACTATTTCAATCTCTTTTCTTAGATTATATTCCCTGGGCAGCCTGCCCTTTCTCTTGTTGGTTTGTCAACTGTTAGACACTGATTTTTATTAGTTTGAAAGAACATAAATAATCAGAAATGAAGCCTCCAACTAACAAAATGACAATGGTTCTCTGCCAATACATCCTTGGTTTGTTTCCAAGAGGTTGCAATGGTGGTGTGATGGGGAGTATGAAACTCCCCATTCCTACCTGGGTCTGACTCTAGGCCACGACTTGGGATATTTGCAAACCCTAGAGGGAGGAAGTTTATCTGAATCATCTCTGATTCTTTTCTATTCTATTCTATTCTTCTCTGTTCTTTTCTATTCTATCTCTGATTCTATTCCTATTCCTATTCTCTTGTTCCTGTTTGTTATTGTGATGTTGTTTTGTTTTGCATACCTGGTATATTTTTATTAACTACCAGGCACTGCATATGAAGAACTGGAGGTGATCTGCATTGTGTTATCTCTATCTAAAGAGAGTTTACTCTATCCTCTGCTAGGTAGCTCTAGTGGAGGCAAATCACCTTAATCAAGTGAACTTGGAAGAACGGAATCTGGATTTCAGTCTTCTGAAGATTTAACCTCCTTCTTGATTGGTACAGCATCCTGAAGTTCTCGAATGAGTGCATGAAGTAGTCACTAGAGTGAATCTCCCTTGGTGGATCATGGCCTCCAATTTTGTCTTCTTAACACTAAAAGATTTTTTTTTAATCTGTTTTTATTTTCAGTGGCTTTATGTTTGGCTTCTTAGTTTCTTGCCCTAATCAGCTTAATTCAGAAAATGTCTTGACAGGAAAACCAGCTGAGTATCATGTTTATCTTTTTACACCTCTCTTCCCTCCAGTCAATACTCTCAAATCTTGGCTGCCTTGACAGCAGCAAACTCTAATTGCTGTTTTTCAAGCCTTGTGAGCTTACCAAAAACTCCCTAACATTATCTACTTTATAGCAGTGGCTAAGGATTCTAACCCTATCTGCTGAAATCTAGAATTGGCAAATGCCCTGAGGTGCAAGTGGCATTAAGAATTCATCTCACCTTTCTTTTTCTTTTTTAAAGTCTAAATCTTTATTTTCATGTGAATCACTGTTGATTTATGCCTCTAGACAGTGTGTTGCATAGATATTTAATGTCTGCATGTGTATAATTCCTTCAACTACAGAAAACCTGCCCCACCAGCCTTCAGTCATCCTGGTTTCCAACTGAGGAATTAGATAGTCAAAAAAACAGAATCGAGTTCTAAGCCTATATCTTTCTAGAACTGTCATCTCACCTTTCTGCACTTCTCTTCTCACTAGGATCTTGACATCTCAAGTTCTGGCTGCCTTGGCAGCTCTCCAGTGCCTTCAAACAAATAACTTAAAAAAAGTTCTTTTTAGTTGGGATTTCTTATTGTTCTTGGCATGAAGAATGGTCTGCAACAAGCAACTTTCATTGCAGGTAAAAGTGATCATACTTATTCAACTGATTATTTACTGTTGAAACAAATATTTATTGAATACTTGCTATATTCCAAATATTGTATTAAATGTCAGAGTTATAAGGATGAATAAAGTATAATTTCTGGCATCAAGGGGTTCATATTTGTTAGGGGAGATAAGAACTGTAATTGGAGTATCTTACTTGGGATGCTCCCATAAGCCCCCAAATTGAGCACTGTTTAGTGATTTGGGTGCAGGTAGACTATTGGGGGGTTTGGTAATACTGGGAAATTGGAGACGGGGCACTGAGAATAGTTAAATAGGGAAAGAAGGAAAGCAAATTCGAGGGAATGTACTAAATTGGGTTACTGGTGTGGACAACTGGGGTTCGTTCAATTCCACTGGGGTTCCTCTGGGGAACCATGGAAAATGTCTCTTGGTATTGCTTGCTCAAAGTGTGCAAGAGGGGAATATATGTCCACTGGCTCTTGCCCTCATTAATCAAGTATTGACCCAAAGGGGATTAAATTCTTACACCTTCAGGTTTTTGTACAGACCAGCATGGCTCAGTGTGTTCCTGTAGCCACTGTACACCGAGGAGGAAGAGAAGCGCCAGGAAGAAAGCAAGAGAAATGGGGCCCAGATGAAATGAGGGGTCAGACTACACCTGTTTGCAACTGGTTAGTATAGCAATCTCTGGAGAAAAAATGATAGGCCTAGAGGTTGTAAGACAACAAAAGATACTCAACACAGGAAGTGAAGAAGGACGAGGGAATTTTAACATAACATGGATGCATTTGTTCAAATTCAAATAATATTTTAGAACAAATAGACTCATAAATATGAAAAAAAACAATCTTGCATCAAAAAAAAGAGCCTAAGGAAGCAAAACGGTAGAAAAAAGCAGATGGGTCAGTTTAACCCCAAATAATGTCTATAAGTTTTAAAGGAAAGTGTCTGGACTTTTGCATAATCTTGACCACAGAAGTAAAATATGATGTGTACACACTTGAAAAGAAAAAAAGAATTTGTATTAGGGTTATCCAGTGCTGAAGGAGGAATTGATTGGGAACCTGAGGAGAGGAAACACAAGGAAACAATGCAACCAGGATTGTGGTTTTGTAGCAATATATAGATGGACGCAGCATGGTTAGATAACTTTGGGGATAATACATACATGTGGCTTCTTTTGATTTAAAAATTAAAAAAAATAAATTTAATATTTTTGAAAATTAAAAAATATATTTAAAAATTCTTTTAAAATTAATATTACCAAAGAGTAACCTTAGGTCGGTTTTATTAAACCTGCAGGTGGATAGTATATTATGAGACCGTAGGCTAGGAGAGTATAACGCACATATGTTTTGCTTGACCAGCCTCTGCTCTTCTTCTTCCTCTGATTATTTTATCATTTTTATTATATGGAAAGCCACTTCCTGTACACTCTCAGTCCATGTGATTGGGGGTGGAACTGACGCAGCCCCTGGGGCCTGATATTTGGAGGTGAGTGTCTGTGGCAGGCATGTGATCCAGGCTGACCAATGAGTTGTTCCATCTCTCTGGTCAGAGGACTTGGTTCTGGGATAGAAAAGGAACCAAGTCAGCACAAAGAAAGTCAGTGCTGGACTTCTATCAAAATTACTGGGAGAAGTTCCCTGCTGGCCTAGTGGTTAGGATTCTGGGCTTTCATTGCCTGTGACCCAGGTTCAATCCCTGGTTGGGGAATTGAGATCCTGCAAGCTCTGTGGTGGCCAAAAAAAAAAAAAAAAAAAAAATACTGGGAGAGAGGTAGTGTTTCCACTGAAGTTGCTCAGCTGGGAGTATAAGCCCGAGCTGCTGGTGGCCTTTTTGCCCTTGCAAGTGTAGGGCCTGTGAGTGACATTGGGGCAAGCAGAGCCCTTTGATGGAGACAACAGAGTCAGGACAATATCATCTGATCTCCTGAATCCAAATGTGCCTGAAGCTAGGTTTCCTTCTGAAAGTTCTGGATAGGTAAATCAGTTCATTCTTTTTCTCCTCAAGCCGCTTGCAGCTAAAATAGGCCTGGTGACATGGAGAGTACCAGTGGGTGTGGGGGATCAAGAGGAATTGACGACTCGATTGGCTAGACGTGGAGGCTGTGGGAGAGAGAGGACACAAAGCTGACTTTGAAGTCATTTGAATAGCTTGTGATGTTTTTAACCCAAGGGGAGATATGATTGATGAAAAAACAATTTTTCCTTTCACATATCCAATCCACATAGAAAAACATATTTAAATCACAAACTATAAGGTAGTAAATGAGAAATATGTAGCTGCTTCTCAATAGCATGTTTTTCCTTTAGTTACCATTGGCTTAAAAATTTTGGTAGGTTATATGTCTCTGAGGTTATTAAAGTAATTTTTTGAATTTACACAGTGTTTTATAGTTTTCAAATCACTTTGGAATCTCTTATCTTGTTTAATCTTCCTAAGAACTGTATGTAGTAGGTGGGATAGTTATCATCATTCTCTGCTTACCAATGAGGGTATGAGGCACAGAGAAGTTAAGTTAATTAACTACGGAAACCCAGCACATAATTTGTAAGAATGGCGTGAGAAGCCAAATTTCCTAATCCAGTGCTTTTCCCATACATCACTCAGCTTTCCTGTCCTTAAGAATTGTGATTAGTTATAATCAGTGATAAAATTATCATCAGTGATCAAGTTATAAACAGGTGGCATTCAGAAAATGGCATCACGTTTTCTTTAAAACATTACTAAATATATTTAATCCAGTCAGAGCTATTCTAAAAAAATACTAATTTGGAACTGACTCAACCCTGATGTGGATCCGAGTGTTCACTGTGGGTCATTTCACTGTCCGATATCTCCAATATTCTCTGGGATTCTGGGTGGGAGAGAGCTGGAAATGGGAGAGGATTCTGGCTCAGAGGGGAGGGTCCTATAAATTGGGAAATGTCATTCTAGATGAGTAAACATTTCCTTGCTAGGGAAGTAATTCTGAGACTCTCTTATCTTCTAGTCCCAGGAAACACAAGTTGTCTCAACTCTAATTGAGGAAAACGTAGAGGGACTTCAGGGAAGGAGATAAGGGCCAGTTGCCCACCAAACTGATGATATGAGTCAGCCCCATAGCCAGTTGAGCGAACAGGAGTTATATATACATGTGGAGTTTTGTCCAAGGGAAAAAATGTAGATAGTTTAAGTACATTGATAAAGAGCAATGTATTGGGCCACCAGGCAAATCTCACCATACTGTCCAAGGAACAAAAACACCAACATTGATGGAACTCGTTTTCCCCAATAGCCACACACTCAATTTTCAAGTGCTCACAAAATGGAGCTTGATTTCAAGTAATACTGAATAATTTTGTGCCATTTCCAATTTTAACTTTTCTGTGGGAAGGTAGGAAATGTTGAGACTAATGCAAAAACTTTGGGGACAGAAAGGTCTTGCTTTGTAAAATTGTATGGTTTGACACTCAGCTGCTTTAATGAAATTGTTGTTTATATTATGCTGCTTCAGAGCCAGAATAGAATATTGAATTTCTTCTAAGTCAGGTAGTTAAGCCCAAGTTTCCAAATGAAACTAATGGTCTGGCTCTATTTAAATGTGTTGATTCTGGATTCATAAGGTTGTGTCAAAATGTGATTACACGTTCTCCAATTTCTACACTGCCTCCCTTACTCCTGTAAAGATATCTTTGGTGTATTGATTCTTCGTTTAACCTTAAACTAGTACTTAGGTAAGAAATATGAACACGGCTCTTTTTCCACTCAGAAAAAAAAAAGAAACAAATTAATCTAATAAATCAGTGTTATTCTAAACAGTAGTAAAATACTGAAAAATGTTTTTCTCATTCCTGCTGTAGCCTGTTAACAACAACTGGAGGTGATCCCTGGGTTAGCTGGGAAACACACATTGATTGCTATCTGTAGAAAACTGCACTTTCTAAATAAAGCAAACAATGAAATACATTGTCTGCAAAGTGACATACCTCAATGTGAAAATATTAAGGCTTGTAAGCTCTAGATCCTGGCACTAGAAATTTCTTGCCAGTGAGGACATTTTTTTTTTTTCCTTCTGTGAACAGTAGAAGGGTAAGAAAGGAGAAGATGGACTTCTGCAGTTTAGTTTTATGACATTATGAGGGATCACATCTGTTTTTTCTCTAGGATAGGGAACACAGACATAGCAATCACCTATTGTATTTTCTCACTAGACCGGATCGATGATCTGTGGGAACTTGCTTATTTATTCCTTAGCAAAATTTTGTTGCTCCATTACTGAAGCTACTAAGAGAGTTGTACAAACTCCATATTCTATTTTCACATACAATTCTACATAAATGTTTATACCTTTTATTTAGAAGGCAAAATAAAATTAAAAGAGGAAAAGTATCCCATATACACACAATACCTCTTGATGGGCTATCATTTTATGGGATGGGGGTGTGTGGGAGGATGGGAGAGTAGGAGACCCATCAGAATATAATGTGTGAGTAATTATCATTTTAACTGGGGCCAAGACACCAAGATATTATTGCCTTTTCAAGAGATGTGTGCCCTGTTGAGCTGCTTTCCTTAAAGAACCCATTTCTAAATATCTCCATGTTCCCACCCATAAAAGTACTAACAATTCTAAAGGGTATGAAGGATATAAGAACAGGATAGAGTCAATCACTATTTTCTGTAAATTGGGTCCTTATTATTCTATTTTTTAATCCCTGTAACATGTTTTGCAATTTCTGCTTAGAATATGGATAGATAATAGAGTCTTGGTGGTCTGATTTTTAATTTGAAAACTTATCAGTCAAATATTTAAGGTAATTCTATAGGGCAGAGAAACTTCAGTGTTTTATATTATTGTTGTATCTCTGGATGACAAGAAAATTTCTGTACATTGACAGACGATACATGTAACTGTAAAAGAATGTGTCCTTCA
Source organism: Lagenorhynchus albirostris (assembly GCF_949774975.1). Taxonomy (NCBI): domain Eukaryota; kingdom Metazoa; phylum Chordata; class Mammalia; order Artiodactyla; family Delphinidae; genus Lagenorhynchus; species Lagenorhynchus albirostris. The sequence goes on from NC_083098.1 coordinate 24,243,107, forward strand.
GCTGCCTTAATCTTAGGAAAAAACAAAGAAGATCAAAATATTTCAACTTGGTAGTATAAGACATATGAAGACATAATCATCTAGATAATAAAAATCAATTTCCTATCCTTGTACTGAAACCTGAACCCCACAGAGCAGCATGATGTAATTCTATTACAATGCTTAATTTCTTGGCATTTGCATGGCCTTTTTATTTTGTGTTACTATTATTCCTGGCAAATGAATAAATTTCACTCAGCAGAAATAAATTAGACAGCTTGCCACTCAAACTAATCACTATGGTGCTTTGCTTCCCCTGCTCAAAAGATAGGCTGACAGCTCCTGGGCATTAATCTAGCTATTTCTTGATAACAGAGCATCTATTTGCACATGGCTGTGAGGAGAGTTATAAAGATTTTAAAAGTAATTATCTTTGGGTCTCCCTAGGATTTGAAAGTTTAATTAAAGAAAGTTTAAGACATTGTAAGTCTTAAAGAATTAAGTTTACAGTGTGCAATTTAATCAGAGTTTGAGATTAAATTGGGAACTGGGTATGTCGAAGAAGAAGGAAGAAATATTTATCTTAGCCAGGATTTAGTTGCTCATAACACTGAAATTTCAATAAAATAAGTGAAAAGTGGTAGGTGGAGAGACTCAGGGCTATAATTACACTGAACAAAGAGAACTAAGCCCAGATCCCTTTTTCTAGCTGGCATCATGAAGATGTCCTGGAATACACTTTTGTCAGTGACGAGTGCTACCTTGTGTTACACTGAGTATAAGATGCCTATAACGCACAATCAAAAGCAGTCATGAAAGAAGGGCTATATCTACTCCTGTAGATGACATCTGTACCAGTGCATAAAATTGACTCTATCCTGCATCTGTGCATAAAATTTACTCTTATATCCTCTCTTTGCTTTGTTTCTTTTAGGCTACACATTTTCTTTAAATATGTGAACAAAATCTATTGGTTTAATGTACCCATTATCCTAAGACCTAGAGGATGTTAAAATGGACTTGAAGAACATAGGTGAAAGCCTGAAGAAAAAAAAAGTCAATAAATTTTTATCTTAAAGGAGTTCCATTTTTAACGTCATTTTCTTGGAAGATGTGCCTTTGAGATAGCTGTATATATTTTGTTCAGGCAGATGCATTGTGACTTCTTGGTTTAAAAAGATGTAGAAGTCTGTGAGAATCACTAGAAGGGGAAAGGGTAACGCTCATTAACTTCGCTGAGGCCATGGTAGGCAGATCTGTTTTAAATTCTGGTGGCAAAGGGATATTTGAAAAGTATTTATGAAGTTATCTCATCTATTTTTCCAAATAATATTCTTCCTGTTCTCCAAACTTGGGAAAGCTTTATGGAAAAGAGTGAGCCATAAAGTGGATGATCTTGCTAGTAGTACGACATTAATTTTCTTGTATGATTCATATTTCAGGATAGAATTTGTTTTTAAATGTTTACATATTAACAAAAAAAGCACTCTTCCTTCATCCTTTTTCTCCCAATCATTTATTTTTCACCTTTACAACTTTTACATTCCCTAGAGAAAAACAAGGGCTATCTTCAGCACACCACAAAATTCTGCCTTCTTTTCAAGCCCAGTGATTCTACTTTGACCAACCCCCCACCAAAGGAGATAGGCTTTGTTATCATACAGCCTTTCGGCAGCATTGAAAGATATAGCACAAGTCACATGTGAGTTGAGCCTTAAAGAAGTTACTTCGATGTCTTTGAAAATGCAAAAATGCTCACCAATAAAGAGGAAAGCGACCAAAAAAAAAATTATAATTTCCCCTTGCAGGTAGTTTTAAAAAAGTGTTTTGTTTTTAAATCAGGTTCAGAATTATTCTGTTTATACTGAAGTACAGATCTCAACAATAAGTGTGAATCCTTACCCAATATAAACAAGAGTTTAATATTGGTTCCATCTCTGGGTGAAAATAAATAGCTCTGAATAGTCAATTTTCTCGTTTTTTTTTCCACACTCTGCCTATAATAGTTGTTTTATGTCATTCCTGTCACAGCTCTGATACAAAGTTGGAGTAGTTTGATGTAGTCCAGCTCTAAGTCTTTATGAAAGTTATGAAAGGAGATGTCTTTGCCAGCAATTTAGAATTCTAAATTTTCAGTCTTTCTGGATTTTAGGTTGCTCCTCCCAGACCAACCTGTGGTAGACTTACTCATGGTCTTTGGAATTGCTCATATTTGGGGTTGAAACTTTACTCATCTCCTTACTTGTGGTTTTAATTTACCAGGTCTCTTTTGAAGCCATGCTTTTTTCTTCACCCATGGAATGGGATAATGAATATGCCAACCTCATGGAGTTGTGAGACTTAGGTCCCATTTGTTTATTTTTGTTTTTATTTCCATTATTCTAGGAGTCAGTTCCAAAAATATATTGTTGAGATTATGTCAAAGAGTGTTCTGCCAATGTTTTCCCTGTGAGTTTTATAGTATCTGATTTTACATTTAGGTCTTTAATCCATTTTGAGTTTATTTTTGTGTATGGTGTTAGAAAATGTTCTAATTTTATTCTTTTGCATGTAGCTGTCCAGTTTTCCCAGCACCACTTATTGAAGAGACTGTCTTTTCTCCATTGTACATTCTTGCCTCCTTTGTTGTAGATTAATTGACCATAAGTGCGTGGGTTTATTTCTGGGCTTTCTATCCTATTCCATTGACCTATATTTCTGTTTCTGTGCGAGTACCATACTGTTTTGATTACTGTAACTTTGAAGTATAGTCTGAAGTTAGGGAGCTTGATTTCTCCAGCTCCATTTTTCCTTCTCAAGATTGTAGTTGTGAGACTTAAATGAGATAACATAAGCAGAGAACCTAGCTCAGAGTCTGTTACTTGGGAATTGCTCAGTGGAAAGCTACAATTTTCATGATGTTGCTGATGGTGTCATAAAGGGGTATTTCCAGTCTTATAGCTACTGAAGCTCCCCTTCTCGGGTATGAGCAACCAACCAGAGGCATCTGAAAGCGAATGAGCTCTAGTACTGAGACGCACTCAGGACGTGTGGTCACTGTTGTTGGGTTTACTAACCATTAAAAAGAGTGACTCACTTCTTAGAACAAGTGACTTGCAGCTCCAAGGCCCTAAAAGACTGTAACCAGTAGACACTGCCCTTCAGTGTGCATGCCTAACTCTATTTTAGCTGTAATTAAGCACCTTAAATCTGATCGTTTCTACCTAAGCTAATATGCTTTAGTGAACCTGGCACCTAGTACAGATCCTGGGGTGGAGTAAGCAAGTGTTCAGTATATGGTCATAGGGGAGTAAATCTAGCTCTTTCCTTGGTTCTTGGTGGGAACTCTGGAGCACACCTTAATAAATCTTAGCAGATACAGAAGCAACTGGATATTCTTTGAGGTGATCTGACACAGTTGTCATTCCTTCATTTCTACTAATATTTATCAAGTTTATGTGCAAGCTCCTTAGTATTCATATTCTAATTTTGTTTAATCCTTACAGGATTAATATTGAGGTAAATAATATTCCTATTTTTCAGATAAGGAAATCGAGGCTTAGATAAAATGACTTATTAACTAACATCAGCTAAGTTTACTGTGATGTGTGGACTTGTGTAACACCTTCGCTGCTATCTGGATAGTGGCATGCCTCGCCTGGAGTGAATTTGGGGTACTGATTGCTGTATATTCAGTTACCCCCAAGATCCTTCCTCGAGAGCATATTATTCAATATTTAGATGCATTCTTTTTTTTCAGGCTTGGGCTATGTTATGGACTGAATGTTTGTGTTCTTCCAAAATTCATATGTGAAGACCTAATTCCCAATGTGACTATTTGGAGATAGGGCCTTCACGGAAGTAATTAAGGTTAAATGAGGTTATAAGGGTAGGACCCTGATCCAATAGGATCAGTGTCTTTATAAGAACAGACACCAGAGAGCTTGCTCTGTCTCTCTCTCTCGCCACCGTATGAGGACATAACAACAAGGCAGCCATATACAAGCCAAGAAGTGAACTGTGTTGCACCTTGAGCATGGACTTTCCAGCCTCCAAAACTGTGAGAACATAAATTTCTGTTGTTGAAGCCATGCAGTCTGTGGTATTTTCTTACAGCAGCCTGAGCAGACTAAGACAAGCCCTCATAAGGTGTAGATGCTTGGATGTTCTCTTGTATGCTCAGTTAGTACACTGGTAAGCAAAAATCAGGTGTGCAAAAAAAGTCAAAATGTAAAATTGATTAATTTTATTATAAAATTATAATAAAATTTATTTATAAAATTAATTTTAATTAAAATTAATTAATTTTTTAGACAATTTTTTAGAGCATCTTTAGGTTCACAGCAAAATCAGAAGGCAAGTATAAAGATTTCTCCTGTCTCCACACATGCATAATCTTGCCCACTATCAATATCCCCTAACAGAGTGGTACATTTGTTACAACTGATGAACCTACATTGACACATCATAATCACCTAAAGTTCAGGGTTTACCCTAGATTTTACTCCTGATGTTATACATTTCTGTAGGTTTGCAAAAATGTATAATGACATGTATTCATTATTATAATTTCATACAGATTATTTTCATTGCCCTAAAATCCTGCGTGTTCCACCTATTCTTCCCCCCATCAACCCTTGATAACCACTGATCTTTTCACTGTCTCCATAGTTTTGCCTTTTCCAGAATGTCATGTAGTTGGAATTGTATGGTACGTAGCGTTTTCAGAAGGATTCTTTCACTTAGTAATATGCATTTAAGGTTTCTCAGTGTCTTTTTATGGCTTGATAGCTCATTTCTTGTTTGCGCTGAATAATATTCCATTGTCTGGATGTACCTTGGTTTATCTATCCATTCACCTACTGAGGAACATCTTGGTCGTTTCCAAGTTTTGGCGATTAAGAATGAAGCTGCTATGAAAATCCAAGTGCAGGTTTTTGTGTGGATATAAATTTTCAACTCCTTTGGGTGGAGTTAAATCCAGATCTGCTGACACTGCTCCAAGAACACACAACTATAAATAGCAATGTCAGTGTGGGCAGGAAAATTGAAATTCCACCGGCTTCCCCTGTTTCCATTTGCATTCCTTGACTCAGAGGTGGTACTTAAAATTTTAAAAATGTAATAGTGCACTCAAAAAGTCAGCTTGCTCAAGAGATATCTCTAAAATTTCATTTGTTTTCCATGTTCACAGCAATTCTTTGAATTTTAATCTATAAAAATCTGTATCTCCATGTACAACTTTTCCTTTCCTTTGATAGGGTCACTTCTAGAACAGGCTGGAAATCAGAGGCAAAAAAATGAAATGAAACTCTGAGTTTTCATTCATCCACATTCTTATGTATTCTTTAGAGTCTCACTTTTGTTACCAATGACAGTGACAAAATTAATTAAGGACAAAATGACTTAGTATCCTCTAAAATTTCTCCTTTGTTCCTGTAGTTTCTAACATTTCTGGAGAATAATACTTAGAAAACATCTGCGTTTTGACCTCTCGGTTTATTGCACTGAGTGAAAAACAGGGTAAAAGACAGTTATTAAGTCATTGAAAATGGTATCTGTATTTACTATGCCCTTTCATTTATGCCTTCTGCTCTTGACTTTAAACACTTGTTTCCAGGAGGGACAAAGCTTTGCTAATGCTCTGAGGCTCACTTTTCTCTCACGATTGGAAGAATTTGATGGTATCCAGAATTACACATGAAAGGTAGAAAAGCTGTAGGGTTACAATGAAAGGCATCTTGGGAGAGGCTGAGTTTTTCTTTCACCTGAATTAGGAGCAAAAAATATTAATGTGTATGCCCCCAAAAGAACAAAAATGGATCCATTTAAAGAAATAGCTTACAGGAAGGTCATAGCATTTTAGTGCTGACAGTCACTCCACCCTTACCTTATATTCTAAATGAGAAAATTAAGACCCAGAGGAGGCTCCAGACTTTTCAATTGGTCATTGTGATGTCAGAAAAGTTTTGAAACATATGCATAGTGTTCTCAAATGCTTGTGCTATTCAGTGCTCAACTGAAGACTTCAGGGGAACCTCTGCACATTTCTAGAGCTCTCTGTGCAGGATTTTCCTCTGGGATCCTCTGCCCTGTGAACTGCAGCTGCTTCAGCTTTTCCTGGACTCAGCTGTCTCCTCATCTTGTGGAGTCCCAGCAGGGGTTCTGGAAATGCATCTGTAAGGCTGTAAGAGTTTGTTTCCCCTCTCTTGGGAGATGCATCTGCAAGGCTGTAAGAGTTTGTTTCCCCTCTCTTGGGAGTCACTGTCCTGCTGCTGCCTGATGTCCAGTGTCTGAAAGTCATTGTTTCATATATTTTGTTTGTTAGCTTGTTTATTTAGTATCATTGTTTCACGCAGGAGAATAAATCTCGCCCCTGTTTCTCCGTCTTCCCTCCAGCTGTTTGATCCAGGCAGTTCACCTTCTGTTTTATTAACTTCTGCTCTTTATTATTTCCTTCCCTCTCCTTTCTTTTGGTTATTCTGTTGTTCTTTTCCTAAATATGTTAACATATTTAGTTAACTTTTAGTCTTTCTAAATGATGTATTGAATGATTTAAAATGCTTAATGTTTTCCTATTTTTTGCTTTATATTTTGGTAAGCTATTTAATAATTATTATGACTTACTAGAAAATTATTTTTTTCTCATCATGTGATGGTCCTATTTATCTCTGAAAATGCTTTATCCATAAATCTATTTTATCTGATGTTGCTATAACTGCACCAGCTTCCTATATTTTTATAGTTTCTTTACGTTCTTATTGAGATTTAATACACATACAGCAAAGAGCATGGAGGGCGCTAATCTTAAGGGTTGAGCTCGATGAAATTTTTCTTAAGTACACAGCCATGTACCCACCACCTGGATCAAGAGAGAGAACTTTTCTAAGCATCCCAGAGTCACCAACATTTTTTTCAGTTGATATTTTCTGTGTACATCTTTTTCATTCCCTTTACTTTCAACCCCTCTGTGTCGTTAATTTGAAAGATTTTTCTTTTAAACAATGTGTGACTTTTCCCAAAACTGTAGTAAATAGATATTTATATTCAATCAATAAAATGTATTTATTTATTTGTATAAAATTACATTAAAATCTAAGCCACTAGATATCAGCAACATCCTTCATCCCTGGTCTCCCCCATGAGTAAAAGTAGGTTTGCAATACTTATTGAGAATTTCTGTGTGTCTGCAAAAGGGTGTCCTTAACTGCTTATGCTAAAAGACTCAATCCGTATTTTCTTTTAGTATTTTTCTGGTTTTATTTTTACATCTTCAACTTAATCGTGCTAAATGTATAATGTGGTAAAGAATAATTAATAGACATCCGTTTTTTTTCTTCTTGAGGATTCTAACAAGTTTTCTTAATACAAAGAACAATCTACCTTTTTTATTGATCTGAAAACAACTTTCCTTTCACATTAAATTATTATGTACATTTGTGTCTATACATGAGCTATAGTCTCTGTTACATTCTATTTATCAGAATATCTATTTCTTTACCTACACTATGTTCTTTCAGTTAACATTTAATGAACATAGCTTTATGTTATAATACACACCTGGAGAATTTCCCATTCATTGTTCTTTAGTGTCAGGATTTTCCTGGCTATTAGCACACTTTAATTCTTCTAGGTCAGGATTTCTCACCCTCAGCATTATTGACATTTTGGGCTGGATGATTCTTTGTTGTGGGTGTCTGACCTGTGCATTGTAGATGTTTCATGGCATCCCTGACCTTTACCCACTAGATGCCAGTAGCCCCACCCCACCAGTTGGGACAGCCAAGATTGTCTCCAGACATTGCCAAATGTCTCCAGGGGGAAGTTGGCCTGTATGAGAACCACTGTCTACTAAACTTAGTAATAATTTTGTCAGAGGGACAGCAGAACACAGTGGTTATCTGTGCAGGCTGTGGAGTCAGGCTGCCTGGGCTTGAACCCTGACTCTGCTACATACTCACACTCTTGGAAAATTACTCAGGCTCTGTGTGTCTCGGTTTTGTCATCTGTAAAATGGGAATTAATATACCTGACAGGTTATAGTGAGAATTAATTGAGTTGTTTTTATAAAATGCACAGAATATAGTGCCTGGAATGTAGTAAGTTTTCAGTAAACATCAACTTATAGTTTTTCACTTTCCAACATATATCTTTGATATTTTATTTTATTTATTTTTTTAGCTATGGTTTTCTTGTAATCTTATTTTTTTAATTGAAGTATAGTTGACTTACAGCGTTGTGTTAGTTTCTGGTGTACAGCAAAGTGATTGTTTTATATATATATAATGCATATATATTTTATATATACATTATAATATGAAATATATATACATTATATATTATATATAATTCTTTTTCAGATTATTTTCCATTATAGGTTATTACAAGATAATATTGTTCCCTGTGCTATACAGTAGGACCTTGTTATTTGTCTATTTTAAATATAGTAGTATGTATATCCTAATTTATCCCTCCCCTCCTCCCCGCTTTGGTAACCGTAAGGTTGTTTTCTATGTCTGTAAGTCTTTTCTGTTTTCTAAATTTAAGTTCGTTTGTATTATAATTTAGATTCTACATATACATGATATCATATATCATTGATATTTTAATTGCATTGATTTGGGGGATTAATTGATCTGGGGGCAGAAGTGATCTCTTTGGGACATTGCAACCTCCTTTCAAAGAACCAAACATGGCCTTTCCATTATTCTAGTTCTCTTCTAGCTTCCTCAGTAGTTTCACAGCTTTTTTCATAGGGTCGTGCTTCTTTCTTAATCAGCACACATAAATGAAAAATAGAAGTAGGGTCCTTTCAATTTCCTCTATTTATTTCTTGAAGCTCTGCTCTGTGCCCTCAGGTAGAAATGTTATGCCAACGCCAGTGCCCTCTCTCTGTTTGGTCCAAAGCAAATAGTCTATAGAGCTTCTAGTATGAAGTTGGGGTTATTTCCTAATTTTGAACAATATTCGTTTCTATTTTACAGTTTTCTTTATTCTTTTGGTTCATTCAAGCACATTTCAAATAGAAGGACTTTGTGAGTGTTTTCTTAAACTGCTAACTTCTCTAGACATGTTCAGCTTTTTACAGAACTACTTAAAATTTTTCATTTTCTTCATCTGTTTTTAATTAGTCTGCTAATGTTTGGGGTTTCCAAATGATTTATTATTTTATCCTTTTTCATTAGGGGGTGATGTTAATAGTGAATTTGGGGTTGGAAGCAACTGTTTTGTTGGAAGTCAATGGGAACTAGTACAAAAATGGACTGTGATTTTTACCTTTTGTGCAATTATTTTGGCTTCTTACAAGCTCATGGCACTTGCCTTAGTATTTACCACAAACAACTAAAATGGTATAAAAATTGTTATTCCCCTCCTTACACTAAACTGCAAAAAGCTTTTTTTTAAAAAAATTGAAGTGCAGTTGATTTATAACATTGTGTTAGTTTCAGGTGTACAGCATAGTGATTCAGTTATATACATATATTTTCAGATTCTTTTCCATTATAGGTTATTACAAGATATTGAATATAGTGACCTGTGCTATACATTAAATCTTTGTTGTTTATTTTATATAGTCCATTTGCAGCAACATGGATGGACATAGACAACATCATACTAAGTGAAATAGGTCAGACAAAGACAAATATTATGTGATATCACTTATATGCAAAATCTAAAAAATACTACAAATGAATTTATTTACAAGATAGAAACAGAGACATAGAAGTAGCCCTTTTTAAAAAAGAGTTGTGGTTGCCTCTTGCAAGCAGCCCCATGTACCTGATATATAAACACACTAATTGCCTTTTTTTTCATACTTGAAGATGGTAGAATAAATCACTAAACATTTCGTGTTATCTGAGGAGGATGGATATGTTGGGATGATGTTTTCCTGCCTGGGGCCAGTGTATGCACCATGCAGTCCCCTCTATTTGCCCTGTAACTCCATCTCCATCTCCCATACATTGCTTTGATACAGGCAAAAGCTGAGGTCTTGCTACTCATCTCTTAGTCATTTTGCTCTTAGGAATTTTTCTCTATAGTTACAGCAGCATTTATTTTCTTTTATTTACCATCGACCTATCCAAATGTTTTCCTTGCTTTTGTATGTGTAAATTCATTTCCAGCTTGTTGGCAGTTCTCTTGTAGCTACTAGTATAAAAATAGAGGAAATGTATCAATCTTATATGAAAAACTTCATATGGGTGTGTGTGTAGGGTGTGAGACAGGAAGAAGTAATCAGTATACAACAGCATATGTCTGCCCTATAAAGTTTTAATACTTATCAGAGTTTATAAAGGGGGAAAATTAATGGGTATTTTGGAGATGCTGGAAGATATTTCTAAACATTTTTCTAAAAGATTGCTCCAAATTACTTTACTATAACAATGAGAGCCTCAGCATATGTGGTATTATATTAAAAATAACACTTTCAGTTTCATAGATAATCAAGCAGTTTCCTATTGTTTTAATTTGCATTTTAAAACATTAGCGAGGCTGAAAATAAATGAATGCAATTTTGAAATATGCGTGCCTAAAAAGTTGAATAAAAGTTTATTGGTCAGAAGGTAGAATGAGTTTGGAACAAGTTAGATGTTTTGAAAAACAACATTGAAGTGTTAAATATTTTCATAAGATGTGATAATTGCTCTAGCAAATTTTACCTGTCCGAAGTGTCTGAAACTTTCTAGTCAGTCCATCAGTGATTCCACAAATAATTTTTGTAATGATATCTCTTTTCTACTCACTATTCTAGGCACAGACAGGTCCCCCCAGTCATTGCCCTCGAGAAACTTACATGCTGGTGTCTGTGGGGATGTAGGTGGCATATAATAAGTGGGGAAACCAATGCTACAGGATGTTGTGAGACTATTCTATTCTCTTGGAATTGCCCACTAAGATCCATAACTGAAAACAAGAATGACTGAAAACCACCCCTTTCTAAAGGGAACCACTGAGGTGGTCTCACTGCTGGTGCCAGACCTCCTCACAGGGCTTTCTTAAAGTTTATAGAACCAGACCTTCTACTGGGCTAGTCTATATAAGAGGAAAGTAGACAGAAGAGATTCACTGGGGCTTCACTGTCAGTGACTTGGTGTGGTAAAGGGTGAGGCCCACTCCACCCCATTCCCAGAATCTAAGTGGGAAGAGGCAGAAGGAAGCTCTGAAAGAAAAGCTGATAAAGACTGGTGATGCTTGCAGAAGAGGTGGGCAAGACTAACATTCTATTTAATATTGGAAGGCTGTTTGGGCAGCATTTTGCCAGGATGCTCCTATTGCTACATGAGTAGCGGGGAGAGAATTGGGGCTGGACAAGAGGGCTCAGAGAAGGGTAGGGGTTGAGTGGCTGAGCACCATCCATTTGGTGTGTGAAGATGCCAGAATAGCCAAGGGATCAAGTGGAAAGTGGCTGAAGAATTACCCTGTTGGTATCTTACACGAGAAGCCTGCCCCCTAAGCCAGGAGACACTAACAGTAAGAACCTTGGGATAAGAACTTGGTGATGGGAATTGAACAAGAATGGAAGAGGCAGAGCTGGCATGAATCCCCATGTTATGGCAAAGCCCTCTGAGATTACCTCTATGACTTTGAGAAATCCAGCATTGAAATTTTTTTTTAATATTTATTTTAAAATTTTCTTTATTTTTTTGGCTGTGTCAGGTCTTAGTTGTGGCATGCGGGATCTTTTTTTGTTGTGGCATGCGGGCTCTTCATTGTGGCACGTGGGCTTCTCTCTAGTTGTGGTGTGCGGGTTTTCTCTCTATAGTTGTGCCGTGCGGGTTCCAGGACATGTGGGCTCTGTAGTTTGTGGTACGTGGGCTCTCTCATTGAGGCCTGCGAGCTCAGTAGTTGTGGCACGTGGACTTAGTTGCCCTGAGGCATGTGGGATCTTATGTTTGATCCCAACCAGGGATCAAAACCCCCGTCGTCTGCATTGGAAGGTGGATTCTTTACCACTGGACCACCAGGGAAGTCCCTGACCTTTTTTTTAAACTTTCCAACAAACAAAATTTGTTTTTTAATCTTATTTTATTTTTTGTTTCATATATGTTCTTTAATAATCCAGCACTGAACTTTGACTCCCAGAGTCCACCGGTGGCTGGATTGTGTAAGCCAGGTCAGCAGCTACAACCATTAAGCAAATGACCACAACCACATACAGTTAAATAAAAAGATGTCTGTTCTCTGCTTTTTGTTCTCTGCTTCCAACCGAGGGGAGCTAAAGCCTAGAAGGAAGAGGGTAGCCATGGAGCTTTGAATTAGGTACGAGATTAGCATTTTGAAATTGGAATCATTTTAATAACAAAAGGGACTGGAAAGTTTATTAACTCTCCAAGATGTCTCTAAGGAATAAGAAAGGTATATTCCATATAGCCTAAGTGAATAAAAGATTGAATTTTTTTACTCTAAAGAAATGAGACTTCTCAATAACCAGTTTACAAATAAAGAGGATAGTCCTAGGGACTGAGTGCAATGAAGAAAATAAAGGAAAGAAAAGAGGTAGAATTGAATGGAAGGAGGAGAGAAGAAGGTGCTTTGCCTTGGCGTGGCTGGGGAGACCTAGTTCATTCGACAACATTTTATTGAATTTTTCTGTATTCCCTTCACTGTTCCCAGGTTTGGGGGTATAGTAGTAAGCAAAGTAGACAAAAAAATAAAATCAACAATCTTCTTTGAAGGTGTGAGGCAGGAATGATGTGAAGGAGGCAGCCCAGCAAAGGTATGAGGTAAAAAGGAGAAAAAAAAAGAATACAATTCCTGAGAAAGGAGCAAGTGAACTGTGTTGGTGTTTCAGGGAAAGGGTTTGGCTGGAGACCAGTGAACAAGGAGAGGGTTGGAGAGGGATGGGGCAGGGAAGATAAGGCTGGTCAGATCCTTGAAGAGCACGCTAAGGAGTGGGGTTTACTCTGGTGTAATGGGAAGCCCACTAAACATTTTAAGTAGGGGAAGTACATGATCTAACTTACATTCTAGAAAAATTACTCTCATTGCTTTGTGACAGAGAGAGTGTAAGAAACATGAGTAGAGGCTGGAAGACAAAACGTGGGGCTGATACAGATAATCTCACCTATTCTTTTTAGTAGGAATAAATGATATTCGTCACTTTTCAGTGCCCTCCCTTTTCTTAATTTCAAAATACCTACGGATGGGGTACTTTGACCTGAGGAAATTAAAATATTCAGCACTTTTATGCTTGAGTGGGCCTAGAATGAAGTTCATTGATTTAGGTTAAGTAAGACTTACACTAATTAAACTGATTGCTTTCGATTTAAAGATGATACCTTTCAATCGAGAATGGAAATAATTTTCATATAGTTGGCAATATTTGAAATAATTACTCAACTCCAGTTAAAACAGAAGGTCTAAAGATTACTTTATTAGCTTTCCTCAGAGCACATCTTATTACAAATAATACCACCCACAAGAGAAAAGAGCCATGAGACGGGTCAAGGGCATCCTATGAGTAACTTAAATAGAGGCTGAAATAACACATTCTCCTAATATATGATGCACTGATAGCATCTGGCAAAAACATTTGGAAGAGACCCAAACTGAGACAACAACCCTAGTTAACAAGCTCCACTGAGTGATGTTCTTTAACTGATAATGTGAACTCAGGTTGAAGTCTAGTCGTAGAACTTGGAAAAAGGGAAGTTTGAGAAATTGTATATTGTTCATTGTGAAATGATTGACCTGGCCATGAGATCAATTCTAAGAATGACTCTAAGGGGCAGATAAGTTCAAGGCCAAACTCAAAACAATAGGAACCACTCAACAGATGTTCATCATCTCAAGTTCTATTCCCAAACCCATCTGTATTGAAGAACTTTTTGGATCTCCACTGTGGAAATGAAATTCTTGTGTCTAATTTAAACTTACTCTTAAGTTCTCAGTAAGACACAGCTAAACAGTCTCTGAAACATATTAGACATGCAACAGAGTTAAAGAACTCATAGATTTGGATGACCGTTTTTATCAGTTATAAGTAAAACCCCATGCAGATTAATGCAGTCTATCCATTAGGGAAATGTGCTCTAGCACCTGTCTTGTCATGATTTTTTTTTTAACTTTGAAAACATTAATGACTTTTATTGTATAACCCACAGATGAAGATAATCTTTCTCCCCCATCTCAATTCCTGGAACACTTGTGGTACTTCACTAGTGATGTGCATCATGTTTTCTCTTTATTATAATCATGCCTATTCATAATTTCCTTTCTACATTGCACAGAAGCTTCTTATGAGTAGTTGGCAGATGCTTTTGGAGTGGAAGAAACCTGGGCTTGAAACCAGGTGCAGTTGTGTTCAAATAATAATTACAAGACAAAGGAAGATTTAAATTTACAAGTTCTCAAGAGCTGTGGGAAAAAAAGCACTTGGTAGGGTTTAATAACTACTTACAATGAAAAAAAAAATCCCCTAACAACTAGGAATGAGCTTCTTAAACAATAATGGTTCTAGACTGAAAACTTATAGGAAACATCATTCTTAATGAAGAAACTTTAGTTCAGACATATTCCCTTTAAGAAAAGGAGCAAGAAGGATGCCAACTGTCACTGCCATTATATAATGTATTACTGGACATAGTGGCTAAAACAACATGTCTTAGCCTCCATGGCATTTAGTTGTGGTTGTGCATCTAAGTCTGGCCAATTGCATGTGAGTGAAGGTTACCACTTGTTCCATTTGCCAGTCTGGCCCAGAAAACTTCATCTGAGCATTTCTCCATTCTTTTTCCTGGCTAGGTGACTTTGCAGATTGAAGAGGCACTAAGCCTAGATCCCTGAATGACTGTGTGGAGCAGAAATCTCTCTCCTCCCCACCCAGATTCACACTGCACACTTATATGAGCAAAATTACCAACTTTAATTGTGCTGAGCCCTTAAAGTTGGGGCCTCTTTGTTATAGCATTTAACCTATCTAATACAGAAATAGGGATGCTACCATAGCGAACCCCTGAAATATATGGCATTGGGTTAGTATTTTGGTGTCAGGAGACAAAGAATTAGATATTATTATTTGGTGAGTGTTATCTACAATAACTTAGAAGGAATGTGCCTTCTGCATCTGTAGTTTAGGAGAGTGGTTAGAGAGAGCCCAAATTTTGGTGTTTGTTAATTTTTACTGCTTGTATGGCTGTTATCATAACTGACACTATCTTGGGCACTTACAGTTTTTCCTTTTCTTCCGTTGACTCTACCCAGAACTGTACTGTGCAGTAAATCACTTCTCTGTCATCAGGGCTTTGTAGTTAATAGATATTGTTTAACAATAATCAGAATCAGGTGGCCTCTATGCTCTCTTAGTCCCCAAATGATGATGAAAACCTTTGCTGATGTATTCCAGGATCCCATGAGACTAGTTACCCTTTCATGAATCTTGACTTAGGAATACTTGTCCTGTTTCCAAGCACCTACCCCATACCTCGGTTAACTGTAAAATTGTCCCTATGGTCCCTCACTGGTGCAGAGTGCAGCTGCGAATGCTTCTGGATCATTGTCTGCCCAATCCCACCTTGTGAGTTAGTTACCCAATAATAAACTGATCTATTGATTATATGGAGCTGCCTGCCTCATGTTTTGGTCTCAAGATGTCTTCTTAGCTTGGTGGACACTTTTCATTCCCTCCTTCCTTAAACACTGCCTTTAGCAATATATTTTAAGAAAATAATTAGTTCAGGAAAGAATTGGCTTTTATGTTTAAGAAGAAATTAAGGATCTCAGAATGCTGGAGAAACCAAATGCTTCTGGACCTGAAACAGTAGAAGATAAGACTGAAAAAAACTTAGAGGAAAAAGATGTATCAGTGCTTCTCATTAACCAAAATAATCCATCCCTATGCCTAAGATTATATCAAGAATATTGCTTTTCGGGCTTCCCTGGTGGCGCAGTGGTTGAGAGTCTGCCTGCTGATGCAGGGGACAGGGGTTCGTGCCCCGGTCCGGGAGGATCCCACATGCCGCGGAGCGGCTGGGCCCGTGAGCCATGGCCGCTGGGCCTGCGCGTCCGGAGCCTGTGCTCTGCAATGGGAGAGGCCACAACGGTGAGAGGCTCGCGTACCGCAAAACAAAAACAAAAACAAAAACAAAACAAAACAAAAAGAATATTGCTTTTCATCTTAGCCCATTATTTAAGATGTCTCGAAGGAGCTATCATTAAGTTAGAGGCAAGGATTAATGCACGTACACAGAGAAATTAAGAGATTTGGAATTGTGTCTCAGAAATAACTTGGGGTGTAGTTACAGGCAGATGGAGCTGATTGAAAGCAAATTGACTAGAAGTCACTTAAGTTTCTAAGGGATTTGTGTTACCGAAGTAACCCTGAGCCTGGCTTGAAAAGGCCTTTGCCTATTTCTTATCTAAAACAACCCTGGCACCATTAGAAAATGTGTTGCAAAATGTGTACAGTTTTCAAGGAGGGCCCACTGCTCAAAACTCACTTCAATGTGACTGTGATATTTAATCACCAGGAAGAGCCTTTCAAAGTGCAAAGCCAAGTGCTGTGGAGAACAATAGACACATCTTCTCCATCCTGGGCTTCACAGTTCTTGTCCATAAGATTCTCTCATTGCTCTGCACCAATGACTGACGTGTGTTTCACATTCATCTCTTTTTTTTTTTTTTTTTTTTTTTTTGCGGTACGTGGGCCTCTCACTGTTGTGGCCTCTCCCGTTGCGGAGCACAGGCTCCGGACGCGCAGGCTCAGCGGCCATGGCTCACGGGCCCAGCCGCTCCGCGGCATGTGGGATCTTCCCGGACCGGGGCACGAACCCGTGTCCCCTGCATCGGCAGGCGGACTCTCAACCACTGCGCCACCAGGGAAGCCCTCATCTCTTTTTTTGAATGGTAATTTTTACTGCTAACATCCTAGCCCAGCTCCACCATTGTGTATGGGGGGTGGCAGGGACAGATAGCTTGTCTTCTTAGTTTCTTGATTGTTTGACCATGAGGAACTACATTTTAACCTCATGAGAAAACCGTTCACCACCAAGAGATCCTAGGCTTTCAGCTACATGCAGTGCTAGAGGGGAGAGGAAGAGAGTGTGATTTTTGTGTGAGAGTAGGGAAGTACACGAGTATCTCATGACCAGAAGCATGAGGTCATGGCAGGGACTGTCAACTGTCCACTAAAATCCATTCTACCCTTAGTACTGGGCATAGGGCTTGATTTTTCCCAGACTCCATTGCAGTTAAGTGAAGAATGAGACTGAGTACTAATCAACAGAATGTGAGTGAAGATGATATATCCTCTCCCCCACTTCCCCTTCCACTCCCTTTTAGTTCTTAGTGATTAAGCCTCCCATGTGTATTCCTTCTTACTATTTCCCTCTTGACTGGAATAATGATGCCCAGGGTAACTTTGGAAACCATGTGTTGAAGATGGCAGAGGTGCCATTGGCTTAGATGCATGAATGGCTACATGAAAGATAATCTCTATTCCCTGCTGACCTGGAATATTTCTGTACCATTACCTGAGCAAGAAATCAACTTTTGTGTTAGCACCATTATAAGTTGGGTTTTAAGCTGCCCTAATTAATACCATATACAATCAAGTCCATGGGATATTTTAGCAGTAATCTCAAGCAGTGAAAATACACCAACTCAAATGGGTGACAGCAAACAGACTAAGTAGGTTTGGGCCCACAATGTCATCAGGGCCTGAGGATACAGAGAAATATCTACTCACAAGACGAGGGCTATCCAAGTGGTCAGAAACCAGACAAAAGAGTTAGGATTGAAGTTCATTTTCCAAACCTGGTAGAGGAATTATGGGATAAGCCTTTTTTTTTTCTTAACATTTTTATTGGAGTATAATTGCTTTACAATGGTGTGTTGGTTTCTACTTTATAACAAAGTGAATCAGTTATACATGTACATATATCCCCATATCTCTTCCCTCTTGTGTCTCCCTCCCTCCAACCCTCCCTATCCCACCCTTCTAGCTGGTCACAAAGAACTGAGCTGATCTCCCTGTGCTATGCGACTGCTTCCCATTAGCTGTCTATTTTACATTTGGTAGTGTATATATGTCCATATATACTCTACCACTCTCTCACTTTGTCCTAGCTACGCTTCCCCCTCCCCATGTCCTCAAGTCCATTCTCTAGTAGGTCTGCGTCTTTATTCCCGTCGTGCCCCTAGGTTCTTCATGACCTTATTTTTTCTTTTTTAGATTCTGTATATACGTGTTAGCATATGGTATTTGTTTTTCTCTTTCTGACTTACTTCACTCTGTATGACAGACTCTAGGTCCATCCACCTCACTACAAATAACTCAATTTTGTTTCTTTTTATGGCTGAGTAATATTCATTGTATATATGTGCCACCTCTTCTTTATCCATTCATCTGCCAATGGACACTTAGGTTGCTTCCTTGTCCTGGCTATTGTAAATAGAGCTGCAACGAACATTGTGGTACATGACTCTTTTTGAATTATGGTTTTCTCAGGGTATATACCCAGTAGTGAGATTGCTGGGTCATATGGTAGTTCTATTTGTAGTTTTTAAGGAACCTCCATACTGTTCTCCATAGTGAATGTATCAATTTACATTCCCACCAACAGTGTATGAGGGTTCAATTTTCTCCACACCCTCTCCAGCATTTATTGTTTGTAGATTTTTTGATGATGGCCATTCTGACCGGTGTGAGATTTGAATTGCATTTCTCTAATGATTAATCATGTTGAGCATTCTTTCATGTGTTTGTTGGCAATCTGTATATCTTCTTTGGAGAAATGTCTATTAAGGTCTTCTGCCCATTTTTGGATTGGGTAGTTTGTTTTTTTGTTATTGAGCTGCATGAGCTGCTTGTAAATTTTGGAGATTAATCCTTTGTCAGTTGCTTCATTTGCAAATATTTTCTTTCATTCTGAGGGTTGTCTTTTCGTCTTGTTTATGGTTTCCTTTGCTGTGCAAAAGCTTTTAAGTTTCATTAGGTCCCATTTGTTTATTTTTGTTTTTATTTCCTTTTCTCTAGGAGGTGGGTCACAAAGGATCATGATGTGATTTATGTCATAGAGTGTTCTGCCTATGTTTTCCTCTAAGAGTTTGATAGTGTCTGGCCTTACATTTAGGTCTTTAATCCATTTTGAGCTTATTTTTGTGTATGGTGTTAGGGAGTGTTCCAATTTCATTCTTTTACATGTAGCTCTCCAATTTTCCCACCACCACTTATTGAAGAGCTGTCTTTTCTCCATTGTATATTCTTGCCTCCTTTATCAAAGATAAGGTGACCATATGTGCATGGGTTTATCTCTGGGCTTTCTATCCTGTTCCATTGATCTATATTTCTATTTTTGCACCAGTACCATACTGTCTTGATTACTGTAGCTTTGTAGTATAGTCTGAAGTCCAGGAGCCTGATTCCTCCAGCTCCTGTTTTCTTTCTCAAGATTTCTTTAGATATTTGGGGTTTTTTGTTTTTCCATACAAATTGTGAAAATTTTTGTTCTAATTCTGTGAATAATGCCACTGGTAGTTTGATAGGGATTACATTGAATCTGTAGATTGCTTTGGGTAGTATAGTCATTTTCACTATGTTCATTCTTCCAATCCAAGAACACTGTATATCTCTCCATCTATTTGTATCCTCTTTAATTTCTTTCATCAATGTCATATAATTTTCTGCATACAGGTCTTTTGTCTCCTTGGGTAGGTTTATTCCTAGGTATTTTATTCTTTCTGTTGCAATGGTAAATGAGAGTGTTTTCTTAATTTCACTTTCAGATTTTTCATCATTAGTGTATAGGAATGCAAGAGATTTCTGTGCATTAATATTGTATCCTGCTACTTTACCAAATTCATTGAATGGCTCTAGCAGTTTTCTGGTAGCATCTTTAGGATTCTCTACATATAGTATCTTGTCATCTGCAGTAACAGCTTTAATTCTTCTTTTCCCATTTGGATTCCTTTTACTTCTTTTTATTCTCTGAATGCTGTGGCTAAAACTTCCAAAACTATGTTGAATAATAGTGTTGAGAGTAGGCAACCTTGTCTTGTTCCTGATCTTAGTGGAAATGGTTTCAGTTTTTCACCATTGAGGATGATGTTGGCTGTGGGTTTGTCATATATGGCCTTTATTATTTTGAGCTAAGTTCCTTCTATGCCTACTTTCTGGAGGGTTTTTATCATAAATGGGTGTTGAATTTTGTCAAAAGCTTTCTCTGCATCTATTGAGATGATCATATGGTTTTTCTCCTTCAGTTTGTTAATATGGTGTATCACATTGATTGATTTGCATATATTGAGGAATCCTTGCATTCCTGGGGTAAACCCCACTTGATCATGGTGTATGATTCTTTTAGTGTGCTGTTGGATTCTGTTTGCTAGTATTTTGTTGAGGATTTTTGCATCTATGATGTTCATCAGTGATATTGGTCTGTAGTTTTCTTTTTTTGTGACATCTTTGTCTGGTTTTGGTATCAGGGTGATGGTGGCCTTGTAGAATGAGTTTGGGAGTATCCCTCCCTCTGCTATATTTTGGAAGACTTTGAGAAGGATAGGTGTTAGCTCTTCTCTAAATGTTTGATAGAATTCGCCTGTGAAGCCCTGTGGTCCTGGGCTTTTGTTTGTTGGAAGATTTTTAATCATAGTTTCAATTGCAGTGCTTGTGATTGGTCTGTTCATATTTTGTATTTCTTCCTGGTTCAGTGTTGGAATGTTGTGCATTTCTAAGAATTTGTCCACTTCTCCAGGTTATCCATTTTATTGGCGTATAGTTGCTTGTAGTAATCTCTCATAATCCTTTGTATTTCCGCAGTGTCAGTTGTTACTTCCCCTTTTTCATTTCTAATTCTATTTATTTGAGTCTTCTCCCTTATTTTTCTTGATGAGTCTGGCTAATGGTTTATCAATTTTGTTTATCTGCTCAAAGAACCATCTTTTAGCTTTATTGATCTTTGCTATCATTTCCTTCATTTCTTTTTCATTTATTTCTGATCTGATCTTTATGATTTATTTCTTTCTGCTACCTTTGGGGTTTTTTGGTTCTTCTTTCTCTAGTTGCTTTAGGTGTAAGGTTAGGGTGTTTATTTGAGATGTTTCTTGTTTCTTAAGGTAGGATTGTATTGCTATAAACTTCCCTCTTAGAACTGCTTTTGCTGCATCACATAGGTTTTGGGCTGTCGTGTTTTCATCGTCATTTGTCTCTAGGTATTTTTTTATTTCCTCTTTGATTTCTTCAGTGATCTCTTGGTTATTAAGTAGTGTATTGTTTAGCCTCCATGTGTTTGTATTTTTTACAGATTGTTCCCTCTAATTGATATCTAGTCTCATAGCATTGTTGTAAGGAAAGATACTTATACAATTTCAATATTCTTAACTTTAACAAGGCTTGATTTGTGACCCAAGATATGATCTATCCTGGAGAATGTTCCATGAGCACTTGAGAAGAAAGTGTATTCTGTTGTTTCTGGATGAACTGTCATATAAATATCAATTAAGTCCATCTTGTTTAATGTATCATTTAAAGCTTGTGTTTCCTTATTTATTTTCATTTTGGATGATCTGTCCATTGGTGAAAGTGGGGTGTTAAAGCCCCCTACTATGATTGTGTTATTGTCGATTTCCCCTTTTATGGCTGTTAGCATTTGCCTTATGTATTGAGGTGCTCCTATGTTGAGTGCATAAATATTTACAATTGTTATATCTTCTTCTTGGATTGATCCCTTGATCACTGTGTAGTGTCCTTCTTTGTCTCTTGTAATATTCTTTGTTTTAAAGTCTATTTTGTCTGATATGAGAATTGCTACTCCAGCTTTCTTTTGATTTCCATTTGCATGGAAATGGAATTTCCATTTCCATCCCCTCACTTTCATCTGTATGTGTCCCTAGGTCTGAAGTGGGTCTCTTATAGACAGCATATATACGGTCTTGTGTTTGCATCCATTCAGCCAGTCTATGTCTTTTGGTTGGAGCATTTAATCCATTTACATTTAAGGTAATTATCGATATGTATGTTCCTATTACCATTTTCTTAATTGTTTTGGGTTTGTTGTTGTAGGTCTTTTCCTTCTCTTGTGTTTCCTGCCTAGAGAAGTTCCTTTGGCATTTGTTGTAAAGCTGGTTTGGTGGTGCTGAATCCTCTTAGCTTTTACTTGTCTGTAAAGGTTTTAATTTCTCCATGTAATCTGAGTGAAATCTTTGCTGTGTAGAGTAATCTTTGCTGTAGGTTTTTCCCTTTCATCACTTTAAATTTGTCCTGCCACTCCCTTCTGGCTTGCAGAGTTCTGCTGAAAGATTAGCTGTTAACCATAATGGGATTCCCTTCGATGTTATTTGTTGTTTTTCCCTTGCTGCTTTTAATATGTTTTCTTTGTATTTAATTTTTGATAGTTTGATTAATATGTGTCTTGGTGTGTTTCTCCTTGGATTTATCCTGTATGAGACTCTCTGTGCTTCCTGGACTTGATTAACTGTTTCCTTTCCCATATTACGGAAGTTTTCAACTATAATCTCTTCAAATAACTTCTCAGTCCCTTTCTTTTTCTCTTCTTCTTCTGAAACCCCTGTAATTAGAATGTTGGTCCGTTTAATATTGTCCCAGAGGTCTCTGAGACTGTCTTCAATTCTTTTCATTCTTTTTTCTTTTTTCTCTTCTGCAGTAGTTATTTCCACTATTTTATCTTCCAGGTCACTTATCTGTTCTTCTGCCTCAGTTATTCTGCTATTGATCCCTTCTAGAGAATTTTTAATTTCATTTATTGTGTTGTTCATGATTGTTTGTTTGCTCTTTAGTTCTTCTAGGTCCTTGTTAAGTGTTTCTTGCATTTTCTCTCTTCTATTTCCAAGATTTTGGATCATCTTTACTATCATTATTCTGAATTCTTTTTCAGGTAGACTGCCTATTTCCTCTTCATTTGTTAGGTCTGGTGGGTTTTTACCTTGCTCCTTCATCTGCTGTGTGTTTCTTTGTCTTCTCATTTTGCTTATCTTACTGTGTTTGGGGTCTCCTTTTCGCAGGCTGCCTGTTCGTAGTTCCCGTTGTTTTTGGTGTCTGTCCCCAGTGGCTAAGTTTGGTTCAGTGGGTTGTGTAGGCTTCCTGGTGGAGGGGACTAGTGCCTGTGTTATGATGGATGAGGCTGCATCTTGTCATTCTGGTGGGCAGGTCCACGTCTGGTGGTATGTTTTGGGGTGTCTGTGACCTTATTATGATTTTAGGCAGCCTCTCTGCTAATGGGTGGGGTTGTGTTCCTGTCTTGCTAGTTGTTTGGCATAGGGTGTCCAGCACTGTAGCTTGCTGGTCGTTAAGTGGAGCTGGGTCTTGGTGTTGAGATGGAGATCTCTGGGAGATTTTTGCCGTTTGATATTACGTGGAGCTGGGAGGTCTCTGGTGGACCAGTGTCCTGAACTTGGCTCTCCCACCTCAGAGGCACAGCCCTGATGTCTGGCACAAGGTGGCCATCCCTGGGTTCACATCAACATGATCTCAGGCACAAACCTCCTTGTTTTTCCATTTTGTCTTTAAGTTACTTGTTGAAACAACCGGCCCGCTGTCCCCAGGAGTGTCACGGCTTTGGCTGCTGGGACACCTCCAGAGCCGGCAGCCTCAGTGAGGCCGCCCTCCCCTCGGGCTCTGGGGAAGTTCAGTGACAGCAGAGGGAAGAGACCCCAAGCCAGGATTTCATAAACCATTTTTTAAATCAATATTGATCACTTTTTGAAGTAAGTCAGACAGAGAAGGACAAATATCATATGATATCACTTTTATGTGGAATCTAAAATATGATACAAATGAAAACAGACTTACAAAACAGAAATAGACTCACAGTCATAGAAGACGAACTTACAGTTACCAAAGGGGAAAGGTGGGGAGGGATAAATTAGGAGTTTGGGATTAACATATACACAGCACTATATATAAAATAGATACAGAACAAGGTCCTATTGTGTAGAAAAGGGAACTATATTCAATATCTTGTAATAGACCAGAATGGAAAAGAATATGAATAAAGTATCAATCACTTTGCTTTAAGAAATTTTTTAAACTACGAGGAAACACAGTACTAGTTGTATTTCCCTATCTACCTATAGAATATTTGAGAAAAAAGTACATGAACTCCTGGTCTGTCTTAGTTGCGATTTCAAAAAGAGTTATGAGTCATCTATGTAATAATGTACCATTTTGGTGGGCTCTGCTCTAGAACATGAAGAAGTTAGGATGGGAAGATGCTCTGTCGTTGCCTTGAGACTCTCATGGAAGAAAGAATAGGCAAATCACATGATGCTAGAAGTTCATGCTGTGTAGCTGTATTAAATAGGAATGAGGAAGAACGCTGGGAACTTTTACCTCCAATATACTGGAAGTTTTGTGAAAACCTCGCGGTAAGTAAATCAAAACAAGTTATTAAAGGGTTTTGAAATTATTACAGGTTATCATTTCTTAGAGGATTGTGTTTAGCTTTAGAAGTGAACAAGAACTATTACATGTCAGGAGCAATGGGGAACACAAACTCCTATATCTTTTGGTCGCATGATCCCAGTGAGAGAGATGAGGGGTTCATTTGCTTTCCTTTTGTGTTTTCTGTATAAGCCTCTGTGGGAACCATGGTTACTGCTATGTGAGGTGGCCATTAGATAACTAGAAATAAACACTGTTCTGGAGTTGACTTGTTGGAAGGGAAAACAGACACAGTTTTCTGCCTTCTGTTGCTGGGGTGACATTGCTGTTGTTTCTTTGGATTTCTAAGAGGAAAAAGTAGCCTGATTCTTCTCTTTTTTTAAATTTTTAAAACATTTTATTGAAGTATAGTTGATTTATAGTGTTGTGTTAATTACTGCTGTACAGCAAAGTGACTCAGTTATACATACATATATATTCTTTTTCATGTTCTTTTCCATTATGATTTGTCACAAGATATTGAATATATCAGTAAGACCTTGTTATTTATCCATCCTGTATATAATATTTTGCCTCTGCTAATCCCAAACTCCCATCCTTCCCTCCCCTAGACCCTTCCTCTTGGCAACCACAAGTCTATTCTCTATATCTGTGAGTCTGTTTCTGTTTCACAGATATGTTGATTTGTATCATATTTTAGATTCCACATATAAGTGATATTTGTCTTTCTCTTTCTGACTTACTTCACTTAGTGTAATAATCTCTAGGTCTATCCATGTTGCTGCAGATGACATTATTTCATTTGATTCTTTTAAACTAGGATTTGAATGAGGTAAAATTTGTTAAGTTGTTGAAATATCATATACACACTGGCTGCTAACATTACAACAAACAGATATACATCTTAATATGAAAAAAATAGTTTTTAAGACTACAGCACATTAAAAAAGTAGGATCACATTCCTCCTAAGGTGTACAGACTAAGTTATCTTATTGATGAACTAGGAAACAAAATCTTTCTGTTTCACCCTTTTTTGAAATATTTCTCTTTCAACTTTCAAGAACTATTTTTGCAGAGTCACCACACATTTCAATCGCACCCAAAAACATGTTTCATTAGATACGGGTAATGGTATGCCAAAATGTCTCTGGTGTTCAGTTTTGAAATAGAGCTCTCGCTTAAAGATATCCAGCAAGAACCCACAAACACTGGTAGCATTTTACTTTTAAACTAGTGGCACTAGTTCTTAAACAACAACAGGAAGAAAGAAACTATTGAATATTGTTGCCCATTTTTTTCTGAACTTGTTCATTTATGCACCTGTACTTCTGATTTGTTCAGAGTAAACAGGCTATGTTTTCTACCTTTTCACTTAAAAAGTAATTTATACACACATTTTCACATGGAAACGGAGTCAACATACTTGTAACTTTTTATGGCTATGGAACAGTCTATTTTGTTAAGATACTAACAAGAAAAATATGACTGACATACAGACAGTACTGAGTTGTTGGACATTTGTGCTATTTTCTTTATTCATGTTATTAGCCATTGCTATGAGTATATGTTATTTTGTAATAAATTACAAGATAATAAATTACAAATTGCTCTTCTATTTTTTATTGGAGTACCTTCTTCAAAATGGAAATACTGAGCCAAAATGTATGGGCAAATTTGTAAATTTGGGGATACATTTTTCTACTGTTTCTGAGTCAATTTAGAGAGTTATACTGATAATGTATGTGTTCTTATCCTTATGCCTTATCTATTTTCATCAACAAATGGTTTTCCTACGTTAATAATTCTATCAGTATAATGGTTAAATTGAATGAATAAGACTCACAGAAGAAAATTAAAAATAACTTTAGTTATGTCTCCTGTGTCATTTAAAATGTATTCTATGGAACTGGTTCTTCCACTGTTCTTCTGTCAAAACCTGGGTAGACTCCATTACTATTCTGGTCACTATTAAGTAATACAAATAGTCCTCCAGTTAGTAATTAAAATATCTATACCATATGACCCAATTCTGCTCATAGGTATATATCCGAAAAAAACAGAAACACTAATTCAAAAAGATATATGCACCCCAGTGTTAGTAGCAACATTATTTACAATCACCAAGATATGGAAGTGAACTAAGTGTCCATCAATAGATGAATGGATAAAGAAGATGTGGTGTTTATATACAATGGAACACTATTCAGCCATAAAAAAGAACAAAATTTTGCCATTTGCAGCAACATGGATGGACTTGGAAATAAGTTGGACAGAGAAAAACAGATACTATATGATATCACTTATATGTGGAATCTAAAAAATACAACAGACTAGTGAATACACCAAAAAAAGAGAAGCAGACTCACAGATAGAGAGAAGAAAATAGCGGTTATCAGTGTGGGGGAAGGGCAATATAAGGGTGGGGGAGTGGGAGATACTAACTATTGGGTGTAAGATAGGCTACAGGGATATATTGTACAGCATGAGAAGTACAGCCAATACTTTCTAACAACTGTAAATGGAGGGTAACCTTTAAAAATTGTACAAAAACTAAAAAAATTTTTTTAAAATTTATACCAATGCAATAATCAAAATTTCCATTCTGATTTTAAATTAATATTTTTACTCCTTCTCCCACCTAAGATCAGGAAAGAGGTGGTCAAATTCCTTCCCTCACCCCACCTAGAGCTTTCACTCCTCTTCCTGCATCTTGCTACCCAAAGTTTCTGACCCCTCTCTCATATGAACACAGTAAGGGAAAAATTGGGTAAGGGTAGGAAAGTTCTGACTAGACCAATATCTTCACAGCGGCCCAGCTTTCTACTCTTGGCAGAGATTTCCATTCAAATCTTTCTTTTGTAGGTGCTTTTGTGGGTTCTGCAAAACGTTCCCATCACTGGGGACCACTCACCTACTATTCTCTTGGCTTCTGTAAATCCATCTTTGTCTCAGTTGCTTGTCTCCATCTTCTTCAGTCCTAAGGTATCTGGCAGCACTTCTACTTTCTATTTAAGGCTAGTCCCTCCTCTAGGAATTCATGTCTGATATGCCCAACAGTCCCGCACAACCCAGAACCCATAGAAAGCCCATAGGAAAGTCTTTTTCCCGTTGGCCCCTCCCCACCAAATTTAGGAATGCTTGTCGTCCCCAGCATCACTACCTGTCCTGGCTGCACTGTCGGAGCGGGACTGGGGCATCTATTGTTTAGATTCCCAAGTGAGAGTCAGACTTCTGTAGTGTTCAGAGGACACAAGCGCTCCCTTGGTGCTGACCACCCTATGCACTCCATTTTGAATAAATCTCAAGACATTTTTGCAAGGTGGTTATTCTCATCCTCACATTACAGATAAGGAAACAGAAATTATGTGAATAAATAAGCAAAGGTTCAAACTCTGGCTCCAAGATCGATTCTCTTTCCATATCATGCCATGTGAAACTTTCAAGATACCACTATGTATAATGGCATTTTAAATATTAAGAAAAGCGTCATGAAATAAGAAGAGGTTTATCAAGCCTCACAGGAATTACAAAAACGAATGAAAAGTTCCTGCTTTCAATGACACCCAGTTAAGTAGGGGATGGAACCCAAATAATAGTACAAGCAACACATGAGAATTCAGAGCACTTGTTTAAAGCTAGAGGCTGAAAGTCTTTTATCAGTTGCCAGTAGACATAGTCCAGCTAAATAGAGCTGAGAACACAGATTCATTAGAACTGTGTTGACATAATAAGAGGCTTTTGCATGATACTGGGCAGAATTTTGTACTGATTTTTGTTTAAGTGACATTTGGCTCTTAGGAGTTTCTTGTATGAAATTTGCAAAATTTGGTAAGACAAATGCTTAGAATAAATCAGAAGGCTCTCCCTCAATTACTATTATGGGTATCATTACAATAACCCTTTAACCACGTCATTCCTCGCCTCCCCATGTTCTGCCTTCAAGCATCTCTCCCCTTTCTCCATTCATTTTCTCCCTACTGTAGACCCTCTGCTCACACTTAGGCAAACAAACACCCAGGCCTGAAGGATGACGTTTTCTAATCAGCTTCCCTCCCACCCCCACTCCAGTCCCAAAGTTTAAAAAATTCTAAGTGAACCATTCATAGGGGCATGATGACCTCATAGGTAAGATTTCTTTTCTATAATGTTATGATGATTTAATTATAAAAATATGAAGAGTAAAGGTCATTTTTTTTCCCCCACAAATATTAAATTTAAATGTGAAAAATCCTTTGATAGGAGTACAGAGAAATTGAGGAAAAGTTGAAGGAGGTTAAAGCAATTCCTATTTCAGTTATTCTCTGGACCCTCTTGCCCTGGTAGAGATGGCACAGTCACTCTGATCACTTATTACCTTTGAGTCGTAAATTACTTTAGAGACAAGGTTAGTCTCATGTTCTCTCTTGGTTCAACATTTTGTTTTTATTTAAAAAATACATTTAAATTTGGCTTGATGCTTGGGTCATCTTTTGATTAATTTAACCCAATAATACTGTTAAAACTACTTTTAAATACATATACCAACAGAAATATGTTGTTCTTATTCTTTATTTTTATATAATCAATTTAGTACAAGAATACTCTCTGAACATACAAGTAGGTTAAGATTTAGATTTTTTTAACTTATTAAAAAGTAAATCTACATTCCCAGGCTCAAATATGTACATAATATTATTTACTTAATTATTACACAACAATGAAAAGCTATATGGATTTTTGTTCATTTGGAAATAGAACATCACAAGAAGGTACTTTGTTTTTACATTGCTTTTCAAGTTTTACTGTAAATGAGTGATAACTGTATAGTCACAAAGCCTTAGTCTCTTGTATCCAGAAATTTCTTTTATATTATTTAAACCAGTTTCCAAAACTTTACTAATAAGAAAAACCAGGACTGGACAGATTAAAGAATTTAATTGACAATACAGAGTACCCTTTTAATATATTTACCTGCATGTTAAATTTGCACATTTTGTTGCATTTACAGAGTTATTAGGAAGAAAAAGTCATTAATTCTTTCTCAGGATACTCTGCCCACTGACATAACTAACTCTCCCAGTCGAACACAATGCATCAGTCAGTGCCCTGAACGAGTTAATGCTCTAGACTATCAGACAGTTATTTTAAATGAGCCATTTACACATGTGTAACACCTCACTTTTTTAATGGGAAAAAACTTTTGTGTTGATTTATGCATTATAGGATGAAAGTAGGTGTCATTTTATACATCTATATCTATGTCCATATCTTTATGTGTATGTACATATGTGTATGTATGTATATGTGTATGTATGTATGTATGATGCAAGGCATTTCCAAGCACAAGCTTTATTAGTGTGACTAAAACATCATCATCATTAGTGTAATACATACCCTGCCTGTTCAGCAATGAAGGAAATAGCAGCATTTCGCTGTCCTCCTAATTTATTCAAAACAATGAAAATAGACTTGGAAGTTTAGAATGAGAAGAAAACTTAGATTTTATCTAGATGTTACAAGCCTTTCATTTGACAGCACAATCATTAAAATACAAAAGAATAGAATGTCAGTCTTAAAGAATTGTGGACGAAGCCAACTAAAGTTTTGGATAAGAATTCCAAGTTACTTAATTATAAAAATTATGCTAACACACAAAAAC
This sequence comes from Lagenorhynchus albirostris, assembly GCF_949774975.1. Classification (NCBI taxonomy): domain Eukaryota; kingdom Metazoa; phylum Chordata; class Mammalia; order Artiodactyla; family Delphinidae; genus Lagenorhynchus; species Lagenorhynchus albirostris. Next base: position 24,273,044 of record NC_083098.1, read on the forward strand.
AAGCATGAAAGAAAATATTTGTCACTGGACTCATTACAATGAAATTTTCATCCTGAAATTGTACAACTTTGGAAGGTATACAATTTATTGGGTTTTTTTTACATGCTCATTTTTCACTTGACCAAAATTTACATGTTTATTTTTCACTTGACTGAAGTCTTGTCTTTGAGATCTTCCAAAACTTGGCTTGGTGAACAGATTCTCATCGGTTACTATACTGTAGAAGGATTATAGAGAAAAACAAAACAAAACAGTAGTATAAAACATAGTTATATTTAAATACAACAGGAAATTAATGCATAAAAAAATTTCAGGATTCTATATTCTATCAGAGTTGTCCTGGAATACAATTGTTAGGAAATGAAAGGAATTTCTTTTCATAATAGCTCTATTAGAGTTATGTGTAATGAAAAAAAATTTCTTAGGAAATCTATTGTAAAAACCCTAGGTAAGGAACAAACATAATCACTCTGTTTCTAGTTTCTGCAGAGATGAGCAACTAAGAGAGAACTTGTGTAGGGGTAGAATATAGTGGGAAGGCCGTAAATGATAAGTGAGTTGAATTACAGATGTGTGTTTGAATTTAAGACAAGTAGTCTGTAATCTCTTTTAGGAATAATTTTTTTTTCTTAGACATAAGCAAGGGCAAGTCTGTACAGAAACTCACTGCTAGATTCCTCTCTGATTCTAGCATGTGAAAGAAGGGCTGATCTCCTGCACCAAATCTGATGTTCCAACTTTCTTGGCTGGTAGCTTGGATTTATGTTACTTCCGCAGACTGTGCGAAAGGGATGGGATGAACTTTTGCTGTTATGGAAGCAGAGCATTCTTCACAGTTTCCTTCTATTGGGGAATTATAGGAACTGTGCAGCTCAAAATTCTCCCATAAAAAATGAGCTGGCAGGGGTCACATGTGGCCGCCACTGTGGGCAGCTAACTCAGATTCACTTATTCTCATTTCCCACCAACCATTAATCGTGTGCAAGTTCAAGAAGGTTAAAGCAATTCATGCTTTATACCCTACCATTTCTAGTTCTCATTGAGATGGTACGATCACTCTAATCTCTTATTGCCTTTGACTTGTAAGTTACTTTAGAGCAGTATTCTACAAAAGTAGGGCTAAAACAGTTTTTTGGAATCTTATGTGTTTCCCAAAATTTCCTGTGAGGTGTGGGGATTAGATTTTATAACCTATTTTGTTAGAGCAGACAGATAGCTAGATAAGAGAAGATAAAGGGAAGCACAGGCCAAACGGCAGGAAACCATACAGCTTGTAAACAAGGGGGTCTTTGGGCAGACAAAAAAACCCAGGACTGACAGGAAACCACACATTTTGGGGTAACAAGTGTCCAGGAGGAAGACAAAGAAAGGTGGGAAAAGTCAGGAATCTCCAGTGTCCAAATGTAACCTTTTGCTCATTATGCCCTCATTACAATAAAATTAGCCTTACAGATAAAATGTTGCCATCATGCACCGAAGCTGTGACACTTCTGATCAAGGCTAAATAAGGACAAAAATCTCTCCTCTCCTTGGAAAGGTGGAGCTGGGATGAAAATCGGGGAGTACAACTCCAAACTTTTCCCTCCCCAGTGAATATTCTGCCCATTCATTTTTGTACCCCATATAACCGGATTGCTAAAGGAATTCAGGGCAGCTACTCACCTGAGTCTGCCCGCTCTCCCCTTGATAGCACACTATCGCTTAATAAATCCTCACTTTATTTTCTTGACCTCCGTGTCTCGTATCTGAATTCTTTCTGCGATGAGACAAGAACCTACTCTCCAGTAACAATTTCATTAACTTACTAAGACACATTTAATAACTTCATTTGCACAAATATGGGGAAATGAATTGAGCCTAAAATCTGATTCATCTGACTTCCCATTGCCTTTACAAATATTTGAGAAATGAATGGCGAACTGAGGCATTAATCTTGCTAGTGTGGAAATGCACCCAATTCCTTGGCTACACCATATCCTGTCTTCTTTTATGCTTTTGCTCAAGCTCCCCTTTTGCTTAGAACTGACTTTCCCCCAGAAATGTTTCTCTGTCCCCTAAGACTGCCCTCTGGTGATTTCATTTCCAGAAGCTTTTGCTACCTGCCCTGGTCTTTTTTAGATGCTAATGCCTCTGCTACCTTAAAACTTGTTCCCTACAATGACCACAGTCTGTTTCCCCAACTAGATTCTCAGCTTCTAGAGGACAGAGATTCCTATTGGTATATCTAATGCGAGTGTGGTGCCCAGCCCACAGTAAGCATGTGGTAAATAACTAACAAGGATATATTAATGCACTTTGATGGATTAAATTGTCCCAAACTTTTGTGGGCTATTCCACAGAGAGGCTCAAGATTGTATGGAAAAAAAAAAGAAAAAAAAAGCAGACAAAACACTAAACACTAAATTTGTCATCAAAATAAATCAGTAGTTAAAAGCATATGGAAATTTAGGTAACAACAACAACAAAAAGGTTTTGACTGGCAAATTCTCCATTTTAAAAGCAGCTTCAAAACATTTTTTTTAAACAATGCAGAATGTAGATAAAATAAATACTTAACGCATATTTGTTCTAGCTGCAAGTCCTATAAGGAAGTAACCTTAGTAAATGAAGTGAATCTGTTACATGACTCAAAACTTTTGTTGTTTTAAGTATCTGCAGATTGGGTTTTATTAATCCTGTTAGCTGAGAATTACATGTAGGCCATTCAGCCTACCGAGCATGAATTTCCTAGGACTAAACAATTATGTAACGATCATCGTTAAGCTTTAAGAAGCTATAAGATAATGTGATGAGGCTAGTTCTGCACACAGGTTATGTGGTTGGGGGTAGAAGTTTAAAACTCTCAATTTTTTGTGACCCCAAAGTCCTAGCAAGTCCTTTGAAGATAGGTGTTATGTATAGGGTTAAAACTGGAATCTAGAAATTTATAGCCCTTGTTAATTATGGGAAAAACTTCAATCGATTTTGTAGAAGGCAGAATCAGTTCCCTTTTGCTTGAGAATTTAAAGCCCATTCCAGGGCTTCTCTGGTGGCGCAGTGGTTGAGAGTCTGCCTGCTGATGCAGGGGACACGGGTCCGTGCCCCGGTCTGGGAAGATCCCACATGCCGCGGAGCGGCTGGGCCCGTGAGCCATAGCCGCTGAGCCGGCGCATCCGGAGCCTGTGCTCCGCAACGGGAGAGGCCACAACAGTAAGAGGCCCGCCTACCGCAAAAAAAAAAAAAAAAAAAAAGCCCATTCCACAGAGACTTGTTCTTGGTGGACATATCCCCAAATAGATGTCACTTGCATTTATGTCTGAGGCAAATTTTAATAGAACTATATACTCAATTAGTGAGATTATACAACAGGCCATATTTAATAAAATTGGCTGGGTATTTAAACACATAGTAGAGGCAGTAACTACTACACAGCTGTTATGAATTGCTCTCATGCTGGTATGGATGCTCCAGCATTGTTAGAGTTTACTTTTTTTTCTTTTCTGCAAGAGAGTACTAATATCTGGATGTTTTTAAATGTAAAAATCTCACACTTTTTAAGGTTGGCATGAGTGCTCTTTTTGGAAAGAGTATTGGGTGAGTCGATACTATTTTGGGTGAGCAAGATACACCCGCTATTTTCCCCGTGTTCGTGTCCCCCTTTGCGCCTGGGAGTGGAAATGAGAACAGAGCCAAGTGACTGGCCATTTGTGCAGAAGTCATTTGGAAATGGAGCCTGCACTATTTATAATATAAACAGGCCATAGGTACTTACTATGGCCAAGCACTGTTCTAGGTGCTTTACTTGTGCTGGTTCATTTAATCCTCATGAAACTCTGTGAGATGAAGGCCATCACCATGTTCATGTTAAATTATCTCCACATTCACTGTCATCATCTCCACATGAATAGCTGGCTCAGGGTTACACAGCTGATAAGTGTTGGAGTATGTATTCAAATCCAGGTCTGGCTCCAGATACGGGACTATTAAACTATACCCACTGGAGGGTCTCCTGTACACAACTTTGCAGTTTGAAAAATAAGAAGTACACAAATAACTTGGTTTTTACTTTACTTATCATATTTGTTTTACTTTTTTCTTTTTTAAAGATACATTATGCCTAAGGGAGAATTTCATTATGCTGCAGATAAACATTCACAAAAAAAATTCTTACAGTGGAGGCATTGATAAAATAGAATATAAATGAATCCTAACTGGGTGCACCCTTCCTAACTCAGAAAGAAGTAAGTCATTAACTTACTTCCCTTTCAAAAACACAAAAGGCAATAAAAATATTAGCACCAACCTGTCTCTCCTATTTTTACAGAAGTTAAAGGATCGCTTGTTCCAAGAGTTGGATTTCTCTATGAATAAAAACCAGAATAATGTTAATACCACAGTTTTATAAACTTAGACACAATAAAGAAAAATACCTCAGATTAAAAATATGTATTTTTTTGGCTAAAGTTTGTTTTCTTTCGATTAAACTTCACTTTGCAGAGTTCTTTTGTGGGAGAAGTCGTTATTTTGTAGATATTTACAAACTTTGATTTAAACTTGTATTTGTATTTCTAAACAGTATTTGTTATTTCTGTAGGTGAATTATTACCCCAAACCTTGACTCTGTCATATTTCCCTGCTGTAATGAAAAGCCAAAATGGAAATTTTTAAAAAAGAGATAAGTTCTTTTAGTCATATTAACCATGACCCAATTCTTCTATATCCATATAGATTTTCTCTGAATTTGGCCAACTAAGTATGTCATTGACTTTTTCAGATTTTAGATCATCAACCAAGAGAGAAGACAACTAAGTTTAAGTTTGCCATCTATGCCCAAACCCAAGGAGATTACTTTTTCCCCAACATTTAAACTACAAACGAGGGGTCATCTCCCATTCAAGTCGTTACAAAATCTTTCATATTAGAGTAGATACTCTCAATTACTTTGCTTTTATTAAGAAAGTATTATTTAGAGAAGATACGTTGACATGGAGTCATGCTAATCAATCATAGATTTGTATGATTATCAAAATCACCTAATAAAAATAGTTAAAAAAGAAAAGGGCAAAGGAACTTTATGTAGATTTACTGTCAAACTTGTTATAGGCCTGCCATTGCAATATTGTTATCTATCTAAACAAGCCTTTTTAAAAGAATATATAGTGTTTATAGTATGGAGATCACAAAGAGAGGTAAAAAATAGTGTGAATAAGAACTCAATTGTACCATTCTTTTGTGACTAGGGACTTAATGATCTATGATTATAGTTCCAATTACTAGCATTATAATCACACACACCAATGTGTGTCCGAACTGTCTTATAAAGAAAGTTACAGTAAAGGTCGTGTGCTTTGGACTCTGTCATACAGACTCAAAATTAATTTTAGGGGTGAAAAAAAATCACTCATGCTGGAAGAGTCATAGGTGGAGTTTGAAAAATCTGTCTCAGGAAATACGAGAATTAAAAAAAGCAAACGTTTTAAACATGCATAAATATATCATGTTATTTTAAATATTTTTCATACACAAATTAAACTAGATACTATAATTAGAAATTTGACTATTTCATCCATATCCATCAAAATATATTAAATCAAGTTAGACAAAAAGTTTGGAGGATCTTTCATTGGAAGAGGGGGATAGATTTATATTGGGGGTTTCTTTATAGGGCAAGTGCGAAAAAAAAAAATTCTGTTAGAGTAATGCAGTGACTTCTATGTGTCCAGTTGAAAAAGATGAGTTTTACGCAGTTTTGTTTCTCTCTGAGTTTAGTTGAACGCAGAGGACTAAACCCTCCTAGAGCTTAAAATTTATACCAGCATTTACAGCAAAATTAAAAACTGAGTCCTCACCTTTATCAGCAGGCCAATAAGCTGAGCACTTATGAGGATAATTCCAATGATAACAGCCATCACAGAATAAATAATGACTGTTATTACTGTGAGAGAAAAATAAAGCAGCAAATTACAAAAGTGTGAAGTAAATGACGTAGCAATTGAAAAGTAAAGCAGGTAAAATCAGGGTAATATCACTTTGTCTTTTTTATAGAACGTACATTAATAAACTTTTATGTATATTTTAGTTTTTCAAAAATTAGGTTTTTCACAGTAACCACGTGGGAAACTGGGACTTTAAGTGGTAAAATCTTTTGTCCAAGGTCACACAACTAACGACAGTACCAAGACCCAGGGGTTTCAACTCCAAGTCCGGTGGAGTTTATAGGACCTCAGAGGTTTAATTACGGATAAGAGCTATGTGGACCTTCTACCCAATAAGGGAGAAACCACAGACTCTTTCATAGTTTCAGTGATATGGGAGAAAATAATGTCTTGATGTATAAAAGAGTATTGGACAGATCATAGAATCAAAAATTTGGAAGGAACCTGGTATAATCATGTTGTAAAAGGAAAAGAGGTCTAATGAGTTCAAGTTACACTAGGTGAGATAACTAGTTAGAAGTAGACTGGTAACTACTATCCAGCTCACCTATATTCTAAGCCTCTGTTCCCTCTACAGTATCCTTATGTGTAGTCTATAATAAAATCACTAAAAATCTTTTTCAAATCTTTTACACGTTGGGAGTGAAACAGAATTTAAGTTAGAGGTACTCTCACATATTCACGGCATATTTGCAGTGCTTCCAAATGAAGTATATAGAACTGAGGGCAAGACATACAGGGAAAAGAGCGTATTTATTTGGCTAGTTTATATTTAAAAGCCTTATTAGTGGTAAAAAAGTAAAAGTGGCTTTTCCTATCACTGGTATTGTCCAGCCTTCTTCTCCACTTAGCTTTAATTTATGGGATAGTGACTCAGTTATACAATCCATTTTTCTGGTGTGAGTATGGACACAGGCCAAGTGGGAAGGGAGGCCTAGAGATGCAGAGTAGTAAATAAGCACATAAATGAACCAGAGCCAAAGCGACAGCAGCACCTAAGTGGGGAAGCGACAGTCCCCAGATAGAGAGGATTGGGAAGATAGCTCCAAATTGGTAGCGCAGGGCCCAGAACAAATCCGGATGGAGACACGAATGGTCTGTATTTATTCTGGATTGGTGCCAATTAAGTAGATGATTTTTAAGCCCCTTGCTTTCTTTATAGTAGGGAGGGAGAAGTTCCAGCGTTTTATAAGCTCTAGACTTTTCTCAAGTACCCATAGTTACTTAGAAAGCTAAAAAAATATCTAACTTAAAAGAAAAATGATGATCAAATTATGTATTCCTGTTTCCAAAATGTTTAAGGAAATTATAGATGCCTATTTTAATTTTGAAAAGAGCATATTTTGTTTGCCTTTATAATTTTGTGTGACTAAAGTCAATAACATATACTCTCTTGTTTTTAAAATAAACTAGTGGTTACCAGTGGGGAGAGGGAAGGAGGACAGTCAATATTGGAGTAGGAGAGTAAGAGGTACAAACTATCATGTATAAAATAAGCTACCAGGATATACTGTACAGCACAGGGAATATAGCCAATATTTTACAATAACTATAAATGGAGTATGACTTTTAAAAATTGTGAATCACTGTATAGTATACCTGTAACTTATATAATATCGTACAGCAATTATACTTCAATTAAAGAAAACAGCAAAAAAAGAAAATAAACATAGAAAATAAAATTGACATTTCTATTTTCATAGGCATTTAAAACTAGCAAAACAAAATTTTAAATGGAATGATCATCATTCCACGTCAAATATTACCATACCTGGTTGTGAGAAATTGTGTGGATATCTTTGTCTTGCGGCTAAAAGGATAGCGTTTCAAAATAAAGTTAGAAAACATAAGGCATGTTTTAAAAATACCATTTTGGAATCAGACTGTCTAGTGGATTTCTTTTTCTTAACCGTGCTTAGAGAGCTAATGTTCAACTTTCAGCAGTGAGCTAGTAAAATGTATGAGGTAATGTCAGTCTTAACATTAGTAATTCCAATATCTACTTTCAACTACCCAACAAGTTTTCATGAAGCAGAAATTAGTAAACCATCTCATGAACTAAAGGGAAGGGTGTGAAAAAGTGTTGGAAGAACCATCCGTGGACTTCCACAAGAAGCAGTGCATTTTTAAAAAATGTAAAAACGGTGATCAGAAAGGAGACGTATTGACCCATCATCCTGCATGGACATCAGTCCAACCCCAAAAGAGGCCATGTTGCTATCAATTTTCCAGATTTATGCCACAGCCACCATGAGGATCCAAACCCTTACTGTGTCTCAGCTAAGTTTTTGCCAGCAGTCCCACTGGATTCCCTTTCTGTAGAAGTTTCTAATACGGTTGCTTTAAGGCTCCGCTGGAGTTAACCTCCCCCTTATCAGTCCACAGCTAATATTTCTTTTTCTGCTGTCTCCAAATGTCATTTCATGTCAAGAAGCTGCCTTACTACTGTAGCCACACAATTTTCTTGAATTTAAATATTATGAATAACATATCACACTATGTTGTATGACATACAAATCAAGGACTTGGTTATATTTGGTCATTCTTTAGCACTTATGCATAAAGGTTAACTGGGCTTGTCGTCTCTATCTTTGTGGCAGTTGATAGTGGTGGCTGGTGTATGAGCTCTGGAATAAAACAGATAGGGTTTCAGTCATCTGTCTGCCTCTTACTCATTGTGTGGCCTTGCTAAGTTACTTAGTTTCTCTGTGCTTCAGTATTCTCTTGGCAAATGAAGATTATAATACCCATCTCTTTGAGTTCCTATGAGGATAAGGCCAGCTAATGCATGAAAACACTTAGTACAATGCCCCACCCACCATGCCATTCTTTGTTCATAGGATTCAAGGCATGTAGCACTATGTGTGTGTCTGGAGTTGACCCATCAATGCTTTCTGGTTTGACACTAACATGTTGGCTTCACACTGCAATCACTTTGAAAATTAGATTGTTTAACTGGACCCAGAAACCTAATAATTAGTTCCAAGCACTCAGCCTAATTTTCCTCTCTTGCTCTCTGTCCTCCTGAAAATCCATTGCTTCCATTTATCTCAGTGTATTTTTTCAATGATTCTATTAGCTAATGATCCGGTAGCCACGCTAAGTCCTCTTTGAGGCTTTATTTTAAATCCAGAGGACCCTGCCTAAACCCCACCTACAAAAGACCCTCTCCCCTTCTACTTTCAACCTGCTCTTGTAAAGTCATCTTCTTCTCCCTAGAAAAATAACCAGAGAGAGAGTGAATGCCACCTGACCGTTCTTATCTCAGCACCCAGATGGCTTATATTTTACTGGGCGCTTATGATGTGCCAGGCTCTGAGCCAAGCAATTTTACACACATTTTCTTATTTAATCCTTAGAGAACACTGTGAGATAAGTATAATGAGTCCCATTTTAAAATTAAGAAGACAGAGGCCCTTTGGGGAACTCGGGGTTCAACTCACTCAGGGTCAGCACCTGGGACAGGGCCAAGCCCTTCGCTGAGTCCAGCTGGGTTTAACCACAAGCCCCCCACCACCACCACCACTGCACTACTGGATCCCTTTTATCTGGCCCACTATTTCATGGTCACATTCGTTGTTTATGTGTTTTGCTAGATTGTTTTAATTGTTTTAACCCACAGTATTTTTTCAGTGTGACAGTCCAGAAGTGAGATTCCTCTGTGGGAGGGACTGTGTCTACTTTGCTTCCATTTCTCAGTCTTTGTCACAGTTTCCCCACAGTGGTAGGTCCCATTAAATAGAGTTGCACCATAACAATGACTCCAGAGCAACTGCTTTAAAATATGAACAAACCTTCTTCCTTTTCTGTAGTAGGTACAGGCGTACTAGGAGGGGTTTTCTTTGGACCACTAGGAGTGGTTGATATTGAGCCGTGGGTGGAAAGCGAAGCTGTACAAGAGAGAAATTGAGAAAGGAATCAAGAATGAGGCGATGAGTGGACCAGAGAGCGTGTCACAAAAGACAAATTTATCCCACATCTCTCCCAATGGCAGCTCCAGAATTTGTACATCACAGGGCCTTACAGAGGAGGAAAGTGAGCCTTGATTTCCTCATCTGTAAAATGATAATACCTGCCTCAAAATGACATTGTGAGGACTAAGTTAGTTAAATATATATATGTGTGTGTATTCACACACTCATCAGTTAGTACAGTACTTGGCATGTAATGGACGTTACATTCAGCTTGGCTATTATTATTGATCTTATAAGGGGGGCGACTTGAAGCTGCGTCTGCATACCATTTTACATAACTTTGGAAAACTGTCCATGTTAAAGAAAGACGGAGACTCACGGCAGTTATACAAAGACTGAAGTTCTGCCCCATGCCTCCACCTCCCCAGTACGATCCTATTTCCCCAGTAAAAACTAAAACAAAGACACTATTAAATTTAGTTTTCTTCTAGCTTGATAGAGGATGAGTCAGTTCTAAGGTTCTCCATCCATTCTCTCTTTCAAAAGTAGAATTTCTGAGCTCTAATAGAATTGTAGGAAATGCTGGCTCCGATCTAAGATTACTGGCTAAGGATCCAGATAACCAAGTGATGTAATGAATTCTAGGTCATGGTTATTCTTTACCCCAAACATATATGCACACAAATACAGAACATGTATTCTCATGTATCGTTTAAGATCTCATTGAATACATAACAAATTGGTTTTTATAATTAAGCAATTATCCATTTATTTAAAAATAAGTTTTATAAATTTATAAATTCTTTTATGAAGTTTTATAAATTAAACAAGATTTTTATTGTAAAAGCAATAGATTGAATAAATTAAACTTGGAAAATACAAGAAAGGGCAAAGAAAAATACAAAAGTCATCTATCATTCCACCACCCAGAGGCAGATACTTTAAATATCTTGGTATATAATCATCTGAACTTTTAGCTATTGCATCTAAATATGGAATAATTGTGTTTAAATATGTAAATAGCATTTAAAACATATATACCATGAACATATACCCTATATTTTGAATACTCTTCTATTACAAGATTTTTAATGACTGCATAGTATTCCATTGTATGAATACTGTATTTATGAATCTCTGACTTTGAACATTCATATTATTTTTACTCTTATGAGAGTTAATACCATTCTGAGACAAACATCAGTGCACTAAACTCTGCAGAGGTATCTCTGCTCATTCTTTTGAGACACTTTAGTGAAGGAACTGGTACCCAAGTATGATGGTATGGGGGTGGAAGGACCCCTGCAGACACTTCTCAGGACAGCATCACCCTAGCTTCTTAGCTAAGTGCTCAAGGTTTCCTGGAGAATCCACAAAGAACTGAAAATGCCTTTGGCACTTCTGCTCGGTTTACTGAAAGACAGATTTCCAAGGCCTGCCTCTTTCTACCAGCTGCCAGCTACTCAGTTCACCCTCAGATTGTTCAGGCAAGAACCCACACTGTCTGAAATATTTTCTCCTCTCCTATAAATCCTATTTTCACCTTGTTCCTTGACTTGTCATACTGCTTGATTCATTACTTGTAATGTGAACAGTTGCCACACAAATTAGGCAAATGGTGTGACAAATAACTTGTGTCTCTAAGTAATCCTTCAACATTCAGGGATGGTGGTGTAAAAGATAATATAAGAAGAAGAGTGTTTTTTAAATTGTTGTATACTTGATTTTAAATGTTTTAAGTATCCAGCAAAGGAATTCAGTTACACATCTATCCATCCATCTATTCTTTTTCAGATTCTTTTCTGTTATAGGTTATTACAAGATATTGAGTATAGCTCCCTGTGCTATACGGTAGGTCCTTGTTGTTCATCTATTTTGTATATAGTAGTGTGTATCTGTTAAGAACAAGTGTTTTTAAACAATAACCAGATGACAGGAATTTTGAGGTTTCATCAAATACCCAGATGAAAATTATGGAAAGAAATATTTTCATTAGGAATCAATGAAAGTATGTAAAAATTATAAAAAAGGATACGTAATGAACAAAAATCATCTATTTCTCTTAGTTAGTGTTACATCTTCTTTACACCTTTCAGTTCAGTGTCATTCATTCACATTTAGGGCACACGTTTATAACCCCTTGTGGATACCAATGAGCTTTTCTGAAACAAGTGTCCTGGGCTCCTGGCACAGTTTGAATTCCTCAGCACTAGAACAGGGCTCTGTACATAATAGGTATTCAGTGAAATACTAACAATTGTAAATGTTTGGCCAGTTTCTTTTCTGGTTTAAAATTTTTTCTTCCAGTTTTATTGAGATATAATTGACATACAGCAATGTATTGTTTGGCCAATTTCTTATAAAGAAACACATAAGTGAGTTTCCAGATTGCATCTAAAATGAACATAACAATGAATTAAACAAGTCACATGACAAAGTGGCATGCACAGAATGAGTGTAAGGATAGTGGAAACCTGCATCTACAGAAGACCAACAAAACATTTTTGAGATTTCGATCACACACAATTTTACAACTAGAAGAAAAGAAATCCCGAAGTGAAAAAACAAAACCATACCAAATTTAAAGTTTTTAAGTGGTAAATGAGTTAAAAAGTTAAAAGTTTAACTGAAGCCATCTAGGAGTTTTGTTTGTTTGTTTGTTTGTTTTTTGCGGTACGTGGGCCTCTCACTGTTGTGGCCTCTCCTGTTGCGGAACACAGGCTCCGGACGCGCAGGCTCAGCGGCCATGGCTCACGGGCCCAGCCGCTCTGCGGCATGTGGGATCTTCCCGGACCGGGGCACGAACCCGCATCCCCTGCATCAGCAGGCGGACTCTCAACCACTGTGCCACCAGGGAAGCCCTAGGAGTTTTGATTGAGTGCAAAGATGGCCCTCCTCCAGGCTTCCTGACTGTCTGAGTCAGGATTTGTAGGGGTTAGTTAGGGAGGTGTGTTCTGTCTATGGGACAGTGCCCCCTCCTGTTTGTGAACACCCTCAAGACCCTGCGTGACCCAGCCCCCCGTCTCCCCATCCTCATTGCTTGCCACTCCAATTTCCTCTTGTGGTCCAGCCATGCTGTCATCTCTTGGTTCCTCAAATGAGCCATACTCTTCTCCATGCCCAGACCTGTGTGCCTATTCTTCCCTTTGCCTGAAATATCCTCTCGTGGCCCTAACTTGCCTAGGTATCTGCTTTTCAGGTCCCAGTTCAAGGCCATTTTCTTTCTTTCTCTTTTTTTTAAACTTTTAATTTTATATTGGAGTATAGTTGATTAACAATGTTGTGGTAGTTTCACGTGTACAGCAAAGTGATTCAGTTATATATATACATATATCTATTCTTTTTCAAACTGTTTTCCCATTTAGGTTGTTGCATAATATTGGGAGATCTTCTCTGATCTCCCCTACTTAGATTTAGACTAAAAACTCCGCAAAGTTCCCAGTGCTTGGCGTGGTGTGGTAAAGCTCAATGAAATCTTACGATAGACTGTTAGAATCCAGGTGTGTTCCATAGGCCTTGATGGTGTGGATGAAAAAAGTCACCTGCCATATCAGTAAACAAAGGATATTGCAGCCATCAAGCTGTCAGCCCCTGCAGCTGCCCCAGACTGTGCACCCTGAGGGGATTCAGGATGGAGGAAAGCGGGCTACTGGCCCTAGACAGTTAAGGTACAGATCAAAGGAATGATTTCAATGGGCCCTGACTCTTGCATCTTCCCACACATGGAGAAGCACTAAATTTATTAACTTGAGGTGTCTGGTTTTCTTTAATTACCAGTAATCTTTTGATATTCTGACTACTTGGTTTTTACTGTAAAACTCCTACATATCTTGGCTCTTCCCTTACCTCTTCGGAGCAGTCCCTCAGAGCGACCTGAAAGGCTGTCTTCTGGGCTTAAGTCCTCAGAAATTCCACCGAATAAAACATAATTCTCAGCTTTTAGGTTGTGCATTTTTTTCAGCCGACAATGGTTCCTAGGCACCTTGGGTATTTATTCTCTTGTTCGTTTATTTACAAGAGTGTGTCGGCATGTCTCTTTTGTACTAGGAAATACAATGAATTAATAAATAATTCATGGTCTTTCCATCCAGGAAATTCCAGCTTAGTCAAGAGAGATAAAAATTTAATCTAAGTGTAATGAAGTATTTTAGGGGATGGTGAAGTGAGGGCACAGGAGACAGTGGTCAGTTCTGTCTGAAAAAGGAGGAGGTGGAAAGACCTCATGGAGAGGTTTTCTGAACCCACCTTGAAGGAAGTCTAGGGTTTCACCCGGCCAACCATGTGGACATTTAGGTACAGAGTCAGCAGGGTCAGCGATGTCCTGGCCCTTGAGACATCCTGGCAGTTTGCAGGAACTACAAGAATCTATGTGGCTACAGCATATGGTGTGAGAAGCAGTGAAGGCAGTGAAGTTCCATTTGTTGTGGGCCATGGCATGGAATTTCCATGGGCCAAGGCAGTTGGAAAGACGATGAAGGGTTTGAACCAGACTTTCATTTGGGGAGGATCACCGTCCATGGCATGAAGGATGATGTGGGAAAAACAAACCAAAAAACCATGCCCAGAACTCTTTAGAAGAGGATCCCATCTTGTGTTCAATAGTGGTCAAGATATGCAGTCCTTTTGAAAACAGGACACTCCTCCTTACAGAGGGTCCTTATCACTTGTCAGCATTGCCTTTGGTGGAGAAGGCCTCTATAGATTAAGGGCTTAAAGGGACAGAAAATTACAGCAAAGAAAGAATATGAATAATTTTAAACAAAGTGAGAGAAGGGGAAAACAGAATTTGCTAGGGATAATCAAAGTCTGTAACATTTTTGCTATCAAAATGAGAAAATGCTTAAGGAGAGAGAGATCATTAAAATTAGTTTTGAACTTTAGCAAAACAATTTTAACCCTCTAGGAAAGAGATAGACTTCTTTCTTCTCTACCAGCTACTCCTCAAGGGAAAGGACCATTTGGTGGAAATTTTGTTCTGAAGAAGCAGAGGCTGGAGTCCCAAGCCTCTAAATTGTAGTCGGAACTCAGGAATATCTAACATTGAAGGCAACAAGTTGTTGAGAGGAACAATGTCCTTGAGGCAATTTCCAAAAATTGCACACGCTTTATCCAAGTTCCATTGGTGAGTGTCACGTGCTATAAAAACTGATTGGTGGCCAAATGGATTTGAGGCTGAAATTTTCCATGTGTGTTCTTAGAAATACCTGCTTTAATTCTCCAGGTTTAGTTTCTCTGATACAATTTCTTACTAAAGTCACCTAAAACCACCAGCACAGTAAATAAATAAATACTAACTTGCAGTCAGTAAATAAATGACCTAAGAAGAACTTGATAAAAAATGTTTTTTAACATCATTGGCTTAACAATCTAATTTCTGTAGCTGATCTGTGAAATGACCTTTGTCATAGTTATTCTTCCATTTTCTGAAAAAAATAGATAACCTTATAAGTGTTTTGATACGAATACCCATGCTTGGTTAGTGGTATGAAAAGGGCTCAGAGACCTCAAAGTCCAGAGTTCACAATCAGTGTCAGCTTGAAAGAACACGGGCTCTGATCACACAGACAAACTTTTAATGAAATTTTATTCTAACATAAATTCATATGGAACAATTTAAAGAATTTTATCCATCACCTCAAATTAAATAAACCAGCCCCTAATTGGAAAATGTCGCTTAGGAGAAACAAAAGGAATATCTCTTTATACATCCTCAGATGCTTGAGCTCCTTTCACAATTCAAGAGAAGGAACCCCAGATCCCACAAAACATATCTCCAACAACCACCAAGAATGTTCTAGTGCTACATCGATAGCAATAGAGCTCACATTTATTTTACTCTCCCAGGTTCCTAAGGCCCTAATTGGCTAATAGGCAAACGGGGATATATTTAGTCATGCGAAGTTGCAAACTTTCTACGAATAAGCAGATTTTAAACAGGGCTTTTTACAACATAGTCTTCAGTTGGGCCAACTAGGTAGAAAGATTCCAAGGAAATGTGTAGCCATTAAGCAACAGACACAGTTTGCCTGAACCTCATAGAGGCTGGATAACAGGAAGGGTTTCTCTCCTGCTTCTTTTCCTCTTGTGCTCTAGGTCCCTCCTTTTCTGTTGCTAAATCAGCTTTCAATCTGTCTGCCTTGTTCGCTGAATGAAGGTCAATTTCAATATTGTCCTAATTAATTCAGAATGTACTTTTACATTTTACCTTACAAAGACTTTTGGATTATTTAATCCAACTTACTTTATAGAAAAGAAATTTGAAAATTAAATGATTAGCTCAGTTTAACACAGCAGGTAAGGAACAAAACAGAGAACAAATTCTGCTGCTTTCCTATAATATTCCCACTTTCCAGATCTCTGCCTGGTTGAGATCTTGTCAGCAAGATTTTTGATGTTTTAGCATATTAGCTGGTGAACATTGGGGTGCATTGTACACACAAAAAAAGGCAACTAAAGTCCTTGAGATTCCCAGACATCCTAAGGGCCAGAATTGTTATAATAATCACGTAGTCTTCATCTTGATGATTTTTTCACACCAATATATTGTACTACTTCCATTATGTCTCTTAGCTCTCAGTGTCCTCTTGCTATAGCCACTAAGAAAAACTGTTTTCTGCTCTAGCAATACTGACCTGAGAGTCTTTTCCTTAATCCCTTTACTTCTGTTGCAGGAACACATCCAGACTATACCTGAAAAATTCCCCCTCTCTCCCCAAGAGAAGCATATTTACCTTGTGGTATCATTGAAGACATTCCAGCATCTGGCCACCCAGGAACAGATGGGTCTTGGGCCATCACTGCACATTTCCTTAGCTGCACTGGGCTCTCAAAACTTACTCTGAAGTTCTTGCCCCGTGCCTACTTGCAGTGAATCACTGGCTGAAGCTTGAAGGATGGGTGGAGTATTCGGTAGAAATGTGGAGGAGGAGGAATTACGGTAAAGAAATAACGTGGGCTAAAATATGGAGAAAGAAAGAGTACAAGGTGCATTTCTGTGGAGGCTCGGGGGCAGCTGGCAGGCCAAGGTTGGCAAACCTCTCAGACCTACAAGAGTTTAATGTTCAAGTGGCGAATTAGCGCAAAATGGAATAGAAGGGTAGGTTTAGCAGGGCCTCCATCTCCTAGTTAAAAACATTTTTTTCATTCTCCAAGTAGTGAGATGGCGTTTGCTTTGGTACTTTGCACAAAGTACGTATTAGGGACTGGAACTGAATCACTTCATTTTAGATTTGGGAAGGAAGGAGTGAATGAATGAATATACCACCCAGAATATTAAACATTCCAAATTTGCACGGTGGTGTCATCTCATATTTGCCTGACGTCGGAATTGTTCCAGAACATTCACCCCTTTTGTCTCTTATCCTCACTGCTCTGACCTCACGGTTGGTCATGAAAACCGTGTCTGGGTGTTGCAGGAGGGACATGACAGGGCCCCTGACACTGTTCCCAGTGTGTGGAGGAGGTGGGGTGACTTGGGGGTTAGGGACACAGTTGGGAACGGAGGTCCTGTCTCCCGGCACACTTCTCTGGCTTCCAGCCACTAAACCACACAGCTCTCCCAAACAGCTGACCTTGCTCACATGGAATGTCATCAGAAAGAAGGTAAAATGCAACGTTGGACAAACACCCTACAGTTTTGCTCTCTGCCTAAACTTCCAGCCACCGAGCTCCTGTCAGGATGTGATAAAGTCATTTTACGCAGCTGTTGGTTTTAGTTTGGTTCCCTCCTGACTTGCAGTTGATAGAAGTCTTATCTCACAAAAGCCAACTCTTATAAGGATACACCCCACCTATGAAATGCTTTCAATAGTTTCCAAGTCAGAAAAGGAAATTTCCTAAGTGCTACAGTTTTCTGGCATTGTGATGACCATGAAAACTGATAGATAATGTATTTGTGGAAGTTCTGCCCAGCTCATTTGTGGTAAAACTGGGAAAAAAACACATCTGCTGGCTTCCAACTCAATGTCCTTCTGCCAGGCTTCTTTGTTTTCTACAGAACGAACGTACAAACAGAGCTCTTGCCTATTCCAAAAGATGTTTGGAGAAGGCTATTGCCACGAAGCAATACTTTAAAAGAAATACTCAGTTTTGCCCTTGAACCAAAGGATTGACAAACTCAATTTGGGCCAACTTGTGATAATATAGTTAGATGTCCCTCTTGTCTCTTGTTATTCATTTCTCTTTTTTGGAAAGGTTTTAGTAAGCCAAGGTAGCCAGTTACAATTTAGAAAAATTGAACTTCCTAAAGGATAAAGTTGTTGATGGGATAACATTTGAGCTTAGTGTTTTGAATAGCCCTCAAAATTTTGTGCAGTCTCTGGTTAATAGCTCTTAAAGAAGGACACAGCATGTCCACTGATGCAATTAGTGGGCCAGATGTCAAACACAATGACCCAGTTTCTGCTCACCTGCAGAGTGGCTTGCTTTGGCAGTTCCCAGCAGCCAATGGGTCGCACCTCTGCCTTCCTTAACTTAGTAGAGAACAGCTCCTCCCTGAGTCTGCCTTGGAGCTGCTATGGCTTAGGACAGTGGTTTCCCTCATGGAACCCTGAACTTTATAGCCTGGTTCTGTGCTGCCCAGCTTCTAGTCACCCTTATTGCTCCAAACTATTGCTGAGCCAGAGAGTAAGAGAGAGAAAAACCAGCCTATAATCCCAGCCATTGTGCATTCTTCAGCCTGGATAGATAGAAAGCAAGGGATATTTCTGTTCATTGTCCCAGGGCAAAAGGAGATCAGGATTCTGGTCCTGGCTTTGCCACTACTTGGTTGGGGATCTGAGTAAGTCACTGAACTTTTTTGGGCCTCAGTGTCTCGTTTCTAATATGAGAGTGAAGGAACAGATGTCCTTTAAGGTGCTTCATTATTCCAAAATCATAGACATTCATATGTCTGAGATGGTAATATTCATAATCAACATGTATATTTACTACATAATAGGCATTTTCTCTTCAAAACAATTACCTGAGAGCATATTATTATATATTAATCATCATGTATAGAGGAGAAAAACAAAGATCAGAAACATGGCCTAATTTGCCTAAGATCACGCAGCTGATAGATGGTGGAGCTGGGGTTTGAATTCCCATCTACTTGACTGCAGAACTGTCTGCCAAGGTCTACCATAATCTATGCAAAATATAAAGAATGAGGACACCAAATAAATTTCATTAAGAGAAGATGAAATTCTCACCAAATTAGGCAACTAACTCTCAAGCAAGCCTTCCCTTGCAGCAAATCAGGGCTAACTGAAAAGATGCAAAAATAATAATTCACCTTGTGCAGAAGCTGAGGGTAGGAGGGTTATTCCTCTAACATACAGTGACAGAGTGACTTGTAGTGTCAGATCCAGGTTACGGAAGGCCAGATGTTTCTGGTTGGTAGCAATTTGTTAACCGAAATCTCACTTTTTCCAGTGAAGCATCTTCCAGTCCAGTTACTCTTTGCTTATCATAAATCCTCAGAACTAAAGGAGATTTCACATACTTTAGAGGTGTCAGCTTTATTTTAAGATATTGGCATTTCTGTAGCTAAACTCCCTATACGTATTAGGTTAGGGGTTAAAGGAAGTTAGACTGGATGAGAAAAATTCTAATTAAAAATGAAAACTTTACCCCAAAGTTCTCACACCACCGAGACTTCCTGTCACTGGCTGGACAACCATGAATAGGAACAGTAGAGATTAGATCAGCATACTCACTCTTGACTGCACGTTAGAATCATCTGTGGTACCCAGACATTGGAGTCTAATGTGTTGCCTGCAGCAAGAACCATTGTCCCAGTCTACATAAACATGTAGAAACTTCATTTTCTTAATCTTTAAGATCTTTTCTTACATTTTCAAAGGTTCTTATGTCACCCTTACCTTGTGTTGCACAGATTCATAAAATGATTGGATATTAGCCTGATTTGCTTGAGAAAGAATACCATTCACACTTTTCCATATTAAATGATGGTATTTCTTGGGCTTTTGCGTTAGGAAACCCCATCTCCCCGACATTTGATTTCACTGTAATGCACTTCCCAAGGGTAAGTTCCTCAGTGTGTGAAACAGACAAAGTGGAATGGCTCTGGTGGAAACCTGGGTTCCAGGCCTGGAGCCTCATACCCCATGTCCACAGCCACCTGGGAGCTTCCCCAAGGAACTCCACAGGCACTCAGCTGGAAAATCCTCAGTCTAAAACTGAGTTTTTAAATTTTAGGTTGGGATCCCTTAGTGTAAGAGTTGGTAAACATTCTTCGGTAAAGGGGTAAAGAAAAAACATTTTAGGCTTTGCAGGTCAGTCTCTGTTACAGCTCTATAGTTCTGTTGTTACAGGGCAAAAGCAGCCACTGACAATATATCAGCCAATGTATAAATGAGTGAGTACAGCTGTGTTCCAGTAATTATTTATGGACACTCAGATTAAAATTTCATATAATATCCACATGTCACAAAATATTCTTTTGGTTTTTTTAAGCACTTAAGAATGTAAAAATCATTCTTAATTTTCAGGCTATACAAAAGCAGGTAGTGGGTTGGATTTGGCTCATGGGCTATAGTTTGTTGGCCCCGGCATTAGTGTATTTGGAATCTCTCGATGTGGAACTCAGTCATCAGTACTTTTTAGAGTCCCTCAAATGATTCCAACATGTAGTCAAGATAGTGAATTCCTGCTATAAGGGGCCATGAAATCAGTTTACTCAGTTGTCACTGGCATTAAAAAAATTAAATTGTATAAAATAGAAGACAGTACGTGAAAGTACATCACACATTGTAAGGACAGTTATGATTTTGTGAAAGTTTCTTTCATACATATATATGTTTATGTGTTTGTCTCTGTGTACAATGAGTTGCAATGTACATTCACTATGTGTTAATCGTCCTTGAATATGTCTTGTTGATAGATACACCTGGCTATACCCTATCTGAATACCTGGCCTCCAGAGGGGCTAAGGGAGTCAATAGCCCTTGTCACAATTGAAATCTACTTAAGGCACCCACAAGCTATTGGCCAGTTAGCTTCATACTCCAACAGCCTTATCCGGCTTATATAAGGTCTATAAAAGCAGTTAGAGTTTCTATGTGTGCTGTACCATTAAAATGGTACATTGCTGAATTGCTTGACAAGATATTTTGAGATCTGTACCTGACAGAACAGGGAGGGTACCAAGAGGCAAATTTGTGCCGTGTTTCTCCTGGTAAGACGCAATGTCATTGCCGCGATCCATCTTCCCAGTTGCCTTCAACAGATGCACTATGTTCACATTTTGTGCTTTGGGTTTATTTCCTTTCCTTTCAATTTTTAAATATCATCATGACAGAGAAATAAGTGGCGATATCAAAGGGAGAGCCCTGGATAAAAAGTTATCTAGTCCAGATAAAAAGGAGCAGAAGGTTAACATCATAGTCATAAAATTAGGGTTCATTAGCTGCACCAAAAGGAGAAGACAGACTACCAGCCTTCACTATAGGCTTCATTTTAGTGAAAGCACGAGCAGAACACTGAGTGACAATGCCGCAAGAGTAAGGAAGGGCCAAGCTCGGAACATCAATGTGTATGACAAATAAGGCAATATCATATTTGGATTAAATGCACAGACTCTAGAGCCTGAATACCTGGGTTCAAACTAATTTCACTAACTACTGGCTGAGACCTTGGGCAGCTGATTTAATCACTCTGTACCTTTGTTTCATAATTTATGAAATGGGGATAATAATTGTCTATCATATGGAGTTATTGACTAAGATAAATGAGTTAAATATATACATATATATTTATATAAATGTTTACAAAAACAGAAAAACTGATCTTAAAATTCATATGGAATTGCTAGGGACCCCAAATAGCCAAAATCATCTTGAAAAAGTACAAAGATGGATGACTTACATTTCACAATTTCAAAACTTACTACAAAGCAACAGTAATCAAAACAGTGTGGCGCTGCTCTAAGGATCAATGGAATAGAATCGAGAGTCTAGAAATAAACTCATATATCTGTGATAATTGATTTTCAGCAAGGGTGCCCAGACCATTAAAAGGGGAAAGATCTAAAATATCAAGGGAGATAAGGCTGTAGACAAGCTGAGGCCAGAACTCTACTCCTGCATTTTATACTGGGGGTTGGTATGGTGCTTGGGGACTGAAGGAAGAATGTACAATGTTTTGTGACTTGGGGCTTGCAGTGTTTTTGGAGTCATTTACTTTACTGAAACAGACATGAGTCAGAACACTGCCTGACTCCTAAGATGTGGTAGGAGTCTCTCAGTGAATAAAGCACCCCAAGGTTCTATATACTGCCACTTTCCAGATACTCTTAGCTAATAAAGTGTGGCAGCTGGGGCCTTGGAGATGAGTTATTGTATCATAACAGAAACAAGCCCTGTAAAAAACAGAAAATGGACCTTTTCCAAAGAAGACATACATATGGACAACAGGCACATGAAAAGATGCTCAACATTGCTAAACATCAGAGAAATGCAAATCAAAACCACAATGAAATATCACCTCACACCTGTCAGAATGGCTATCATCAAAAAATCTACAAATAACAAAATGTTGGCAAGGATGTGGAGAAAAAGGAACCCTTGTACACTGCTGGTGGGAATGTAAATTGGTGCAGCCATTATGGAAAACAGTATGGAGATTCCTCCAAAAACTAAAAATAGAACCACCGTATGATCCGGCAATTCCACTCCTGGGTATATATAGAAAGAAAATGAAAACACTAGTTTCAAAAAATATATGAATTCCAATGTTCATAGCAGCACTATTTACAATAGCCAAGATATGGAGGCAACCTAAGTGTCCATCAAGAGATGAATGAGTAAAGAAGATGCAGTACACACACACACACACACAGGAATATTAGTCATAAAAAAGAATGAAACTCTGCCATTTGCAACAACATGGATGGACCTAAAAGGTATTATACTTGTGAAATAAATCAGAGAAGGACAAATATTATATGTTATCACTTATAATGTGGAATCTAAAAAATAAAACGAATGACTATAACAAAACAGAAATAGAGTCACAGATATAGAGAACAAACTAGTGGTTACCAGTGGGGAGAGGGAATGGAGTAGGGGCAAAATAGAGGTAGGGGATTAAGAGGTACAAACTACTATGTATAAAATAAATAAGCTACAAGAATATATTGTACAGCACAGGGAATATAGTCAATATTTTATAATAGATTTAAATGGAGTATAATCTATAAAAATATTGAATCACTACGTTGCACACTTGAAACTAATATGATACTGTAAATCAACTATATTTCAATTTAAAAAAAAAACAGAAAATGGGAAAATAGTAACCATGGGTTATCTCATACGTTTACTGTCAATTCTTGCTCTTTTGTCTGTCAGATCCCTGAAATCAATTTCAGTATACATCACAACCAAGTTTATTTCAGTAGTAATAAGCACGATGAAATGAATATGCTGGTGTCTAGGTTTTCCTCTGTTAATGTTTGTCAGCATTGCTTAATGATAGAGACATCTTAGAAAGCAAAGATTGTGTGTGTTCAGTTTAATTTAAAAAGTTTTTTAAAACTTTTCCTAATTATATTTGATGATTCTTTTCACAGAGAATTTAGAAAGTATGAAAAAGCAGAAAAAAATGACCTCCAATCCCAACACCCAGAGATAACCCTGGAATATTTCTTTTCAGTATTGTTGCTTTAGTTTTAATTTAGTTCATTTATCACAGAAAACTACACAGAAAGTTACTTATTAAATATATAGATATGATAATAATGGCTGGAAATCTATTGCCCGTCTGCTTTTGTTGGTAACTTACCTGATGTTGTAGTTGTAACACCTATTTCTGGAGTAGTTGTGGCGACAGCTTTAGTAAAAATATAACCTATAAAGACATTTGAGAAAATTATTTAAAATGTGCTTCCCCAATAGGTTCATAGATGTTTTCGGTCATCCTCTACAGACCAAAGTAAAAAGAAATTCATCACAAGAATGTTAAATTCAACTTTCCAACTTAAAATCAGTGTAAGTCAATTTTGAGATACTGTCTTTTCTTCCCCCTCTTAGAAATCCTTCTCCAGGAGTTCATAGTGAGAGTGTTCATTTCTTTCTAAAAATTTCGCATCAAACTAGAGATTTATAGATTTGGTAGCTAGCCTAACAGATCATCTCAGGCTGACCTTTGAGGTATCACTGAAGTTTGGAGATGAAAGGGATTTTAGATGCCATCTAGTCTGTGTTTTATTTAAGAGGCAGGAGAAAACTGAGGCCCATGGGGGTCAATTGATTCTCCACAGTTAAACTAACCTGCAGCAAAATTCTGGTCATTTGTCATTTCTGCAACTATTATTAATTGAGTGCCTACTGTGTGCCTAGCAGTGTGGAGGATGCATAAAGGAAGCACAGGTTTGACTTTTAAGAAATTTAGAGTGCTGTTGTCCCTGAAACCCAGTTCGGAACTCATTCCCATAACAATTAAATGGAGAGAAAGGGTCTCCTCTTGGATCACTGAAGAAAAAGGAGAAGCCTTGTTTCTTTGCTTAGTCATTCTAATGGTGTGTCTGCAGGCATGTGTGGTAAGGTGCACATGGCTAATCATGGTCCAGGGACACAGAGCTCTCTCCAAAGGCTTCTTAGCATCAGGACCCGATTTTCAAATCAAAGCTTTGGCTTTTCCTTGAACACACTATGTCTTCTCCTGCCTTAGAACTTTCGCCCTTCGTGACTCCTCCACCTCCGGTGCCCTTCCCCAGATTTTGCAAGGTTGGCCTCTTCTCATTGTTCAGCTCTCATCAGAAATGTTACGAACTCAGAGAAATATTTCCTGCTCCTCTTCTCTACATCAGCCTTCTGCACTGTGTTCATCACCTTCCCTGGTTTAATTCTCTGTGTGCTATTTTTCACTGTCTTTTCTTCTTTTAATAATTTACTTGTTCTGCTGAATGTCTGTATCCCCCTCCCCATCTGCCCCCACCCGCCCTGGACTCCAACTCTGGGAGCTCATTTATCTCCCTGCTGTGGCCTCGGTGTTTGTCATCTGACACGTAATTACTGAATGAACAAATGAGTGAATGAATTCAGGGATTGGGAATAAAATAATTTCAAAAAAACTTACTCTCTATTAGGAGGATGACATCTGATACTCTTAGAATTAGAAGTTTTGACTTTACCCTTAAGATTACTGGAGAAGCAAATAAGTTTTTTTTTCCTCATTTCCTCACACTTTTCACATTCTCCTCTTCAACTAATGAATAAGAGGGGGAAATTTTTTCCAGTGTCTTTCTATTATTCTATAAAGTCGTCACATCAAGAGAGTTTCTTTGGAGCAGCGGTCCCCAACCTTTTTGGCACCAGGGACCGGTTTCATGGAAGACCATTTTTCCATGGACCAGGGGATGGGGGTTGGGGGGGATGGTTCAGGCGGTAATGCGAGCCATGGGGAGTGGCTATAAATACAGATGAAGCTTCGCTCCCTTGCCCGCCGCTCACCTCCTGCTGTGCGGTCCGGTTCCTAACAGGCTGGTTGGGGATCCCTGCTTTGGAGGGTTCCAGAAGATGCAAAGATGATGACAGCCTTGACCCTGGAGACCAAGGCAGCCTTTGGAGTCACTTGAACTTGCTGACCTCCTGAAGCCTCATTTAAGGCCTTACTGCACTACCTGCTTGAGCACTGGTGAAATGAATTTCTTACTTTTCCAGGAATCCTTTCCACATATTCCGCCCCACCCCTCCCCCAAATGGGTAATGTGTCTAATTCGATTGAGTAACCCCACTTTGCCCTCTGGAACCACGCAATGAATACCTCTTGTCTCTTCTGTGTAAGAGCTCTACAAATGTCTGAATATATTTAAATATTCTGCCACATTCCTTCCACGTGTTTTCTTTTCTTCAAGCTAAATGTTTTCATTCCTTGCCACTTAAAAAAAACTAGAGCAACTTTGTTAATCTTCTGTTTTCCTGGAATTTTCCCATTCTCCATCACTTCTCAGAAATCCCCATCCCATACCCAGGTTTGTTTCCTAGTTTATAACTATTATCATAGCTAAATACTTATTTACTCCTTTACTATG
Source organism: Lagenorhynchus albirostris (assembly GCF_949774975.1). Lineage (NCBI taxonomy): Eukaryota > Metazoa > Chordata > Mammalia > Artiodactyla > Delphinidae > Lagenorhynchus > Lagenorhynchus albirostris. The sequence goes on from NC_083098.1 coordinate 24,298,909, forward strand.
TGCCAGGCACTGGAGTAAGGACATTACAGTAATTAGTTTGTTTAGTCCTTAGGTGCTTACTAGGAGGCAGGTACCAACATTGTCTGCATTTTACAGACATGGATGCTGAGGCCAAGAGAGGGAAAGTAATTTGCTTAATTTCCCCAGCTTTCAGATGTGAAGCCAGGTTTGAACCTAGTTCTGTCTTTCATGCCCGTGCTTTAACCATGACACTACTCTATCCCCTGATGTATCTTAGAAAATGCTGGATCCCTTCCCCATCTCCTAGAGCGCCTGGTAGATCCTTGATGCTGCTGTAACTCGAGTTACAACCACGTTTGAGGGGCTAAACACATTTCAAGTCATTGCCTGCTCCTTATCTATGTGCCGGGCACCAGTATTTCTGACACATAAACACTCCATTTGAGAAGACATTAACCATTAACACTCTCGGGAAGGGGCCAAAAGTAATGATAATTTGATACCACTTCATAATATGCCTATGTTATTTCTGTTTTTAATGAATGGATTTCGATTTCTCCCCAAACCACCCATAACCCCTTAGCCAATAAGAGTTCTTTCTTTTTTTGTTTTTTCCACCTTACACCTCAGTAATGGACCACAATGTGAGAAATAACTCCCCCATGGATTCAGGGTTCATGCTTGTGGCTTGTACATTTTTGGCAGGAGAAGGACGAAATCATAATTTTTTGGAAGACTTTTTTGAAAACTGAAGACCGTATATCCACTACCACCTTCACAAATGACTTTCTAACTTAGAAGTTAAACTTGTGAAAACGCCAGTAAAGCAACACATTCTTTCACACAGAGATGTTTCTCAGTGTATTTGGTAAAATTCTTTTAATTCTGGCTAGGCATAGGATTGAAGCATGCTTCACATCCTGGAACTGTGCTGTGATCCAGTCACAGTTACTGGGCCCCCTGGAGCCATTTCTTCCACGGAGTTCCAATAAGAATCCATCCTCCAGACTGGGATCTGAGGTACTACTCGTTTAGGTATTCGTTTAAGTCAGATAGGACTAAAATGGGATAGTTTATCTTTGCATGTATAATCCTATATCCCATGTAACAGCACCCTGCGAAAAAAAAATTCCACTTACCTGACAATAGTAGCACAAAGATCAGTTTTCCGTACATCCTGAGATCATGAGCTCGCTTGCCAAGGTCAGTGCAAGAAATCCGCCAAGGAAGACTGGTGTGACATCTGTGGCCTCAGGCTGCACTCTGTTATCTTTCAGGCCCACCTTCTCCAGGCATTGGGTGATAGGCCGGGTGGCATTTTTAAATGATGCAAAGTTGTGAACCGTCTATCCGTAAAGATACGTGGTTATCTGCTTAACCAGGATTATTAAAGTGTTCAGTCAAATCTTCACTTTAGGGAACTGGCAGCTACATGTTAACTTTACTTTGCATAAATTCAGTGGGCTTGGTAAGGTAGTAGCAGTCAAGAGCCACCCAATTGGACAAACAAGAATTAGACTGTGAAGGCCTGAGACTAGGGTCTGAGCCAGGCTGAGGTCACTATAATAGAGCTAGGAACATTCTCATTTTTAATGTGGAGTTTCTTGTGGGCCAGGGAGAAAATGACTTCTTACACAAAATAAATGTATTGGAGAACTGGAATTACCACTGGAGTGCTCTGAGGTTTGAAAAAACTCTCCAACCCATGCGAGTCATACAGCAATGTAAGAATACATGCGATGCAAGAAATCTTTAATTCAAAATAGAGTTTGAATGGAAGAGCTAGGGCCCACACAGAACCAGCGAGGTGAGTTTCCCTCCAAACACATCTCACTAAGGAAGCATAAATGGATGACGAGACAAGAAATGTGAAGTATGGCCATCCGAGGAAGGTCAGTTTTAAAGGGAGTTGGAATTAGATCTGAAACAGCTCAGAAGGTGTTTGGGTACTCTACCTCAAACACCTCACTTCCTCTAAGAGTCCGTGCATATCTTTCCTGCTTGGCCCAGAAAATCAATTTGCTAAGTCAGCAACTTGTTAAATAGATTCTATTTTTACCCAAAGATGGTTTTAAAACAATATTTATGAAACTGATATTTGCAGCTTCAGGAAACTGAGCCACCGAGAAAAATATTTACTGGGGAAAAGGTGGAGATAAATATCTGTTAACATCTCAGTCTCCCTGAGACTGAGGGATAGAAGGGGAGCTGAGATGCAGACATGGAGGAGGCTGAGGGGCACAGAGTGGCACTCGGAGGGACAGTGCAAAATTTGAAAGCCCTGGAATCCTGGAGCCCCTCTGAAGGCCCCACCGATGAATGAAAGACAATTGCAGCAAAATTTACAAATAATTCATAGTAACCAATATTTAGCAAACCAATGACTGGCTTAAATTCAGTATTTGCTGCGGGGGGGAATATCAGGTTGGGTTGCAGAAGTTGTTCTCAACAGAGAGCCAAGTAAAGGAGTTTTTTTGGATATTAATATGAGCAATAAAGATTATTTCACATGACTTTATATTTTTAAGGGGAAAGCAATTAGCATGAGCCTTGAAAATGCTATGTCTCTTTGAAAATCGGTAAATAAATTAGTTACTATCCTCACAAGGGACTATTAGGCAGCCGTTAAAATCATGTTTTCAAAAATATTTGATATGGAGACTTGGGATAAAATAGGTAAGTGGAAAACAGCAAGCTCGGAAATTGTATATGCAGAAATAAAATCCTGTTTGATTCTTTTTTCCTCTGTGCTGTGTTACTTCTGCCTGGAACATGCTTATGCGCTTCTCACATGACATACTTCTATTCTGCTTAGGATCTCGATTTTATAGTTCTTCTTCCAGGAAGTCTTCCCTGACTTCCAACATCTGCGTCAGGGGTCCGTCCCTGCTCTGTACTCATACTGTACCCTCTTCCTCCCTTTTTACAGGACTTACCATATTGTGTTGCAATCATTTTTGTGTCCCCAGTGGACTATACATTCTAAGCAGGCATGCCCTGCCTGTGGCTATCTTATTTACCACTGAGTGTTTGGGGCACAGTTGATAGTAAATACTTGTCAAATCAATAAATGACAAATGAATATTGCAGTGCAGAAGAAAGTAACTTCTCTCAGGCAGTCTTGGGGAGCAGAAGCTGCTCTCTATATGTACACATAAATATATACATATGTATACATATATATAAAAAGATAGATGATAGATAGATATTCCCTATATCATACCTTAGCTTCAGGTTTCCCCCTGTGTGGAGGTCCCTAATAAGACAGGAAGGAGAAAAGGAAACTCAGCCTAAAATCCAATTTCTTACCTTCTTCAGCCTGGACTGATTGGCCTCCTTTTCTTCATGAGACCTCGTGCTTTCCTGGAAAATCACTTCATTCATCAGTCTTGAAGCTCCTGCAGTACTTACACACACTGGTTCATTTGTTATCCTGCACGACCCCTTTTCTTGTATCTGTAGGTCCTGTGATCTTTGTTCTAGTTCCAGCATCCGGCAGAACACCCTACAGAGGCTGAGGGGCAGTCAGGAAATGGTCCTCAGTACTGGCAACCGGATGACATATGTAGCCCCCTACATGAACCTGAGGCCACAGGACAGGAATGGATGCTTTGCTCTTGGTCACTTGAAAGGATTAGATAGCTCCTAAAGACATGAGGAGTGAGAAATGACCTTGGATCAAGGATGGGTCTGCAGCTTCCTTCAGGCAGACACGTTGACCCTATGTGATCTGATTAAAGATAGACAAAAGCTGTGGGGCTTTCAGTGAAGTAACTGGAGGTCAGACCCAGCATTACACCACAGGGTGTGTGGAAGCAGAACTGTATGGTGCCCTCTAGTGGTGCATCCGCATAATGGAAGGAAAAATGTGAAATCTGAAAATGAAACAGAAAAAAACACAGGACGTCACCTTACGCTTTTCCCTTTCGGGCATTTCCCCAATTTTCTTTATATTCTTACTGAGACACATGTGCAGGATCACCAACAAATCCTACCTGTGAGATATTTCGTGGAAAGGTGTCAGAGAAACCTACCTATCTTTTGAGAATTTTGAGTTTATACCTTCAAACATGGAAACCTTTTCCCATTTGTAGGTACATTATGTCTGTGGGCTATTTTTTCGTGTTGTCATTAGTCAAGGAGAAAGATGAATTATAATGTTGCAAACGAGGAAAGTCAAACTGGATCTATTAAGCTAGCTCAGACTTGCTTCATGACAAGGAACTGTTACTTTTTGTCAATTACTTCTCCTATTTCAGGATCACATGATTCCTGAAGATGGTTGTAGGCTAGTCTGTTCTGCCTGTGGAGAAGTCGGCTTTTTATGAAGGCTGAGGAAAGTTGAGACACGGTGCTTGCACTGTTGGCCTCTTGGTATCTTGTCACCTTACGAATCTCCAGCCTGCTTTGCCAGGGTTGTTCAACTTCTTTCCTCGACCTTGTTTTCTCTTATCATTTCAAAATTAAAATAAAACAAACACAAATTTAGACAAATCTGACACTCAAAATAACCCTGTTACAGAGGCAGAACAGATGTTATCATTCTTCTCTTACACATCAGAAAACTAAGGGGTGGATAAGAAATTGCAAATGTATCCTTGATTTGATTTGACCCTAAGGGTTTTTTAAAACATATTGATTTAGTTGCCAATATTTATTTATTTATTTTTAACATCTTTATTGGAGTATAATTGCTGTACAATGTTGTGTTAGTTTTTGCTGTATAATAAAATGAATCAGCTCAATGTATATATATATCTCCATATCCCCTCCCTCTTGCGTCTCCCTCCCACCCTCCCTATCCCACCCCTCTAGGTGGTCACAAAACACTAAGCCTATCTCCCTGTGCTATGTGGCTGCTTCCCACTAGCTATCTGTTTTACATTTGGTAGTGTATATATGTCCATACCACTCTCTCACTTTGTTCCAGCTTCCCCCTCCCCCTCCCCATGTCCTCAAGTCCATCCTCTACATCTGCGTATTTATTCCTGTCCTGCCTCTAGGTTCATCAGAACCACTTTTTTTTTTTTAGATTCCATATATATGTGTTAGCATACAGTACTTGTGTTTCTCTTTCTGACTTACTTCACTTTGTATGACAGACTCTAGGTCCATCCACCTCACTACAAATAATTCAATTTCATTTCTTTTATGGCTGAGTAATATTCCATTGTATATATGTGCCAAATCTTCTTTATCCATTCATCTGTTGATGGACACCTAGGTTGCTTCCATGTCCTGGCTATTGTAAATGGAGCTGCAATGAACTTTGTGGTACATGACTCCTTTTGTATTATGGTTTTCTCAGGGTATGTGCCGAGTAGTGGGATTGCTGGGTCATATGGTAGTTCTATTTTTAGTTTTTTAAGGAACCTCCATACTGTTCTCCATACTGACTGTATCAATTTACACTCCCACCAACAGTGCAAGAGGGTTCCCTTTTCTCTACAACTTCTCCAACATTTATTGTTTGTAGATTTTTTGATGGCCATTATGACTGTTGTGTGGTGATACCTCATTGTAGTTTTGATTTGCATTTCTCCAATGATGAGTGGTGTTGAGCCTCCTTTCATGTGTTTGTTGGCAATCTGTATATCTTCTTTGGAGAAATGTCTATTTAGGTCTACTGCCCATTTTTGGATGGGGTTGTACGTTTTTTTGATATTGAGCTGCATGAGATGCTTGTATACTTTGGAGATTAATCCTTCGTCATTGCTTCATTTACAAATATTTTCTCCCATTCTGAGGGTTGTCTTTTCGTCTTGTTTATGGTTTCCTTTGCTGTGCAAAAGCTTTTAAGTTTCATTAGGTCCCATTTGTTTATTTTTGTTTTTATTTCCATTCCTCTAGTAGGTGGGTCAAAAACAATCCTGCTGTGATTTATTTCATAGAGTGTTCTGCCTATGTTCGCCTCTAAGAGTTTTATAGTGGCTGGTCTTACATTTAGGTCTTTAATCCATTTGGAGTTTATTTTTATGTATGGTGTTAGGAAGTGTTCTACTTTCATTCTTTTACATGTAGCTGTCCAGTTTTCCCAGCAACACTTATTGAAGAGGCTGTCTTTTCTCCATTGAATATTTTTGCCTCCTTTATCAAACATAAGGTGACCATATGTGCATGGTTTTATCTCTGGGCTTTCTATCCTGTTCCATTGATCTATATTTCTGTTTTTGTGCCAGTACCATACTCTCTTGATTACTGTAGCTTTGTAGTATAGTCTGAAGTCAGGGAGCCTGATTCCTCCAGTTCCATTTTTGTTTCTCAAGATTGCTTTGGCTATTCAGGGTCTTTTGTGTTTCCATAAAAATTGTGAAATTTTTGTTCTAGTTCTGTGAAAAATGCCATTGGTAGTTTGATAGGGATTGCACTGAATCTGTAGATTGCTTTTGGTAGTATAGTCATTTTCACAATGTTGATTCTTCCAATCCAAGAACATGATCTATCTCTCCATCTGTTTGTATCATCTTTAATTTCTTTCATTAGTGTCTTATAGTTTTCTGCATATAGGTCTTTTGTCTCCGTAGGTAGGTTTATTCCTAGGTATTTTATTCTTTTTCTTGCAATGGTAAATGGGAGTGTTTCCATAATTTCTCTTTCAGATTTTTCATCATTAGTGTATAGGAATGCAAGAGATTTCTGTGCATTAATTTTGTATCCTGCAACTTTACCAAATTCATTGATTAGCTCTAGTAGTTTTCTGGTAGCATCTTTAGAATTCTCTATGTATAGTATCATGTCATCTGCAAACAGTGACAGTTTTACTTCTTCTCTTCCAATTTGGATTCCTTTTATCTCCTTTTCTTCTCTGATTGCTGTGGCTAAAACTTCCAAAACTATGTTAAATAATAATGGTAAGGGTAAGCATCCTTGTCTTGTTGCTGATTGTAGAGGAAATGGTTTCACTTTTTCACCATTGAGAACAGTGTTGGCTGTGGGTTTGTCATATATGGCCTTCAGTATGTTGAGGTAAGTTCTTTCTATGCCTACTTTCTGGAGGGTTTTTATCATAAACGGGTGTTGAATTTTGTTGAAAGCTTTCTCTGCATCTATTGAGATGATCATATGGTTTTTATCCTTCAGTTTGTTAATATGGTGTATCACATTGATTGATTTGCATATATTGAAGAATCCTTGCATTCCTGGGATAAACCCCACTTGATCATAGTGTATGATCCTTTTATGTGCTGTTGGATTCTGTTTGCTAGTATTTTGTTGAGGATTTTTGCATCTATGTTCATCAGTGATATTGGCCTGTAGTTTTCTTTCTTTGTGACATCTTTGTCTGGTTTTGGTGTCAGGGTGATGGTGGGTTTGTAGAATGAGTTTGAGAGTGTTCCTCCCTCTGCTATATTTTGGAAGAGTTTGAGAAGGATAGGTGTTAGCTCTTCTCTAAATGTTTGATAGAATTTGCCTGTGAAGCCGTCTGGTCCTGGGCTTTTGTTTGTTAGAAGCTTTTTTTTTTTTTTTTTTTTTTTTTTTTCAATATTTCAATATTGTTTTTTTTTTTTTTAACATCTTTATTGGAGTATAATTGCTTTACAATGGTATGTTAGCTTCAGCTTCACAACAAAATGAATCAGTTATATACATACATATATTCCCATATCTCTTCCCGCTTGCGTCTCCCTCCCTCCCACCCTCCCTATCCCACCCCTCCAGGCGGTCACAAAGCACCGAGCTGATCTCCCTGTGCTATGCGGCTGCTTCCCACTAGCTATTTACCTTACGTTTGGTAGTGTATATATGTCCATGCCTCTTTATCGCTTTGTCACCGTTTACCCTTCCCCCTCCCCATAACCTCAAGTCCATTCTCTAGTAAGTCTGTGTCTTTATTCCTGTTTCACCCCTAGGTTTTTCATGACATTTTTTTTTTTAAATTCCATATATATGTGTTAGCATACGGTATTTGTCTCTCTCTTTCTGACTTACTTCACTCTGTATGACAGACTCTAGGTCTATCCACCTCATTACAAATAGCTCAATTTCGTCTCTTTTTATGGCTGAGTAATATTCCATTGTATATATGTGCCACATCTTCTTTATCCATTCATCCGATGATGGACACTTAGGTTGTTTCCATCTCCGGGCTATTGTAAATAGAGCTGCAATGAACATTTTGGTACATGACTCTTTTTGAATTATGGTTTTCTCAGGGTATATGCCCAGTAGTGGGATTGCTGGGTCATATGGTAGTTCTATTTGTAGCTTTTTAAGGAACCTCCATACTGTTCTCCACAGTGGCTGTATCAATTTACATTCCCACCAACAGTGTAAGAGGGTTCCCTTTTCTCCACACCCTCTCCAGCATTTATTGTTTCTAGATTTTTTGATGATGGCCATTCTGACTGGTGTGAGATGATATCTCATTGTAGTTTTGATTTGCATTTCTCTCATGATTAGTGATGTTGAGCATTCTTTCATGTGTTTGTTGGCACTCTGTATATCTTCTTTGGAGAAATGTCTATTTAGGTCTTCTGCCCATTTTTGGATTGGGTTGTTTGTTTTTTTGTTATTATGCTGCATGAGCTGCTTATAAATTTTGGAGATCAATCCTTTGTCAGTTGCTTCATTTGCAAATATTTTCTCCCATTCTGAGGGTTGTCTTTTGGTCTTCTTTATGGTTTCCTTTGCTGCGCAAAAGCTTTTAAGTTTCATTAGGTCCCATTTGTTTACTCTTGTTTTTATTTCCATTTCTCTAGGAGGTGGGTCAAAAAGGACCTTGCTGTGATTTATGTCATAGAGTGTTCTGCCTATGTTTTCCTCTAAGAGTTTGATAGTTTCTGGCCTTACATTTAGGTCTTTAATCCATTTTGAGCTTATTTTTGTGTATGGTGTTAGGGAGTGATCTAATTTCATACCTTTACATGTAGCTGTCCAGTTTTCCCAGCACCACTTATTGAATAGGCTGTCCTTTCTCCACTGTACATTTCTGCCTCCTTTGTCAAAGATAAGGTGACCATATGTGCGTGGGTTTATCTCTGGGCTTTCTATCCTGTTCCATTGATCTATCTTTCTGTTTTTGTGCCAGTACCATACCGTCTTGATAACTGTAGCTTTGTAGTATAGTCTGAAGTCTGGGAGCCTGATTCCTCCAGTTCCTTCTTTCGTTCTCAAAATTGCTTTGGCTATTCGGGGTCTTTTGTGTTTCCATACAAATTGCAAAATTTTTTGTTCTAGTTCTGTGAAAAATGCCAGTGGTAGTTTGATAGGGATTGCATTGAATCTATAGATTGCTTTCGGTAGTAAAGTCATTTTCACAATGTTGATTCTTCCAATCCAAGAACATGGTATATCTCTCCATCTATTTGTATCGTCTTTAATTTCTTTCATCAGTGTCTTATAATTTTCTGCATACAGATCTTTTGTCTCCTTAGGTAGGTTTATTCCTAGATATTTTATTCTTTTTGTTGCAATGGTAAATGGGAGTGTTTTCTTGATTTCACTTTCAGATTTTTCATCATTAGTATATAGGAATGCCAGAGATTTCTGTGCATTAATTTTGTATCCTGCCACTTTACCAAATTCATTGATTAGCTCTAGTAGTTTTCTGGTAGCATCTTTAGGGTTCTCTATGTATAGGATCATGTCATCTGCAAACAGTGACAGCTTTACTTCTTCTTTTCCGATTTGGATTCCTTTTATTTCCTTTTCTTCTCTGATTGCTGTGGCTAAAACTTCCAAAACTATGTTGAATAAGAGTGGTGAGAGTGGGCAACCTTGTCTTGTTCCTGATCTTAGAGGAAATGCTTTCAGTTTTTCACCATTGAGGATGATGTTTGCTGTGGGCTTGTCATATATGGCCTTTATTATGTTGAGGAAAGTTCCCTCTATGCCTACTTTCTGCAGGGTTTTTATCATAAATGGGTGTTGAATTTTGTCAAAAGCTTTCTCTGCATCTATTGAGATGATCATATGGTGTTTCTCCTTCAGTTTGTTAATATGGTTTATCACATTGATAGATTTGCGTATATTGAAGAATCCTTGCATTCCTGGAATAAACCCCACTTGATCATGGTGTATGATCCTTTTAATGTGCTGTTGGATTCTGTTTGCTAGTATTTTGTTTAGGATTTTTGCATCTATGTTCATCAGTGATATTGGCCTGTAGTTTTCTTTCTTTGTGACATCCTTGTCTGGTTTTGGTATCAAGGTGATGGTGGCCTCGTAGAAGGAGTTTGGGAGTGTTCCTCCCTCTGCTATATTTTGGAAGAGTTTGAGAAGGATAGGTGTTAGCTCTTCTCTAAATGTTTGATAGAATTCGCCTGTGAAGCCATCTGGTCCTGGGCTTTTCTTTGTTGGAAGATTTTTAATCACAGTTTCAATTTCAGTGCTTGTGATTGGTCTGTTCATATTTTCTATTTCTTCCTGATTCAGTCTTGGCAGGTTGTGCATTTCCAAGAATTTGTCCATTTCTTCCAGATTGTCCATTTTATTGGCATAGAGTTGCTTGTAGTAATCTCTCATGATCTCTTTTATTTCTGCAGTGTCAGTTGTTACCTCTCCTTTTTCATTTCTAATTCTATTGATTTGAGTCTTCTCCCTTTTTTTCTTGATGAGTCTGGCTAGTGGTTTATCTATTTTGTTTATCTTCTCAAAGAACCAGCTTTTAGTTTTATTGATCTTTGCTATTGTTTCCTTCATTTCTTTTTCATTTATTTCTGATCTGATTTTTATGATTTCTTTCCTTCTGCTAGCTTTGGGGTTTTTTTGTTCTTCTTTCTCTGATTGCTTGAGGTGCAAGGTTAGGTTGTTTATTCGAGATGTTTCCTGCTTCTTAAGGTGGGCTTGTATTGCTATAAACTTCCCTCTTAGAACTGCTTTTGCTGCATCCCACAGGTTTTGGGTCGTTGTGTCTCCATTGTCGTTTGTTTCTAGGTATTTTTTGATTTCCTCTTTGATTTCTTCAGTGGTCACTTCATTATTAAGTAGTGTATTGTTTAGCCTCCATGTGTTTGTATTTTTTACAGATCTTTTCCTGTAATTGATATCTAGTCTCATGGCGTTGTGGTCAGAAAAGATACTTGATACAATTTCAATTTTCTTAAATTTACCAAGGCTTGATTTGTGACCCAAGATATGATCTATCCTGGAGAATGTTCCATGAGCACTTGAGAAAAATGTGTATTCTGTTGTTTTTGGATGGAATGTCCTATAAATATCAATTAACTCCATCTCGTTTAATGTATCATTTAAAGCTTGTGTTTCCTTATTTATTTTCATTTTGGATGATCTGTCCATTGGTGAAAGTGGGGTGTTAAAGTCCCCTACTATGAATGTGTTACTGTCGATTTCCCCTTTTATGGTTGTCAGTATTTGCCTTATGTATTGAGGTGCACCTAAGTTGGGTGCGTAAATATTTACAATTGTTATATCTTCCTCTTGGATCGATCCCTTGATCATTATGTAGTGTCCTTCTTTGTCTCTTCTAATAGTCTTTGTTTTAAAGTCTATTTTGTCTGATATGAGAATTGCTACTCCAGCTTTCTTTTGGTTTCCATTTGCATGAAATACCTTTTTCCATCCCCTTACATTCAGTCTGTATGTGTCTCTAGGTCTGAAGTGGGTCTCTTGTAGACAGCAAATATATGGGTCTTGTTTTTGTATCCATTCAGCCAATCTGTGTCTTTTGGTGGGAGCATTTAGTCCATTTACATTTAAGGTAATTATCGATATGTATGTTCCTATTCCCATTTTCTTAATTGTTTCGGGTTCATTATTGTAGGTCCTTTCCTTCTTTTGTGTTTCTTGCCTAGAGAAGTTCCTTTAGCAGTTGTTGTAGAGCTGGTTTGGTGGTGCTGAACTCTCTCAGCTTTTGCTTGTCTGTAAAGGTTTTAATTTCTCCATCAAATCTGAATGAGATCCTTGCTGGGTAAAGTAATCTTGGTTGCAGGTTTTTCTCCTTCAACACTTTCAATATGTCCTGCCACTCCCTTCTGGCTTGCAGAGTTTCTGCTGAAAGATCAGCTGTTAACCTTATGGGGATTCCCTTGTGTGTTATTTGTTGTTTTTCCCTTGCTGCTTTTAATATGTTTTCTTTGTATTTAATTTTTGACAGTTTGATTAATATGTGTCTTGGCGTATTTCTCCTTGGATTTATCCTGTATGGGACTCTCTGTGCTTCCTGGACTTGATTAACTATTTCTTTTCCCATATTAGGGAAGTTTTCAACTATAATCTCTTCAAATATTTTCTCAGTCCCTTTCTTTTTCTCTTCTTCTTCTGGAACCCCTATAATTCGAATGTTGGTGCGTTTAATGTTGTCCCAGAGGTCTCTGAGACTGTCCTCAGTTCTTTTCATTCTTTTTTCTTTTTTCTGCTCTGCAGTAGTTATTTCCACTATTTTATCTTCCAGGTCACTTATCCGTTCTTCTGCCTCAGTTATTCTGCTATTGATCCCATCTAGAGTACTTTTAATTTCATTTATTGTGTTGTTCATCGTTGCTTGTTTCATCTTTAGTTCTTCTAGGTCCTTGTTAACTGATTCTTGCAATTTGTCCATTCTATTGTCCATTCTATCTCCAAGATTTCGGATCAACCTTACTATCATTATTCTGAATTCTTTTTCAGGTAGACTGCCTATTTCCTCTTCATTTGTTAGGTCTGGTGGGTTTTTATCTTGCTCCTTCATCTGCTGTGTGTTTTTCTGTCTTTTCATTTTGCTTATCTTACTGTGTTTGGGGTCTCCTTTTTTGCAGGCTGAAGGTTCGTAGTTCCTGTTGTTTTTTGTGTCTGTCCCCAGTGGCTAAGGTTGGTTCAGTGGGTTGTGTAGGCTTCCTGGTGGAGGGTACTAGTGCCTGTGTTCTGGTGTATGAGGCTGGATCTTGTCTTTCTGGTGGGCAGGTCCACGTCTGGTGGTGTGTTTTGGGGTGTCTGTAGACTTACTATGATTTTGGGCAGCCTCTCTGCTAATGGGTGGGGTTGTGTTCCTGTCTTGCTAGTTGTTTGGCATAGGATGTCCAGCACTGTAGCTTGCTGGTCGTTGAGTGAAGCTGGGTGCTGGCGTTGAGATGGAGATCTCTCGGAGATTTTTGCTGTTTGATATTATGTGCAGCTGGGAGGCCTCTTGTGGACCAGTGTCCTGAAGTTGGCTCTCCCACCTCAGAGGCACAGCACTGACTCCTGGCTGCAGCACCAAGAGCCTTTCATCCACAGGGCTCCTTAATTTGGGATGATTCGTTGTCTATTCAGGTATTCCACAGATGCAGAGTATATCAAGTTGATTGTGGAGCTTTAATCCGCTGCTTCTGAGGCTGCTGAGAGAGATTTCCCTTTCTCTTCTTTGTTCTGACAGTTCCCAGGGGCTCAGCTTTGGATTTGGCCCCGCCTGTGCGTGTAGGTCGCCGGAGGGCGTCTGTTCTTTGCTCAGACAGGACGGGGTTAAAGGAGCCGCTGATTCGGAGGCTCTGGCTCACCCAGGCTGGGGGGTAGGGAGGGTGTTAGAAGCTTTTTAATCACAGTTTCAGTTTCAGTCTTGGGAGGTTGTGATTTTCTAAGAATTTGTCCTTTTCTTCCAGGTTGTCCACTTTATTGGCATACAGTTGCTTGTAGTAATCTCTGATGATTCTTTGTATTCCTGCAGGGTCAGTTGTTACTTCTCCTTTTCAGTTTCTAATTCTGTTGATTTGAGTCTTCTGCCTTTTTTCCTGATGAGTCTGGCTAATGGTTTATCAACTTTTATCTTATCAAAGAGCCAGCTTTTAGTTTTATTGATCTTTGCTATCATTTCCTTCATTTCTTTTTCATTTATTTCTGATCTGATCGTTATGATTTCTTTCCTTCTGCTAACCTTGGGGTTTTTTGTTCTTCTTTCTCTAATTGCTTTAGATGTAAGATTAGGTTGTTTATTTGAGATGTTTCTTGTTTCTTAAGATAGGATTGTATTGCTATAAACGTCCCTCTTAGAACTGCTTTTGCTGCATCCCATAGGTTTTGGGTCATTGAGTTTTCATTATCATTTGTTTCTAGGTATTTTTTGTATTCCTCTTTGATTTCTTCAGTGATCTCTTGGTTAACAGAAGTTTTCCTGTAATTGATATCTAGTCTCATCTCGTTGTGGTCAGGAAAGATACTTGATATGATTTCAACTTTCCTAAGTTTACCAAGGCTTGATATGTGACCCAAGATATGATCTATCCTGGAGAATGTTCCATGAGCACTTGAGAAGAAAATGTATTCTTGTTTTTTTGGATGGAATATCTTATAAATATCTAAATCCATCTTGTTTAATGTGTCACTTAAAGCTTGTGTTTCCTTATTTATTTTCATTTTGGATGATCTGTCCATTGGTGAAAGTGGGGTGTTAAAGTCCCCTACTATGCTTGTGTTACTGTCGATTTCCCCTTTTAGGGCTGTTAGCATTTGTCTTATGTATTGAGGTGCTCATATGTTGGGTGTATAAATATTTACAAATATTAAAAAAAAATAAAAGGAGGTATATTTCAGTTAAACATCAGTAGGGGATTTAATTAAAAATCTGGTCCCTCTGAAAGCACAGGAAGGTCTGTCAAGGGTGAACTTGCAGTCCCACATGGTGGCGGTCCACTGGAGCTGCCCCTTGGGACAGGTAGGCTTTCTTGACTTAGCCAAGCCTTCCACCTGATGCTTGCCGCTGTCAGCTTAGACGGAGTTCTCCTCTGATAAAACCTCAAAACCTCAGCATCTCACAGCAACATCGCTTCATTTCCTGCTCACAGTCCTGTTTGTCTGTGTTGATTCCAGCTTCCAGGATCCATACTGAAGGAGCAGCCCCCATTTGGAATTCTTGTTGCAGAGGGAGAAGAAAAATGGCCAAATCGGGCAATAGCTTTTAATGCTTTGCCTCAGACGTGGCATGTGCCATTTTGGCTCACATTCTATTGGCAAATCACAGGCCAAGCTGACAGCAACGGGGCAGAGAAGTACGTTTCCTCCAAAGGAAAATCCTGTAAGTTGTATGGCAATGGTGAGGATATAGAAAACACTTACATGGAGGGCAGTGAATGGTTCAGAACAATAATACAATCAACCACATTCATTTATACTCTCTTTCTTGCTCCTGTCTGCATTTAAGTTTGCAAAACCAATTTAGATAGTTAGGAGACCTCTTCAAGGTCTTCTACAGATGAGATTTAACCAGGTCCCTGTTTCCTTTCTTTACAATTTTAATGTAATGTGCTGTTTAGGAGGTATGCTCAGTCACGCCCTAGAAGTCAGAAACTCTGATCACTACGTGGTTAGTAGGCAGTAAACAATGGCTCCAGGTTGCTCTAATCCCATTGTGTTATCCCCCTGGAATCAGGTATTATGCATCATCTTTCCATTAAGGATTAACAGGTCCATTGTGTTCTACATCCATATAACTGTCCAATAAATGATTAGTGAGCTCCTACCAAGTGCTGGAGATACAACCTTCTGTAATTCAAGTTCCCCTCCAGGAACTTACAGCCTACCTGGGGGACAAACAAGGAGGCAAGTGCATCATGGAGTGCCCAGGATATATAATCGTGAGCAAGGGGCACTCTGGGAGCACATAAGAGAGGCCCACTCAAACATAGTGTTCTGGAAAGGCTTTCCAGAGCAAGCAAGGAAACCTAGAGAATGAATAAGCAGGTCAAGGGAGAAGATGGCACATTCCAGGCAGAGAAAATAGCATAAGTAATGGTCTGGAGTTGAGAGGCAGCACTGTAGTAGTTTGCACAACTGTTTGAAATTCCAAGGACACACACACAAACTTGCACATTTGCACTTTTCAATGTCTAGGACGTCAGTCCACTCTGCCCTTTACCTATGTAAACATGAATTTGACCCTGGTTCTCTACATGAAGAAATACTGGGGGAAGCATATCAACAAAAGATAAAGAACACATCTATAGTAATTTCTTGTATGTATATTTTATTGAGATGTAACACACAAATTTTAAGGGTGCAATGTGATGGATACACATGCACACACACATATACATACATACACACGTGTGTGAGTGTGAGGGTGAGTGTGTGTGTGTGTGTGTGTGTGTGTGTGTGTGTGTAACCACCAGTCAGATCAAGATATAGAACATTTTCAACACTCCCATTATTTTCTTTCTTGCTCATTCCGGTCAATACCTATCCTGCATTGAGGTAACCACGACCCTGTCTTCTAACACTGTTGATTGTCTTATCTGTTCCTGAACTTGTAAAAATTGAATGACACATTAGAACTCTTTTGTGTCTGGATTCTTCCCTCTTTAACATAAAGTCTGAGAGATTCACTCAGGTTGATTTTGCATGGAAGAGTAGATGTTTCATTTATAGTACGGTGGTTGTCCAACTGATTCAGTCTATTGAAAAGACCGTCTCTTCCCAAGGTATGGTTTCTTCATCGAGGGTAGTATGTGTATTTGTCCTCTGACTGCTTTTAAGGTTTTCTCTTTGTCTTAGATTTTCAGGAGTTTGATTATGAAATGTCTGTGTGTAATTTTCTTTGGGATCTGAGCTTCTTAAAGGTATGAGTTGGTATTTTTAGCAGTTTTGGAAAATCTTGACCATTACCTTTCAAATATTGGCTCTCTCTTCCTTCTGAGATTTTGATCATGCATACATTAGACTTTTTAACTAATACTCACACATATGGGTTTTTTTTAAACCCATACCTTCTTTTCTTACTGTGCTTCAGTTTGAATTCTATCTAATGACCTTTAATAATCCTTCATCTACGATGTCTAGTCTGCTGTTAAATTTAGTCCTAGATATAGTCCTATCTCATGAGTTCTTTGATGCTACTTTCACATTTTAAATTCAGAATGCACACAATTCTTTTTTATAGGTTCCAATTCATGGTTGAAATTCTACTTATTTTCATTTGTTCTGTGTACCTTTTTCTCTGAGTCCTTGAACATAATAATCATAGTTATTCTAACGTCCTTGTTTGTTGACTGCAGTATCTGGACATCTGTAGTTCAACTTTTATTTTATTTATTTATGTTCATTATGATAAAATATGCATAACATAAAAGTTATCACTTTAGTAATTTTTAAGTCTACATTTGAATGGCATAAGTAGGTGCATTCACATTGTTACAATCATCAGCTCTTATTTTCTAAATATTATTTGCCACATTTTCCTGTCTCTTTTCATGCCTAATAATTTTTATTCTTTTGGGCAGGACATTGACCTTAACTTTTAAGCTTCCCATCCATGCAGCTTCCATGGAGATGTCTCGAGGAAGAGATTCATCATGGTTTGTTGCAAGCCCCTTCCCTCTGGTAGGATTTTGTTCTGTTTTTCCAATTTAGCTCCCCAGACTCCTGTGCCATTCTAGAACTCAGCAAGTGTCCTGTGGGAGAAAACAAGCCTTGTAGTGGGGCTCCTCTTGCTCTTAGTCTGTTACGCCAACCTGATTAACCGCCAAATGCTCTGATAGTTTTTTCTCCCCCTTCCACAGCCTAATGTCCCCATGGGAGAAATCAACAAATAGGTAAATTCCCTCAGTGAAAAAAAGATTCCTTCTATGTGACGATGTGACCTCTTATTACCTCTCATATCTGCACCTGATTATGATACCTCTAACAGAATCTTCCTGATGATATTCCCACATTTTCCCCAATATGCCAAATTTGAAGGAGTAGTTGTTTCAAGTGTCAAGGAGCAAATAGCTCATTGACACTTGAAGGATCACTTTTAGTGACAGACTTCCGATTTCTTAAAAACTAACCCAGAAACAGGTGGTATTTTATAAAATTCTGGGATTATAGATCCCAATATCTCTTCCATTTTCCCTTTCTTGGCCTCACTCTTAGGGTCAGAGGACAGAAACTGAGTGGTTTGCTGTAGCAGCAAATATAGGTGAGCTTCTCTAGGCCCTGAGAGCCAGCTGAACCCAAAACAATAGATGTATTTTCAGGTTATAATACCATGGGATGCCTACTACATTGTTACTCCATTGGCTCTGTTATTCTTGCTTCTGACCAGTCCATGATATTAATGAAAAGTTATTGAATACTAACCAATTATCAGGCTAATTACTGTACTAATTACTTCTTGTGGGTAATGTATTAACCCTCATCATGATTCTGTGCAGTAAGTACCGTTCCCCTAGCGTGTGGTGGAGCCAGGATTTGAATCCAGGCAGTCTCTCACCAGGTCCCAGGTTTATATTCAATACTACACTCCATCCTGCTATGCCTGATCACATAGTGAAAATCAGTTAGCACGGTCTGGAGGGGCAGGGACAGGGCAAACACTAAGATAAGGACATTGTTTCTTAGTTGCACACAGGAGTAGGTGAAGAGCCTTTGTGTAGAGACCACTCTGTGCTCTGAGACAGGTGCATACTGTTCAGAGGAGTAAACTTGACTCATTACGGCTGGGGAGTAGAGTGTGAGCAGTGAGGATGGTGGCAAGAGATATGGCCAAAGACTGTGGTTGGTGAGACCATAAACTATGTTAGGGTTTGGGGTTTTATCCTGTGGACAACTGGTAAACCATTGAAAGCTGTGCAGCAGTGTGATGCCATACTGTCCACAGGACGGAGAACAGATCTTTGGGAGGTAATACTGCTGTCAAGGAGAACAGGAAGAAGGTCTTAGCAGGCAATGATGTGAGAGTAAAGCCAGCTGATTGAATAAGGTAGCTGTTATGGAGTAAGTTGAACTGATTCAACAACTGTTTAGAACTTCAGGTTGAACGGTCTTGTGTTGAATTGGATAAGGGGGATGAGAGAGGCAGGCTAAAGCTTGCTTCCAGCCTTTTCAGCTTACATGATTGGGTAAAGCATGGTCCTATTTACGGGGATGGGAAATGCTGGAGGCAAACCAGGTTCATGAGGGAAGATCATGAGTTTCATTTGGGAATACTGAATCTGAGATTTCTCTGGAAGATCTTAGTGGAGAGGTCAAGTAGGAAGATGGATGACTGAATCTGGCACTCGGAAGAGGAATCTGGACTGGAGATAGAGGTGCCTCTATTGTCAGCTTGTAAACAGGGAGAATGGAGGTAATGATGGACAGAAGACAAGGGAAAGTTTATAATGTCTTCAGGCTGGATGGACAGTTCCCAGAATGTCTCTAAGCCTCGCCTTGGTAACTAGAGACATGGATGGGATCTTGGCCATATTGTCTCAACTAAGTTCTGCGTTCCTTTAGCATCCAGCTGGAGCCTTATAAAAGATACCATTAGTCCAGAATTCAGAGGTGGGCTCACAGTAGACATATATTTTATTATGTGATGATTAATTTTGACCATGGCTGATGAGCTCATACATGGACAAGTGATACCACTTGAGCCCATCTGATTCCCCACCGGAGAATATTTTCTTGAAAAACACAGAAGACTGGAAGTTAGAAATTAAGCTCTATTAGCGATGGAATTCTCGGGTGAATAGCGACCAGAATTTCCTGAGCTCCACTGAACCGCATGTGTTCCCACCCTTTGTGATGTCTGGAGTCTGTGAGGTAGCCCAAAGTCCTTCCAAGAAATTCTCTCATTCTGTGAAGCTATTTTGAAGCGGGTTTGGGATACTTGTAACCAAAAGAGTCTTAATTAGGACAGGCTTGATGTGTCTAATTAGGGAATCATTAATAGAATAAAGCAAAGGCTGATGCTGAGCTGAGCTGGCCGGGGACCAAGACAGGCAGCTTTGCAAGTCTCCATGATGGGTGGGAAGACAGCAGTGATCGCACTCCTGGAAGGTCTTACAGATTGCTGGGCTGCAGGGGACTAAAGGGCCCTTTTGTGCATGGCTGATCATGTGGGGATGTTTAGCACAATCCAAATATGCCCCTTAGTCCTGCCATGACACTCCCATAAGTGAGATGTGAGCCTGCACTGTCTCTTCCAGATTCCAGACAAACTCTGCTGACTTTTTATTTTTTTTTTTACTATCTGTCTAGTGCAGAAGGGATTCAGTTACCCTTTAGTCTTAAAAATATGCCAAAGGATGGCATTGGCCTTCTGTGGCTTGGAGCAAGCTTGTATTGCACAAATCTGTTTCTCATTTATGTGGTACAGCCAAATCGCCAGGGTTGGTTTTTTTTTTCCCCTCATAGAATGTGGCCGTACAGAACGCCAACATCTTTTTCTATTTGGGTTTTCTACTCAGATCCTGGACAGAGTAGGGAAAAAGAAGAAATTACTGGAAAATTTTGATGTCTATCTTTACAGGACAAAAAAACCCCCTCAGAATAAAAACTGAGGGAAGAAGCCATTTTTAAATACTCTGTTAAGTTCCATATTTCTATTTATAATATAAATAAAATGATTATAGATTAAAAAATACTCTGTTAATTTCTGTTACTAGCCTCATGTCTTATCAGTGTGTATGATTTAACCAATGAGTCATATGGGAATACTTCTTATGCACTGCCTTCAATATGAAAACTAACTGGCACTAATGGAGTTTAAAAGAACGTACAAGAAAATGTTATGTTGTAAGAAAGAAAACAAGGTTTCAGTCGTGTAATACTTCAATAGCTTCAATAGCGATTTAGGGATTTAGCTGTTTAAATCTGGTAGATTATAATAATTCTGCAAAATGCCATAGCTAGTAAAAAATTAGAACCCAGAAATAACCTAAAACGTGTTCCTTAAAAAGACATGAGACTTTTAAAAAAATGATACAAATGAACTTATTTACAGAACAGAATTAGACTCACAGACATAGATAACAAACTTACGGTTACAGAATGGGAAAGGGGGTGGGGGAGGGATAAATTAGGAATTTGGGATTAACAGATACACATTACTATATATAAAAGAGATAAACAACAAGGACCTACTGTATAGCACAGGGAACTATATTCAATATCTTGTAATAACCTATAATGGAAAAGAAACTGAAAAAGAATACATTTATATATATATGTGTGTATATATATATATATATATGTATGTATGTATAACTGAATCACTTTGCTGTACACCTGAAACATTGTAAATCAACTATATGTCAACAACAAAAAAAAGACACAAGCCTGCCAATGAGACACCTAATTGACACCATTACTTGTATGGGGAGACGTTAAAGTACAAAATAAATGTCTCATTTTGATAATATGTATCATTCAGTAAAGAAAAATAACTGGCTCTATATAGAGTCTTTGCCTTGGGTGAGCAGGGTTAAGATACCTAGGTTTATCCCTCATGGTATTTTGAGTAGAGGGACTCAAACACAGAACGTGTTTTAAGCTGGTTCTTTCTAGCCAGGCTCAGAAGAGACTATATTTAGTACCTTTTTTCTGGATCTACAGAGCTACTCCTTTTGTTTTTATTTTTTTCATTTTTGTTTTTTACATTTTTCTTTACTGAATGATACATTAGCCAGCATTGATTTATTTTGCTTGAAATCATATAACTCTAACAGAATAGAAGAAGGCACACACCATCAGAGAGAAGTAGCCTGAAATTCGGAATCTGAGGCAATGCCACACCTGGGACCCAGGATGCACAGATTCAGCCTGGATCTTCTAATCGAGGCATCAGTAGCTTCGTGGCATCTGTATCTTCATGCTGGGAGAAGGCCAAGGACCCAGCCTGAGAAGCCCCTCTCTCTGTGGATGTTGGGCTTCAGCTGTTGTTACTTAATCTTGGGGAAAAGCCAGAGTGGCTATTTGTAGGTAGTGGGAGGCCAGCAGTGCCTGGAGAGCGTGGCTTGAGAGCAAGAGCAAGTTGGCTGGACCTTGTAACACATCCTTCAACTTCACCAAGTGATGCTTCTACTGCAAGGACCTGGTACACATACATTGCTCTGAAGAAATGCCTCTCGATTTTTTTAGCTCATGCTACCCATCCCTTCCATCGTTTCTCAGTTTTTTAAAATATTTATTTATTTATTTATTTATGGCTGCATTGGGTCTTCGTTGCTGTGTGCGGGCTTTCTCTAGTTGCAGCGAGCAGGGACTACCCTTTGTTGCAGTGCGCAGGCTTCTCATTGCGGTGGCTTCTCTTGTTGTGGAGAACAGGCTCTAGCGCGTGGGCTTCAGTAGTTGTGGCACACGGTCTCAGTAGTTGTGGCTCACGGGCTCTAGAGCACAGGCTCAGTAGTTGTGACACATGGGCTTAGTTGCTCTGTGGCATGTGGGATCCTCCCGGACCAGGGCTCCAACCCGTGTTCCCAGCATTGGCAGGCGGATTCTTAACAACTGCGCCACCAAGGAAGTCCCTCTTTTCTTAGTTTTAATCAACCCAGAAGACTGATTGATTTTTACTTTCTGTAATTCGTATTAAGAAACAAAGGGCACATGAATATATTTTATTAAAAACGACACAGCCCCCTGATAGCCTAATACATTCTCCTAGGAGAGAGAGGGTATGAATATAGTACAGGTCTTTGACAGTGTAAACTCAAGCAGTATAGCCAGGAAATGTAATTTATACATTTAGAAAGTATTTCACAAGGTGCTACCCTTACTCTGATCATTGCAAAAAAGATGTTCAGAAATTCTGTTCTCCCCACTTACCTTTCTTCTACAAAATCTACCCAACCTTATTTATCTTATACAGAGAAGAAAAAGAGAACTTTGTATTTACCCTGGGAATGCAAAAACCATTAAAACAAGTTAAGCCCTCAGCAAACACTTTCCAAATATGACCTTCAGCTGATAACTGGTGAACAGATACCTTGTGTAAAAGTTGAGGTTTTTGCTGATGTGGGAACCATATGTTTATATGTGTTTACCAAACAGAGCTCCTCAGAACCTGATAACTCTCTACTTATTCCTTTTTTCCAAGTGGCATAACCTTGCACCAGTGGACATGCGCTATTAGCTCACACATAGCGTTTTGGGTTATTCTTGGTTCCTTCTTTGGCGGAAGGCCCTTCAAAGAATGCCTGGGTGGCTGGTCTATACACAGACCTCCTGCCAAGGAGTTCCCAGCTCACCACATGCTCCCTTGGACAGCACTACTGTAGTGTTTACGTGACCATTTCTTAGAATTATCTGGTAATTGGATACTAAGTATTGAAAACCATTCTGTTTTGAACATTTTGTAAACCAGAAATTTCATGTCGAAGACTTTATCTTAATGCTGGAAGAGATCAGAGAATTAGCTCCAGGGATAATAGAAAAAAAATTGAAAACAACCTAAATAGCCAGTAATAGGGAAATGCTTAAACAAAATATAATGAAATATTGTGATCAGTAAAAATCATGTGTAGAGGGATATTTACAGACATGGAAAGATATTCACAATATACTGTTAAAAAATATGAGTTGTGAAATAGTATATTACCAGATTAGTATGTTGTAAAAAATACAAATTGCAAATAATTGTCCTGTGTGAACACTTTGTGGAAAATTACCTACTTTTGTGTGTTGCTGGGAGCCTGTTTGTAAATGTATAGAAACAAAACTGAAAAGAATATACCCTCAAGTAAAGAGATTTTCCCCCTCCTTTTGCTTATTAAATATTCTACCATGAGAATACATTGCTGTTTGCTACTAAAAATCAGTTATTTTACTTAAAGAATGAGTAGAAAAATTGCAAAACAAATATACATTTCCTGACTTTGGAAGATCCCTCTTTTCTAAAAGGAAAATAAAACTGGTAAATTTGTTCTCTGTTTTGATCACTAGAGGTCACCAAAGTCATAAAGATTAGTAGTCTTTTTTTTTTTTTTTTTTTCAGTTTTCATTTTGAGTCGCAGAGGGATGTTTCTGGCCTCTGCTGTTAGGCAGTTTTGAAGCATTTACTGGAAGACCTCTTGCTACTTAGACTTAAGGAGAGTAAACTGTTTGGACTAGTTTTTTTCTAACATTAAATATTCCCTGAAACAGACAGCCATCTATCTATGGGACTATTCAAAACAGATGGGTGTTTCTAGAGAATGTGATTTATTTCCTCCTCTGATACGAAAGGGCCTCTTGGCTGATAACCTGCTGAATGTGAGTTCTGAGCCATGTTGTTGAGACAGAACCACAGAACGCCCAGCAGCAGGCATACACCGTTTCAGATGAAACACCATGGACCATTTCAAGGAAAAAACGTTGTGCCTTTACTGGTAACATGTGTGGTGTAGGAGGGCTTCAATGAAGCAGAACATTCAAGAACACCCATGGCATCTTTTGAATAACAGACCACACTACCTTTTCACATGGTAATGATCCTGCATTTTTTGAATTCAACATAAACCCAAATCCCCAGACCCTAAAATTACAGAGAGGCAGGGAAGGTTCAAAAACTACATTGGAATCCTGCAAACACTCAAGGAAACTGTCTCACTCCGAAGGCTTCACTGAGCAGAGAAAGGAAGATGTACAAACGAATTTCAATGTTCTCAGCATGCTTCCATTTCAGGAAGGCAGAATTCATATTAAAAGATGAGGTTTCTGTAATTAAACAAGATGCAGCATGTGGAAGGTATATGCTTGTCAGGAGTTGTATATGGTAGACAAGGATGCAATTGGTGAGAAGACTCCCATATTTTCAGTGTTTCAATTACCAAGAGAGAAATGAGTTACCTGGTCACGCAGATGAATTGGTGTCTGAATCGGTCTCCCGGAAAAACTAAGCAAACCATTCTTTTCCATAAGAACTCCCAGCGCTTACATACCTGACAAATCCAAGGACAGGTCTTTGGTACAAGCCATAAACTAAGAGACTTCAAGCCAATATCAACGTGACACATTTTGCAGGCAGGCTTATTCCTTATTCCGTGGACCTCATTTGACTTTGATCTTGGTTAACTTTGAAGTAGCCAAGGTTCCCACTTTCCATAATTTTTTTTTTTAAGTTAAATCAGACAGGCGGGCAAAGGAAATCTAAACCTTAAAAGAAGTGAAAACAACGAGACACATTCAGTTATATATTTTCACTACTTTGTTTAAAGTAGCACATTGCTGTACTTAAAACACTTCACATCATTGAGTTATTTATTAAGTTGTAAATAAAAGTCACATTTTCCACTGTATCTTAGGAGACACATTTAAAAACATGTTGCTGGGAACCTGTTGTATGATTCGTGGGAGAGGTTTAGTTAAATGCAAAACTACAGGCTGTAGTCCATGATGCCCTAGAAAATATTACCATGACAGAGCTGTTAATTTACAAGAAATATTTATATAGAAATTCTAATATTGGAGATCTTATATCTGTAAGCTGGTCTTTTATGGAATTTCACAGAGCATGTATTCTAAAGTCTACTAGAAATTCAGGTTTGCATTTGTATTTATCAAGTGATCCAGACCCATGCCTCAAAACACTCATTAATTTTATTTCACTCTTATTATGCTTCAGATATATGGGACTCTTTTTCTTATTATCACAAAGGCAATTATATTTGATAATGAGCTATACACAATCACACACATATACACGCATTTGTGTGTGTGTGTGTGTGTGTGTGTGAGTGTGTGTAAACCATATTTGTATAAACAATCATTTGGCACAAAATCAGTTATGTGTTGTTTATAAAATTTGTCTTAGAGAGTATTAAGAGAGAAAATTTCTTTTTGAGAGATTTTAAAATTCAGCCCACCCAGCTACTATTTATTATCTCTTCTGGGATACCTCACTCATCTAGTCATCCTTCTTTGTCTAAATCACAAAGTGGAACTTTGGTCTATCAAAGAAAACAGAAAATTTATGTTATACCAGGTCATTAGCCGAGTGTCCTGAGGACATTTCATGTTACTATTACAGTTCTATTCCAGCAAGTAGCAAAAAGTCTGAGTCACCTTTTGGCCATCTAGAAGAGCTAAATTCTCTTTTGGGTAAGTCAGATCTTGCCAAAGTGCAAATCTGACCCTTATTGTTCATATAATCTGAACAGTGATACACATAATAACTTGGTACAATTGAGTTACCCCTGGGCTTGAGAAACATTTTGAAGTGTAATGAAAACTTCATATATCTAGAAGCAAGAGGTCTCATTCCTGGACATAAGAAGGAAAGCCAGGAAGGAATTAATTTACTTGTCTATAAATCAGAAGTTTAGGGAAGAAACGTCAAAGAAGAGAATTTAGAGATATAATGGTGATGTGGATAAAGATGTATAAGTCTCTCTACTCATTCTCCTAGAGAAAAATTGTTTATGGAATAAGATATATAGTAGATGCTAATACCTCCATGACTTTGACTGTGTTCTTTGGGATGAAGCTGGGGACCACCTTAGTAGGCTGAGATGTCAGAAACAGCACAGGGGCAGGCACCAGAGTTTGGATCTCAATACTCTCAGTTTGAATCCTAAAGCTGTGTGGTGCTACATAAGTATTTAACCTCTTTGAACCTCAATTTCTTCATCTCCAAAATGGGACTAACACATGCCTTGAAGGACTGCTGTGAAGATTAAGGGAGAGTCTAAATGTAAAACACCAACATAACGCCTAGCTTGTGATAAATGTTTAAGAAAAGGAAAATGTTTGTTTCCTTCCACCAAAAGTTGTTGTAGGGTTAAGTGACTTAATATTTATAAAAGTGATTTGTAAACTACAAAGTGCTAATCACACATCAGTCTTTATAAATGTTACTTTAAACCTGTATTTAATACGCGCTTAGTTCTTTTGGGAAGCTTCAGGCAACACATATATGGCCTAGAACTGATATAGGAATTCCAAAGCCAAATTTTAGAGAGTATTCATTTCCTCCCAAGAAAAAGCATATAATGATATCACAAAGAACTAACTTTATTACTTGGAATGACTACTATTTCTTGTCTTCTGAATGCCAAAATGCTCCAAGAGTAGGTAAGAAAATACATAGGGTAGGAGTGGAGAGGGCAAGAGAAAGACAAGAAGGAAAACAAGGGCAGTGGAACATTCTACCATGGGATGATTGAATATGGCTTGTAATCCTAATTACTTTAGGGAATGGAAAACCATTTAAAAATGTAGTTTATTTTGAAAGACACATTTATTTGACACTTACAAGTAGATAGATATCACAAAATAGGTCTGGAAAACGCTGATTGGGCGTTTCTCTTGTTGGGCGCAAGAGAGACTTCCTAGGAACAGGAGGTTATTCTGCAAGTTCCCGTGTGTGTGTGTGTGTGTGTGTGTGTGTGTGTGTGTAGGAAAAGCTTAAGTTGTGCAAGGCAAGTCATGAGTGCTTCCTGGCAAAAGCTGATGCCACTTGAGAGTTAGACCCTGAGAATGTAGTGCCCTGGGAGAAACACTGTATACCCCTCAGTGGGGGCACTAAAAATAGAAACTGAATGTTTAAGTCACTAGAGCACAGAGTATATACAGGCCTCTCCTGTGAGCAGGAAGCAATTGGAATTCATTAAATCCAAGTTAATACTCAGTGGGGATGTTTCTTCATAAATCAGGGTCCTAATGTACAGAGACTTGTTCAAAGTCTTAGAAGATATCTTAGAAGAATCAAGGTCTTAGGTCAATCTGATATGGAATTACTAGGCAACGAGTCACAGGAGAAGAAACAGCATTAAGGCAGAGAGCTGGCTTTGGAGTTAAACCAGCCGGACACTGCCCCTTACTTTGTGACTTTGGTCAACTTGCTCAACTACAAGCTTCAAGGTTTTCATTTAGAAGATGAAGATAATAATAGTAAGTACATTACAGCACCGGTGTGAGGAGGAAATGAGAAAATGTGTGTACAGATTTTAGCACTGTGTCCAGCAAATCACAGGTAGATATGACTATGAAAAACTATTATTCATAAAATACTGACAAGAATACACTATCATGGGAATAGGGCCCTCCAACCAAGGGCCCTTTGTGGAAATATGTGAGGAATGTAAGGGCTGTCCTGAAGAATGTTCTGTGCTAATTTTAACTGAAAGTGAAAAATGACTGCTTAGATAACAAGAACCAAACAAAATGGGAATCTTATTTTAATATAACCTTTGAATGTCTCTTCAGATAGTAGTTACATTAAACTAAGTAGAAACAGCCTCACCCTAGAAGATGCATCTCTTGAACTTGGAAATTGTCTTCGTGCCCGTAGAAATGAAAGCATACATTTGTTTTTAGATCTGGGGAAGGCATCGTTTAAAAATATATTTTATTATACACTAGTCAGCTAGAGGAGCTACATTAAAAATGCTACGTTCTAGTAAATATCTGCAAAATACATTCAAACTCGTACTTGATCTGCATTTAGTTCTTTTTGGTCACTTTGGCCAACAAAATAGATGGCCCAGAATAGACCTGGAAATTCTACCAGATAATACAAAGCCAAATGAACTGACTGCATTCAAGTTATTTTTTGGAAGAAAAATTTTACAATCATTAACAAAAGTTCACTTTATTATTTGGGACAAAAGCCATCTTTCTTCTTCTGAACATTAATATGCTCCAGTGTAGGTACCTGTTGAAAGACAGGGGAAAATGATGCCTCATCTTCAACGTGTTCCTTTGCCTCATTGTCTGCACTTTGGCGCTGCCTGCTGTCTCTGCCAAATCAACTGTGAAATCTACCTGGAGGGGTGTGGGGAGTTCCCAAAGAAGGCAAAACAAAGCCCCAACTGGAGTGAATGTTCTGAGAGAGGTGGAAGAAGGAATGATGCTCACTCAGGGCAGATTTTGTCTTGACACCCCTGAGATTTGCATCTGCAATCCCCAAACCCTCTTGGATGGTTGTTCATTAACATGGTCATTGAAGGCTATGCCTTGTTTACAGTCAGCAGGTATAATTTGTTCAGGTGTTTTTGTGTGTGTGAAAATAAGTATATTCTTTTATACATAAAATATTAGCGTTATAGTGTTCCATAATGCAGTCATAAAAGTAGAAGGTAATAGTAAGAGAGTATAGCTGAATAAAATCAAAATTTATCTGGCGGTCCAGTGGTTGACGCCGTGCTTCCAATGCAAGGGATGCAAGTTCAATCCCTGGTCAGGGAACTAAGATCCCACATGCCATGCAACGCAGCCAAGAAAATATTAAAAAAAAAATCAAATTATCACCAGTGTTTCCAAGAGTCACCAGTTCATTATCACGAAGTAGAGCCATGGCTAAGAAAAGATTGAAAATCAGAATGGGAAGAACAGTCTGGGAAGGAGCTGAACAAGGTTTGCAATAAGGCAGTAGCTGTGGGGCTGGAAAGGAGAGGGAGGTGTAAAGAGAAGGGGGTAGAGTGTATGTAAGGGGTGAGATAGAGGGAATAGTCTAAGATGCCTCTCCGGCGTCTGGATTGGTAGACTGCGAGGATGGTGAAGCTATTCCCTGAGATCAGAAAAAACAGAAAGAGAGCAAGTATGGTGGAAAAGATAATGTGTTTGCATTGGATAGCTGAATCATCAGATATAACCAAATAGCAAGTGGATTTTAAGATCTTATTTTCTAGAATAGCATTTAAAATAAAAGGCGATTAAATATAAAGCTAGATTATACATCAACAATATTTGGTGCTGAAACAAGTACGATTCAGTCACGCCACAGATCTGCCTTTTATGAGTCAATAAAATTTAAATGGATTAGACTACTCATTAGTACAATCAATTTGGAAAATACTATATAAATATCAAAAGCACTGAAAATATTAATATTTTTATTTGATAATTTTATTTCTAGGAGTCTAAGAAACTAATCAGAGATACAGACAATTGCAAAAAGATGTAGACTGCAATAATTAAAGGAGCAAAAAATTGAGATCAGCCTGAGAATCCAGTAATAGTAAGTTAAATCATGATACATCTATAGGACAGAATATTAGGTAG
The DNA here is from genome assembly GCF_949774975.1 of Lagenorhynchus albirostris. Classification (NCBI taxonomy): domain Eukaryota; kingdom Metazoa; phylum Chordata; class Mammalia; order Artiodactyla; family Delphinidae; genus Lagenorhynchus; species Lagenorhynchus albirostris. The sequence continues at coordinate 24,328,438 of NC_083098.1, forward strand.
CCATTAAAAATAGTTTTCTTGAAGACTCTAAAACTGTGGATGCATTCGTTTTCTCTTGCTACACCACAAATCACACAAAAACATATTAGCTTAATACAACAGGCATATATTACCTCACCCAGTTTCCCAGGATTGGCTGGGAAGTGGCTTATCTGGTGGTTCTGGCTCAGGGTGCCTTGTGAGATCTCAGTTGGGCTCTTGGCCAGGGCTATAGTATTCTCAAGGCTTGACTGGGACTGGAGAAGCCTTTTCCAAGCTCATGCATGTGATTATTGGCAGGCTTTCTGGGTGTTGGCTGGGGGGCCTCAGTTCCTCACCTGTCATAAGGTTGTTCACAATATGGCAACTAGTTTCCCCCAGAGTGAGAGAGAGAGAGAGAGAGAGAGAGAGAGAGAGAGGCAGCGAGAGGCAGCCAGCCCCGTGTGAAAGCTGAAGTCATGTATAACCTAATTTCCGAAATGACATTCCTTCGCTTCTGTCATGTGCTGTTGATGGCACAGACAAATCTTGGTGGAAGAAGCGGGGGCTACACAAGGGTGTGCCTAGCAGGAGGTAAAGATCAATGAGGACACCTTGGAGACTGACTGCCACAGTAGGACAACGCTGACGATAAAAATAACTGAGCAAAACAAAACAAAAAAAAACTGAGCAAATAAAGAATATTAGAGAGACCTTAATTACTCAAAAAATGAGAGAGTCAACAACGTGAAGATGTCAGAATATTAACTATGCATCTCTCTGTTGCAGGACTACAACAGTTTGTTTTATTTTCTTCTTTATAGTTAGATATTTCACAAAATTTTTATAATTAGCATGTATTTCATTTATTATAGTTTTCATAAATGCTAGAAAACCTCAAAAAATATGTTGAACTTTTAATGCTATTATTTTTACATGGACTCGAAGTTGTTCCAATAAAACACAAGTCATTGACTAAAAGAAAATACTGATGTGTTCTACTAATTTAGTACAACTAGTTAAGCTTAGGATCAAGAGATTATACTTTGATTTCTTTTTGAACAGCTCCATATATTTCCTAGAATATTTTGTAGAAATTCAAATGTAATAGCTGGCTTCTAAGTTGATGACCATTAAGATGTTTTTGATTTTCAGTTTCCCACCTTATCAAAGGTACTATGTACCTAGGCTAGACAATCTGTAAGGAAACTTTTAATTCTGAAATTCTTTGATTTATAGCAGCTGTTTGTTAAAAACTTAATAAGTACAAGACACAGAAGTTTCTTAGCCAACTGTACTACAGTCCAAGATTCATGAGGAATTTGAAGGTGTTTTTTGGAAAGAAAAATTGAGGCAAATGTTTATTTTTTTACTTGCACCATGAAATCTAGGCCTTGTCCCAACACACCAGAGGCTGGCATTTGGAGATGTAAAGGAATACAGAAAATGTCTGCAGCATTTACAGAGTTTCAGTAGCTCCTTCATGGAGTGGGGCATATTAGTGGACTCATTTAGTCCTGAGAAGTGTCTGCAGATACCCCAACAAATGTCTTTCTTGGAGTTTTAATGTTTACTGGTATATCCTTCTGCAGGATATCCGCTCTGCTTGTCTTCCTGCATGAGAGAGTACAGATGTCCCTGAAAGCATCTTTGCGTGGATGTGCTTGAAGCAAGATGCTGAGAGAAGGCGGTGAAGCTTGGAGGGAGGTGTTGGAGAGAGGAAGGCAGGGCTTTCCAGGCTACAGTCACATAAGCTTTTCTTTAGGAAATGGATGCACTTTTTTATGAGAATGAGCTCTTGCTGTTACAGAGGTCAGAGATGTTCTAGTACAATTTCAATTTTTCAAAATTCAAATATCCCCATTATGATGACACTCTTGGATGTTCTGTCTGTCTCACTGAGGTCCTGAGATTGCAATTTAATGTGTTTCAGTTGGTGAGTGTTCTAAAAAATGAAATGACTGAAACATTTATCAGTGTCTGAGAAATAGTCCTGGAGACAGAATAGGGAAGTCCAAAGAAAAAGGAAGACTTGATTTGACTCCAAGCAAGTAAACTGAATGAGTGATTACAAAATCTAGTCCAAAGAACTCTATAAAACATATCTTAAAGTGCTACTCATACGGTAAAGCTACTGCCCCTGAAAAAAGGGGATTCACAACAAGGACTCTAAGGTGTAGGTGATCACACATGCAAATAAATAGTTAAATGTTTAATAACCCATGGTGTATGGTACTCTTGAGTGTGACAAGGTGCTTCCGTGAAGATGGAAAGTACTGAGATCTGCCCCCAGGGAGCTGCAGACTTACTAGAGGGGCAGAAATGCCTTGAGGATGTTGCTGTCAAAAAGTCAAAGAGACAAATTTAGAAGTCCATGTATACACTGTGATGATAAACACATTCTAAAAAAGGGGGGGACTGAACTCTCAAAATGGCATGGAAAGCAATGCACACGAAGTAATTCAAACTGTAGTGGGCTAATACCCACCTGTGCTACTGGAAGTCCAGTAGGGCTTCTAGACATGTGTTTGTGCTAAACCAAACCAAATCAGTGTGCCAATGAATGCAGAAACTACTTGGCCATGGTCAAGTCACAAGGCGGATGGATAATCCTTAAAGATGAGTCTGAGAAAAAAAAACCCCTGCTGATCTCATCCTTCCCCAATACTTTTCCAAAGGACAACAGCCTGCCCTAGAGCTTAAAAGAAATGAATGAATAATGAACACAGAATAAGATGGGGAGGAAGCCCACTTAGAAGTCTGACCTTCACACTGTGGTGAACAGCCGTGAACTTCTGGCTTCTCCCAACCAAGCCCTTAACTGTATTAAACATGGCACAAATCATAAAGGAAGTGTCCACAGAGGGACGGATGACTATACTAAAGTCCATCTCCTTATAGAAGGACTGTCAGGCTCTCCTTCTCTTCATCCTCATTCTTGTGAAGCAAGGCCAGTTCTCTGAGATGAGAAAAGAATTTCAGAACTTACAAAATGGAAAAGGCATGAAAGTTGCCCAGCTTGAGGAAGAAATGAAAGAGGGAAAAGAGATGATCTCCCACTCACCACCCCCAGGACTACGTGTCAGACGAGGAGTAATTAATATTTAATGCATGTTTGCAATGAGCTGTATAGCAGGAATAATTTATGTGCATTATTTCATATATACCTTGTCATAATTCAATGAGATCGGTCTCCTTGTTTTGCTAATGAAAAAAATCAGAGGATCAAGCATGTCAATGATTTGCAAAAAGTAATACCAGCTATAAGTGGCAGACTCCATTTTTGAACCATATCATTTTACTCCAAAGTCCATCCTTTTTCCCCTCCTCAATGTTTCTTTCCTAAGCAAAATTAATGCATTGCATAAATTAACCCATGCAGCACTGCTGAGATGGAATAGGCTATCCGCTGTTCTTTGGGAAAGTCAAGTTTGCTTTTATAAGACGTTACAGAAAAACCTGAATGAACTTTTTGGCCAACCCAATACGTGAGGGCCTTGCTTTTCCCTCAGGTGTCCTGAAGAGCCAGCTCCTCACTTTATTCTGTTCTCTGCTCAGCTGTCACTTCCCTGAAGACATCTTCCCTTCTGTCATTCTCAGTCACCTTATCCTCCCAACTTTTCTTCACAACACTTATCCCAATTTGACATTATACATCTCTTTGTGCATATGCTTATTTTTTGACTCTTACATTAGAATGTATGCTTCATAGAGGCAGAAACTTTGTTTTGTTTACTGCTATGTCCATAGAACCTAGATCTGGAATTTAAGAGATGTCCTATACATATAGAGAACAGACTGGTGGTTGCCAAAGGGGGAGGGGGCTGGGGGAGGGCTGAAGTGGGAGTTTGGGGTTAGCAGATGTAAGCTTTTATATACGGAATGGATAAACAAGGTCCTACTGTACAGCACAGAGAACTATATTCAATATCGTATGATAAACCATAATGGAAAAGAATGTAAAGAAAAAAGAATGTATATATATGTATAGCTGAATCACTTTGCTGTACAGCAGTAATTAACACAACACTGTAAACCAACTGTACTTCAATTTAAAAAATAATAAAATGCCTATGTGACATTAAAAAAATAAAACCAAGTAAGAAACTAAAAAGAAAAAGAGAGAGATGTCCTATACATACTTGTTTGGTCAATGAATTCATAAGTGTATTGTTGTGAATATTTCTTAAGCAGAGGAGAAAAATCGTAACCAGCCTCAAGTCTGTTATGCTATCCTCTATCCTTCCCTCCTCCACTTTCCTTCCAAATTTGACTGAAAAAATCAACCCTCAGTTTCCTATTCACCTGTCTTATGGTCAAATTCACGACCAATGTAGGTGAAGACAGTTGTGGCACAGACGGCCACATCCACCAAAACCCATGTTTCCTCTTCCTCAGTGAGGCATTATTGCTTACAGGGGACTGCTCAACCAAGAACTGCAGTTCCCCAAACCTTCTCCTTGTATCTTGGGACAGCCATACAATTAGTTTTCAATGATGGAATATGAACAGAAGTTGTTTCAGAGTTGGCCTTATTAGTAGCAAGTATGCCTTCTACACGTTTCCCCTTTTCTCCAGCTCAGTGTGGATAATGGTGGTAAGGTCCTAGGGGTGGTGGACCCAAGAGATGGAAGGAGTCCGGGTCTCTGAATCGCGGTGTGGAGGAAAATCACCCACTACCCCTAGGCAGAGCGCCAACATTTCAGATGAGTGAAAATAAACTTCTATTACATTAAGTCACTGCAAATTTAGGGTTTGCTTCAGTATCTGTGTTATCAATATATATAAATAGCTGAGTAAAATTTTAGGGGACAAGGATTTGGTGGAACTCTTGAAACAGTTTTGCAGTCAATTTGGACTAGAAGAAATGTCAAAGATACTTCTTGTTCTCTAATTTTCAATGTCTAGTTTTACAGTACTCTTAAAAGAGGACTCTCCTAAGAGAAACCCATACAACTCTTTTGCCTTTTTGATGTATAACTTGGTCCCTACTTATCCATTCAAAAAGTCAAGTAGAAGAATTTGTGGATAAAGACTTTTAAAGATAGTAGGGAATCTCTTTTTTTTTTTTTTTTTTTTTTTTTTGCGGTACGCGGGCCTCTCATGGTTGTGGCCTCTCCCGTTGCGGAGCACAGGCTCCAGACGCGCAGGCTCAGCGGCCATGGCTCACGGGCCCAGCCGCTCCGCGGCATGTGGGATCTTCCCGGACCGGGGCACGAACCCGTGTCCCCTGCATCGGCAGGCGGACTCTCAACCACTTCGCCACCAGGGAAGCCCATAAGGTAGTAGGGAATCTCTTATCAGGCCAAACCAACTCTGTCTCCATGATATCGTGTCTTGTGCTTTCAGGGATTGAGAACATATGAATGCCTTTCCCTGAAAAGTGATTGAGAACACTGGACAGCTATTTGGGATGCCCCCCTGGAACCAGGTTGTCAGGTTAAATGAAGATAGTGTAGTCGATTCTCTGCACAATTTGTTTTGCTGCTACTTCTTTTATAAGCCTTGAAGTGTATTAATTTTCTGATATGCATGTCTTGCCTTTTACTGAAAGGAATTATTACTCATCTTTGTGCAGATTAAGTAGGTCCACTGAGAAAGCATTTGGTCGATTGCCTGCATTAAGGTGTGAAGTGCTCTTTATGGGACAATGGTGCTCTCCTGGTCTCCTTACCAAGTTGTAGAGACAGGCAGAAAGTATTTATAGTCTAGCCCTGCTGCTTCTTTGTCACATGGCGCACCACCAGGCTTATCCTTCCTACCTGGCTTGAAATAGCAGCTACTAAATGAAGGATGAACTAATTACACTAATCTACATAGGAGAGTTGGTACAATATTGCTTCTTAGAATTAGGCAAAATTTATTTAATGATGCTCTTTCATTAACTAGATAAACAAAATAAAGGAAGGAAGCATGAAAGAAGTTGGTGAGAGAAGAAATGAACTGGAAGTCCCTCTGCTTGATTTTGTCAGCCATCAGGCTCATCTTTCAGGATTATTGCTTTGATCATATAGAAGTTGTATCACAACTGTTCTCCTAAGCAGTATGAACTAAAGAGGCAAAGCCATTTTTAAAATTTCTTATTGATATAAAATACATATATTGAAATGTGTATTTACCTTAAGCATATTTCTTGATGAATTTTTCACAAACTGAACAGACGTGCGAAACTAGCACCCAGATCAAAAACAAACATAACCAGCCTCCATAGAAACCCCCCACTTTCCCTTCTAGTTCATAAGATTAACCACTATCCTGAATTCCAACAGCATAGCTTACTTTTCCCTCTTTTTGTAATGTATACAAATGGAATCATACAACAGGTACTTTTTTGTACATTTTTGCTGAGTATTTTTTGGTAAGATTTACCCTATTGTTGCATATACCTGTAGACCATTCATTCTCAGTGCTGTATAAAAGTCCATGGAGTAAATATGTCACAATTTATTTATACACTCTACCACTGATAGACATCTGGATAATATCCAGTTTGATTTGGGGCTATTACAAATAGCACTGCTGTGAACATTCCAGTGAAGCCTTTTGGCAAATTTAAGTACATATTTGTGCTGAATATATATATATATATATAATATATCATGTATGTATTTTATATATGTATATATATAGAGAGAGAAGAATTAGTTGACACTGGTAATGAGTTTTACAAGCGCTGTATCAGTTCACACTACTACCAGCAGTGTATAAAGATCTGAGTTGCTTTTATCTTTGCCAATTTTATCTTTGGAATTTTATGTCTTTATTGTTTTAGTCAGTCTGTAGGGTGTTTAATGGTATTATATTGTGGTCTAATTTGCATTTACTTGGTTACTAATGAACCAAGTATATTTGAGTATATTTTCATAAATTTATTGGCCACTTTGATATCCCCTTTATGAAATATATGTTCAAGTCTTTTAACCCACTTCTCTATTGAGTTGTCTGCATTTTTCTTATTTATTAGTAGGAGTTCTTTATATGTTCTAGGCAATTATCTTTTCCCACCCTGTGGGTTGCCCTTGGACACTCTTAATATTGTCCTCTGATGAACAGAAGCTCTTAATTTTATTTCATTAAACTTTTTTTATTGAAGTATTGTTGATTTACAATATTATATTAACTTCAGGTGTACAGCATAGTAATTCAATATTTTATAGATTATCCTCCATTAAAAAGTATTACAAAATAATGGCTATAATTCCCTGTGTTGTACAATATATCCTTATTGCTTATCTATTATATACATGGTAGTTTGTATCTTTTATTTTTTTAAGATTTTTTTGATGTGGACCATTTTAAAAGTCTTTATTGAATTTGTTACAATACTGCTTCTCTTTTATGTTTTGTTTTCTTGGCCGCGAGACATGTGGGATCTTAGCTACCTGACCAGGGAACAGGTGTGGGATCGAACCCACACCCCTGCATTGGAAGGCTAAGTCTTAACCACTGGACCCCTAGGGAAGTCTCAGTAGTTTGTATCTTTTAATCCCCTACCCCTATCTTGCCCCTCTTCCCTTCCCTCTCCCCACTGGTAAACACTAATTTCTTTTCTATATCTGTGAGTCTGTTTCTGTTTTGCTATATACAATTGTTTTATTTTTTAGATTCCACATGTAAGTGACAACGAACAGTATTTGTCTTTCTCTGTCTGACTTATTTCCCTAAGCATAATATTTTCTAGGTCCAGCCATGTTGCTGCAAATGGCATTATTTCATTCTTTTTTTATGGCTAATGTTCCACTGTTTATATATACCACATCTTCTCTATCCATTCATCTGTTGATGGACACTTAAGTTGCTTCCATATCTTGGCTATTGCAAATAGAGCTGCTCTGAACATTGGGGTGCATGAATCTTTTTGAATGAGTGTTTTCATTTTTCCAGATATATACCCAGGAGTGGAATTGCTGGATCATATGGTAGTTCTAGTTTTAGTTTTTTGAGGAACCTCCATACTGTTTCCCTCAGTGGCTGCACCAATTTACATTCCCACCAACAGTGTACAAGGCTTCCCTTTTCTCCACACCCTCACCAGCATTTGTTAATTGTAGACTTTTTGATGATAACCATTTTGACAGGAGTGAGGTGATATCTCATTGTGGTTTTGATTTGCATTTCTCTGATAATTAGCAATGTAGAACATCTTTTCTTGAGCCTGTTGACCATCTGTCTTCTTTTGAAAAATGTCGGCTCAGGTCTTCTGCCCATTTTTGGATTGGGTTTTTTGTTTTTTTATATTGAGTTGTCTGAATAAATTATTGTCATATTATTAAACATTTTATAACCTCAAAATGCTGTTTTCTGGTGGACCAGCTTTAGGATTAAAGCTGACTCTATCATGGTCTGGGCAGAGTTTAAGCAGAGGACATGGTTTCTAAAAATTTTTCTTTCAGTCTGATGTCAAGGATCGTGCAGCTGGGGTGTTCTTCACGTTGAGGAGGCCCCACGTTCATCATCTATGCATGCTGCCTCCTCTAGTCCCTGGAGAAAGGGCCAATTACCCTAAATACTATTTGTGCCCATTTTATGTTCCCATTACAGTTAATTACAGAAAAACGGTATTATACAACAAAGTGCTATAAAAAACAAACAAACAAAATAGTCACAGGAAATACCTCCAAGAATCATATAGGACTAAAAATAAGAGATCGCAATGTTACACTTCCAGACACAGAAAGATTTGTTTTACGAACCATTAGGTGTTTGTATATTTGGCTAAATCGTCGGCCACTCAACCGTGGATCCAGTTTTCTTCATCTTTATTGGCCTTCATGGTTCCTAGCACATTGCTGCACGTGTAGTCCACACACAATGTATACTTGTGGACTTTGATTTTTGAAAATGTAAAGTGTGACTTTAACAGATGTTATCTGTTCTTCATTTTCTATGCTCTTGGAGCTTGGAAAATGGATCTTTTAGGAGTAACCATTTCTCTCTGGATGTGTTCTTTTCCTTAAAAAAAAAGGGATAAAAGGAAAGGAAAACACACTCAAACATTAAAACGTTTTAAAGTCCCAAATCTCCCCTCTAGGAATGTGTAAACAGATAACTTAAGGACCGCCTCCTCTCAGGGGTTAAATTTTCTCTCAATGTGATCTTGTTTTATTTTGACATGCAAATATTTTTAAAAGGATACATCGTAAGCAACTGGAAAATTGGTTTTAAGCACATGTGATATAAGATTTCACAAATGTTTAGGATCATGGTGTTATTTCCATGACTATGAGATTTCATAAACACGTCATATAGCAACTATTTATAGTTTAGTATCTTTCTGCATCACTGAGGTGGCACGTTAAACAAAGGGTATTTTCTATCCATTACTATAGATAGCTATGTTTGGTTGTATTTTAAATGAACATTTTACACATAGATCTGTGCAAAATGTAAAACTTTCCCCCTCAGGGTATATATCTGCTGGAAGTGCATATAGAATGAGCACTGTTTAATCCCACGAACCTGCAGCCAGCCCTACATAGGTAAACGGATATCACACGCAAAATCAATTATTTTTCCTGTGCTGCGTTTAGAATACTTCCTGCTCCAACTACTGAATTAATAGAAATTTCATTGACTCTTCAACCTAGGACAATATTAATTTTGTTGACTTATCCTTAACATACAGTTGAATTAAAACTATAGAGGAAAATCTCTTTTTCTTATTAGACTGCTGAAAAAAAAAGCTCTCTCATATTCAGTGATATGTTTCTCATTTGTCTTTGGGGAAGGGGATGCCAAAGGGTTGCCTTGTTTCCCCCTTCAGACATTCAGAACCTCACCAAACTGCCGTCAAACCAGGATGCACACACCAGCATGTGATTTTTTTTGTCCTGGGGATCATAGTCAATAAATTTGATTAGTTTGTAAAGCACTCCAAGCCACCAGCCCACAGAGCAGGTTGAGCCAATACCTCCCCTCACTCCCTGTTCCTTCTAGACCACCAGGGCTCTGGTTTGTATTTTTAAACTTGGGTTAAATTGTGGCATAACCACAAACCATTGTATGCTATTAACAGTGGGGTTCCAATGAATGACTGACAAACAAAATCTTAGCACACAAACTCTACTCCGCTCAATGGTAAACACATGTTATTAATGAAACGTTTCTAACGGGCCCAGGCAGTTTGAAGTCTGTCTTGACTGACAATACCGTATTTTGCTATCTGGGCTAAACAAACAAAATAAAACTTTAAAAAATAGTATGCTAGAAGAATATGTTTTAGTGCATCACAAAGGTATCATTTGCTGCTCTGGACTCTGAATTTAACTTCGCCTCCTCCAAACCTAACTTAGAGTGTAATATTTCTCCGGGGTTCAAAGACAACAGATAGTTCCTGTATCTTTCTTGAGAAGATCTGGATGGTGTTATTCAACCAAGGGTATTACATGGGTCACTGCAGGGAGATCCAGGTGAATATCATTTTATGTGCAGTTCCAAGGCTCAGAATCTAGTTGCTCAGAGAAAATGACTACTGTGAGGTAGGATGCTAAATAAAGATCAGATCTGATTCATCCTCAGCTTCCTCTAAGTTCACGAGGTAGGTGAGTGGAGACTTTGTTCAGTGTATTTGATATTTTCCTTTATCAGTAACGCTGGCTACTTAGTATGTAGGTATCCATGAAAATAGACAGTGAGACTTTTATGTCATTTTTCCAAACTCCTGTTTAACATAAAGGGTTAGCAAACCCCAAACCAAATAAAACAACACTGGCATCGGATTTGAGATGTCTTTGAAACATTCCAATGTTTTGGACCACCAAACTCTAACCCACGATGGTTGCATTTCGTTTTGATCAAATTGGGCAGTGCTTCCTCAAGCTGGTTTGCATTTCTTTCCTTCAAATTTACCCTGACTCTGTTACAGTAACCAGAGAATTACAGAAGAACAATGTACTGTGAATCTGTTCTGCAGCATTCTTTTGAAAAGAAATTGTGTAATGAGGAAAGGAGGGAAGGACCCTAATTTCAGAGTGACACGAGTCCAAAGAGTTCCTAATGTCAAGTGTTTCTAGGGATGGATTATCCCTGTCTTTAACAACATCAGTGTAGCCAATCAAAGGTAAAAACTTCATACAAACAACATATTCATGCTGTAAATTATTCTTTTCCCTGAATTAACTAGGTTACTTTCCCTCCACTGAATTGATCAGGTTGAAAATTAAACCGAGCGAGTGTACCCTAAAATGGTTTAAGGGTAACGTTGAAGAAGAAACGTCTAGGATCTGCATTGATGGACGAGTGTGTCAGTGAATAAATCTAACCAACCCCACTCACTCTTGACTTCGTTTCTGGTCTCTGTTCCACGACGCCTTATTCCCGACCGTGAGCACTGCCTCTGTTTTCGGCCTTCCACTTGCCCGGTTAGCTTGCCTGGAATCTGTGGGGTCTTTCTACTTGCCGCAGTGTCCTTACTGTTTAAGTTTCTCTGCAGGATGGCATAGACAGGATCATGAGGTTCCCGGCACCATCGTTTTGGTGCCCAGGATCTTTCTCCTGCTCTCAGGTGGCCCGTTAGGACCCTGACTTGCAAAGCGGACTGCCATCACTCTTCCAAACTAAAACCTTCCTGCTTGCTGTCACTTTCTCTAAAGCCCCTGCTGGTAGACTTGATCATCTAAGAATACTCAGGCCGAGGTGGTAATGATGAACTCAAACCCTCTGAGGGTGTATATTTTAAAATAGAGTGCTTGGAAAGACCAAGCCTTAAAACACATTAATGAGTCGTAATTGGTAAACACTGAATATGATATTAAGAATAAAGGAAGGCTGCCAATCATCCCCTCCTGTCCTACCCCATGGCTGAATAACTGCCCTAATTATCTCTTAAATGCGGCCTGGGGGCTTCCCTGGTGGCGCAGGGGTTGAGAGTCCGCCTGCCGATGCAGGGGACACGGGTTCGTGCCCCGGTCCGGGAAGATCCCACATGCCGCGGAGCGGCTGGGCCCGTGAGCCATGGCCGCTGAGCCTGCGCGTCTGGAGCCTGTGCTCCGCAACGGGAGAGGCCACAACAGTGAGAGGCCTGCGTACTGCAAAAAAAAAAAAAAAAAAAAAAAAAAAAAAATGCGGCCTGGAGCTCATTTAATCTTCTCTACCTGAACGCTTGGAGTTCAGAGCTTACACCTTATAGTCTATTTACTCACATTCCCATTTCTCAGGTAAAATAAAACAAAAAAGGAACTATTCTTTTATTTGTTTTATTGAAGAAGCTTGATCTATATTTATTTGATTTGACTAGTGGGAAGAGAAAAATGAAGGATGCCTCTAACATATGTGTTATGATAGAGAAATAAAGAATTCTAGAATTTTATAGCTGGTAGGGACTCAAGGAACTAAAACCAGGAAAATTTAAATGATTAATAACAGAATGAAGACTAGGACCCAGATCTCTTTGGCTTTTTAATTCCATATGCTTATATGGTATCATACATTGCAGTGAAAATTATATTGTGTAAGTTTCTTAACTATATTGTTTGTAACATATTTCACGTAAAAGTGCTTAGGTTACTGGTAACTTGATTGAATAGTATACTAATGACACACACGCATGCACACACATAAATCCTTGGGGAAATCAGAGACTTAACTTTAAGTATATTTTCAATTTGTTCTTTTAAATTTGATATTCTTACAAATTTCAGGATAAGCAAAACTATTATGTCATCATCGCAGTATTAGGAAACCAGCCACAGTGAAACATCAACATCCATTCATCCTCGGTTTTTAAATTGGTGAGTACTCTCTCATAAAATTAGATATGAATTCAAAGATTTAGGAGACAATGATCCTGGGTGAGACAAATGTTCCTTTCACATGTAATTCTCAGATCTTCACCTAAAAGAGGCACTACAGCATCACTGCCTATTTCATTCATTCATTCCTTTCCATAAGTATTTATGAAGTATTTATTATAAGCCAGGTATCGTGCTGGCTCTGAGCAATACACAAAGTGGAACAAAGCACTTCTGCCTGGGACAGTGACCATTAAATCCTGACTATTATTTTTGTTCTCCTTTTTATCAGGGCTCACAACTAGACTTAATTTTCCAGTCTCCATTACCATATTCTGTCCAACAGAATGAAAGTAAAAGTGTTATGTGTTCCTTTCAGATCTGCCCCATAAATATATCCCTTGTGTGGTTCCCTCATCTCTCCCTGTTCCATCAGCCACATAAATACAGAGGACTCGAAGGACCTAGCAGAGAGAGGGGAATCACAAGAAGACAGGGGCCTGGGTTCCTGAGTGGCTGCGTAGAACAGAGGTTCTTCCCATCATCATCAACTTACATTGGGCTATGACTCAAACAAGAAATAAATTTTATTGTATTAAGTCACTAAGATGCATTAACTGCTTGTTAGAGTAGTTAGTCAACTGTATCAGTTTTGCTATATAACAAATAATCTCCCAAATTAGTGGCTTAGGACAGACACCATTCTGTGTGTTGGCGATTTGGACAGGGCTCAGCTGGGATGGCTCTTCTCTTCTCCTCAGGCACTGGTGAGGTTCATTCATGGGCTGACAGTCAGTTTGGAATGCAGGTGGAGGCTGACCAATACAAAATGGCCTCCCTCACAAGTCTGGCAGTTGGTGTTGGCTGTTTGCTGAGCTGTGTTTCCAGCATACTAGCTTGGACTCCTTCAAGAGGAATGACAAGATTCACTTCATGAGCCTTTTTAAAGCCTCTGCATGCATAACATTTTCCAGTGTCCTATTACCCCAAATAAATCATAGAGCCAAGCTTAGAGTCAAGGTGGGAGAACTGAATGAGATCATGGAAATGGAGAGGCATGATTCATTGGAAGCTAGTATCTTAACAACCACTGCACTACACTCTATTGCTCTGAAGGAGCTCAGAATTCTAAGGTAGAGACATATCAATAAATAATTACAATACGGGAAGTGTTAAAACTGAAGCTTGAAAACAATGCTATAGAGGCAATAAATAGGGAATAGCTAATGCTGCCTGGCCTGGGCAAAACTTTCACAAATGAGGTAATTTTGGTGCTGGGTCTTGATAGATGAGTAGGATTTTGTTAGGAGCACCGGAAGCACATGATACAGTTGTGAGAAAGGAGGAGAACATTCTAGAAAGGGGAAATAATAACACAGGAAAAGCATGGAATTTAGAAGGAGTGTGGCCTGGACTAAAGAGGAGTTTAATGAGACCAGGATTTTTAGTAAAGAGAATTATGAGACGGGTTGTTCATGTAAGTAGGACCAAGTATGACAGAAGTTTATGCCAAGGAGTTAGGAATTTAAGCTGACAACTCTGGGTCATTGATTATACTTAATCAGAGAACTCATAATATTGATGATCAAACAATTGATGACAGTGGAAGATTAACCTGAATTAGGCTTTTCGTGGAACAATAGGTGATGCCTGCTGGCACAAGGAGTGACGATGAATTTCAGCACACACACCTGAGTGTGTGGTTTTCTTAATTTTCTATAATTCAGCATAGTTTCTGTCTTACACCCCTATTCTACAAGGATGACAAAAAATTGGTCAATGATTTTAGGGCTACCTCTTTACTTCAGAGTCGTGTATAGCTTTGCAGGGCTGACCTAGTACCAAGGTATCCATGCCCCCTCTGGGGCACTTCCACAGGCTCTGAAAGGTCTAGAGGTTCTAGCGCTTACTTCCATGCTATTTGGGGATATATAGGGTCCCTGCAGGGCACTTGTGCCAAAGAGAACAAGGCAACTCTGGGAGCCTATCTCTGGCCCTTTGTGCCTGGACATATCACAGTGTATCTTCACTGAGGACTTTTATCTTCCTAGATATGAACACATCTTCTAGATTTCTTTCTTTCTTTTTTTGCTTACTTACAGGTATTTTATTTGAAGAAAACCATTATAATGGCCCTTAAAATGCTGTGAAATATAATGATCCCTCTGAAAGGAAGTTACAGCGTCACTGGATTTATAGAAGAGGAAGTAGGAAAGGTGCACATTTGGAGGTGAGTATAACATTGTATAATCAACCCACATTAGAATGCAAGTTGGTGCAGCCACTAAGGAAAACAGTATGGAGGTTCCTCAGAAAACTAAAAATAGAACTGCCATATGATCCAGCAATCCCAATCCTGGGCATATATCCAGACAAAACTATAACTCAAAAAGACACATGCACCCCAATGTTCATACCAGCCCTGTTTACAATAGCCAAGACATGGAAAAAGCCTAAATGTCCATTGACAGATGAATGGATAAAGAAGATGTGGTACATATATGCAGCGGAATACTACTCAGCCATAAAAAAGAATGAAATAATACCATTTGCAGCAACATGGATGCAACTTGAGATTATCATACTAAGTGAAGTAAGTCAGAAAGAGAAAGACAAACACCATATGATATCACTTATATGTGGAATCTAAAATATGGTACAAATGAACCTATCTAAAAAACAGAAACAGACTCAGACATAAAGAACAGACTTGTGGCTGCCAAGGGGGAGGGGAGGATGGAGAGGGATGGGTTGGGAGATTGGGGTTAGTAGATGCAAACTATTACATTTAGAATGGAGAAACAAGTTCCACTGTATAGAGCAGCAAACATCCAATCTCCTGGGTTAAACCATAATGGAAAATAATATAAAAAAAGAATGTATATATATGTATAACAGTCACTTTGCTATACAGCAGAAGTTAGCACAACATTGTAAATCAACTATACTTCAGAAAAAAAATAAAATAAAATCCACCCACCTTAAATACCATAAAAGTGCATAGAGTCAAACTGCAGCATTATTTATACATGATTGAAAAGGAAGGAAACATTACAGAGTTAAAGTTTTGTATGACGTGTGAATTTTGACTTGCTATGTTTAAGTTAGCAAAAAGCCTTAGAGTTTGTATAAAATTACTGTGTGCCTTAATCCCACCCACCACTAGATCAAGACACTGAAACTGAGGATGATTCCTTCCTTATTTTATGGCTTTATTCTTGATATCCCTCTAAAAAAGAGACCAAAATGGTTGTGAAGATGACTTGTATCTACAGAGTAATTACCCAAGTACCAGAGTCACATCACAAGAAAAGACAGATTCTTCAGACCAATCTGAGAGGTTTATCTTCCACGGGGAGGTGCTCAGAGACAGGTAAACAATCTCCTCTGTTGCAATTACTATTGCTTCCTAATAAATTAGCTTAAAATTTTGCAGCTTCAACAACCATTTATTATCTCATAGATTTTGGTGCGTCAAGAATTCAGACAGGGCACGGCAGATATGCTGGTTCTACTCCATGTTGTCTAGTGCTCAGCTGGGGAGATTCAATGGCTGTGCGCAGGAATTATCTGAAGACTCATTCACTCACGTCTGGAGCCTGGGCTGGGAAGACGTAAAGGTGAGGACCGCCGACTGGAGCTTCTACCATCTGTGTGGCTTGGCTTCCTCACAGCATGGCTGCCTAGGGTGGTCAGAATTCTTACATGGCAGTTCTTGGCACCAAGAGCCACTGTTCTAGAAAATAAGGTAGAAGCTGCATTACCTTTTATGGCCCAACCTTAGAAGTCACACAAGTCACTCCTGCCATACCCTATGGGTTAAAGAAATCAGAAGGCCATACAGATTCAAGGCGAGGGGACATAGACCCCTACCTCTCAGTGGCAGAAGTGTCAAAGGATTTTGGAACCATGTTTGAAAACCACCGATCTCTTTCTCATAGCTTATCTCTGACGTTCATTTCCCCTTTCAGCCTGAGGATTTTGTTTATGGTTAGTCTGAGGCCCAGGGTGGGGTGGGAAATAAGGGATGAGGAATATTTGCTCTGAATCATGATGTCATCCTCAAAATATTTTATCCATGCCGTGAGTCCTTTCCATTCACCGAGAGCCTGAATGTTTTGAAACTCAAAAGCCAAAAAGAGGCAGAAAGAACACTCTGCCTTTTGCTGTCACGTTCCTTCCCTGAGGTAGAAAGTCTTACAGATAAACATGACTATCAGAAGGGGTGGAGGACCAGAGGGATTAGGGAAATACTGTGAGGGGAAAACCCAGTTAATATTATTAAATGGAATTTCTTATATATATATATATATATATATATATTTTTTTTTTTTTTTTTTTTTTTTTTTTTGCGGTACGCGGGCCTCTCACTGTTGTGGCCTCTCCCATTGCGGAGCACAGGCTCCGGACGCGCAGGCTCAGCGGCCATGGCTCACGGGCCTAGCTGCTCCGCGGCATGTGGGATCCTCCCGGACCGGGGCACGAACCCGTGTCCCCTGCATCGGCAGGCGGACTGTCAGCCAGTGCGCCACCAGGGAAGCCCTCTTCTATATATTTAACATTTAAATGTTATTCCACCAAACATGCAACAAAACAAAACAAATACACAAAAATATCTTGCTCTTCTCTGATAATTTTGCTAAACAACATCACTATTTCTGTTTGGAATGGCTTCTATCTATGGGTATTAATTTCTGTCTCTCTTTCTCCTTTATGTTATTTTTATTTTTAAATATTCTATAATTAAATAAATTTTTTTTCCAATTTAATGGACCCAATATCCTGGAAATAGTCTAGCAATTTTAAAGTATAGGAACCCCTACCCTTTGAAGTATATCAGAGTCTCTAGTGCAGTGTCTCCTGCTGACCTCACACCACATATAACCAAATAGTCTAGCTCTTCAGCCTCTTCACTACACAGATAAGAGATATAAACCTATTTGGGCAAAGTGAGTTATCCAAGGATCAAAATTATTCGAATTTCGAAAGCTCATCGACAGGCTAAGAACAATATGTACAGGCCTCTTCTTGGGATCTTTCAAGTCAGGAGCAAAAGCCCCTCCCGAGAAATAGGACGTTAATATTGATCAACACAGATGTTGTTAACAGTTGTGCAGGTGTTTAATTCTTGATTTCTGAGCTGCCCGCTGGCCTGTAATGTTTGTGCTTTATGCCCACGGCTATTTCTGAATCGGTCACAGCAACTGGAGAGTTTGAATATATTCATCAGTCCCATTCTTGAAACCGGGATGGCAGGGGTGAGGCAATGGGTGAGCTTCCTGGAAGATACTTAGTTGCATGACACGGGGGTGCATAGCTGGGGACAATTAAGACTGTCATGGAGGAAGAAGTGGGGAATAGATACCACCAACAATATCCATTACAGAGAAAAAAGTGGAAAAATTGGAGCATGTAGCCAATGGGTCAGTATCAATGGCATGTGCTTATCAGCCTAATTATTCAAGAGATGGCTAAGTGTTGGTTCAAAGACTGAAGGAATAAGCATGTTGAGAGTGCTATTGATTGGATTCTGTAGAACATCAGGGTAAAGGGCAAAGCAGCCAGTGTAGACACCAAAGTGGCCAAAGAGTTGCCTGCCGGCTTGTAGAGATTACCAAGAGAAGGAGTGAATTTCCCGATTGTCAGTGTAGACAATAATAGAGTCTTGTGAAAATGATGCCTGCCAGATGCTATGTCAGCAGAGAGGAGAAAAGTGTACCTGGTCTTAAAGATACTAAAGAGAGATTCCTACACCTATTTGGTGGAAAAACATATACACTGATGGCTACACACTTAAACCTATCCTAGACAACTTAGGCTTACAAATAGACAAATGGTCTTTGAGAATTGAACGTGAGCTTTCGTATATCTGGGGCACTGTTTTCTGCTTCAGAGCTGAATGGAGCTTTGAAATCCCAAGACCTTTTGGCAAGTGTGAAGCACCATTGTTGAGAGGCTAATATTTGGGAGCCATTTTTCTTCGGAGCTAGAATTGGAGTTTGAATAAAATCCAGCCTGAGTCAGCTTCTAAACAAGGATGAAATTCAAGTTTACAAAGCTTACTTGCAAGCCTGAAGCAGCTTATTTTTAACATTTGCCTTAAAAAGAAACGTTGGTCTACAACCTCGTAAAATGCCGAGTCAAATACTCAGCAAAAGCAAACTTAAACTGCTTCAAAACTTGTCCTCCAACCAGGGCTGGCAGCAGTGCCGTAGTGGCAGTCCAGTAAACAGAGCACTGAGCTACAAGACAGGAACGCTGAGAAACCCTCCCAGCCTGGGCATTAAGGAGCTTTTGGCCTTGGACAAGTCACTTCACTTCTCTAGGTCAGAAAGAGACTAACTTATTAGACGTGATGGCTAAGGCACAAAAATATGTTAATTACTGTTTTCATCTGACTTTAGGGTTGAGGAATCTGAGTACAGCTAAGCCACTTGTTCCCAGTCAAATACTGAATCAGTAGGCTAGGCATGGCCTGCGTGTCCCTTGACTCCTAGGCTGGGACTGTCTATTTCTCCTCTTGTATTTCCAGAATGTAGCAGTAAATCTGGCTGTGTCTGGTGAAAGGGTTCCCAAGGTCAGTCCCACCCGCAGATAAGCACTTCTGACTCTAGCTCCCAGCAGATATTTCTAGCATTCACGAAGGCTTACCCTACAGACCACACCTGTCTTGGCATCTCCGAAGCACAGTCTACAAGCAAGCACAAGACATAAAGCATAATCCCTTGCAATGAGCCAGTATCTCCTCAAACCCTGAACATGCTCAGAGGAGAATCACTTGGATTAGTGGATTAAATGCATTAGTCTAAATGATCTGACTGATATTGCATTATGTCATAAGGGAAAACCTCAGAGTGATGGAAATGTTACTTTGCAAAGCCAGCTATAGCTTTTCTTTTGGAAAGAAAGTTTAGTGATATGAGAGATGACAACATAAGAAAGCATTTAATCTTTTAGCTATTTGAATGCCTCTAATGCAGTATAAGACACAGCGAGGCAAGTTTGGGATGTACTCAGGCCAGTGGTGATAAAGAAAGAAGGAAGTGGCTCGCAGACCTATGATTCCCAGTGTAATTTCCTACAGAGCAGTTTACAAAGATGGTTCGCTTTCATGGGGCCTTGAAAAGCCTATCTCCTGTTCTAAGAAACCTTCAGTTATAAAAAGGAGCTCACACCACATAGGAAAAGCCTCCATTTCATTTGTGTGTGTGTGTGTGTATGTGTGTAATACATTTTATACCCGCTGCACAACTGAGAGAGACAGAGTCCTGACCTCAAATGGTCGCCATGTAGGATTACAACAACTCTCTATTTCATTGAGAGAATATTCAGTCAATAGGTTCTTGTGCTGATAATACCAGGATCGCACTGGCCTGTGGCTTCCACAGTCCAAGGATCCCGAGAAGATGGCTAAGAGTGTCAGACCCTGCCTGCTCCTGGACTCTCTCTCCTTACTATCCACACATTCAGGGGCCAATTAACTCCTCTGACAGGCTCAGTACTGCTTCCTCAGGAGTTAAGTCCCTTTAAGCAAACGACTCAGAACCGGGCCTCCGTTCACATGGGCCTGACCCTGCCCTTGCCTCTCTCAGCCCAACGATGGGTTTTGATTTTGAGGCTTGGACATAAAATCTCTTCTGGTTTTGTTTATTGAGGACCCCAGCACCTTCTGCCTTGGCCCTGCTCGTCTCCATCTCCCAGTAGCTGAGGGTATGGGCAGAGGAGTCAAAGAAGCTTAGATTCTGGTCTTTGCTTTGTGTTTATCAGTGGAAAGAATTCAGGCAGAATTGTTCCTACAAGTCTCAGTTGCTCACCTAAAAAATGGGGATAGTAATAAAACCTCTCTCAAAGAGTTGGTATGAAGATGAAATGGGATACAGTACATAAAGCACTTAGCACAGAGTCCATAAAAACTGCTCAATAACCTTAAGCAATTACTATTATTATCAATACAATACATACAGAAGTATAGCGATTCTATTGCTCTGTGCTTTATTTAAGAGTCTTATTCTCTGGATAGAAATTTGTATATTTCTCCAAAGGTTAAGATTTTCCTTAATTAATAGGTCAAATAACAAATATTTTATGATGTAATTAAAATGGTGCAAGATGAAAAAAAAAAAAAAAAGTCTTTTCCCCCCAACCTGGCTTGTAGATTTTTTTCAAGTCAGGGGCTATGTTTGAAATGGTTCTCGGCTCTCCTTCACAACTGGGCCAAATGGGTACCTGGGGGGAATGAATAGAGTTTTTGATTGGTTTGAAACCAGAGCAAGGTATAAAATCATATCCTATGACTAGAGCTCAGATGGAAATTTTGCACCTGCATGGTGAGAAACGCAGAATAAGTAGTCTTCAGAAAGCAGGACTTTAAGCCCGTTCAACTCAGAGCACCATTACCTACGTCATGTCATGAGCCCGGGGCATGCCGACCACTGAGAACAGAAGCAGGTCTTCTGTTGGCCCTCAGCTACTAAACTGTCTATGCAGGACCTTGCGTTGAAATCAAGCGCAAGCTGTTAGATAAAGTGCTCAGAAAATAAAATAGAAAACTAAGGAGAACCTACTGTGTAGCACAGGGAACTCTGCTCAGTGCTCTGTGGTGACCTAAATGGGAAGGAAATCTAAAAAAGAGGGGATATATGTATACGTGTAACTGACTCACTTTGCTGTAGAGCAGAAACTAACACAACATTGTAAAGCAACTATACTCCAATAAAAAGTAATTAAAAAACAAAAAATTGCTCAGTTTATACACAAAGTATTCTTCAAAACAGTTTAAATAAAACCTTCTTGCTCATCAGCTTCGACACCTAATTATTTATTAGACTATCTGGCAATTATAAAACCACAACAGACATAGCCTTTCTCTCTCAGATACTCACTAGAAAACAGGGGTACAAAAAGGGGCAGCAAGGGCAGCACACATCAACCACCACCAGCAAAATCAACTCTTTGGGTGTTTATGTGTCTGGAAAGTTTTTTGTTTGAACACAGTATGGTTAATAAACACAGATTTATGAAATCCTTTCTTTCATCAGTGATCTATGGGAGATTTGAAATACATAGATTCTATTTCTGAGTGTTGAAATTCAAAAGGCCAGAAAAGTCCCAGGACTGGATTCTTAACCATAATCACAATTTTTATTGATTTGGAGAATTACCCTGACATTTCTCCTCAATTGTATTTAAGCATCCAAGTGTATGTTTTCTTCTAGTCTTTTAACTAAAATAATCTGCACATAGGTTGCCTTGGAATATAGCCAGAGAAAGAAAAGGTAAAACTATCAAGCATATTTTAAGTTTGCTATTAGTAATTTCGGGAGCTTGAATATGTTCACTTCAAAGATGATAATCAAGAGTATGTATTCTTTGGAGTTGAAATATTGCTCGTGAGATTTAAGGGACAACACTGTAAATTCTAGAAGAAGAAATCTTTTGCTTGGTTTATGTTTCATTGCTTGGAGAAAGCCATAGAGTATCTTCAGTCATCATTGGCTTTATTGTTAACTATGAAAGGTAAAGAGTGGATTTTTTTCACATGGTTTTCTTTATTTCAATTAATTGGTCTGGTATTTCCCAGATATTTTCATCTGTCCCGGCGCCTTTTAATCGTATATTTTATATTGCAGTTGCAAGGAACACTGTGCAGTTTCTGAAACCAGGTAAAAGACTTAATTTGTTTTTAAAAACTTTAAAAGTTTTGTTTAAAAAAAGTTCTTGGGGCTTCCCTGGTGGCGCAGTGGTTAGGAATCCTCCTGCCAATGCAGGGGACACGGGTTCTAGCCCTGGTCCAGGAAGAGCCCACATGCCGCGGAGCAACTAAGTCCGTGCGCCACAACTACTGAGCCTGCGCTCTAGAGCCCATGAGCCACAACTACTGAAGCCTGTGCGCCTAGAGCCCGTGCTCCGCAACAAGGGAAGCCACTGCAGTGAGAAGCCTGCGCACTGCAACGGAGAGTAGCCCCCACTCACCCCAATTAGAGAAAGCCCGCGCGCAGCAATGAAGACCCAACACAGCCAAAAATAAATAAATAAAATAAATAAAAATTTATAATAAAAAGAAAAGTTCTTGTTCTGATAAACAAAGGTTTAGCAGGAATTAAATCAGAGTCTGTTTTGGAATATCAGAACTGGTTACCTGAAAGAAGAGTTTACAAACATGGTTCTTTCAGACTGACTTGTTTTGTGATATGGAAAAGTATTGGATGTAAGCAAGTCTTGGTGATGTTCATTGACATGAAGGAAGCAAAGCCTGAGACACTCAGCTTGCTGGCTAGCCACCTGGTAGGGGGTGAAATGTATACTCCACAGGAGGCTCCCAGATCATCATGGGTGTATTTCTGCCTGTGAAATGGTGTGCCTCCAAAGCATGCTTCCTTTAGAGACCATCTCACCCTCTTCACACCATCTTATCTTTATGTGTCTACATGTTTCCTCCTAACCTAACCCTCTCATTGCAGAACAGAGCTCTATGCCACCAGCCTGGGCTATGTTGTCATTAGGATAATCTGGAGAACAGTGTCATTCAGTAGAGCAGCACTCCTGGTTCCTTGCCCCACCCCTTACTCACTCCTCCTCGTTGTTCATTCCTCCCTTTGATTGGCATACATCTATTAGTCAACATGCCTTATTTGAAAAGGCAAGTCTGTTAAAAAGCTGTACATACTGGGTATTCCCTTTCTTTTCTTCCCTATCTAAAGAGTCCAATGCAACAATACTAGGTACTGTGGATCTATCTTTTCACAAAGCCTAGATTCAGGGTGGAGAGGGCATGAATGGTGAAACAAACAATCAAACAAACCAACCATTGGCTACATATCTAAGCCATGTCCTCTAACCCAAGTTGCCATCTTCATCTCCAACTGACAGACTCCTCTTTCAAATATTCAGAACTCAGGCAATTGTTCAGAGCTTAGGCAAGGAAAAGGGGTGTCGTTTACCGGGCACCCTCAAATCCCAACAATTATGTGAACAGCTACAATCCAAATTTTCAAGTTATCCCGCTGATTTCCTTAGCCTAGAGGTTTCCTCAAATAATGGGGTGTTGCAATAATTCTCAGGTTGACGGGGCCTCAGTCTTTAGTAAGAATCTGGAAATGTTTCCTTTTGCTTTCCTACAACTTTTATTGGTGACTTTATAACACCTTATTATTATTTTGTCAGAATTAAGCCCTTTAAAAAAAAACCTCCAATTTTCTACAATATAAAATTTCTTAGAGAACTTCTAGAATTTAAACTATTTATATATTGCCAACATGTGTCTGCCTTTAAGTTCTTGCAAATGATCGGGTTTACTCATACTCAGTGAAGTTGATTTTCAACAATCATGGGATAAGAAATGGTTTGTGAAGTAAACGAACTGGAGTTAAAACATGTGGACCCTTATTGCGTGGGCTTGGACCCATCACTTCACTTTTCTGGATGTGTTGATCTTATCTTGAGAAAAATAACATCGGTTTTGCCTACCTCATAAGACTGCTTGGAAGGTCCGATGACATGAACATTTGATGAAAAGTAAAGTGTTGTGCAAATTTCTTCACTTGACTAGTCCTCTAAGTACCATTCCACATTGTTGACCTCTCATTTTCCCTTGGCATTTGTGACACTCATTTTCTGGTTTTCTTCTACCACTTTGGCTTCTCCTTTAACATCTACTGAGCTGGCTCGGCGAGTCCTTTCCTACAACACCATCCTAGCCAGAGTTTCCCTGAAAGGAGATAAAAGCTTGCAGGCAGATAGTTTATTTGAGCAGTGATCCTAAGAAGCAAGGTTGAGAGAAGGAGAGTGCAGAAGAAAAAGAGGGAAAACCAGTGCCAAAATGAGTTGGCCACTACTTGGGGGAAATTAGTCCTAGATCCTGCAGGAGCTTTTGAGGAACCTTATGAAATGTGTCTCAGAACTGTCTGCCTGGGGATGAAACAGAGAAGCATTTATCCATCACCTCTTGACCTCCATTGGTGATCCCATGGGCAATAGATGCTCTTGACTTCCAGATTACACTTGCATGAGTGCTGAGCAGTTCCTGAGAGTGTTCCAGGCAGCAGAGCAGGGAAGCTCCAGTGTGGGCTGCTAAGAGGTCGTGTCAGCTCGTACCTGTGCAAATCCTGTAGTAGGGCGCATGGAACCAGTTGCCATGACAGTGGCTGGAATAAGAGAGAGGTGACATGAATTAAAGTGATGCAAAACAAGTGTAAATATACAGGCATCTAGATGTTGAGGTTCCTAGATCCTCTTCTCTCTTAATATGTCATACTCTCCCTAAGTGATCACATTTATTCTTATGGTTGAAATGATAATCTATAAACTTATTATTCCCAATGTATATCAATAGTTCATAATTCCATATTCATTTATTCGGTTCTCTACAAGGCATCAACTCTAGAATATTTCAAGGAATACACAGATCTGTATGTGTAAAACTAACTCTTGATCTTTCCCTGCAAAATCTATTCCTTCCCTCATCTTTAGTAGCTTAGTAAATAGTACCTGCAATTGCTTAAGCAAATGCTTTACTTATCTTTTGCTGTGTAACACATTACCACAAAATTTAGTGGTTTAAAAGAATGATTCATCTCACAGTTTCTGTGGGTAAGGAGTTCGGAGGCAGCTTAGCTGGTTGGTTCTGGTTTGGGGTCATGACATTGCAGTCAAGATATTGGCTGGAGATACAGTCTTTCGAAGGCTCGACTAAACCTTTTCCAAGCTGTGTCCCTCACATGGATTTTAGCAAGAAGCCTTAGTTCCTTGATGCTTGTTGGCAGGAAGCCTCTGTTTCCTGCCACTTGGGCATCTTTGTAGGGTTTCTTACCCCAGAGTAAGTGACCCAAGAAGGAGGGAACAAGGTAGAATCTACAATGTCTTTTATGACCTTGCCTTGGAAGTCACATGCCATCACTTCTGCCATATTCTGTTGAGCACCTAGACCAACCTATTACAATGTGGAAGGCAGTTACACAAGGGTGTGAATACCAGGACGTAGGGAAAATTGGGGGCCATGAAGGAGGCTGCTTACCACTGCAAGAAACCTGAGAGTAATCTTTGATCTTCCTTCTTTCTAGATTTATTGTCTCAAAACCTGTTGATTTACCTCCAAAATATATCTCAAATCTGTTGACTTCTGTCTCTCCTCACTGCCGTGTCTCCAGGCAAGTCCACCATAATATCTTGCTTGGACTGTAGTCTTCTAACTGGATTTTCTTGTCTTTACTCATTCTTCCTTCGAATCTATTCCTTAGACTAGCCAGAGTGATTTTTTGGAAAGTATATCACATTGTGTCACTCTCATGATTCTCTCATCATGACACATCACTCTTAGAATAAAATTCAAACCTCTTATTAAGGCCTGTTGAGCCCTTCGGGTTCTGACCCTTGCCCATCTCTTTGACCTCATCTCTCACTACTCTTCCCTATTACTTTTTTCTTACAGTCTTTCTTTTTTTTAATTGAAGTATAGGTTGCTTTACAATGTTGTTTTACATATATTCTTTTTCAGATTCCTTTCCATTATATTTTATTATAACATATTGAATATAGTTCCCTGTGCTATACAGTAGAACCTGGTTGCTTGTCTATTTTATATATAGTGGTTTTTAAATTTAATTAGTATTTTATATTGGAGTATAGCTGATTTACAATGTTGCTTTAGTTTCAGGTGTACAGCAAAGTGATTCAGTTATACATACACATATATCCATTTCTTTTCAGATTCTTTTCCCATATGGGTTACTACAGAATATTGAGTAGAGTTCCCTGTGATATACAGTAGGTCCTTATTGATTATCTATTTTATATATAGTAACATGTATATGTTGCTATATGTACTCTATGATACAGTTTCCTTATGATACAGTTTCTATCTCCCCCTCCTTTTATATCCTCTTCACCAGCCACCGTCACACTATTCTTTTTGACTAACTTTGCCTAATCATCCACTATCAGATTAAATTTTAGGGAGACCTTGCCTAGCTCCGCAGTTCTGTCCCATTCTCTTATTTTCTAGACCTATTCCCAATTTATGACTCTTATTGATATTTATCATTAGAAATGTTGCTCTGTGTTTGTTTGACATCCATCTCAGTGGGCAGAACTTTGCCAATTTTGCTCAGACATGTTTATCCACTGACTTGTACAATACTTAGCATAGCATAGTTATTAACTAAACAGTTTTTGAGTAAGTGAATGCTTTACCAAAGAAAGTCTTCCTGCTGTCACAGTTTAAGCAAAGAATAGTCCTGTCTCTCTATGTCAAAATTTCCCACGAGATATGAATGACTGTTTATCAAAGAATAAAGAGGAATTCTGCTAAAGGAAATAAAATATGGGTCACTGTCCTCATTGCTATAAACTTAATGGAACAAGACACAAGCAACCAGAAAGATAACAAACACAGAGAGAAACAAACAAGAAGTTATTTCAAATGAGGCCATTGAGCTCACGAAGCATGTTGTTCTAAACGAAAATGTCCACATAGAGTTGCAATATAGTTAAGTTGCAATATAGTTAATATAAGTCAAGTCTAACTGAAAAACAAGTGACTTTACATGTAATGCTTTGCTTTCTGGATCATTAATCTACCCACCGTGACAAAACAGAAAAATAAAGCTAACATCTTTGAAATGTTCATTGCTTCGTATGCTACACCCTGGGCATGATTAATCAAAGGCAATCTTTTTCTACAAAACAATCCTTTTTTCATTCTTAATGGTATCAAGCTGAAGGTTCTTATACACAGAAAAGCTGAAATGTTCACACATGATCTGCACACAATAGGCCACTACTTCAGATGAGAGCATTTCAAACTTTTACCTAGTTATAGCTTGCTGGAATGATTTCCCATCCTCTGTCATCATTATTTGTCTTTCACTCACAAACGCTGGTTTTTAGGACTATATAACTCTTACTCCTTTTTCAGGAAAATCAGTGTTTTTTTCTTCTTTTCCTTTAAAATTCAATTGTTATTTATTCAATGTCTTTCGTGTAACAATCAAAGGCCTTGAAATATTATCTCTTCTCTCCTTCCTTCCTCCATCTTCCCCTTTTCCCTCCCTTCTGTCTCTTTTAACCACCCACATATCAACCTGGAGCATCGTAATACATTTAATGATCATTTTTCAAATTCATCCCTATACAAACTGTTACCTCTATAAACATTTAACAAACCTAGCTGATGAAGGGTGGGAATGAACTGCTTTAAACCTATGAAGGGACAATTATAACCGTTTCATATATATATAATCAAAAGAGATTTCTTTTTCAATTGCTGAAGTGAGAACTTAAAACCTCTTTGAGAATATGAACTTTCCGTTTCCTCTATGATTTCTCTTAGCTTAAAGAGGCAAACTTTAAAAAATTACCTTTCCATGGTCAGTTGAGACCTAACTCCTTGGAATGAACATATAATTTCTTAGAAGGTGATGAAAGAAACAGTAAAAAGAAAATGAATTTCAGCACTTGGTCATATAAAACATCTCTGGAAGCTCTCACTACATCTGCAAAGTTGATCTAGCCTAATGAGCAAGTAAATGTTTCCTGAAATAAAGGGAAATATATATATTCTTAAACCCAATATTCCATTTAAATAGAGTTGCAAATAGCTTATAGCAACAGGCTGGGGTGTCAAAACAAGTTTTTTCATGCATTTCAGAATTATTGATAGAATGAGACCTTAAAAAATATGAAAGGGGACTTGTTGATAGAATACACATGTTACTATGGTGATATTTTTGGATCAAACTGTTCGCCAGGAACATGGTGTAATTCTGGCTAATTTCAGTTCAAACTAAATGCTGTTGTGACAAAACAGAATGCCTCTAAGTCACATCACTGTGATTTGCGCTGGGAAATTAGATTATTCTTCATTGGAAACATCAGCATGACCACACAGCTTCATAAATCTTTATGATTTAGAAATGGAAAAATGTGCTCTTGTAATGTAATCATTATTAACAAGTGTCCTACATTCTCAGGATACTAGTTTGTAACTAGAAAACAACTCAGAGCTCCACCCTTCTAATTACAACTCCAACACGTTCCTCTCAGAGTTCCAATTAATAGCTGATGAGGCGTGCCACCCTTCCAAAGAGCAAGCCTGGGTGGGTTCTGGATCACAGCTTTCTTGGAGCAGGGGTGCACGTGAAGGCAAGATTTCAGTGCACATCTCTTCAGCAACTTCTTTCTCATAGGATAGAGTCTGTAAGAGTTTGCTTTATTTGATGTCTTTGTGTGGATTTGCATAAAGCATTCGGGAGATGAGTCTATTGTTTCCGTACAGTGGAGTGATGAAGGCAAATCGTCCCACTATTTACTTTGTCATATTTGGTGACTGGGTACCTAGGAGCTAATCCAAAGGCACATTTGTCTGCTGTCAGTAGATGTTCAGAACGTTCAGGTGTTAGGAAGGAGGTAGAACAGATGTTGATCTGAATGGTATTTTTTGCTTCTCTTCTAAATATTGGCTTCTAGATTGTTCTTTGTATTTCTCAAGGATAGACTAAGCCAATACTTCCCAACCCTCTGCAGATGGAAAATATAGAAAATGATCATATTTGTACAGCACATCGGGGCAGGTGGGTGGAGTAGTCCGAAGCTGGAGGTGACCTACTGAAGACTCCAGGCACAACTTACCTGCCAGGAAGACTGAGGTGATCAGTATCCCAGAATGCCCATGAACTGTGACATCTGAGTGTGCTGTGGCTGAAGAATGGAAAGCTCGGGCTTACCAATCTGTTTCTCTATCTTTTCGACAGATGCCTGCAGCTATTTCCTCTGAATCCAGGTAAATCACCTATGCCAACCTAAATTGCACAGCCCATCCAAAATTTACAAAGAGCTCATGCAGCTCAATATCAAAAAAACAAACAACCCAATCAAAAATTCAGTGGAAGATCTATTTTGGCCATATGTATGTCTCCAAAGAAGACATACAGATGAACAAAAAGCATATGAACAGATGCTCAACATCACTAATTATCAGAGAAATGCAAACCAAAACTACAATGAGGTATCACCTCACACCAGTCAGAATGGCCATCATCACACAATCTACAAACAATAAATGCTGGAGAGGGTGTGGAGAAAAGGGAACCCTCCTCCACTGTTGGTGGGAATGTAAACTGGTACAGCCACTATGGAGAACAGTATGAAGGTTCCTTAAAAAACTAAAAATAGAACTACCATATAATCCAGCAATCCCAGTTCTGGGCATATATCTGGAGAAAACCATACTTCGAAAAGATACCTGCACCCCAATGTTCATTGCAGCACTATTTACAATATCCAGGATGTGGAAGCAACCTAAATGTCCATCAACAGAGGAATGGATAAAGAAAATGTAGTACATATATACAATGGAACATTAGCCAGCCATAAAAAAGAACAAAATAATGCCATTTGCAGCAACATGGATGGACTTAGAGATTGTAATACTGAGTGAAGTAAACCAGACAGAGAAAGACAAATATCATATGATATCGCTTATATGTGGAATCTAAAAGAAGAGTGCAAATGAACTTATCTACAAAACAGAAATAGAGTTACAGATGTAGAAAACAAACTTATGGTTACCAGGGGTTAAAGGGGTGGGAGGAATAAACTGGGAGATTGGGATTGACATATATATACTACTACAAATAAAATAGATAACTAATAAGCACCTACTGTGTAGTACAGGGAACTCTACTCAATACTCTGTAATGGCCTACATGGGAAAATAATCTAAAAAAAGTGTGGTTATATGAGTATGTATAACTGATTCACTTTGCTGTATACCTAAACTAACATAACATTGTAAATCAACTATACTCCAATAAAAATTAATTAAAAAATAAATGAATTAAAAAAATTGCACAGCCCAGAACTGTATCCAATGTCTTGAAAGTAATGTGATAAATTTGTTTAGATATTTATTTTTCAGTTCCTATAAACTATGGTTCTAGGTTAAACATTTTAGTGTCATGTTTATTTTTTAAAATAACCACCACAAGAACCACTGAAATACCAACAGAAGGACATCTTTTAACTCAAATTGTTATCAACTGTAATCCCTGAGTCTTAGATTAGGTCATGCCCTGAGAACAATTTTCCAAGGAAACTATAATACCTTCAGTATGCAAACAACTGACTTTACCTTTCTGAGTAGAATGAAACCTATTAGTGAACATAATTCTCTCTTTATTCAGTAGTTAGTTGGGCCTCATGTCTCCAAAGAATAAAGGGTATTCTATTCAACTTCATTTTCTATCATATGTGCGTATCATGCTTTCTCTCTCACACACACACACAAACACACACACATTGATTGGTATGTGTTCAGTTTCTGCACACGTGTATATATGTGCACACTCATGCTTATATGTATATATCCTTAATAGAAAAATATTCTCTAAACATAGTTTATGAAAACAAGGGCTCTATAGGTTTCACAGAGGTGAGGGGTTATATGTTGTACTTTATCTTATTTTAAATATTCTTTCTTTCCTTTAGCATTTTACTCCATAGATTCAAATGAAATGTAGTACTTTATTTTATTGAAAGTAGACAATTCCATGGGTTTCATCTCCTGAATAATCTTGAAACCAACCTGTAAAAATAGTTTTATACTAAAGTGAAAAAACAGACCCTGTTTTCCAAAGTTTTATAGACAGCTTCATTTCTTTTTTCCCAAAGTACTTTTATCTATGACTGCCTTTACCAGGCAAATGGGCATTCTCCAATGTCACAGGACTAAGAAATTACAATCAGGGAATGTTAAAGCTGGAAAAAAAAATCTCAGAGGTTAACTTGTTTAACCCCATAATTTAAAAATAAACTTTAGAGTTTAACTTGTTTAACCTTATAATTTTAAAAAGGAGGAAACTAACATGGAGAGATTAAATGATTTTCCCTCTCAGCTAATTAGTGGCAGAACTAGGACAGGAACTTAGATATTTTGCCTTCCAACTTGGTGCTTTTGCTGGTGTACCTGCTATTTCTCATTATTTGAAAGTTAGGGCTTCCCTGGTGGTGCAGTGGTTGAGAGTCCGCCTGCTGATGCAGGGGACACGGGTTCGTGCCCCAGTCCGGGAAGATCCCACATGCCGCGGAGCGGCTGGGCCCGTGAGCCATGGCCGCTGAGCCTGCGCTGTCCAGAGCCTGTGCTCCGCAACGGGAGAGGCCACAACAGTGAGAGGCCCGCGTACCGCAAAAAATAAAAATAAAAATAAAAAGTTAAAGGAGTCAATGAGATGAAAAGACAGGAAAATAAAAGTGTAGTTTTTCATTGTGTCTTTTCTAAATCCTCTTCTAGTAAGGAAGATTCTAGCAATATTTATATATTCGTTTATCTGAGTAAATAAATGGTATTTTGGAGAACATATTTATTGGAAAAATACACCAAACAAGTCAAATATCAAGAGTTTGTTGGTTTGGCTTTTGTTTGAGGACTGGGCATAGAGTTTGTATCTTGAAATAGCTGTGGAAGTTCTAGTGACTTAAAAAAAAATTCTTATATAATTTAAACTCTGGTCTAAGCCCTTTTTGAATTCTTTCCTCCCATTGTATTCCTAGGTCAGTTAATTCTTAGATCCTTAGTAGACACTTTTGCTGTATATATTTCTCATCCTATCTTCTAAAGATGAGACCTCTTGAGCTCTCCACGGGTTCTTCATCTACACTCAATTTAGGAGACTCCGTGTCCTATATGATAATTATGTACATCACTTTCTACATGCCACTTCTTTCTCCTCCAACATTAGAACTGTCAATGACCCTTTATTGTTTTTCAAGGCAGGTACCAATGCCCAGGTTTGGATTTCATTGCCCATCATCATTTGGCTTCAGTGAATGCGCTGAAATTTATCTTCCACTTCTCTCTCCTGAATTTGAACTTCCCCCTTCAACTGGACCAGTCCTTCACCATCCCCTCACTATAAGTTTGCTTATTTCAATCTCTTTATCTTTACACTTGAGTTTCTCTCAGTGGAAAAGCAACCCCCCCACCTCTATAGACAAATCCAAAACATTCCCAGAATGCATAGTCTCCATGAAACTTTTCCAGATGACCTTTAACTAAAAATGCCCAACAGCATTTATCCCCACAATGGAGTTAAATCTATTCTATACCATAGAATAAATTTCTATTCATCATCTCAACTAGAAAGTTTACATTGCTTCCCCTTGCTTACAGTACACGGTTAATTGGTCGCCATAATAATAAAGATAATTGACAAGTTTATATTAAGTAGTTAAATACATAAATTCATTTACATTACTCTTATATTCATTATTTTAATTGATCCTCACAAAACTTGTGTAAGGATGATAGGAAAATGATTATTATTGCCCTTATAAATAAGGAAATTGAAAGTCAGAGATGTTACATTACTATTAAATGGAAATGTTAGTGTTTTATTTTGCTGAGTATAGCAGTAAAAATAAGTCTACTATCTATTACCTTCCATATTTCCTAAATGAAATAACATTTTGCTGCCTGGAAATAAGATGTTTGAAATTAGGAAAAACTTAGCTTTTTGCAAAAACCTAATACATTTCTTTACTTTGCCTCCTTCTAGTGAAAACTTCATTATAGTATAGGGAAGAGTTTTAGGTTTCTTCTACACCTATCATTCTTTGACTTACCTAATTTAGAAGACAGATAATTTAAGCTTCTTTTTATTTTCCTTGTACTTTAGGGGTACACAGCTACCCAAGAGAAGTTTTCCCTGATCATCCACGTGGAATAGATGGGAATTTTCATAGAATACTCGGGGAAGTGTTACATTCAGTCATCACTTTATAGTAGGCTTTATAGTAGCAAATGCACAGTCAGCAAACTAATTTTTGTGAAACCATTTTTGTGGTATGGTTTTTCCTTTCCTCAGCATTCTTTATGCATTTTTCTTTCTTAAACTACAATTTTTATCAGCTTCATAAAGCTATGGAAAACAGTCACAATCCAGTACACCCAAAGAAAACCAAAATAAGCAGATGAGACCTTTAGGGCTGTGGGCCCCCCACTTACTTGAAACTTCAAAGCTCAGAGCCATCTTGCACTAGCCAGAGGCTTGGCCAGGACCGCCATTGGCTTGACCCATTCAATGTCCATTAACTTACACGAGCAGGACAGGGTGGGGGAAACAGCTCTGAACTTGGAGATGGAGACTAGATTCTGGATCTGGTCTCTGCCCTTTTCTCCAGTGAGTATCCTTGAGCAAAAAATTAGAAGACAAGACTAAGTGTTTTCCATTCCTGTAGCTCTAAAATTCCTTAGATTTTATGATCAGATTTTGCCGGGATGCCAGGAGCCACGTGTCCGCTATTCAATTTCAGTCCGGGATCACCAACCTGCTTTGTCCCTTCCCTTTGCATCTCAGGCTTCCACACCCGTCTGTTTGGGGCCCAGGTCATTCTTGCCTTTGGGCTTGCCATGGAGCAACAGGAATTTGGTGGGAGGCCCTTTGACGGACTAAATCTTGCAGTTAGTTACTCTGTATCTCTGTTTCTCTCTACTTTGCCCATGCCAGGGGAGAGATGTTGATACCGTGTGACTTTGCTCTGTGCTTCCAGTCAGATTCCAAGCCAAACTGTGTCCACAGAGAAGAGGATGCTGCTGTCCAACCCTGCAGTCAACCTAACGAGGAGGAACTTGGCATGCGAGTGTGGGTGCCTATGGGGTCACCTTGCCACCATTTTCCCCTACGACCTTGCCGCACCTCTGCTCGTAGTTTCTCCCTCAGGTACAACAGCTGATCACTTTTATATCTTATTAAAGATGGTTTTTGGTATATTCCTTTGCGTGAAACTATTTGCCAAGTTTGCACTCTTTTCTACTTTACCCTTGGTCCTATACACACCCTTGGTCCATCCACATACACTTGCTCTTATGTAAGATGATGAACTTCGTACCTAAGGCAAACAACAGACTTAAAAAAATACTCTCAAGAAATGATTTTAGGTTTAATATTTAATTGTCCTCCATCCATTATCCAAAGATTTTAATTTTTTTCTTTCTTTTTCTTTAAGGATGGAAGATGCAGGGGGAAGTGGGTTGCTAAAAACAAGACAATACGGTTGCTGGAAATGATTCCATGTAGCTTTAAACTGTGACCATTCTATCCTCTGGTGTTTTAACAACCCTTTTCCATCTTCCAGGACATCTGTGGCTGTGTTTAAATTCATAAGGACCTACGACATTTTGCACCATTTTGAAACCCAC
The DNA here is from genome assembly GCF_949774975.1 of Lagenorhynchus albirostris. Lineage (NCBI taxonomy): Eukaryota > Metazoa > Chordata > Mammalia > Artiodactyla > Delphinidae > Lagenorhynchus > Lagenorhynchus albirostris. The sequence continues at coordinate 24,363,313 of NC_083098.1, forward strand.
GACCTATGTGTTTTTTGACCTATGCCTCCACAAATTTAGCTTCAGAGAGGGGCCCACCCAAGTGAGCAGATATTTGTAAATGTAAGTAAACAATGCAGTAAAAAAAAAAAAATCCAGATTTCTCTAAAGAATTCTAGAACCCTTTGGTTAGCTTCTCATAATCTATGTGAATCTCAAATAGTTTCCTGACTTTGCTTTTGAACACCAGCAATAAGTTTTCGTTTTCTAATAGTGAGATTTTGAGAGTATTTGGCTGTCCTCTCCTCCCAAATCTGGGATTTTTGTCCAGCAGCTGTTTCCAGTTGTGTTACTGGTGTTGAGTTATGCGTGGGGTATGATGATGTAGAAACCCAGAGAATAGTTTGAGACCGTGACAAACATTGTTGCTTGTTGCTTACTACAGGCCAAATTTGAACTCATGCTTCCAAAGATTCAGAAGTTAGCACATTTGCTCTTCCTGGAAAATATAGACTCCAGAATAACAAATCACTCTCAAAAGAAAATTCAGTCATTTTTGTACATCACTTCATTACTACATGAGCCCACTCTCTTTTAAAAGTGGGAAGATGCTTAATGTATTAATTCTCCAAAACTCAGGAACCAAGTTCCTCTTGCAGACTGAAGAAAATATGTCCTAATGAGGCAATATCTTAAAAACACTGTCCGTGTAAAATCCACAGTCAAGAGACCTGGTAACGCATCCAGTATCTACAGGGAAGATGAAAAACAATGTTGAGCCAAATGGTATCATATTTCTTCTGGGGTTTTCCGCTTTCCTGGTGTGGATGGGAGCTTGAGGTTTTATCATAAAAGGATAAAATGGCAAGAAATCATTTACTGGCCTGCAGTCATGGAGAAAAGACATTCACATCTGTTTCTGGTATTCTGTTGAAGAATCTCTCCAGTTGATAATTTGGATTGGAAGCAAACTGGTTTGTTTTCATAGGTCCTTTTCTTCCAAGCTCAGATAAAACAAACCTATCCTGTGGGTCCAAGGGTTTGCATTCTAAATTCTTGGTTTACGTGGCACAAGATCCCTCTATTATATTGCTAACACATTATTCATCTTAAAGAGAACAAAACTAGCTGAGTTTTAGCAGGATTTATATTACATAAGCTTGCATGACTGACAACACATTGTGTGTGTGTATATGTGTGTGCACGCATGACTGACAACACATTGTGTGTGTATGTATGTGAAATTAGAATTCTTATGGATTTTAAATGTAATTCTGTCTTTTAATTTATATTTGCTTTAAAATAGCTTGCACCTGTAATAGTTACTGTGACTTCTTGCTTGGAAGACTACTCCAACATTAACCTAGCAAGGAAGAAGTAAGGATGTTACCAAGTGATTAAAGGTGATGGTAAAGTCTCTTGTGATAAGGTGGGTGGCCTTTTCCTTGCTTGACTTCTGCTAGTTGAAGAATATGGAGTATTTTTTTTTTCTTTTTAAATCAATCAGTAAGGGATGTAGAGAACACCATATATAGACAAGTTTTTAAGCTGAAATTTTTAAGGTCAAGGAAAGATGAAGTCCCTTTTCTTCACAGAGTATAAAATACATGAAAAGAGGACAAACAGCAGTAAATAAAGAAAAAGTGAAAAAAGGATGTGAATGCGTAAACAAAGAAAAGCACATAAACACAGAAAAACACGTATACACATGTTGAATAGGGCTGTTTATTAGGTTTGGTGATAGGCTAAAATGACCGGATCCAAGTAGAAGCAAACTAGGAAGATAATAGGAAGTTATTAGAAAAAAAGAAACATCTGTATCACAGAAAGAGAGGGCAATATCTTAGATGAAAGATGCTTTAATAAGTATCTAATTAATCAGAAAAATGACTTGCCCTTGATTTCACTTTATTTCTGCTGGAATTCTGCTATAGTTTTCTCCCGAAACAAGCATAGAATGTTTTCCGAAATTATTATGAAATTAAGTGAAACTCTCCAATATGGCTTTGGTTCTTTCAATTCGATTTTTTAAAAGAGATTCAAATTAGGTTAATGACTATTCTTTTGAAGTGACGGAACTTTAAAAAATATTTACAAAGGTAATTTTTAGGGAGTTATGAGACTTAAAAATGTGAAATTGTTTTAGAAAAGATGTTGTCTCTGTCTTTTCCTAAGGCACAGCAATATAAACAAGTAGCAGATTTCCTGTAAAGCCTAATGAGACATAAACACAGATAGTAAAAGAGAAATGAACACCAGAACACAGTGTTTAAAAAATTTTTTGAAACTGGTGACATTCATAGATTTATTGAGACATATTGTTTGGATTTTCTAGCTAAAAAGCAATGTTAAACTGCCTCAGCCAGAAGCAACCTGGTTGACGGACTCCATTTTGAAGTTGGTTACCATATCATCAGCCGTGTGCCGCCTCAGTCTGAGCTGTCCCCATAACCTCTCTCTTTCCTGTATTACATATCTCAGCGGAATGCATTCTTTTTTCTATTGCAAGAATTCACCCTCCATTGGAAATAAATAATTTTGCTTTTAGATCTCTTAAACTTTGGAGTCTAAAGAACTGAAAAGATACAAAACCAGTTTAAAAATATAAGGATATGATTTTTATATAGCCTTTTGACAAAAGCCTACCTCTGGGAAGAACTTATCAATTCTACTTTTTGTAAAATAAATAAATAAATAAGTGAAATAAAATTAAAAAAAAAAAAACCAACAAACTAACCAACTAAAGCCTAAACGGACCAAAGAGTTATACCATGATTTAAAACCCAACATTTCTGGGTTGAAATAAAAGCAATTGGTGCTTTAAACAAATTTTATAGTATTTCTGCCTTTTCCCACTCTCTGTCCTCAGCTCATGTAAATTATTTTATTATTTAATATGCTTTAAAAGTTGGTTATTGAGTCTGGAACCTTGACTGATTATTTTTCATCACTTGGCATTTCAGAGAAAGAGGCAAATCATAGACAACAAGCTGACATCAGGAATTTATTAGATAAAAATGACAAATTCAAAATATTCCCTGGATTTAGTAAAATCATAGCATGCAAGGACTGGAAGTAATCACAAAAGCAGAGAATCTCCCCTGAAGTGAACAGGCTTTGCAATTGGACAAACTTGGGTGAAAATTCCAACGCCACCACTCACTTGCTGTGTAGCCACCTTTTAGTTATTTAATCTACTACTTTAAAAGTATACAAACGTGATTAGAAATTTGTAAATAAAATCAAAACATTACAGATTTTTTAGAAATAGGAAGGACTTTGGACAGCAAATAGATACTCTGAAGTCTCAAGTGTTGCCTATCTCTGTGTTGCCTTGACCTGAGGAGGAAAGGAATTAAGTAGGGAGAGTATCTTCACTGTCTCCAAGACTGAGACCCAAGAGTTACATCCAGGTGGACCCCACCTTCCTCAAGTTTAATCATAAGGTCCCTTACAGAGGAAGGGATCCACTGTGAAAGCCACAGTGTGTGTGCTTTATCTTCTGAAAATGACCTTATAATTTAAAAACATATGATAAGATATATGACAAAACTATGTTAAAACAAAACTGTCCCCAGATCCATCATTTTTGTTATTAGAAGTGGCATTGCAATAATTACTAATAAAACAATTTCAAAAGGTCAAAAAGTCAGAGTAGTTGTCAGTGTTCAGACAGGTCTTACTCTTCCAGATTATTTCTGCTCTTAGGTATAAAATTTAATGCTGAAATTCTTAAATTTATAAAATATTTATTAAAATTATGTTCTTATATTTCAAAAAATAGAAAATATTATGTAAATTAGAGGGCATTTTTAAAAGAACTTAAGAAAGCCTAAGGAAGAGACTACTTGTGCTTTTTTATTCTTTACTTTTTCTCCAGAGTGATATCCATAAAAGACAGTAAGCGGTATTTCCATCATTTCTTCAATTACCGTGATAGAGTAATACTTATCAAATTTTAAAAATTATTTTAAAGCTTTGGACATTTGTTTCAAAATGATGCATTGAAGCAAATTTGCCATGGAATAGACCTGTTTGCTTCAGCATTATTTTACCTGTAGTCGAGCAGTCCTTGGCACATTGGGAAGAATAAAGGCTTTGGGGTCATGCAGACCTCAGCTTGTGGTCCAGCTGCTTCCCTCCCTGGTTGTGGGAGTTTAGGCAAGTTGTTTAACTTCAAATACTGGCTTTGAACATCAGTATTTCTATCTGTAAAATGCGAATAAGTAGAAAGTTAGGGTGTTATGAGGAGCGTTATTTTATGTTCAGTGTCTGACTTTTTATATATGCAGAATTTTTTTTAATTGTGTAAAAAATATTATCCACTCACTATTTTTTATGGAGTGCATAAGAGGTGGTCAACAAATATGTCAAAATTCTAACACATAAGGATGTAATTTCAAAGTCAAACAAATGTCTCTAAACGAAGTCTCTATCCCAATAGGTTTTAAACATATAAGAATATTAAAGTAAAAAAAATTTCCTCCAAAGTGATTTTGAAAAGCTTTCTCTCATGCTCTAGGTTTCTAAGAGAACTGAACACAAATGGATGATTCATATTTCTATAAATAGAGCAGATTGTAGTAATGAAGAATTTCAAAATTGACTTAGGAAACTCCTGCACATTTAGAAGAGATACACTTTTCCTTCCTGTCTGAGGTCAGTTGTTTCATATTTTTATTACTTTTCCCCTGTCAAGACCAAGGGTACATTTTAACCATTAAAAAGCATATCCCTAGGAGGTATGTATAGCTGATTCACTTTGTTATAAAGCAGAAACTAACACACCATTGTAAAGCAATTATACTCCAATAAGGATGTTAAAAAAAAAGAAAAAAAAATTTAAACTAAAGAAAAAATAAAGAACACCTGAAAAATAAATAAAATAAAAAGCATAAAACATCAAATTAAAAAAAATGTAGTAAAACTACCATGAATATTGTTGAAGTTTATAACCTGAGTCACTCAGAAGAGTGAAGGTGGGTTTTGAAAGTTAAAAAAAGTGATAATACGAATCCAAAATATTTGGGAAATGTTCCAGATTATGAAATATTCATGTATTATAACAATATACGTGAGGCATGAGACAATTTTTGAAAATGACTGCACACAAAAATACATGTAAAGTGAATCCTTACTGCTCTTCTTACTGACAGATACATTTATTGGTTCACATAACCAATGTGCACCTTCACCAGGAGAGAAACTTTCTTTGTGACTTTGTAGAGATAAGTGATGCTTCCATGGTGGCAGCATCTCTAATGAATGAGATGGTGTTCTCTTTGGGGGGCCTGCAGTACAGTAATTTTTTATCCCTAATTAGAGTACAGGGAGGGTCCTGGGCAATATCACTTTTTATGGTTCTTTTAAAATGTTTGACTCATAAGTAAATTAGCCTGTGGCAGAAAAAACCCCACCCTTCTCATTCCTCCCGTAAAGATAACAGTGGTAATAATAATCACAATAATAATAAGGAGGGGGAGAAGAAGAAAGGAGGAAAAAGAGAAAGAGGAGAAGGAGGAAGAGATGGCCAAGGGTCAGCCTATGCACTCACTGTCAAGGGTCACCTTGAGGATAAAAATCTCAAGATTTATGCTGCGTGAGAATTGCCTGGGAGCTATATTTTTGAAAGGCAGATTTCTGGGTTCCACCCCCAGGTATTCTGATTCAGCATGTCTGAAGTAAGGCCTAGGAATCTTCAGCTAAAGTGTAAGTCCCCAGGTCTGTAGACAGCCCCTTGAGAAATGCCGCTCTGTGCATTTTAGGAATGAAAGAGTGTCTCTGGTCAGCTCTTGGAAGCAGCGACTGACAGCTGTCTATGGTTCTGGCTCTGCTCACCTTGTCACCGTGGACCACCTGGCCATCCTGCAATTCGTTCCCTATGTGGCATCCATGCAAGGGTGGGTGTGGAGTGGTCCACGCATTCCCTTGCTGCCACTCTTGTGTTTTTATGCCTTTGTCACACAGTGCTAATGTAGGAGCAGTCTCAGACTTCAGTGAAGGTCTGGGGTCCCAAAACAGTTGTAGGTGCAGAATGATGAATTTGTGGCTCTTCTGCGCGTGCGCACACACCACAGCCACCACGCAAGCTCAAGCACACACGGCTCACAAAGAAACATGTTAATTCATACAGACGTCACAGTCTAGACTCTAGATCCCAAGTAAGAAAAAAATTCCATAAGTAATATGATCTGCACAAGATGGCAGTCCACAGTAAAAATGACACATGGGGACTTTCCGATAGGGTAGTACGAGTCGCCTCTTAGATTAGGCTTTATTAGGGGCCGATCAGCATTGGAAGTTCACAAGAAATGGTGCTCATTACCTAGCCATCTGCTCACAGAGACTAACACACAAATCCAGGGGAAACTAAAATTATCCATCACGGCACATTTCTGGGTTTGTTGTGAGTTGGAGGAGATGCAATATGAAGACTTGTGATCTTCCCAGAGAAAGCAGTCCCCCAGGGGTTGAAGTCTGGTTGGAGGTGTTTAGTTTATACTTCCAGTGCTAGTTATAAACATTTTACATTTCTTTATTGTTTTAAATTTTATCATTTTTGTTGTCTTACTGTTATTTTTAAATCAATGTACAGTAAAATTGAACTTTATTTTCAGTGTAGAGCTCTAAGGATTTTAACATATGTATAGATTTGTGTAGTCGTTAGCTGAATCAGGATACAGAGCAGTTCCATTAACCCAAAAATCTACCTCATGCTAAGGCTTTATAGTCACACCCTCCTCCTAACCCAGTCCCAAGCACCACTGATCTATTCTCTGTCATATAGTTCTGTCATTTTGAAAATGTCATATGAATGGAATGATGCAGTATGTACTCTTTTGAGACTGGCTCTTTCACTCACATAATGCCTTTGAGATTCATCCAAATTTTTGAAGGGATCGGCAGTTTGCTTTTTTACGGCTGAATAGTATTCCATTATGGACATACCACTGTTTATCCATTCATCCATGAAGGATATTTTGATCATTTCCACATTTTAGCTGTTATGAATAGAGTTGCTACAAATATTCGTGTATAGGTTTTTGTTTGAACAGGAGTTTTAGGGAAATACATGAGCATAGGATTGTGAGGTCATATTAGAAGCATATGTTTAAATGTATAAGGAACTGCCAAACCCTTTGCCACAATGGCTGTACCATTTTGCAATTCCACCAGTAAGGTATGAGAGTTCCATACTCTCCTTGTCACCTCTAAGTATTGTCAATATTCTTTTTTTTTTTTTAAACATCTTTATTGGAGTATAATTGCTTTACAATGGTGTGTTAGTTTCTGCTTTATAACGAAGTGAATCAGCTATACATATACATATATCCCCATATCTCCTCCCTTTTGCATCTCCCTCCAACCCTCCCTCTCCCACCCTTCTAGGTGATCTCAAAGCACCGAGCTGATCTCCCTGAGTATTCTTTATTTTAGCCATTTTGATAGGTATATAGTGATACCTCATCATCAATTTAATCTGCATTTTCCCTAGTGGCAGTAGATACAGTTCTTTTCTTCTATAATATTTTTGAATATATCCTTCATTGCAAATCTTGCATTGTCCATTTCAGGATACCACTCAAGAATGAGTGAGGCACTGGTCACAGAAGGATGAATAAGACACAGTTCCTGTCCTGGGGAAACTCACGATATGGTGGTAAGTACAAATGCTGATCATGATGACATACAGATATGTACACAATGTAAATTAAAAACAAAATTATTAAAAGATGACTACATAATTCTAAAGTTTTTTCTATAGAGTTAAAAAGTATTGACGCTTCTCTCTGTTGTCCACACATATGTGTAATTATTATTATTTATAGATAATTGAAAATGAGAGAGAGAGAGAGAGAGAGAGAATTTTTTCCCAAGTTTAAAAAGCACATGGAATTATATTTTCATTAAATTATAAATTATTTGCAAATAATTTTAGGAAAAATTCTATTGAATATAAAACCTCAACCATTAAAATTGGCTTAGTTTTAAGCCCAAAAGAAATAGACTCATTTCAAAAGATACCAACCATGTCCAAGCCATGTGACCTAATGCTAATCAGTGTCTGAGAGCTGTTCTGTTGTGTATAAAAAGAGAAAAATGAAAATATTAGAAACATTTGTTGTCACCTGTCTATACAAGAATACCTTGACTTACGAACTCTATGTTAGAATCACCACGTACATATATCGCATACACATACCAGTATTTCCATGTATATACCCCAGCTAAGGGCTCACTTTCCCAATGGTGTCCCAATGGTGACTCCTGTGATACTTCTTCTCTACTTGCCATTCTTCCTCTCATATCTCCTCTTCCTCTTGGCCTGTTAACCTTGCCATGAACTCTATTGATCACTGCCAACCCTGCCCCAGAAACAGGCCCATGGCCAAGGTTGGCCCCACTAATACAACTCTCAGGTTTCTGCCCTGGACTCAATACTGTTCCTTTTTGTCCAGTCCCTGTTGTGCCTTACTCTGAAAGCTTGGGAAAGATATTTAAAATATGGGAAATAACAATAGAAAAGTAGAGGGAAGGGAAGGAGAAATCTCAGGCCACTACCTATTATTATAATTTCTTCCCCTTATCCTGTTTCTCTACTTGTAAATCTCGCCGCTTATCACTCTTCTTTCCCCATCAGAATACCTAACCTGACTCTCCACCCCACAGCTCCCATCAGAACACCAATCCTGACTCTTATCACAATGCCGCCTTACTTATCTGCGTAATGTGCAGTGGTGGATAGTGTTGACTTGGAGTGGTGGTAGGATATGGGAATGGATGAAGACAAGAAAGAAAAAACATAAGAGAAAGAAAAGCTCATTCTTTCATAATCTCCTCGGATTTGTTTCAATTTATATATTTTAGTTATTCTTTCAGACCCTACCTCCATTCTTCTCTAGACTTATAGAGATTAACAGTCCCATGTTCACAGCTTGTAAACCAGCTACCCAAGCCTTCTTGTTCTAAATTATATGTCCCTAGATATCATTTATCACTACATCCTGAACATCTAACAGAATGCCTGGCATGTGACTGCTTGGTGGACAATTGAACGAGCCAAGACTTGAGATCCCTGAGTTCTTACTTTACCTGCCTACCAAGAGTATCTGACCACACTGTGGGATTGCTGTCTGGGTGGGTTGTCCCTGAAATCCTCAATTGGAGTTATGACCCCGTTTGTCCAGAGAAATCTTATGGTTCTTGGAAGACACGCTTTGAAAAGAGCAGACTTACTCAAGACATGTAAGATCAATGCTTTTGAGACTGAGATTACAAGAACTCATAGGATGGTGGTAGTGATGGTGACCATCATGAAGCTTCTGCTGTTGATGAATCCTCTGCCAAGACAAAATTGTTTATCAGGCAAAGTTAATTTTGGAGGGAATTTTACCCTCTTCCATTTCCATTCCATGCTGCTCTTTGACAAAGTTGGCGAGACCTCATGCCAAAGAATCTCCTTATCTTCTCTTCTGCCCATCAGCATTTTTTTTTTTTTTTTTGCGGTACTCGGGCCTCTCACCGTTGTGGCCTCTCCCATTGCGGGGCACAGGCTCCGGACGCGCAGGCCCAGCAGCCATGGCTCACGGACCCAGCCGCTCCGCGGCATGTGGGATCCTCCCGGACCGGGGCACGAACCCGTGTCCCGTGCATCGCAGGCGGACTCTCAACCACTGCGCCACCAGGGAAGCCCCATCAGCATTTTAACAATATTCATTGTATGATCTCAGAGCTCATATTCTCAGGTTTCACGGAAGCCAGAGTCTAGTAGGAAACGATGCTTTGTTCATGTGTTCCAGAAACTATTCTGCCTAAGGTCATTAATGACTTTCTATAAGATCAGAATCATTTTAAGTTATTTATCAAGCCTTTATTTTTTTAACTAAGGTATAATTTACCTACAGTGAAGTGTACAGATCTTAAGTAAATAGCTGGATCAAATTGGATACATCAAGAGTAACCTATATCCTATTTCCATCACTCCAGAAGATAGTTCCATCGTGCCCCTTTCAGTCAATCTCCCTTGCAGGGGGAAGCAAGGTTATTTACTATTATTATTATTGTTGTTGTTGTTATTATCATTGATTATTTTCTATTACATGTTTTAGAACTTCTTATAAATGGAATCATATACTACATATATTTTTTGTGTCTGACTTCTTTTACTCAGTATTCTATATTTGAGATTTAATATTCATTGAATACTCAGTAGTCTGTTCTTTTTTGTTACTAAGTAATATTCCATAATATGAATATTCCCTAGTTTGGTTATCAATTCTCCTGTTGATGGATACCTGGGCATAAAGTTTTTGACAGTTACGAATAAAATTGGTATGAAAATTTATTCAGAAGGTTTTCTATCGACACATGTGTTCATTTTTCTTCATAAACAACTAGGAGTGGAATGCTGGTTCACAGGACAGATGTATGTTTTACTGCTCAGGAAACTGGCAAACAATTTTACAAAAATGTTAAAGTTTTAACATTTTACTCCTATACCAACAGTATAAAAGAGTTCCAGATGATCTGCATCTTCACTGGAATTTAGTACTGTCAGTCTTTTAAACTTGCTATTACTTGATGTAAAATGCTTTTGTCATTTTAATTTACAGTTTTCTGACAAATAGTGATGCTGAACCCATTTTCATACACTTATTAGATATATGTATTTCTTTTTTGCTGTCTTTCCTTTTGTCCTTTTTTCTTTTTAAAAAAATAGGGGGTTTTTTTTTGGTCTTTTTATTATTGATTTTAGGAGTTCTTTATATATGATGGATACAGGTCTTGTCAGATGTGTATTGGGAATATTTTCTCCCACTCAGTGATTTTTGTGGTTTCATTTAATAACCAAAAGTCTTAAATTTTGATGAAGTCCAATTTAACAACTTTATTTTGTATATTTAGTGCTTTCCATATCTTTTCTAAGAAATTATCATTGATCCCCAAAGCTGTGAAATAAACTCCTTTACAGTTGTAGCTCTTACATTTAAGTTTATGATCCACTTTGAATTAATTTTGTGTATGATGTGAGAAAGGGATAAAGTTATTTTTTCCATATAAATATCCAGTTGTTTCAGCACCATTTGTTGAAAAATTTGCTTTTCCAGATTGAATTGCTTTGATATTCTTGTGAAAAATAATTTCACCCAAAAAGTATTGTATACTTTTCTGTGTTCTCCATTCGGTTTTAATGGCCTACTTGTCTGTTCTTTTACCAACACCACACTCTCTTGATTACTGCAGCTTTATACTAGGTCTAAAAATCATGAAGTATAGATCTTCTGACTCTATTCTTTTTCAATATTGTTTTGTGAATTCTAGTTACTTTGCAGTTGTATATTAAATTCAAGTTGTCACTTTCTAAAAAAAAAAAGTGTCTACTTGGATTTTGATTGGGATTGCATGAGATCTATAGGTCAATTTAGGGGGAATTGCATCTTAACAATACTGACTCTTCCATTCCACAAACACGGTATATGTTATGGAATGAATTGTGTCCCCCCAAAATATATATTGGAGACCTAACCCCCAGCACCTCAGAATATAAAGTTATTTGGAAACAGGGTCATTGCAGATGTAATTAGTTAGGATGAGATCATACTGGAGTAGAGAGATTCCTTAATCTAATATACATCTGGTGTCCTTATAAGAAGAGACAGACACGTGAGGTGCTGTGTGTTGACAGAGGGAGAGAATGAAGTGCTGCTGCTACAAGCCAAGGATTGTTGGCAACCCCCTAGAAGTTATAGGGAGGGAGACTGCTCTGTGATCCTTCCACCATCTTGAAACCAAAAGACCATTTCTAAACTCTCTAAATTTGGAAAAACATTGTCACCTAAGTGGAAAACTTAGAGGTCATCCAAAAAGAGAAGCATTAAAGATCTTTTTATTTGGGGGCAAAAATTTTAGCAAACAATAATTTTGTTCCATGAGCACTCCTAAGGTATGAATATAAATTGATCAAAGTACTTTATAACCTGGAGAAAATCAAGATATTATAATAATGTTCAGCATATAAAAATTGCTTTATAATTATATGTATATAAATATTATATAATAGCATGTTAATGAATGCAAATTAATCATTTCTTTCCAAGGGATAATGCATAAGACAGCTTATAAAATAAAAGTTCTAAATTTAAAGATTTTATATATTAATGATGTTGAGAATTTAAGCCCTTATTTCCATAAAGAATAAATAGGACAAAGCTAATTGATGCCCAATCTACTCTCAGTTTATTTTTTCTAGTGCTTTCTTTGGTGTCTTTTAATCAACATACTCCTATTATTTGACCTTTTAATTCCTTCCTTTCTGATAGCTTAGCTTGCCATTCAGTAGTACCTTCATTGAACTTTCTTTTCATGTAGATCCTGTCATATGACATTTATCTATCATGATCAGTTACTACTCATTGAGTGCTTACTGTTTAGAACAATACAGCCCAGTAGTAATAATGATGATAATAATAGCAACTTTATTTATTGAATGTTGACTGTGTAATAGCTACTGCACTAAGTACTTCACCTGTGACATCTGATTGAAATCTCACAAAGGTTCTTCACCTATGACCGAAAAGGAACCTAAGGCTAAGAGGGTTTAAATGACTTGCCTAACGTTATAGAGACAATATGGCAGAAAAAGATTTGAACCTGAATCTTTTTGACTCCAGAGCCTTGCATATAGCAGATGTTTAATAATTTTTTTTATTTCTCATTACTTTTTCTTTCTTTATCATCTAAGTTCCATTTTAGTTCAAAATGTCTGTAATCATGTTCATATACTTTTCAATTTTTTGTTTTCTTCCTGGACAAATTTCATTCCAAGAAGCATATATACCTGACAAAATTTCAAATGAAACACTTTTGTGAACAATCATGCTAACCAAACTTCAAATTATACCCTAGATTATCTTTCCAATTCTTCAAGGGATAAGACTTAATCCTCTAGGCTAAAATTACACATCTATGAAAAAGCTCACGGGTTGCTCTTAGGGCAAAGTTTCCTGGTTAAAATAATAGTCGTATTGTTTTTAATACACTTTCATTTATATTCTCTCTTCTCTTACAACCAGACTGTGTAATGATTGAAGAGATTAAACAGCCTGTACAGGAGCAGGGAGTAGTAAGTGATAGATCCAAGAGGGAACCTCAGGTCTTCCTACTTTTGTCCTAGTTTCCAGCTCTTTCCAGTGTGTCATCATCCCTGTGCTCCCAAGGCTCATGTTGGGCACATTGATTTGTCTTCTTTGAATCATCTCAGAGCCCAGAGATAAAAATATTTTGAAATGAAAAAACTACTTTACTCATGTAATAATTCATCTCCATCTTCTTTTTGATGAAAAATACATGCTTAGTCTATGTTCTATGCTATTAGTAGTTCCAAACAGCACCAAATGTGTGTCCAATATATATGTCCTGCTGACTATTAATTTCAGACTTAAAGGATATATCTGGTATGTTTGATATCAATGTTCTCAGTGTTCCACAGACTCTTGCAGAGCTTATATTACTCTGTCTACTTCCCTCCACATAAGGCAGACATTCCTTAGGGGAAATGAGAGGGAGGGGGCACTTTTCCATACTCTCTGGAAATAATAGGTACAATTGCCCGTGAAACACACTTTATCAAACAGTGCTGGACTAAGGTGAAAGCACATTTTGCTTACAGTTAAATTTCTGGTTCAGTGCTTTCTACAAACTAATTCATAATGGAAAACAAATGTGTTTTCAATGGAAAACAAAGGGGAAGTTACAAACTCTTCTCCTAATTAAAGAATGCTTATCAAACATGTGGTGTTTTTCATTATAAATAAATCTAGAAGATACCTTACTGAGTTGCATTTGTTTAGCCCTGCAGATCTTGGGCGAATTTGTGACAGATAACGAAAAATTATGTATATGACTAAAGCAAGACACTAGCTTTTTTTTTTTCTTTTTACACAATGATAATCATGATCTTTTCTCATTAACATTCCTACAAACTTCAAACATACAGTGAGATTCTGTTCCACTTCATCAGAGTTTTTCTACACATGGAAAGGTCTTTGAAGTTAATTGGAGCCCTCCATGTTGAAGCAAGATGAGGGTAAATGTGGAAGCCAGCCCTGGCATCCACCATGGAACTTGTGATAACCTCCATTGGAGAACTAGACCATTCTAACCACTGTAGAAAGAGCCCTGCACGTAGGTGAGGCTTGATGGACAATGCATGACAAAGACAACAGAGCAGTCAGCTGCTGTAGATGAGTACAATGATCTAAATGTGGAAAGTAGATTTTTTGTTTCTCTTATGAGTTTAATATCACTGAATTTTTGACCTGGAAATAGAAAGAAATCAGAGGAATTTTATTCATAGGTAACCTACTAAAGAAATAATACCCATTAGAACAGTGGTTTAAAGCTATAAATTATTGATCAGCCCTTCTATCCATTTCTTAATTAAATATTTGCTCAATTAAATATTATCACATGTTTCTTTGAGGAAATGTTATAGCCTCTGACTACTTGAGTATCTTTCTAATTCTTTTGTTCTCTGCTTGTTGATCAGTTGTTTGTTACATGGATGGATGCTGCCTCATAAAACAGGAAGGTTTCTTTCAGCTTGGGCCATTCACTCAATAATTCTTCAAAAATAATTTATTGAGCATATAATATATTCTGAGCACTGTCTTAGTCACTGGGGATTCAATGGGGAACAAAGTAGAAACAATGCTTATAGTCTATCGCCTTGAATGAAAAGTCAGTTAGTGGATATATTCATTTATTTTATATTGGAGTATAGTTGACTTACAATGTTGTGTTAGTTTCAGGTGTACAGCAAAATGAGTTAGTTATACATATACATATATCTATTCTTTTTCAGATTCTTTTCCCATGTAGGTTATTACAGAGTATTGAGCAGAGTTCCCTGTGCTATACAGTATGTCCTTGTTGATTATCTACTTTATAGTGACTATATTCTTAATCAGAAGTTATACTGGGGTAATTTTTAGTAATAAAAAATGTTTTCTAACACTTGGTTTATTAAGGTTCAATTTATTTTTATTATTAATTTATAATGCTCATTATTGTGAAGAATCTTCATGATTATCTCATTTAATTCTTTCAACAGCCCTATAAGATAGGTGTCTTTCTTCATTTTTAGCTGCTTGAGAGATGGAAGTTTAAAGGGTTAAATATCTTGCCCAGGGTCAGATAGGGAGTGGAGAGTTCAAACCCAGGTCTGCCTCAGAAGTTTAAAAACAACAGGCTAAAAAGGTCTTTAAAATGAGAAGTGTAATTGGCACATGATATCCAGAATCTTACTGCAACTGCGTCATGACTGAGAAATGCAGGGAAAAACTCTTTCTCAGAATCTCACTTTCTTCTTGGCAATCAGTGACCCACACTCGACAGTGTGTGAAGAGATACGTAGCACCAATGTACACATTTTCTTAAGCATTTAATGAAGCATTGCATTGGAATCCGTTTCTTTTTTGAATGTTTTGGGATGGGCATTGTATAAAATAGATGTTTAGCAGGATGCACGTAAGTAGATGCCACACTGGCACGTACTTTTCTCCGCACATTGTCATGTGCTCTGCCCAGTTCTCTTCCCCAGCAGCTGGGTCTGCCCATCTCTTTCTCCACAATCCACGTGGTCTCAACACTGGCCGCAAAGTGTCTTCATTCATGTGTTTAAATGTTAAGAGAGCTAAAACTTGTAAATGAGGTTGAAGAAAAACAATCCCATGCACCTGGTTCTGGATAGGAAGTTATATTAAGCCACTGTCAAACTTATAAGACCATGGAGAGTTTCCTCGAGAGAGTTGCTAAGGGGAATCTACAATTCAAAATGATTTCATAAGAACTTATTCTGAAGACAGGTCCGAGATAGGACGGTTCTCTGAGAACCCGGCCCATGTAAAATTCATATACTCTGTGTACAGTAGGGCAATATATTTAGAAAGTAAAAAATATTTCTTTTAGGCCTCTATGCTTGATTTTTTCCTCTGCTGTTACAATGTTTACCTTTGAATAAATAGCACATGGTTATAAGGTAATGCTGTTCTAAGGAAATTCATTTTAAATGTGAGCATGTAGGATAAGATCCATTTGAGCATCTACCTAACAAATAAATTTAAAAGACATAAATCTGCTTCTTTGTCCAATGAACCCAAAACAAACTGCTATCTCATGAGCATGTTGTAAGTTTGATGGTATCATCATTTTATTTTCTGGAGGAAAAAATAGACTAATCTCTTTCCTAGGCTAATGGGATGTTCTGTTAAATGGACTATTCACAGCCACTCTGAAACCCATCCACCCTGTTCTGAAACCTCAAGCAAAATGATCTTTTCAACACAAAATCTGTCTGGTTCTCCAAGACTCAGTCAAATTTTACTCTCTTAAGGTACAGGATAGGTATGTCCAGTAGCAGAAATCTCAGTTGGAATTTTACATATAACTGTTTCCTTATTTGATATTCTCTTTCCTCATTCTTCTTATTCTTAATTATTCTGAAACCTCTGTGAGTTGAGGCCAGTACGGTTTTGTTTTTTTACAGCTGATACCTAGCAGAATACATAGCATGTATTAGGGGTTTAATAAGTATCCACCGAATAAATGAATAAATTAGGACAAAGAAACTGATGAAATATGTTTGGTTTTTTCTAAGTTTAAAATATTTCGTAGCTTGGGAGCTATTAGAAAGAGTTACTGAGTACACGTCAAGCACCATGCCACACACTTGCATACACCATCTAATTCAATCCTTACAACAGCAAGAATAAGTAGTTATTCTTGTCCCTATTTTATAGATGGGGAAACAGGTTAAGATAGGGCACACAGCTAGAAAGCAGTAGAAGCGCTCTTCCTGATAAGGGAGGCCTGTCTGGGTACTAAGACCATGCTGACTCCTGTGTAGTACCCTCTCTTACACATTGTTCGATCAAGAGGTGTCTGAGGGTTTTAACAATATGAGAAAAATAATAATGTTGATTTAAAAATTAAAACATCAATATCATATGATATTGCTTATATTTGGAATCTAAAATAATGATACAAACAAACCTATTTTCAAAGCAGAAGTAGACTCACAGACATAAGAAACAAACTTATGGTTACAAAAGGGGAAAGGGGTGGGGAGGGATAAATTAGGGGTTTGGGATTAACATATACACACTACTATATATAAAATAAACAACAAGGACCTACGGTATAGCACAGGGAACTATATTCAATATCTTGTAATAATCTACAAGGGAAAGGAATCTGAAAAAGAATATATATATAAAACTGAATCACTTTGCTGTACACCTGAAACTAACACAATTTTTTAAAAAAAGGAAAAAAATTAAAACATCAAGATTGAAACTGGTCCAGATAATTCAGGAGGCGGTATGATCACTAGACTGATGGCCAACCAGGTGAACTAAGGTCTGCCTTAATTGCCTCTCGATTATCATAATCTCCCACAGTTCATCCAGTGTCCCCCTTCACCTATCAGTCAGGGAAACACAACCGAGTTTCACTGAGACAGTTCCAGTGTACGTCTATTGTCTTGATGAGGTTATTAGTAGCGCCCACTTTTGCTGTCGGAAGTGTTGTACTTTAGATGATGTATCTCCCCATGCCACCTTTCAGGGCTCTCATGGCCTCTTCTGCCTTCCCAGGATCCACTGTGGTTATGCTGCTTGGGACCGAAACTATAGTTCACTTACTAGGAACTTTGTCTTTCCTCACACTCTTTATCAAAGTTACTTGCTCAAAAAAATCACTGCTGTCAGGCCTTACTCTCTACTGCCAACTATTCTATGCCATGCTCTGCTTGACTTAAAGTTCCACCTCTCATGGGTGACACAGGTATAATGTAAATGGGGCTTATTAGATACACAGATAATTTTAAAATCCAAAGTAAGTTGGCCCTTCTAATTACGCCAGGTTATATTGCCTGCCTGAATCGACTTTAACATGGAAGCTGCTTGGGACTTGTCTCCAATTTTCAGCAATTCTGAGTTTTCTGCTCCTGATACTAAAACTTCATAAGCCAATTTTCACTTATAAGGAAAGGGGCTACATTTCCTCTCCTCCAATATGGTTACTTGCTTGGAGTTCCTTCCGTTTTAGGCTTATCGTAATCTTGTAAAAGTCATAAGCAAATATTGGGTTGAAATTTGGTGAATCTAGTTACTTAGAATGAAGGGTTCACCAAATTCCATGAGAAGTCAGATTTGCATGTCTCTTTTGTTCCCCTTTCCCACCAACGCTATATGAGACTGAATGCTATGGCTGTTAACTTGAATCATTTAAAATTTAAATTTTAAATGACTCAAGTGAACGGGCTCCTATCACAATTTCCTGTGACACAGCAACTCATCTGACCCATAAATCTTTTATCATTTTACTCAGTGTCTTTCAGAAAATATAAGGAAGACAATTAATTTGTTAGAATTTCAGAAATGTTTGGTCAGACTAATAATGTGTTTATCATTTTAAAGAGAAGATTATGCATCCAGTGATAGTTACTTTTCCCAAGAGAAAATATTGTTGTATGGGATAAAACAGTAATGAGACTATACTTGAAAAACATTAATTTGAAAAATATAACCAATATTCTCTGTCACTTCAAAGGACCTGTCATTTTTCTTATTGGAAATTTTGTAGTTATCATGACAAATAACAATGATCCAAAAGAATCATTTTTCTCATAAATTTATTAGTATTTTCTCTTCCTTTCCCCAGGACAAATTTGAGGAGTTTTAAAATTAGATTAACACCTTTTAACTGAAGTCACTTTTCAAAATGGAGTTTTAAATTCTTCCTTTTTTGTTAAATCCAACTATGCTTTTTAAAAAAACAAACAAGGCCAAAAGTTATCTGCAGGCTTCTCTGCACTGATAAGATGGGTCAGAAACAAGTGCAAATAAGAGGAACATGCAGGAGAGAGAGAAGTAGGTTAAAAAGGTAGCATAAGCCCTCCTACTACTAAAATTTCAGAAGTGTGCCCCGCACTTTTTTTTTTCTAATTTTTTAAAATTAATTAATTTATTTATTTTTGGCTGCATTGGGTCTTTGTTTCTGTGCGAGGGCTTTCTCTAGTTGCGGCAAGTGGGGGCCACTCTTCATTGCAGTGCGTGGGCCTCTCACTGTCGCGGCCTCTCTTGTCGCGGAGCACGAGCTCCAGACGCGCAGGCGCAGTAGTTGTGGCTCACAGGCCCAGTTGCTCCGCGGCATGTGGGATCTTCCCAGACCAGGGCTTGAACCCGTGTCCCCTGCATTGGCAGGCAGACTCTCAACCACTACGCCACCAGGGAAGCCCTTTTTTCATTTTTATTGGAGTATAGTTGATTTACAATGTTGTGTTAGTTTCAGGTGTACAGCAAAGTGAATCAGTTATACATATATCCACTCTTTTTTTAAATATTCTTTTCCTATATAGGCCATTACAGATTATTAAGTGGAGTTCCCTGTGCTATATAGCAGGTTCTTATTAGTTATCTATTTTACATATAGCAGTGTGTATATGTCCGTCCCAATATCCCAATCTATCCCTCCCCTCCCTTATCCCCTGGTAACCATAACTTTGTTTTCTACATCCGTGCCTCTATTGCAAGATCAATTAAGAATTGGTATAATCTAGGTCAGCGGTTTTCCAACATCACCCGAATCACCTAGGAACTTGTGAGAAATGCAAATTTCCAGGCCCTGCCCTAGACCAACTGAGTCAGAAACTCTGATGCCAGGGCTTAGCAACCTGTTCTATAACAAGCACTCAGGTGATTCTGAGGCACCTAAAGCTTGAGGACTGTCGTTTCAGAATAAACCTTCCAAGCTAAGTACTGTAGCCAAGGTACAGGAGACCATAAAAAATAGCTGTTATTCTCAAAGAACTTAGAAACTAGTTGGAGAAAAATGCTATTTGGGTGGAACGGTCACTCATGATTCTAGCACAGCTAAATGCTACCCCCCAGGATGCACAGGTCCAGAGACAGAGAGATCCTGTCTGGCTGGGTGATGAGAAAGGTAAGATCTGACATGGGTTTTTTGTGGCAGAGACCACTAGCTGTTCACAGAAACCCTGCTTCCTTTCTTCCTTGGCTCATAGCAAGGCTATATGCCCAGCTTCCTTTACTGTTCCATGTAGCCAAGAGACTCATTTTTTTCAATGAAATATGAGCAGCAGTGATATGTGCTGTTTCTGAGCCGTGGCTTTTCAGAAGTGGGTATTTTCTCTCTCTGAGCTCTCTGTCATTCTGCAGACTGCAAGGAAGTAGAAATATCAAGACTCTAGGAATAGTGAAATCCCAAGATGGAAGAAGTTTGGTTTCCTGATTTATTACATCAGAGAAACATCTTCGGACTATTAAGCGAATAAGAAGTTAACTTCTATGGAGTTTTATCAATTATATCTTTTTTGTCTATTTATAGAGAAGGTTAGTGTGCCCTAAAAGATAGGATTATACTGTAATACTAGAAGTAAAAGAAGATGTTATTTCACTGAGGGAGAAAATATTAGTAGATTTATGGAGATATCACCAGAGGGTAGCAACAGTCATAAGTGGCTGTAGCATCAGTGTGTGCCGATGTGGACAAGTTGACTGGGTTTAGAGGATGGGGCAGGGAGGATTGAGTAGATCCTGGGATATTGTATAAGTTAGGATGCTTTGGTTGCAAGAGACAGAGGACTGAAACTATTTTTTTTTTAAAGGCAATTTATTATCTAATGAAACAAGAAGTTCTGAGGAGTTAGGCTCTGGGCACCTTCGCTGAGGCTTTGTACCATGAAGTCTCTTGTTTCTTTTCTCTTCCATGTGTTGACTTTATCCTCAGGTTTGAAACAAGAGGGCTGCAGCCCTTCCAGATGAAATATCCAGATCTAACAACATCCTGGGGGGAACATAGTCATTTCCCCATGATCACTTTTTTGAAGTGAGGGAAATTTTCCTGGAATCATGTTCCCATATATACAGACATCCCATTAGGATACCCATGCCATGTGCTCCTTCCTAAAGCAGTCATTGGCAAAAGGAAATGAGATGACCATATATGGCTTAGGTCACTGGGTCTTAATCCTGTTTGCATATTTGAATCCCCCAAAGACGCCCAACAACAGAGTTTTGATTGATTGGTCTGACTTAGGCCTTGGTATTTTAAAAAATCTTCCCAAGAAGTTCTAATTTACATCCAGAATTAAGAAATACTAACTTCGATGAATTACTGGAGCTGGAATAGATGTTGGGAAGTAAATAACAAAAAAACACTATAAATTCCTCATTTTAATTTTAATTTTTACTGTATTTTTTAGGCTGAGGGGAGCCATAAAATGTTTCTAGGCAAAGACAAAGACTGCATTATCACAAGGTAACTCTGTGAGGCCTGGACCTCCCCACCTAGCAAAGAGCCTCCTCAGTCCTCAGGCGGTGTTCAGTCAACATCTGTTGGATGGATGGAGAGTGGTGGGGACCAGGACACTGGTGTGAAGGTTCAGCCTTTGCATCCACAGAGCATGTGAAACATTAGAACAGGTGAAAAATCTACCAGACATTTTGTTTCTATCTCCATTATAAGCAAAAATATAAGAGTATTTTGGAAATCTCTGGATACGTAACCAGATTTTTCACTTTTCAGATGATCATTTTATGTCCCTAAACTCAGATTCTGAGTCTTTTTAATCTGGTTCTGTTCTCAGGGCCTCATGCTCCTCAGAGCTCCTTTGATTGCACTATGGAATGAAGCAAATTTTCATAATCCTCTGAAACAGTGGTTCTCAACTGGGGTGATTTTGTCTCCTAGAGTACCTTTGGTAATGTCTGGGGACATTCGATGCTGTCTCAAGTGGGAGAGTGCTGTTGATATCTAGTGGAAAGAGGCTAGACATGCTGCTAAACATCTTGCAGTGCACAGGACTCACAAGAAAGAATGATCTGGCCCCAGATGTCAGTAGTGCTAGGGTGAAGAAACCCTGCTCAAGAAGATATTAGTGAAGCGTATTTTGGTAAGCACCCTATAATGGGTGCAGTTATTCAGACATCTCCCCAGGACTTCAGGGAGTCTTAAAGACAAGTTGGTTAATAATAGCAAAGACTCAAGAGACTAGATCTTGACTATTTTGGGTAGCTCTAGCTTTTGTTTAAACCTTCAAGTAAGCTGTTCCAAGCTTTGAAGACCCAAGACAGGGGACCTGGGAGTCTCCCCTCAGGAGCTGGCAGCCCTGTTGGTGATGTACACAGGCGATACCAGCCAGATGATTTTACCCTAATCAAGATTTGTATGAACATGACATTTTGTTTATTCTGTTGCCTTTTTTTCTTCTGATTCATAAACAGCAATAGCAGAGCTGAACAATTATCCCTTCTTGTTGCAGACGCAGATGTGCAAATGCATGGAGGCTTTCGATGAGGCCAGTGATGCCAAAACAATTCAGATTATACCTCATCTACTGTACTCTAGGATTTCAGACTACAAAAGTGTGCAAAACACTGTATTCTTCTATATTTATATTCAAACGGTCTTAGGAGTGGCCCCATGGAATTCTGTGTAGGCAGGCACTTTCAACACTTGTTATTAAAATCATTGAAAATGTTCTACATAGGCCCAGATGAAAACTTTTTGATTCGACCCAAGGGGATAATGTCCCATCAGAAAGTAAAAGTTCAAAGGTTGGATCCAAGAAACTTCGTTTCTTGTACATCCACTTCTCCCTTTTCTGAAGCTAGGGGTAAAAAAAGGTAACACTTTCAACATTTAACTCGAATAGCTAAAAATATTAAGTGTAAGAGCTACACAATGCAATACTGTGGAGATGCATTCCTACCTATTATATAAGATAAGGGTCAAACTTCCCACAAAGGGCCAGACAGTAAAAATATGGTTTTATGGATCATACATGCTCTTTTGAAATTATTCAGCTGGGAACTATACTCAATATCTTGTAATAATCTATAATGGAAGAGAAAGTAAAAGAAGAATGTATTTATTTATATACATATGTGTAACTGAATCACTTTGCTGCATCTGAAACTAACACAACATTGTAAATCAACTTTATCTTAATAAAACTTAAAAAAAATAAGAAACTACTCAGCTCTTTTGGAGCAGGAAAGCAGTCACAGACAATATGTAAGTGAATGAATGCAACTGGGCTCATTCTTTATTTATGGACTCTGCAGTTTGAATTTCATATAATTTTCATGTGTCACAAAATATGCTTCTTTTTAATTTTTTTTCAACCATTTTAAAAATAGAATAACCAGTCTTACTTCATGGACCACAAAAACAGACAATGAGTTGGATGTGGCCCACAGGCCATAGTTTTCTGACCCCTGATCCAAATAACATACCTGTTTATATAAGAAATGTATAAGATAAAACACCTGGGCTTTCCTGGTGGTGCAGTGGTTGGGAGTCCGCCTGCCAATGCAGGGGATGCGGATTCGTGCCCGGTCCGGGAGGATCCCACATGCCGCGGAGCGGCTGGGCCCGTGAGCCATGGCCGCTGAGCCTGCGCGTTCGGAGCCTGTGCTCCGCAACGGGAGAGGCCACGACAGTGAGAGGCCCGCGTACCGCAAAAATAAATAAATAAATAAATAAAAATAAAACACCTAGCACAGGAGGAACAAGAAAGACAGGAGACCTACTTCAAATTTTCATCTTTAGCCTAGAGATGTTGTAAATACATCACTCTAAGTTAATAGTAAAATAATTTGATTTAAAAATGGTATTACAGTAAATCTGCTAAAATACTCTTTCATTAAAAGGAAAAAATTTTCAGAAGATTTAAATTCTCTGACAATATTCAATTTTTTGTGGAAATGGTGATGGATGACTTTGAACAATTATCAGAGAAATTCAATCAGGAACATTCTTTACATACTTTAAAGTCTTTCCCGCATATTTTCTTTATGCATCATTTTCAAGGATTCAATTCATGGTACATCTATTATAATTAAACATGGTAGTAAATTTATTCCTAAATCCATTTTACTTAAGTTTCATTGTTACTTATCATCAGGAATAAGAGGAAATTCAGTGAAGATATTCAGTTTACCTAAATCAGGTACACACATCCTAAAATGTAAAAATATCTAAGGGTTCAAGAAATGGACTCCACATAATGGGTTATTCCCTTTCTTCTCTTTAAAAAAGTCCTGAATATGCATCTCAAAGATAACTACTTGGATGAGTATTCCATTGATCTGTATAGACCTTCCCCCAAAGGAACCATTAGAATAAATGAGATTACTCCTTCCTTCCATAGATAACCATCTGATGAGTGTCCATCCTTCTTTTTCTCCTCAGCTGAATCCTGAAAGTAGTGGTTATTGGAAGCCAATACTATCTGATTCCACAGTATTTGATACCCACCACACCAACTGAAGTTGTGTTGGTTCCTATCGTATTTCATCCTGCTGCTGCTTCTGCCTGAAGGCCCTTTGTCTCTTGTTGTTCAGGAGTAACTGGAATATAGTCTCCTCTAAGAAATGTTTTGGGCACCCCACTTCCCACATTCTGTCACTGCAGCAGTGTCTATCATAGTTCTTACACTATGTCATGCACACATTGGGTTACATATTCTGCCTCTTTATCTTGTGCTATAAGCTATAAGGGCAGAAGTTTTGTATCTTCAGCACCCAGCCTAACGCTGGGTGTAGAAGTTGAGTAGATATTAAATATCAGGTGATCAGAAGGTTGGTCTTATTGAATCTCTCTTGTATCATTTTGGATGTTTACAAGGAAGTAGGTGTCTCCACTGAAGCTAATCACTTCCTCTGCCTTGCTGTCTGAACTCTGCTGAAGGGTCAAAGCCCCTTCCCTGATGGAGCCCAGGAAGAGCATGGAATACATCCATTCACCCCTAACCCACAAACAGCTCCAGAATGTCTGTACTGAAGAGGCTTAGAGATAGAAATCTGATAAGAAAGTGGAAATGGGAAGGGGACCTGGAAAATATGTCTCTAAGTGACAGTTGCAGAGCAGGAACTATATTTTGATTGTGTGCTTATTTGGAGTGGCTTATGGGGGCTCTCAGAGACAATAGGAAAATGGGCTAAAGCACCTTCAGCCAACTCTTGCTTTAAACTATTATGTTTTGGAGTGGCTTGTTATACAATAAAAGATAACTGACACAGGCTGTAGGTACCACACACTGCTCTCACCTCTCAGTCCCTGCTACGTCTACCGACATAAGACTCTGCACTGTAAAACATAAACATCTGTCTTCCAAGGCAAGTGAACTGTCAGAAGGAGATGAAAACATAAGTGAAACAAAATTTGTAGCTAATTCGGATTTTCCCTTGCATTGCACCAGGAGGCCTGAAAAATTAGCAATCAGAAAGAAGCTTCTTTACTTTCTCTCAACCAAATCTTTACACCCACATCTATACCTTTGTGGATTTCAAATTTCTCCAAATATCCTTTGAGATTCCTCCCTTTAAGAGGTAGACCTTAATTCTTTACTCCTTGAATATGCGGTGGACTTTGACTTGCTTCTAACAAACATGATATCGTGGAAGTTACAGTGTGTGACTTTGGACTTGGTCATAAAAAACACTGTGGCCTCCTTCTTGCCCTGCCTCTTGAATCATTTGTTCTGGGCAAGCCAGATGACATGTTATAACACTCAAGCAGCCCTGTAGAGAAGTCCATATGGAAAGGTAGTAAGAATTCCTCTCACAAGTAATAAGCCATCTTAAAAGTGGATCCTCCAGCCTCAGTCAAGCCTTCAGATTGACTGCAGCCCTGGGCAGCTGCTTTACTGCAGCCTCATGGGAGATTATGAGAGGGAACCACCCAAATTACTCACTCATTAAAACTGTGATATCATATGAATCACTATATTGTACACCTGTAACATACAATATTGCACAGCGACTATACTTCAATAAGAAAGCTGTGAGATAATAAATGGATTTTTAAGCTATTAAATTTTGAGATAATTTTTTATATAGTAACAGATAACAAATATAGTATTTATATTATCTGATTTTTCTGTGCAATGCCAAAAAGAATAGTCACGTTACAGGGAGAAAAGATAGTCTGCAAAAAATATCATTTGATTTAACAGATCAGTAACTGAGTTTGTACTCAGTTTTTGGAATACTACTTAGCAATAAAGTCATGCAGGTGAATTGAAACTTCTCCTTTTAGCTCCAGACTCATATTTAATTGTCTACGTGATATTTCTACTAGGATGTGCCACTGGCAGATGGCTTTTAAAGATGGCAGCAATCGTTTCTCCCAAGATCCTTTGCCCTGTAACCATGGTGCTCTTCCCAACAAGAGCAGCAGTCTATTCTCCTTCCCTTGAATCTGGCCTTGTCTCTGACTTGCTTTGACCAGTAGAATGTGGTAGAAATCTAAGGCCCAGGCACTGGTCTTGAGAAGACTTGCAGCTTCTGCTTTCATTTTCTTGGACTGCTAGCCTGACAGATTGCCAGGTAAGGAAGCCAGTCTAGCCTCCTGGAGGCTGAGAGCCCAAGAAGAGGAGAACTGAAGTTTCCCTGCCAACAGCAAGGACCAGCTGCAAGATGTGTCTCCTAGATCATAAAATCCTCTAGCTGAATGCAGCCACATGAGTGAGGTCAGGTGAGATCAGCAAAAGAACCAGCCATTCAGCCCATATAAATTCAAGAAATAATGATTGTGTTGTGCTAAACTATCAATATTATGTTTTGGAGTTCCTTATTATACAATAAAAGATAACTGACACAGGCTATAGGTGCCTCAAATTAATATGTAACAAATGGAACGGTTTTATTCCCCCACCCAAATCTGATCCTTATCCTGTATTCTCCTTCTTACCGCTACCTAGTTGTTCAAGTTAAAAACCTTGTGTCATCCTTATTTCTTCCATTCTTTTCATATTCCCATACAATCCATCAGCAATTCCTATCAGCTGTCCCTCTAAAATATATCTTAAATATGTCATTTTTATAATCCTAAATTATTTGGACTACTATGATCCTAGGCTAAAACATCATCAACTCTTGCCTGAATTCCCAAACTAGCCTCTTAGGGGATGTTTCTGTTTCTGTCTGTCCAATTCATTCTCCATACGCTAGCCAGTATGCTCTTTTGAAAACATCAATCAGATCATGGTACTTCCCTTTTTCATACCACCTGATGGCTTCCTGTCATGCGTATTCTAATATGCAAATCCTTTGTCATGAGTCTCTACCAACCTCTAATCTCATCTTGCATAAGAATATTCTCTTTTTGATTTCCCAACATGCAAGATCCTTTAGCCGTAAGATGTTTGCACTTGTAGGTCCTCCCGCATGGCATGCCTTCTCTTGGCGCTTCTCAGCCTGGTTCTTTCTAATTCTTATGGTTTCAGCTCAAATTATCCTCAGAGAGATGACCACATGGCTCAAGGAGTCCCTCCTCACAGTCAGAGTTCAATTGTAAACATGAAAGATTATTCTTGCTATATTAAAATGAAAGCCATTAGATACTTATCAAATTGTTGGAATGGCCAGGGTAGGAGGTTCTATGCTATATCCTCCAATGACTATAAAAAACAACACATACCAGAAAAACAGGGTGGAGGCTTCCTCAGAAAACTAAAGATAGAGTTACTATATGATCCAACAATCTCACTCCTGGGCATATATCCAGACAAAACTATAATTCAAAAAGATACATGAATGTTCATAACAGTGCTATTCACAATAGCCAAGACATGGAAACAACCTAAATGTTCATCAATGGATGAATGATAAAGAAGATGTGGTACATATATACAATGGAATATTACCCAGCCATCAAAAAGAATGAAATAATGTCATTTGCAGCAACATGGATGGATCTAGAGATTATTATACTAAGTGAAGTAAGTCAGAAAGAGAAAGACAGATACCATATGATATCACTTATATGTGGAATCTAAAATATGACATGAAACAGAAACAGACTCACAGACATAGAGAACAGGTTTGTGGTTGCCAAGGGGGATGGTGAGGTGGGTGGAGAATGGATTGGGAGTTTAGGATTAGCAGATGCAAACTATTATATACAGAATGGATAAACAATAAGGTCCTACTGTATAGCACAGGGAACTATAGTCAATATCCTCTGATAAACCATGCTGGAAAAGAATATGAAAAAGAAAGTATGTAGATGTATAACTGAATCACTTTGCCGTATAGCAAAAATTAACACAACACTGTAAATCAACTATACTTCAATAAAAAAAATTTTTTAAAAAACAACACATACCAACAGAACTGTTATTCTGTGGGGACAGGACGCACTATCATAACTGCTGGCTTCAGAACTGTACAGCCTCAGCCACACATCCAGGGACTAGAAAGCAGGGGCTGTCAGTGTCACCTCCAGGAACATACCTGAGATAACTGCTGCCTCAAGGACCACTCTGCATCTGCTAGGTCCTTACCAGAAAAATACGTGCCTCACAGCCACTGTCTCCCACTTAACTCACGTCTGAATTCAAGTCTTTCATGTATACATATGGTTGGTGGAACCTATGTCACATCCAGAACTCTCGTTCAAGGGAGCCTAAAATATAATTTTGAATTTTTGGTCTCTGCAGTTAGAAGACCTACTAGCAGGAAGCTGGAATGGATGCTGAGTAGGTTAATCTGCCACATCTGTCATTCTCCCTACCACACTCCTGCTACCTCCTGAAGCTTCCTATTCATTCCTCTGTGAAATTGTATCACAATTTAAAGTTGCACACGCATGTGTATGTGTGTGTAAAATTTTCCATTTCCTTGCACTTGTGAAAGAAACCTGCCCATGAGTGCAGGGACATTGTCTTGTTCATTGAAGCACTTAGAATGGTGGTCGGCACATGGCAACTCCAACCAATACTTTTAGAATGAGAAATGATTAAATATAGAAATCATAAATAAATAGTCATTTAAAAAATAGTAGTCATTTTATGATGCAGACCGTCTGAGGGGGTGTCCCTAGAGGTGCCACTTCCCCTTCTGACGTGGCTCTCCTGACCTCAGGTGTACCCCCAGCCTGCAAGCACTTCCTTCTTCTAGTCTCTTAATTTACAGCCCCACCAGCATCTCCATCTTTTCCGCTTTCAAGAAGGTTCTCTCACTCCTTAGTGAAAATCTTTTAGAGCCTGGTAGCATCGCAGGCATTAGCCGGATGTGGAATAATGTCCGCCTGTATTCCATTTTAAAGTTGTGTGTAGGAGAGGGATAAGGTGGGGAGGGCTTGTCTCCAGTTCATGAACAAAGAAGAATATGGCGCTCCCACTTCTGCTTCAATCTATCTTTCCACCAGTGACAGGTGTGGGTATTCTGGATTCTGGCTGAGATGTATTTAGTAATCATATCTTTTAAATATAAGCATTACTTATCATCTTCATTGACAACTTATTGAAGAAAAAATAT
Source organism: Lagenorhynchus albirostris (assembly GCF_949774975.1). NCBI lineage: Eukaryota > Metazoa > Chordata > Mammalia > Artiodactyla > Delphinidae > Lagenorhynchus > Lagenorhynchus albirostris. Next base: position 24,392,622 of record NC_083098.1, read on the forward strand.
TCTTCTATTTGAAGAACTCTGTCCCTTCCCAATAGAATCCATAATGCCTGATAAATGGACTGAAGGGTATCAGGTTCTTTCCTCCTCTCTCGGAAAACTGGTGGCAACAGCCAGGAGCTACACTGTTAACGTCTTCTTTCTTTGTTTACCAGGGCATGATGATCGTTCTGATTGAATTCTTTTGATATATTCTGGTAAATTTGTGGAGATGGTAAAATGGTAGGGACAGGAGGAATGGGGTGCTGGTCATTTCTTACCAGAACACCAATAAGGGAGGTCAGAGGGTAGTTTATCTAGAATCTATCCTCTGCAGACTGTGGTTGGCCATTCGTCCCTTAGCACCTGGGATTATGTTTATTATTGCAATTTTCTGTAAAAGAAGCAGTAAGAGAAGCTGATGAACAACCTCACATCTGCATCTAATGTCCATTGGGCAAGTGAGTTTTACTTTGTATCCTCTTTCCTACCCCTAATCACAGGCCCCATCTCATCTCAACACATTAGACAAACTATGTTCTTTCTTCCCTTGAATCTCTGCTTAGTGTCTAATTAACAATCTAACCTTCATAAACCTAATCTATGAATGTGGTCCTACCCTAGGCCATAGGAAAAGGAAAAGGAAACAAAAGTACAGTAACAAAGTAGATGGCTCAGAGGAAATCAAAGGGCCTGAGGTTTTAAAGAGGGAAGATGAGACTTTGAAAGCACAAGCCTACAACTGTTGCTTCAGACTCAGGAGAAACAAAACCAGCAATTCTATATTTGTTCCTAAATTATGATCAATCCCAGTTTGCAAAGAGGTTCAAATGAAAATGGATCTATAATTAGGGATAGGAGAAAAGAATCAAGGTGAGCAACTCACCTTTCTAATTGGTACAGAGGTGAGGATGTTTATCTGTCCTTAGGGACTGAGTGAAAGAAGGTTATGACAGATCTAATAAGAAAGAAAAAAAAGCTGTTTAGAATTTCCAGACTAACATAGAATGTTCATTAATCTTGGTAAAAGTAATGCTGCTGCCCAGATATATTCACTCTAACTTCATGCAAAAATATTAGGTTGAGTGCATGATAAAGGCTCATGTTTCATGGTGCCGTCTTGGTGGACCTGTCCTAGGTCTCAGAGCTTGAAATATGACAAGGGAACTCTCACTGTACTATGAGAAGCCAAGGCCTACAGTGCCATGCAGCTTCATCCTCCTAAAGCAGTCCGAGAGCACCAGGAATGAGAACTCCCAAGACAGGCTTTGGTCAAAGTGGGTAGATGTTAAAATAAATGTTGATCTTTGGGGTTAAAGGGAAACTCGGGAGCTTACTACCCCAAACCAGGAAGAGACCTTGAAGCTTTTAACCTTCTTTTCAGAGTCTAGAAGTCACACATATGAGGCTTTAAGTTTACTCTAAACTCTCAGTCTATGATGGACAATAATGTGGTTTCTGTTTTTGCTTGCTAGATTGCCTGTCTGTGTTTATTTGTGGGTTGCAGCTAACTGATCACACACCATATCTGTTCCATTGCGGTAGACCAACGCTATTTGCTTTGTTATTTTCCTGGAGGTTGTTTGTAAAGTGTTTCCAGACGTCAAACAAATGGGTTATTCCAAGCACTCTTGTTTTCTAAGCATTGAGTGCACCTCCTCCCTTGACTTGGGTTGAAACTGGGATCTGTTGATTTAGGTGGTTAAAGTATTTAGATGCAAGATGGATGGATGGATGGATAGTTTAGATAGATGGATACATAGATGGATGGATGGTTAGACAGATGATAGATAGATAGTAGATAGATAGGGATATACCAATGATCTTATTTTTTTAATAATTTGTTTATGAAGTCTTGAGAATTAATTCTGGGATTGTATATTAGGAGAGAGTGGGGAAAAAAGGATAACAAGTGCAAAAGAACATAAAAGGGAGAGAGAGGCAGAGACCAAGAAACAGAGTGAAAGTCAGTTCAAGTGGGTGACTATAACCTCTGGCAAGAGATCAGACAAACAAGTTCAACACAAAGTCAATTTAACTTTATTGGACCACACTGTCTCAGGCAATTAGAAAAATATTTGTAAAACATCAGATGAGAAAAAGGAACGTGGAGCCCAATAATGCAAAACAATGTTTATAAGAGAGAAATCATGAAGTGGGAAGAGTAAACACAATTATTCTATCAGCACCTCCTGTTCTTCTAAAGATTTCTTAACTTACATGTAGAGAACGCCTCCGAACAAACAGCCAAAAGAGTTTCTTTCTAACATACTCCTACCCCCAAAGGAGTTAGTTTTAAGACCCCTACCCCCCCCAAAAAAAAACCCTGAGGAATTTTCAGTTTTGAGGAATTAGAAATAATTACAGACTAGATTCCATGGGATTATGGATTATTTTTAAATCAACTGATAACCCAAACCAAAAATAAAAATTGTCTTTATAGTTCCCATTTTGCCTTTGTATTTCACTTTAAGTGAAAAGGTAATTGACAGCACACACAAGTGATAGTCCCAAAGCTGAGACTGTAATTATAAGTTTATTTGGAGAAGAGATTGCACTGAAACTCTTCATCCAAATGGACTTTCAAGGTTCTTCATAGTTCGTGTCAAACAGAACTCACCTCAGTGTGGTATTGGGTAGTTGAGATGAGTTTACCAAGTCTTACAAATTGCAGCAGCTGAGTATCTCATGAGGCTGGAAAACATGAAGTGCTGTAATTTTTGTCATCTTCTATCACACACAAAACACACACACACACATACACACACACACACACACAATTCATGGTCTGCACCACCTAACTTAGGTCCAATAAATGGTGGTTCTGCATATCTGTCTCTTCCAAATTCCTCTTTTCTACCAGTCCGGCTCTCTTTCCAGAACTGTCCTCATTATTACCTATCCTTTATCTTTATCTAATCCTTCCAAATCACCAAATTCTCTACCCACTATCGAAAAAAAATTGGTCATATAGTTTCCTTCTCAGATCACAAAAATATGCTTTCTATGTAAAAACAAAATGAGGTTAATGGTGTGATCTTCCACCTCTGCCATGGACATTCCAGTTAATAGGTCAACCCTCAAATCAGTTCTGCTTCTCTGGAAAAGCAGTATGCAACAAAATCTATGCCAGGTTCTCTTTATTTTAAAAAATACTATTACGAAATGCACACACAGATATATTTCATATAGTGTGACTCAGAGAAATATTAGGTAATAAATATTCAGATTTCTAATACTAATTATATTCTGGAGTATTTCTAGTCTGGGACTTCGTATGTAACTGTCATTTGCTCTTTGAAATCCAGTGATCCTCGTGACTTTTTCAAAATGTTTTAAAAAGAGAGAGAACCACTCTCTATGTGTTGACTATGATTATGTATAACAATTAATAGGAAAATCTGGAGACTAACAGAAGGAATGGCTACATGCCTATAGTGAGAGAATACTGGAAATAGAGATATACCAACTAGATGATACGTTGACATCTATACATATGTGTATGTGTGTATCCATGAGTTTGTGCGTGTGAGTGTGTTTTTTTTTCTGTATCGTTCTACTTTACATAGTTTTAGAATTTGAGGTATTTATTATGCCCCCCAGCCAAAACAGTGGAAGAGGGAAGTTTCCATGGGCATCTGGTCACTTTTTAAGTACTATTATTGAATCAGTGTTCTTGGAAGAGGCTGATGTGGTAAAACATTTCTGTTAATTTCCCCTGAAGAATGTCACATTGGGTAATGTTCTGTGGGTGGTCATGTAATGAGACGCTGGTGTCTGTCTATGACACATACTGTATATGAAAGGAGGCATAGATAAAGGTAACTTGAATTCCATCCCTCTCTGTTTATACGATGCTTATCACCATGCTCTCTAGACACCCAGACGAGAAGCTTTACAAGAAGGAAAATTTCCTCCAACATTCAACTGAAATCAACGGACAATGAGTCTGGGCAGGCTCTGGAAGGGTTAATAGGCACACGTGCTTCTGGGTAGTCAGAGACGAAAATGGATTGACCCAAGTGGCAACTGTTTCTCCATTTCCAATAATGTAAGCAACTGCTTCAGTGGAATACCACTGGAAATGAATGTTCTAGATTATAAACATATTCTAAGTGCATTTGCAGGCATCTAGCTATTTAAACTGTTTTTTACCTAAACCAGTGACTTTTGTAACGATGTAGCTCTTCACAGTCCTAGTCATCCTAGTTTATTTTGCAGAGGAATAGCATGGAAAATTTCAAAGGAAAATATTTGGCTATTTTTTTCTGTAGGAGAGAGCAAATATTCTGAGTGTATGTGTTGTGCATATGTATATGTATACAGATAATATATTATATATAGTACTGTTAATTAAAAAGTGTTAAAATTATATATTCCTTTTTTGTACCTAAATATAACTTTTAATAAGATTGGCCCCAAGATATTTCCTTTTCCCTGGCCCACGATGGAATTGACACAATAGAGAATGTTGTTGACTAAGACCAAACATCAGTAAGTTCAACTGGACTTTTTACAAAGTCAGATTATAACAATAATGAGTCTCTTAGAACATCTGTATTTTCTTTTGGAGAGTCTTTCACTTCCTTCCTCTTTCTAGCCTCTAACTTCCTTTATTTTCTTTTAGTCTTGAACTGTAACCGGGACATTCTGGAACATATATTTATTCATCTTGACCTCAGCTGTGATTAATCCACCCGAGACAAAGATCAACTTCTGGCCAACACTGGTTCCCTCTCCCTTATATAAATAATGCAAATTCACCTTCTTGTTTGTAATATCTGCCCTAGGTGTGGTTGAAAAGAAAATCCAGACAGCAAAGATGCAAGAATTATCCGTGACTCATGTAACAAACATGTGTTGGGTACCATTTATGTACAGGCACTGGGTAGGCAGTATTTTTAATGAATGAATATTAACTTTACTGTACTTGAAACTCAGAAATGCAAATGAGGTTTAAGAGGATGATGAATGGCTTACAGTCCACATTTATAAGTCCTGTTCTTGTTCCTTCACCATATGGTATAGAAGCAAAATTATCATTCTCTTTGGGTGGGAGGAGGTACTCAGGTAGATTAATCAAATACGCTGGCAGCTAGGATGAATGAAACCTTAGTTAATACTAAAAACCTCATTGGAACCATTAGTTCTGACCTGTTTATCAAAACTTTTACCCAAGCTGCTAACAATTAACAAAATTGATGAATCTGAGCTTTAGCTTTTGCCTTTTTCTACTGGTCATTTTTCAGTCAGCAGCATTTATTGAGAATTCATTACACAGAGAATATTGTGCAGACTTGGAGCCTCCAAACTCTGTTAAGGAAAAACTACTTAAAGGAGTATTAATAGGCTTCTGGAGACAAAGTTGTCACTTTTGCAAATAAGTTAGTTCAGTGGTTTGGAAATGGATTTCTTAGAGAAAGAAAGAAGCCTTCTTAGAGAATCTAATCTTCCAATATATCTTATATATTTTCAGTATAAAAGAGGAGGATTTAGTGTTCAACATTTCCCTTTGTTATCCAAGAACCAATTAATATTTCCTGGAAATAGCATTCTGCAGATCTCGGTAAATAGGAGCTGTGGTCACTGCTTTCAGAAAGGGAGGTTCACATCTCTATTGTAGAGGTGATTTCAGAACCAACATTTTTAGAGTAAAAAACATCGGAGATCACTTAACCCTGTGATACCCAAGCCAAAGTGACTATTAAGTTTTCCTTGGAAGCCATTAAAAAATAAAATTCTCAAAATCTGGCCCTCCCCCAAACTTACTTAGAATTTGGGTGGATAGAACCAAAACTCTCAAGGTTCTATGTTGATTCTGATGATGAGCCATGTGTGGAAAACACTGTCCAGGCCAGTCCAATCAATGTGCACGTGAGGGTGACAACCCTTTCAAAGACTCTCTACACCTCATTGCCCAGGCATCACTGTTCAATAGCAAATGACTACATCCCTGTCCTCTCCCCAGTGTGTCAGAGAGGTGCCCTGGACCCACAGCCTAGCAACAGTAACACCAACAGCAGTGCAAATGGTTCTGCAAAGATGTGCTACGCCCATCAAGGGCTCTCTCAGCATTTTGCACTAGGAAATACAGAGATAATGGGATCACTGGGTCAAGGTAACTGGTGTTGAGGCATAAGAAAAATTCAGGAGGACAAGTTGGAACCATGATGGGTTTTGAAGCTAAAAAGAGGCAGAAGCTAGGAAGAGACAGCTATGAGATAAGAAAAATAAAAACAGTAAACAGAATATACGGGGAGACTAAACCATCCCAGCATTTCTAAAACTGTGGTTGGGAATTTGGGATTGACGTGTACACATTGCTATATCTAAAATAGATAACCAAGAATTAGGTAGAAACTAATTCTTACCTATTGGGAAGACTTCACAGAGCAAGTAGGAAATAAATCGTCTTTGCAAAAAAAGGTAAAACAGATTTGGTGAAAGACAGGGGAGGGGACTTCAGGGAAGGGCATAAACTTGGTGTAATAAATGCTCGTGCACACAAGGATGTAGGAAAACTGGGAGAAAAGAGCAGTCAAATCAGGAGGCATTTTTTGATTGGCGCCCTGCCATAAAATCTATGACCTAGATCTTAAATATGGCCCAAGAATTAATTAGGAAAAAGATCACCATGTTAAAATGTCATTATTTTAAAGCTAACATGTATTAAAAACTAACTATGTTTAAGATAGAGTGCTGAGTACTTTCTACCCTTTGACATTTAATCCTCCAGCACATTCCGGAAGCAGGGATGAACACGTGTGCCCATATGCTGGGGAAGAAATGGAAGCCGAGAGATGTCAAGGGTTTTGCCCAAGATTGGTAAGAATTAAGGTTAAGGTTTCAACATGGACCTTAATTCTTAGGCTACCCTGTGAGTGTTATAAATATTTTCTGTAGGCAAAATAGATGTGAAGCCAGCTTCAGAGGGAAAGAGAAATCAAGGGGCCTCATTAATCCACTTCCTGGATCCTGAAATTTCTGTTTTGCAAGAGTTAATTTTTTCTCATTAAAGTTGATACAATAAAAATATGTTGGAGCAGAAGTTTGGAAAAGACCCTGCAGGTTCTGAAAACCACACTAGAGGAATTTAGAGAATCTGAGGTGTTGCAATGATTAGAAATTTGTGTCTTATAACACATGTATTTAAACTGGAAATGTTTATTGTTTAGTTAAAAATGAGTGCTTGAAACTAATAAATTAACTAAAACGCCGGCACGAGGTGCTATTTTCAGCACACTCCTAAAAAAACTTTCAAAGATTATGTTTTCTCTGAAAACATATAACAAAATACTCACATTGTACAAGAAAAAAATGACTAAAGGATGCGTACCAACTATTTTTCAAATCTATCTTTTTCAAAGGCTTCACATACGTGTCTCGAGGAAACTTACATGTTTAGTAAAACTCTCTACTTTCCTAAAGGATTGTAGAGAATCTTACTGGATCTTACAGCAGAAGAAACATAGATTTCGTGGGAAAGCACCCAGGATGACTGAAAGTATTGTTAGGTTAGGAACTCTTTAAGGATGGGGACGATAACCACCCTCCTGGCTAAAGACATGGAGGAGAAATACAGGAGAAGAACAGTGTAGCTTAAGCATCTATGATTATGTCTCACTTCTGTCTTCACTAGTCTGTTCTGACCTCACTGATGTTGTCTTAGCTTTCAATTAAGTTTGTAGCATGGAAAAGAAAAAGTGTTGTGTCTAGAAGCATTTTTCAAATCATATATATTTCTGCTAATTTTCATGTTTTTGTCAATGGAAACACACAAAGATCCAGAATCTTCCTTCTCTTTTTGAGTTAAGGGTACATTCTGCAGACATGTTTATTCTGGGTTATAGGAACATGAAAAAAATAAAGGAAAGGAAAGAGAACATAAATTCTCTGAGAGTCGAGGTCACGTGAATTTGGACGATTCCAATTACCTTGCCATGCTTGAATTTATCTATCTATACTAAAAAGCCATGTGCTTTTGGAAACCTCTATAATAATATGCCACATGTAATCACAATTACATAATTATACAATATAAAAACGATTACTTAAGTAACGTTGCCGGTTAACCCTGGTAATTACCTGTACATGTAGGTGGGCAAACAGGCAATTTGACTACGGAAGACCGTTCTGTTTGAAATTGTTTTTATAATGAAATTGTGGCAGTTCCAAAAAAACACACTCGAAACTAAAAAGGCACAGCTCTGATTCCTTGGCCTGTGAATAAACTTTCCAGAATGCTTTTCAGATTTGGCACAGAATAATGTTGCAAGCCAAAGAATCAAAGACAACTTGCTGAAGAAAATGTGTGTGGGGTTGGTAAATAATTCAGCCAGACATTTTAGAGTGATTTGAAACTTTAAACAGGAGGTATTCTAATTGAGGGTAAAGTTGAGGAACTAGATATGTGTACAAGTGAAATCATGCTTGCCCCATCTAATAATAGGGTGACATTAGCCAAATAAGGTCTTCTAGAATCCCTGCCTCCCAGGCACTGAGACTGGAACGAGAACAGGCACTGGGAGGGCCAGACACTCAGAGCTGTTCTCTGAGGAGGGAACATCTCACTTAAATCTAACCCCGACGAGCAACTCCCTCCAAAAATATCTAAATGTTATGATTTGCACTCTAGGTTGTGTGATCCATTGGGTCAGTTTAGTTGAATGAGTAGCTGTCTTTCGAGAAAAGAAAGGAATGTGAGCTCGCCAATTTCGTGAAGAATAAGTTCAACGATTTGATTGAATCGACCTTCACTTAGTCAAAGAGGACCCAAAGTGTTGGCGTGGGAGGTACAGCCAGGGAGTAACTGAGGTGACTGCATGCACGATCTTCTCGATGCTCTGTCAGTAGCTTACCATTATGGACGTTGCACAGTGTAATTTATGACAGAAGTCAAGCCAAAGAGTGATCCCTCCATTGGAGCAAAAAATAAAACGTTAATGGTGATTATACAATTACATATTAAGAGAGGGTGCATTCAACAGAAAGCTTTTATATTTTTTCCTGCTGTATTTTGCTTTTCATAAATAATCTTCATCTTGGCATCTGGCTCAAAATTTAATTCAACGTGCTTTTCTCTTTGCTCCTAAACTTGTTAAGGAGATGGACTGCTCTACCTGTAACTGTCCATAGAGATCAATACATAGTATCCCCAAACTTTATTTACCTGATAGAACTTGACCTTTTTTTCTTATATATATCTGTGTCCTCTATCACTGTACTACACATTTCTCAGCATTTCTCAGCTAAAACATGCATAGTAATCTATATTTATTTTAATGAGAATATTTCTTTGCAACGAAGGCTGGAAAAGTAAAGATAAGCTAAGTACACTAAGCAGCAGATAAATCAAGTAAAATTGGGCTGAAGAGAAGTTTAGAAAATTGACATTCACCCCCCAAACCTGCCTTTGAATTAATAAAAAGACACAAATGCAAACATCACGTACAGTGAATTTCCAACACTGAGTGTCAGTTCTTTCCAGCTGTTTAGGTATGTGGCAAGGAAATGACCCATGGACAAGAAAAATACACTCGGTGGTTTTGCAATGTGCACTAAATAATCTGGAGCAGAGGCAACACACAAGTTCTAACACTTGTGAGCTCACATAGGGAATCCACGGAGAGGGGGTTAAGGAGGCACAGGGGGATAGATCTTTAGGGAGGAAGAAAAAAAAAACCAGAGAATGAGGTTTGAAATTCTCCAGATACCAGCACATAAACTCCATAATTTTTTTTATCAAGGAACAAAGGCCAAATAAAGACATCTTAATCTTACTAATAAAAGCCTCGCAAAACACAACCAACTAAAAACAGAGGTACATCCTAAAAAGACAAGGAAAACCGACAAAAACTTATCTGAGATGGTAGGATTTAAGGGATATTCAGTTTTCCCTTTGATATTGGAATATTATTTTCTTTACATTTATTTTAAAGAAAAATGAATACCTGATTAAGAGGTACTCATTTGTGGGTAATTTTATCCTTGGACAAATGATAAAACTTTGGTGGGTGAGCTAGTGTTTACTTTTTCCAATGCTGTAAGTCATTCAGCTACGACTGCAACATTTGGGGCCAGGTCTGATTTTGTAAAATTGGTGTTCAGCAAGATGATGGCAGAATTTAAGTTTAGCTTGAAAAGGAAGTCTGGGTTTAGTAGACCCAAAATCAAATTAGATTCACAAAATGCATTGCACATTCATAATTATAACTTGGTTGTTACAGTGCTTTATAGCTTTCAAAGGATGACCCATTGGTTATCTATTTTGATGTTCAAAAAACTCTCAAATCACAGAAAGTGATTGTCATCTCTACCTTACAAATGAATTAACAGGTTCAAAGAATCTCAGTGGCTTTTCTCTGTCCTCTCAGATCCCTTCTTGGAGTCAAGTGGCCTGTGGTTGAGTGTTTGGGGAGGGTGAACCGGAGCCATGGACCCTCTGTGGCATCACATCAGGTCTCTGACCCACTGTAGCCATTTGGAGGGCCACTATGGGTTACAGTTTGTCACCTGGCCTGTATTGTATGCAGTGTGGAATAACAGTCTAAGTTCATCTTTCAGCATGTGACATCCAAATATCCTACTGTCCTAGTGCCACTTGTTGAAAAGAGAATTATCCCTTCCCTATTGAAATTGCTTTGGCACCTTTGTAGAAAATCAACTGATTATAAATATAAGGGTTTATTTCTGGACTCTTGATTCTGTTCCATTGCCTATCCTTGTAACTTGGTCACTCTTTAATTTTGTCAGTAGGCATGCATGATGAGGGAACATGTTCTGCTTATATAAGTAATTCCATGTCACTTTATCTTCTAAAGAAAATAAAGTAAAATAAGGCAGAAGTTAAACTAAAAAATGTAAAGTGAGGCACAGGTTAACCTAAATGATGGACTACAGGAAGAAGAGCCTTGGAAATCCTAAGAACTGAATTTGAATTTGAACCGACAGAATATAAGATAATGAAAATTCACAGCTGATAGCTTCCCATTTTTGCCAAATAAAGAAAGAAGATGGATAAGAACCATTGCAAAAACTAAAAGGTGCCCGGGCTGGGGTTAGGGTAGGGACTATATCAGTATTGATAGCTGTGTCACAGTCTACATCCCTGAAATTGATTTTCCTGCCACAAAATACCTCTTTATTATTGCCTTGGCAGTGGGCTAAATTAAAGGGCAGGGGAAAGGAAAGAATTGTTGACAGAATTCTACACGCAGTCAATGGTAGCCAGTGTCCTGGGGAGGAGGGCTCACGGAACATTACCATTCTTGATGCAATGCACATGTTGTACTCCGGAAGGAATGCAGAGAAAACTCTTGACAGTCGAAATAGGATTTGCATGTGCTAGCTTAGTTGATGGACAGTACAGGCTCCTATACCTGCCTCAGACATTGAGTTCTACTTGTGGTCAGCCTTATGGAATTCTGCCTACGAGATGTAGAAGGCTTTAAAAAAGCAAGCTAAAGGAAATACAGCAGGGCCGTATACTTCTCTCAAACTCAGATCCGTTTGGATATAGGGAACGTTGGGAGAAACCACACAGAAAAGATGGGGACCTAGAGTTTCTGTTTCAGTCCTGCCTAAATTTCTAGTCATTGTATTTAATAGTGTGATACAAACAGAGGATAAACATACGAGAAAATGTCAGCGTTGAAACTACAAGTAGAAACATGTTGGTTCAGTAACAGAAAACAATGAGTAAACAAGAGTCATTTTATATGTCAAAGGACAAGGTAATGGCACTTGCTCCCATAAGGAACAGGTCTCAAGAGTCTTGAGACTATTTAATAAGTATTACCTAGCTACTTAAAAACAGTAAACAAGGGCTTCCCTGGTGGCGCAGTGGTTGAGAGTCCACCTGCCGATGCAGGGGATGCGGGTTCGTGCCCCGGTCTGGGAAGATCCCACATGCCGCGGAGCAGCTGGGTCCGTGAGCCGTGGCCGCTGAGCCTGCGCGTCCGGAGCCTGTGCTCCGCAACGGGAGAGGCCACAACAGTGAGGGGCCCGCGTACCGCAAAAAAAAAAAAAAAAAAAAAAAAAAAAGTAAACAAACAAACAAACATAAACTACAAGAGGTAGAGGAGTGGAGTGGTTAAGAGAATGGATGCCAGGGCAAGACTCCCTGAATATGATTTCCAGATCTGCCACTTACTACTGCCTCTGTGAACTTGGGCAAGGAATTTAACTTCCCTCAGCCACTGTAGCCTCTTCTGTAAGAGGAGTGAACCTTGTAAGTACCTCACAGAGTTGTAGTAAAGATTAAATGGGTCACTACTTGGAAAGCACTTATTAATACCTTATTGAGTCCTTATTAAGTGCTCTGTAGGTGTTTGCTGTTATAATACCTCTTATTTCCCTTTATTATACATCCTTTTCAATTCCAGCTGAAAAGATAAGGAGTCATTTAAAGCTGAAAATTCCAGTTCATCTCACTTTTGTTATAAGGTTAGTGTATAAGGTAGTATTAATATTATTTGATGATAGGTAGTAAGAAATCGAATTTGATGGGGTTTTAAGATTATTTATTCATTTATTGGCTGCACCGGGTCTTAGTTGAGACACGCAGGATCTTTAGTTGTGGCGTGCTAGCTTCTCTCTAGTTGTGGCGTGCAGGTTTTCTCTCTCTAGTTGTGGTGTGCAGGTTTTCTCTCTCTAGTTGTGGTGTGCGGGCTCCAGAGAGCATGGTCTCTGTAGTTTGCAGCACGTGGACTCTCTCGTTGAGGTGCGCGAGTTCAGCAGTTGTGGCGTGTGGGCTTAGTTCCCTAACTAGGGATGGAACCTGCATCTCCTGCACTGGAAGGTGGGTTCTTTACCACTGCACCACCAGGGAAGTCCCTCGAATTTGATGTTTAATGGGGCATTAAAGGTACTAATTACATGATGTCCTTGACTCATAATGAAGTCAGCACTTTGGAAAAGAAGAGTAAAATGTAGATAAAAATCCTTCAAGGGCTTCCCTGGTGGTGCAGTGGTTAAGAGTCCGCCTGCCGATGCAGGGGACACGGGTTCGTGCCCCGGTCCGGGAAGATCCCACATGCCGCAGAGCGGCTGGGCCCGTGAGCCATGGCCGCTGAGCCTGCGCGTCCGGAGCCTGTGCTCCGCAACGGGAGAGGCCACAGCAATGAGAGGCCCGCGTACCACACACACACAAAATAATCCTTCAAAATGAAAAATTGGTCTATCATTATGGAGGTAGTAAACACATATTAAGTTTGAAATTTTTGCCTATAAATGACTATGTTTTGTAAAATAGCTTTACTTATAAAAACAGAGCAAAGTCAGGTTTACATTATTTTCATAAAAGATGTGCTACTGAATAGTTAAGTACAAGCAGGATATTTGAACATTTAATAGAGTTTTAATGATCTTTTTTGTGAAGTGACAAATCCTTTCTGTAATGTGAATTGCCCTGCTAATTTAATATATATACACACACAAACACAAATGTTTAAAATTTAAAGTAAAATCAAGAAATATGAGCTTCATTGGAGATTAATGTATAGTTTCTAGAGGCCTAACATCTCTAGGTGATCAGGAGAATCAATATCCCTTTTCTTTGTGGTCATTAAAGGGACGTGCCACATGAGAAATAGATGCTCTCCCAGGCTCCGGCCAACGTTAAGGTCAAGGTCTGGCATGGGACTGCTTAACATGGCCTGTGGAGTTTGGGACTAAATTATATGCCCTTTTACGTATGATAGAGACAAGCTGCACACAGCTCCCTCATGAGATGACCCATTTCATTCAAGTGAATGCTGTAACTTCAAATGAGATCTTCACAACTCTGTCTTAGCCTTAACTTTACATGGAGTTTAATCTTCCTGTTCTGCATCCCTTTTCTTCCCCTCTTATTTCTTGTTCTATCTCAATCTGCAGAATTTTGTGTTTAATCATGCTTCCTAAGGTAATTTTAGCCTCACTGCTTTTCTTCTCCATTTTTGACCATCCTCCTATTTTTTCCATAAAATCAATTTCTATTCACCACCCTCCTCAACTGGCCTGCTCTAGTTTCTCCAGCCATCCTGTCAGAGTTTTATGGTTTGTTTGCACCTACAGTTTGTAATACTAGACTGTTCGCTGTGGTTGCCAAGCAATGGCATGTCATTAACCCCCAAGGGAATTCCTAAATTCCCAAACACACTCATTCAAGAAGGTCACCCTCGAGACATCTGTCTTCCTTTCTGACCTGCTGCCGATAGGCAACAGCTGTTGGGCCATACTTAACTCGTATCGTGTCTATTGTCTACCACAATTATTACACCCCGAGAAATTTGTGCTTCCTACAGGGTGATATAATTGTTCTGAAACACTAACCCTACCAGCTGGCTATGTTGGTGGGCAGAGTAATTTTCCCTGAGGAGTACTGGTTACAGTTCCCAGGAATGCAGTTATCTAGGGAGACTATGCACCACCAATAAGGAAACACTTTATGCAATCCAGGGGTCACCCTTGTCTACAGTACGCATAACAGTTCACAGCTGTCCTTCCAGCCACTCTCCAATACCAGACCCAAGGGAGTATCTCAAAACTCTTGTTTGGCGTGCAGTGCCCACCTCAAGCTCCATTCTTATCAATTACTGTCTTAGGGGAATAGATGCATTCGTTTCTTAATTCTCCCTAATCTTGCCTCATGTCTACTTTTGCTCACAATCTGTTTTCCTGTGTAGCACCTCCTCCCTCAATTCTCCCCCACTGGCTTCAGTCTACTCATCCTTCAAAATCAAGTTCAAATCTCTCCATCTTCTGTGAAACCTGCCGCCAAGTGATTCCATCCTGTGAGATTCAACCCCTCACAGTTTTCTTTAGTACTTTCTTTTTCTACCCCTGATTTGACCCTTGTCACTTTTCTTCTACAGAATTCCAATATTTTATAGTTGGAAGGGACCTTGGATAATCTACCTGTTTCCTCTTTTAGACAAGTGATTAACTGAGGTCTAGAAAGTCTGAGTGGCTTTTTCAAGGACCCAACCTCTCTCCCTCTGAACCCAGGGGGATCTGAGGCTCTGCTCTTCTACACCTGGGGTCTTGACATTGAAGAATAAGGCACTGGCCCACAGCTTCGAAGTACAGAGAAAAGGGAGCCTACGTCTGAGTCCTGGATGGAGGAAGGCTCAGGAAGACGGAAGACTTTGATTCCAAGGAAATAGACCAAGACCAATAATCAGCCACCACATAAAGGGTTAACCATAGGAAGTAATCACATCTGAGCAACTAGTTTTAGGAGTTAAGGCAGGCACTATCTACTATGGCCATTAGAAACCTTTTAAAAATAATGAGAAAATGAGACCTTAGGGCAGAAGCCACTAGGAAATGCATACCAGTTCATATATAAGATTGACAGGGTGGTAGTGTATATACTCATATACACACGTATGTATGTATATGTGTATATAGACATACTGCCATGTATATATAATATATATTGAATTATATGTATGAGTATATATATGCATATATATGTGTGTGTATATATAAATATGTGTATATATAAATATGTCAAATATCAGTGTGGTACTTGATTATGACTTTCTTGAGGGCCATGACTACCTGACATGTTAGCATCTGGAGCACCTAGCCGTGCCTCATTCACAGTGAGAACACAATAAAAGTTGGTTGTCTATGATGGTGAGTTTCATCTGGTCCTTAGGAAACGTTCTCAGTTGAGATGCAAGTCTTAAAGTAACAAGATAAGGGCCTTCATGAGTTGTGAACTCCCCTAGGACTTCCTTCCTACATCCAAGTGTCCTGGTTGTGGCAACATTCCTACCCTACAGTTGCCATCTGAATGCCACACTCAAGCACCGAGTTTGCAGACCAAACCCTCTGATACAAAGTGACATCCCACTGCTCCCTGAGGTTCCAGAGGGCAGTCAGCCCAAAGGGCATCTGAACATCAAGGTCGCTGGAAGCTCCATCCGCTGGCAAGAGAATTGACGTGATCCCCTTAACAGACTTTCTGGGACAGACCCATGTTGGATTCAGCGTAAGGAGTACAGACAAGTTTGAAATTTTTAAGGGCCATTTGCAATTACAGTGCCAGAGCCATTCAGAGAGAATGATGTTGCCAGTTTCGGAGCAGGCCTGCCCCAAGTCACCCTCGTCACCTCACTCACTCCCGGGACCCCTCATCTTTTCCTCTAACTCCTTGGTCCTTCTGAGCACACAGCCCTGACCCTGCCTATGCAGAGCCTGCCTCGGTGGTCCTTCGTTCTCAGCTCAGATTCATTTATTCTCCTGCCAGACCCGCCTCCTCCCGGGCTCAACTCTAGTGACAGAAATTCTTTGCATTAAGTGGGAAACACAAGCTGTCTGCTGCTCAGGAAGGAACGTCAGGACCAGACCTCTCCTGAAACTGGGTGAACTTTACCAGGAAGGGAAAAGTGAAATTTTAGCCCTCACACCTCTGTCAGAAAATATGCATATGAAGACATTCCTGCTCTGAAATACTAAGGGGGTGGAAATGGATCGTTAGGGAAATTTGATAGGCATGAGAAAGCACTTACACCGCCCCTCTGACCCCTGGTGTTCTGGTGCCCCTCAGACCCTGGGAAGTGGTGTGACTCAGGTCAACCGTCGCTTATCCACGGTGACTGGGGCCGCAGGAGCATGGCTAATGGACGTCCTTTGTGAACTCAAGCCTTGTTTTAGTCATTAATTTCATCCTTCTTCCCCACCAAACCTTTTACCAGAGCTGCCAAGTGGCCAGGCTGGAGCCTCCACCCCCAGCCCCCGCTCAAGAAAGGCGCTAACTGAAGTGGGATAGAGGTCTCCACTCAGGTTCAAGGACCACAGTAAATTAACGAAAAGAAACACGGAATGGTTTCTCAAAGTAAACAGATTCCCGGCTTCCTGGGGAAAGCTGTGATAACGGAAAGTAGGGGAGCTGTGCCTGCCAGAAGCACATTACTTCATGTCAAGATGTAAGTACATGTCCTACTCTAGCCCTTAAGCATCCTGGGGGCAGGGAGGGCCTAACAAGTCACTTATGGGCAGAAGTACCCTTTCCCTGATCCTAATTCACAGTTAAATTCCTTTGGTTGGCACTAGTGTGGATGGTAGAAAAGGAGCGAAAGTGTTCATTTATAGAAAGTAAAGAGCCATGAAGAAAAGCTGAGCCTAATAAACAGAGTCTAAGCTGAGACCCACGGGGAGGTGGCATCCTTTGTATCATTGGCTGTGGTGTTTGCCAGGGCTGCTGTGAAGCGGGTGCCCCCAGAGTCTCCTGCCAGCTGTTGGCACTGGTACACAAAAATGCTCAAGACAAATCAACGGATTTTTGACGCTCGTGTTTGATTTATAGAGTCCTCAGCTATTACCATAGTGTCTGGTCCTCAGATATTACCAGTCCAGAGATATCAGAGGGTATGTCTCCCAACCCTCTTAATTGTAGATACTTTCCACAGGCAAAAATATGCTTACTAGGAATGATTAGAAAGATTTTTGCTTCTCTCACAGCTGCCTCTTCCTAAGTTTGTAGAAGAGCTGACTTTGTGGGGAACCAAATGATGTCATATTAGTCATGGCATCGTTTTTCAACTGGTGAAAAAAAAAAAAACAACTCCTTCCACCTGCAAAAATAAAATCGATATCATTTTCCATCCATTTTTATATCATGTCTTAGGAAAAAGAATCCACCACCCAAACTCTTCACTAGATATCACTTTATCCAGTGGTTGAAAAATGATGCTATGACTAAAGGACTATCATCCTTCCTCCCATAAGAGACTAAGATTTAAGGAGAAAGCAGATGGAAGGGAAAAGATCAAAGAAATGCACTTCTCACGTACCTTTCCCAAAGCAATGACACTTTTATGTGAAATGCTGCAAATAATATTTAAAATTCCTTTCAATCCTGATCACAGTTTTAAAAGTTCTGAAAAGAATTGCCCCAAATATAAAATAGCCCCAAAATGTTTCTGTCACTAATCTTTTCCATATTATGTAAGTACATGAGGACAGGAGTGACAACTTTTCTTATTTTATATGCCTTCTATTATGTCAGCTACAAATTGCTTGGAAAACAAAAACCAAAAAAGAAAGAAAAACTGTGGAACAGAATTTCAAAGTACTGATAAATAGACACTTTTCACTGTTCATATGCAGACAAGGGTGGGTAAAAGAGTTCTGAAATTTCAAACCACCAGTATTATTAAGTATGAAAACGGGATTAGAAAAAATAGGCTATGCATTTTTTAGGCAACCTCTAGTCACTCCAGTTAAAAGCTCAAAACCAAAACACCAGAATTTTACCGAGTTCACAACAAATTTTGCAGGTTGATTTCTTTTGAAAATACACAAAAGCTTTTTATTTAGACATTAAATATCATTGATTCAGTCAAGAACAAGTTAAAATTTGTAATTCCATAGCAAACCAAATCCAGATTTAAACCAGTTCACAGGTCTTTTCACTGAATAATTTTGGGAAAATAAATCAGTGTTTCTTTGTGTTTTTTGTATGTTTGTTGTTTATTTCTTTACTCAAATTTGATCCTAAATGACTCTGTACTTGAATGAATTCCTTTTACAGTGTACATGCTGCCATTTTCTTGTGTTAGAAGATTCCTAATTTTCTTTTACAACCTAAGCTGTGAGAATAAATTCAATTCAATTCAAGATAGCTGAAAGAGTTAGAAAGAATAATCTCATTAGGAGAGGAAAATAATAGATTTAAACCCCATTCTGTCCTCAAACACAGCCAGTTGGGTTTCCTATTTTGGGGCAGTGCTATCAAAAATCTGATCAAATTACTCTGTGAGATCACAGAAGAAGGCAACAGTTTTATTAAAATTATTCATGCTTCATCTAGTTTGTGAGAAAAGTTAGAAAAAAATCTAGATCTGTTCAATGAAAATATGAAGCAATCCTCTCAGAGTATGATCAATGTTTTAAAATGTATGGAGGAGTAAAGCTTGGGTAGAGCCATTGGGTTCTCTCCTTCCCACACATAAGAGTGTTCCTTGAGCAGAGTGTTTGTGCAAAGTATATGATGCTGTCTCCTTTCCCACCATGGCTTTCATATGCCTAGTCTTTTCTAAATTCCTTGTCACTATTAAAATTCACCTGCCCTAGGTTTTCCTCTCTCAGGGTCTCAGAGAATTAAGGTTTTACTCTCATACTGCAGCACTAATACCTTCTGGAAGTCTGCAGATTTCTTCAGAAGGCACTAGAGCTTAGACAACAATGTATGACTTTGGGATTTTCCTTTCTCTAGGCTTTTGAGGGTGGGCAGTCCTCTTCCATCACAAACATCCTTTTTTAAAAAAAAATAACAATATTAATAGATTCAATTTTGTTACAACAAAATCTTACAGATGTGAGAGTTATTTATTTTATACCTACAGTGAATTTCCCAACCTATAGCCTGATCCACCTGCAGAAGATTTCCTCATTTAACTTTTGGAATGAAATCTATTTCTTTTACTTGGATAAAGGTCTCAAGTGATTCCCCCACCCACCCACTACTTCTCTAAGAACTAACAATCAGGGGTGTGTTAAGAATGAAATTAAAATATGGGCTATGGCGAGTACTACTCAAGGTTAATATGTATTTTTCTACTGATGAAGAGTTTAAAACATCAACCATAGTTTGGACTTGATGACCTTTTAAGATTCTTTACAACTGTGAGTATCTATGATTCTAAAGTATTCTTTTTTTCACAAACATAAATCCTTAGTTAATAATTTCAGTTATCATAGATAATAAAATCACAAGGCCTTAGGACAACTAATTCAAAATTTAACACCATCTTCTCATTTCACAGAAAAAGTAATTGAATACTTAAAGTCTTATAACTAGTAATTCAGCCCAGATATATTTCTTCCATTTTACACATTCCATCCTGCCCCTAGAAATTCCATCCTGCCCCTGAAGCATTTGAGAAGTTAAACATTTGACATCTATTTTTTTAATGGTTACCATCAAATTTTTAGCATGCATAGTTGACATAAGTTTATTGCATCTGCATTCCACTCCACTTTTCTGAGATCGATCTTTCTTGCTCTGAAATATATTTCTTAGTGTTTGTTTGTTGTTGTCTTAGTGAGAGTCTGTCTATGAGTGATAAATATTCTTAGTGCTTATCTAAAAATATCTTTATTTCACCCTCATTTTGGAGTCATAATTTTTTGAGCTTAAATACTTAATTGAAAATTATTTTCTCTCAGAAGATATGATTACAGTGTCTTCTTTAATATAAAGTCTGCTATCAACCAAAAAGATACTTTCTTTGCAGGGAATTTACCTTTTCTCTTTGATTTCTTTTCCAACTCTGCATCATACTTATCCATTATCTTTTTGAATATTGCTTTCCCCAATTCCCTATGTTCTTGGCCCTTCTGAAGTTCTTCTTAAACATATATTAGATTTTATAATTCTATTCTTTATGTTTATTAGCCTCTCATATTTTCTATTGCTTTGTTTCTCTGGGCTATTTATTCTGTGTAATTTCCTAAGACCCATCTTCTAGTTCACTAATTCTCTCTTTGGCTGTGTTGAATTTACTTTATTCACCTGATAAATTTTTAATTTTAATGACTATGTACTTCTAAAAAAAAGTTTTCAAATGCTCAATTTGTATTTATTTCAAATCTGTCTATTCATTTTTCATACAGATTTATTATTTTATCATGGGTTCTATTTTTTACCTTGATCATCATTAAAATTATTATTTTATAATTCTTTTTAGATTATTCTATTACCTCTAGTTCTTAGGATACTGACTTTCTTGTCTATCGAATATGCTAGTTATCCCTCAGTAATTAATGTCTTCCTGCAGTTTATATATTTTTATTGTGAGCTTGCTCTCTCCCTCTCTCTGTCTCTCTCTCTCTCATAAATCTGTGAGAGTCCCACACTTTGAGTGGTGTGAATGCCCCTAGAAATTGGTTTCAAATTTTATATTTTATCATAATTTCTTATATATTGAATTTTATATTATTTCTTTAAAAGATAACTGTATTAATTTCTTATCTAGGAATTCCACACTGTTAGGGTAGTATCTTCCCAAATCCCCAAGCTTTGTTGTGTGCTGCCCTTTGGTTTCTTGTAGGTACCATATTTTTTCTTACCCACAATCCCAGTCGGTTGACTTTATTCCTGAATTCCTGGGGCATGGAAAAGCTTTCTAGTTCCCTTTTCACAGGCTGAACAGCTTTTGGTTTTGTGCAGAGGGCTTAGTTCCAGCTCCCTACCTTCCTTGGACTCAAGAGTCCATCCCTTGTTTCCTGAAGACTGTTTAAAAAAAACACAACCCGGTATCCAATGTCTAGGGGGCATATCTGTGGCTGAAGCCTTCATTTGTATTTATTCCTTTTTCTGGCACATGAAGATTTCTTTTTTAAAAAATTTCAAGTTTATTTTACTTTTATGTTTTATTAATGTTTACTTCACTTTTACTTTTTATAGGATTGAGAAATAAAGTGGTCATCTATATTAGTGTTGTCAAACATCCTAAAGCATTTAAAAAAAGATTTTCTGCAGGTCTAGTCCATACCTTTTCTCATTCTATTTTAATTGTGATTCCAATGTTCAAGTTCCCAGAATTTAAGAAAACGAAGGGACTTAAATTAACTGACTCAATCATCTCTTCAGTTCTTTTAATATTAATTCTTAAACAACACCAATAACATCATATCTTAGAAAACAGCTCATCCCATGTTTAACTGTGGTCTGTTTCTCCGTGGAGGATCAAAAACTTTGTAAAGTCTTTGTTTGAGTCAAACCTTGAAAGACAAATAGATGCCCTCAACAGGCAAAAAGGAGTATTCTTGGCATAAGAAGGAGGATGAGTAAAGGTCTGAACATGAAAGAGCACAGCAAGATTAGAAAACTGCGAGTAGTTCTGTAGACTAAAGCATAAAATAAATTTGAGGATAGAGAGAGGTGGCAGCATTGAGAATTGAAGCCAGAGAGGCAAGTAAAGATCAAATTGTGGTGGTTTTTTGTATCAGTCTAAGGAATTTGAACTTTGTTCCTATGGGAAAGAATAAACAGAGCTTTAAGCTTATCTGCTTTGTGCTTTAGAGAGATTAGTCTTAAAGAACAGTGTGGAGAATAATCAGAAAGGGAATAAAACTGGAAGTAGAAAATGAATTAGGAATTCATTGCAGATTAGGAGAAATCAAAATATACAAAGAATAATAAGGAATGAGGAGGAAATAGACAAATACAACAAATATTAATGGGCAAGAACTGGTCAGATTTAGTCATGTTTGAATGGTGTCATCCACCATGATTTGAAATAGAGAAACAAGTTTGGAGACATGTAATGAGTGCATTTAGATACGTTGACTTTGAGGCAATTGGAGATCCTAGGACATTTATCTGGCTTAGATATACAAATTTTGATACAATCATAAAGTTGCTTCTTTGTTGGGCTGAAATCTCTCTTGTAGCTTTTGCTGATGGAGAGAAAGAGAAGAAATTGACTCTTTTCATGATTTCTTATAGGGCATTTATTCTTCCTTCATGCAATCAATCAATATTTATTTAGAACCTGCTCTGTGGTGGACACTTCACTCTGCACTGGAGATTCTACAGTGCATAAGAAAGACATGGTTCCTGCGGCCCCCTTCCCTTCCATAAAACTTATGTTCAAAATGGTAAAGAGTTAATAAAGCAGTGGACAGATACATAAACAAAATAATTACAGATTAAGACAAAGACCGTAGAGTAAGTAACAGGGAGTTATTTATAAAGAAAAATGGTCCAAGGGCTGATTTAGCTAGAGTAATTTTGAAAGACCTATCTTTGAAAGTTCCTATAAAATGATTCCTAAAAAATGAGAAAAGGCCATGCAAAATGCCAGGAAGTTCCAGGCAGAGGGAGCAACAAGAATGAATACCTTGAGGAAGGAAAAAAATGGATGTAGTCCAAGAAATATCAGAAGTTTAGTCAGCCTGGAAAATATAGGCTTAAGATAATGGTGAAGAAATAGGTCGAGAAAAGATCATGTAAGAAAAGATTTACAGATACCTCATCATTCTAGAGTTTATAGCAGAAATAAATTTCACAATAATAAAAATTGGAACGTTCTTATTTTCTCTATTCCTGACTTTTTATTCATTCTCAAGTGTTCATTTCCACTGATGGTACAAAATTGAATCTTGACAATTCAGGTCAAATTTTGTCAATTTGGATTTTTCTTCACTTCTTTTGGGTAAAAGTTAGTCACTTTAAGGTTATTTTTTCACCATTCTCATTCTCTTTTCTCTGGTAATGATCTAGATTATTGAACAGGTAGGAGTAAGAATGAGAGAGAGAGAGGGAGAGAGAATTAATTATATACCCTGATTTGCCTGCTATGGTCTTGGCTTATTTCTTTGTCCCGGGGTTCCATCTGGTTTAGCAATTATTCCAAAGTTTTAAATTTTAATAAAGTATTATTAATAAAAAAATTATTAAAATAATTGGAATGGATTTGGTAGACCTGCCCTTTATACCTGTAGCCTCCACGTTAGTCTCCTCTAGTAGTTTGTAACCCATGTGCCTGGTGAACGCAGTTCTCACTTTATATGTGGTAAAGCTGAAGATGACCAGTGAAGACCTGCCTCTTTTTTAACCTTTCCTAGACCGAGGGAATTAACATTTTCCTCTCAAAGTCAGCACGTGAGGCACTTACCAATACAATGAAATGCATTGGATCGTGAGCAACTAAGGAATTCATTTATATCCTAAGTGGTAGTAGGGAAAGTATTTGACACTCTGCCCCTGCTGGTCAGTTGGGCACAAAACCTACCCCTCCCCCCTCCCGCCCCCACTGGGAGTAGAATGGAAACTGTGAAAAATAGACATTAGATATCATGAAACAGGTGCAGAAAGTAGAGGTTGAGAGTTATTGACATAGAATACATAGTGACAGTGCTCTGAATGTGCTTTCTAATGGTGGTTTTGCTAGTCACTGTACATTGCAAATCTAAAGATAATTTTGCAACATATTCTCTGATGTGTCAGTCAAGAGACAGATATAGCACCAGTTATCTACAGAGGTATTTTAATATAAAGAATTTTTAAATAGATATAGATTGCTAACTAGGTTACAAAAAGAGTAAAACAAACAAAAACAAACATCCTGTAAGAGAACACTGAGATAGCCACTTCAGAAAGTAGTTATCTTCCCCAAGGTTGAAGGAACAAAGGGAAGTGACTGGAATTATAAAAACTTAGAAACTTAGAGGAGAGGCCCCCATAGAGCTGACACTCAAATCTCTGAGGGGGAGGCTCTTCTCAGCTGATACTGGTCAAAAAACACTCAGTTTGTAATGAGAAGCTCAGGCCACAGGGTTGCTTGATGTTTCGTGATTCTGTGTACAGACTCACAAGGTCCTCATTATAAGCCCAGAGCTGCAAAAGGAGTTACGCATAAACAAAGCTTGGATTTGCTCCCGAACTCAAATGTTCGTGATGTGATATTCATCTTCGTGCTTGCGGGAAGCTCCATCCTGCATCCTTCTTTGCCTCCGATACTCCTCACACATTCCAGATTTTGGAAGCGCTGAAATATAAGGCCCAGGCGGGAGAGCAGCTCACACATCAGTCTGGACTTGCTGCAGCAGCTTCTCTTGCTCTGCTCTCCACCGTCAATATTATGGATTACTTCATAAATTCATCAAAATAGCACACTTAACTATAGTATATATAGACTAAAATTTTTGTAAAAACTTCCAACCAAATACAGTGCCTCATTTTTAGGGCTAGATGCACAAGTACAGCAAGTTGTTTTTCACCTTGAAGAGGATGTCTCAAAGTGGTCCAGACTCCTAGACTCCCACAGACTTCACTGGGGTTGAGAGCTGCTCAATTTTCTTGGAGTTGATTCCCATGCTCTGCATTGCATATGTCTTACAAAGGCACATAAAGGGCTTTTCACTTCCATCTCATCAGATGCAATCAGAAGAATGTCATCGCTATACTGGGCCCTTGGGATGCTGTGTGGGAGGCAAAGGTGGTCAAGATCCCTATAGACTACATTATGGTAGAGTTGATAGAACCCTGAGGGGTAAGACCTCTGTGGGGAAGGCACTGTTGGTCATTCCAGTTAAAAAAAAAAAAAAGAAAGAAACGAAAAGCTGTCTCTTGAGGTTCTCGTACACTGGTATGGAGAAAAGGGTATTTCCTAAGAAACAGCTTCATAGCAGGCTCCAGAGACTGTACTGATTTACTCCAGTAAAGACAGTAGACCTGCGGCATAATTGCAACTGAGGCTACCTAATTAAGTTTACAATAATCCACAGACGTTATCTAAGATTCATCCGGCTTCTTCCTAGAACGGATAAGCAAGTAAAATGAGGTGACGATGGACGTCACTACATTGCATCTTTTGAGTCTTAGACGGCAGTACTAATCTTTACATTTCCCCAAGGGATGTGATATTGTTTTTTGTTTACTGTTCTGGTAGGGGAAGTTCAAGGGTACATTTTGCCCTTCTTAGGTAAGAGAGCTAATAGGGAAATTCTGCCAATGGTGAGTATATCTATTCCAATTACAAATCCAGAAACTGGGGAAATAACCACAAAGTGGTTTTGAGGACCTACTGAGCCTAATGTGATTCACACCTGGGCTAAAACTTCATTAGTTATTTGACTGCCATAAAACCTCATTGTGACTAGTGGACCAGAGTTCACTTTGGGGTTTTAAGAAATTATCATTATTTCAGAGTTGGTGTATAGTAATCAACAAGATAAATAAATAATAAATAGATATAGGTACAGATTTATAGATATATATATTTCTTTTACAATCATTCTAGTAAATAGCTACAGTTTCCTTGGAAGATGATTACAGCATACATTTGTGGCAGTATTGAAGGTTCTTTCCTCAAGAATAAGGATCTGTCCCATCAAAGAGAAAGCTCTGGGTCTTCGGGCTGGCTTAGGTCTAGAAACTGGGTAAGAGACCACAGTTCTCCATTACAATGACTCAAGTCAGATTTTGGTTACTAGATCTGAAGCCTCTTCCTTGTTATATACATAAAGAAATATTTTTATAAAGCTACCCATCCATACCATTCCTAGGGGAATGGTGACAAATGAGCTCCTCCCCCCAAATTCCTGAAGGTCAAAACATTTGATTACACTACACCCCTGCTGCCCTTTATTGTGAATATATCCACTTTGTCCTTGGCTTTTAAGAGCTCTTGACCTCTGCTACCCCGGGATTGAAATCAGGGCACCCATCTCAACGGCAGCATCCCCTACCATCACATTTAGGCAACAGAGGACTGACACCAGAGATATCTTCAGACATACTGTTGCTTCCCTCACTAGTTTATTTCTCCAAGTTTGGAGAAAGGGGCAGCCGGTGGGCCCTCTCATAGGATGGAATTGAGAAGTGGGAGTACAGATTGCCTATAATGAATCCACTCCAAAATTTTCATCTCCCTAAGCCTTTGAATTCTTTTGTCTATGTTATGCCAGGGAAGTTGTTGCATAGGCCACTTCTGAGTCTAATGTTTTGTCAACTAGCCAGATAAATGGCTAGAGTTCATTTCCATATGCATTAGTGTAACAGGCAGGCTTCAATATGAGAAACAGAACCAGTACAGATGCTATAGAATATGAGATTTATTATAGAACCTTGACCTCATGCACTTGTGGTAGCTAATTAAACAGTTTATATGTGAATGTTGTTTCTGTATCTGGTGCTGGGCCTGAGGTCAGTAGGGCAGGAAGTGGAAAGCAAAGGTTAATGCTGAAGCAAGGCAGTGCAGAAAAAGTTGAATCTGTAAGAATGAGCTAGAACTTGTTGATGGTTTCCATTGGCATAAAATGGGCATAAAAATGGCACCACAAAGATTGCACATCCTAACACCCAGAACCTGTGACTATGTGACATTACATGACAAAGACAACTGAGTTTGTAGATGGAATTAATGTTGTTAGTCAGTTGATATTAAGATAGGGAGTCGGAATGGGAGAAAGGCAGGAGGGATGAGGTGTGAAAGCAACCTGACCCCCTGTTTTAAGCTTTGAAGATGGAGGATGGGGCCCAAAAGCTGAGGGATGAAAGCAGCCTTTAGAACCTGGGAATGACTCTCACCTGGCAGCTGCAAAAAAATGGGGACCTCCATGCTACAACAGCTAGGAATGAACTATGTCCACAAACTGAATGAGTAAAGAAATGGATTCTCTCTAGAGCCTTCAGAAAGGAATGTGATCCAGCCAACACTATGTCAGATATCTGACTTACAGAACTGTAAGATCATACATTGGTGTTATTTTAAGTCACTAAGTTTGCAGCAATTTTTTTTTTTTTTTTTTTTTTCAGTACGCGGGCCTCTCACTGTTGTGGCCTCTCCCGTTGCAGAGCACAGGCTCCGGACGCGCAGGCCCAGCGGCCATGGCTCACGGGCCCAGCCGCTCCGCGGCATGTGGGATCTTCCCGGACCGGGACACGAACCCGTGTCCCCTGCATCGGCAGGTGGACTCTCAACCACTGCACCACCAGGCAAGCACCCCCTCCCCCTTTTTTTTTTGGGCAGCAATTTATGAATGCAACAATACAAAAGTAATACAGTCTCTCACCACTTCCAACCTTCCAAATTTGATGTGTGGCCTGCAGAAAAAGTGGGCACCCTTTGTTATGGCACCTGGCCCAGAATTCGGAGAAGCTGAAGGAAAAGATGAAGGGAGAGGAGCTGTGGTCAGGCTGCTGCCCTAGTGCCAGCAGAAGGACCCAGCAGATCCGGGACAGTGTGAAGGGCCTTCCATAGCACCCAGGGATCTGTACAAGCTTCCCAGCATGAAGAGAACATGGCTGCTACTCCACATCCACTTTACAAATCTCAGGTAACGTGTTTCTTGTGGCCCACACTAACCTGGATCTATTCATGGAAAGGAATTCTGAAAAATGTTGCTCCAGCTTAGTTAATGTGGTACAAATCTTCCAGAAAGAGCTGATGCGTTCAATCTGGAATCATTGGTAAGTAAACCTTATCAATAAACTTGGCCTGACGTAGTGTTATATTCTGTCCTGCTTGGTCCAACACCTTGAGAATTTATTCCCATACATGCACTCATTGCTCAGTATTTGTTGGGGATTGGTTCCAGGACCCCCCAGATACCAAAATCCATGGGTGCTCAAGTCCTTTATATAAAAGGACATAGTGTTTGCACATAACCTACACACATCCTCCTGTATACCTTAAATCATCTCTAGATTACTTATGATGCCTGAACAATGTAAATGCTGTGTAAATAGTTGCTAGCAAGTGGCACATTCAATTTTTGCTTTTTGGAACTTTCAGGAATTTTTTTGCTGAATATTTTCGACCTGTGGTTGGTTGAAAACATGGATGCAGACCCTGCGAATATGGAGGGCTGACTATATTCCCTAGGTTTATGTCAATATAAATCTTCCAGTTTTCTTGGAATATAAGCTATTTCCTCCTAGGTCAAAATTTGTAATTTCTTCCCAGGAGCACAGTGAGATCTGACCATAAACATGAGCATAGAGGCCAAGAGATGTTTGGACGGGTCTTCAGGAGATTAAACTTCTCCTTGCATGACAAATTCTCCAGGTGAAGTCATTACAGGCTTTTCAAACGTAGAGAAGGGTATTATTCTCATTCATGACAAGAAAGGCTCAGTGTGACTCAGGGGCCCCAATTTCTCAGCTTCACCTGAGTCCAATCAGAAGTTCTTATTCCCAGTTTCAGGGTCCCACTTCCACCCAATCAATACCTTAACTTTCACATGACACATTTGGAAAAGCTGTGAATTCAACTGACATTGTAATTCTGCAAGCCACACAATTAAACGTTGGGTTTAATTTTCCAGATGTGTTGGCCAAGTTGCTCTAAAAAATAAGAGATATTTGCTATAAAAATAGAGCTTTTAGGGCTTCAGAAAAACTTTTTTTTTAAAAAAAATTTTGAGGTGAGGGTTTTAATTTTCAAGTAAAGATCTGAGCTCTTTTTACAAGTGTTCCTCTGCAATCAGAAGACCCCATTGCATGCCAGAGATCTTAGAGTCATCATTAATTGCCATAATGGTCAAGTAAAGCAGTTATTTTCCCCCAAAATATTTACTTTAGTAGGAATATTATTATAACTAACCACAGGTCAATTAATTTGATTAATTGTGATGCCGCTGCATGTAATGAATTCATATCATCTCATTTCACATTGGCAAGGGCTCAACACTTCATTCAAGTCCAAAAACACAGCCAGGCCGTTTACCAAATCCCAGCTTCAAGGGCCTGCTTCCAGAGTCTACTCCTCATAGTAATGATTATACCAGTCAGGGTGCAGTAAAGAGACAAAAACGACACCAATTATTTGAACAGAGAGAATTTAACATAAAGAATCTGTGACTAGGTATAAGGATGTTAAATGAGTCATTGAATAGGTAAAAAGAGAACCTTAAAGTAACTAAATAGCCAAAAGGAACATTAAGTATCATGGAAATAGCACCTAAAAGACGAAGCTGCTACCCTTAGGGCTGAGAAATGAATATGGTTCTGAAAATGTTGGAAAAACTAGATTCACCTGTGGCTGTAGGAGGGCCCTGCTCTACATGGAGTGAAGATGCCTTGGTGGAAGAATGTACACAGACATCAAAAGCATACAGGTACAAACTCTCAGCTATAAGATGAATGAGGTTTGAGGATCTAGTGTAAAACACTGTATTATGTAATAGAAATTTTCTAAGAGAGTAGAACTTAAATGTTCTCACAAAATAAATAAATAGTTAACTAAGTATATTAATATGTGAGGTGATTGATGTGTTAATTA
Source organism: Lagenorhynchus albirostris (assembly GCF_949774975.1). Lineage (NCBI taxonomy): Eukaryota > Metazoa > Chordata > Mammalia > Artiodactyla > Delphinidae > Lagenorhynchus > Lagenorhynchus albirostris. The sequence continues at coordinate 24,422,327 of NC_083098.1, forward strand.
AGCAGTTGGGGGAAATCCTTTCACAACGTATATCAAATCATCATGATATACAGTTTAAACATCCTACAATTTTGTAGGTCACATTATACCTCAAAAAGCCCTCCCCCCCAAATCACACAGGAAGCCCACAGCAAATAAATGGAAAAGATCAATTTGCTTCTTTAACCTCCAAATCGGTAGTCTTCCTCTTACTCCCCCTGTTAAAAGAGCCTGACAAAGAACCACCTGTCAAAACTTCAATTTACAGAATGCAGCTTCAGCATCACAAAGCAGAATCTAGAAGGGTGGATCTGAAGCTGAAAATAAAATTCCGTGAAAACCGGCACGTTCAGTAAACACCTTCTTTTGCAATAATCCCTTTTAGCACCAATATGCTAATGCATGCTTAATGTATAATTAGATACTAAATTTCCACGTCTCAGGAGAGTTGATGGCAAACGTGGAAATTGGACAAAATAGCTTTAACTTCACAGAGGCTGTAGAGATACCACTAATCACATTAAAGCTGGAAGAAACAAATACTCTGAAGATAGCAGCACCTACTTAAGTAATTGATTAATTTTAGAAAATGGTGTCAAAATATATCACTTTCACAGGTGCATCTGCAGAAAGTGTGTTTATGTGTCACTCTGAAACATGAGTTTTCATGGAGATCAAATAACTTTCCTTCTAAACTGATTTCATTCATTTTTGGATCCAAAAGTTTCGTGCATACCCATGGAGAGTGAAGGGATAGCTGTAATATGTTGGTTTTATTGGCAAAAATAATAATAATAATAATCTTAAAGTTAAAGGATGCCTTTTTGTAAAAGTTTAATCACATGCTTCCTGTAGAAAACAGTTGTTTCTATTATTGATTGGATTTCTTTAATCAAATTCACGTAATAAAGTAACGCTTTAGGGAGGTCAGTCTTTGAAGATGAATGAATTGTATGTTCAGTTAAAAGGTCCAACAGTGAATGGACAATTATTTGTCCTGCAGTATTTCTATGGATACAAATTTGGCAGAGCCCAGCAAATCAGGGATAAAATAATGGTCTTACTAAATTGAGAAACTTATAGCGAAAAATATTCGTAGATTTGGCTGTGGTAGACAAATAGGTTATAATAATTTCATCCAACAAACTACAAGAGCCTATCATTTGAAATAGACACTGTAGATGTCAAAATTTATAAACACCAGAGTAAAGTAACGGTACTACAAAAATTTTTTGATGAAGCTTATGTTAAGTACCCCCAAAAATATATTTGCAAGGCCATATATGCTTTCTCTCTTGCTATATATCTTCAATCAGATTTTAGAAATGTTTCAGCCTTTCAGAGAACTACTTTGCAAATCAACCTACTAGCTCTATTATGGCATTGCATATTTTCTTTAATAACTCTGCATTTAAAAAAATGGTGGGAAATCTTGTATCAAAATATCCAGTGATTTGGAAGCAAGAAATCAGGTTTTGCAATAACTACAAACAAAGGCAAATTTATCCCTACAAGAGCAGGGAGATAAACAAATTAAATGATGAGACCTTAAACCATGTACAAGATTTAATTTTAAAATTCTGTAAACGCTTTTGAAATGACTTTTAGAAAAAATCTTTTGATCAAATTTCATTTTTTTAATTGGATTATATTTTTTCCTGGAATGGAATGAAATTGAAAAGACCTCATTTTGCTTCAAAAAGATGATTCTGCAGCATCTATTTGGCAAAACACTAAAAAGAATTATGAATAGAGAACTTATTTTCCGAGTTTTGCCTTATAAAATATTTGTAGAAAAGAGAAACTCTAAACTGAGGCCAAAAGACAGTACCTATAAAAATATTCGAGCTAATAGAGCTACCATTTCATAAAAATTAGAATTGAGAATATCCTCTACTTAGTAGAATTTTCTCTGAACTTACTAGGTAACTCAGTACCCCTTAATATTTTCTCAAGTAAAATGCTATATAGTCTAAAGAGAAAAGTAAATATGTATCCTTTTGAAATATACTCATATAAAATGTAACTGAAGATTGCAGGCAATTTTTGAAAAAATAAAAAGGCTAAGACCTTATAGAAATAATAATACCTTCTCCAAAAAATATTAGTGAATCAGTATTAGAGAAAGATATAGCTTGCACTAATTTTAAATATTTAGACAATCAATATAAATAACTTTTTTATTTTGCTTTAATCTAAAAGGATACATTTTATTTTTTTAGAAATAATTTTATTTTTCAAAATAACTTTTGCAAAGAACTATTTTATTCATCAACCAATATAAATGATATAGCCAATTTGTTGTTCAATGAATAAATGTCTCAAAAATATATTTCCAATTAATTTTAATGTCCCTTTTTCCCACTCAAAAGTATCTTGGCTTGGTGTCTTATTCTGTTGAGGCCACTATAACAAAATACAATAGACTGAGTGGTTTAAGCAACAGACATTTCTGGAGCATCGAAGTTTGAGATCAAGGTGCCAGCATGGTCAAGTTCTGGGCTCAGGTTCTCTTTCTGGCTTGCAGAAAGCCCTGTGTCCTTAAATGGTGGGGAGAGAGAGAGACTATGCTCTCTGCTGTCTCTTCATATGTGATCACTAATCCTATCATGAGGGCCCCACCCTCATGACCTCATCTACATGTAATAACCTCCCAAAGGCTCCATCTCCAAATTCCGTAACATTGTGGACCAGGACTTCAACACATGAATTTTGGGAAAGACACAGTTCAGCCCACAGCACTTAGATGATAAATTTGGGGGCACAATCCTTATGATTCTTATTATCTTGAAATAAGAAACATCTGGTCCATTGCCATTGAATTCCAGATGCCCAGTCCTCTTCCTTGTCTTTGGTTGAGTACACCTAGCTCCACTGCATCCAAATCAGAATGAACATATTTCCCTTTGATCTCTTTTCCAATAACAGGTCATTGTTTATCCTCTTCTCCCTGTCTGGGAAAGATGTCTACTCTTCTGTCCCTCTCTTAGCCACTTCTGTGTTCCTCTTGGGAATATAGTCCCTCGTTTCCATCTTTCTAGGGGTTATGGCATCCTGTGAGGCTGCCTTCAGGCATCTTGCCTAGATAGCTCATTCTACTATTGCTACTCTACTGCTCAGATGCCATGATGAATGTTGGGTACCTCTATGAGGCTTGCAACTTCCTTGGGAAGTGATTCAATGGTTCACTGTGGTCTGGGATACCCTCAAAATAATTTGAGGTTTTTATTCTTCCTCCCCACTCCTGGCACTTGCCTGAGGAGACGAGCACTGGGCTCCTGTTCAGGAATTCATCACCATTAAGGTGACTAGTCACATCCCCTCTTATTTCTCCTTCCCAGAGAGTTGATTTTATCTCTTTTTGCTAAAGAACTGGCCCTTAAATCATTCCACATTATTTACATAGACACAGTTTAAAATTTGGCTCTCCTATTTTAAAAACTGCTTTTGGAACCCTCTGTCAAATAACTTCACATTTGAAATCAAATGACTTGGGTTTCAGGATTATTGTGGCTAACATGAGTTTAAAAACAACAATAAAAATTTAAATGACTTCATTGTTTACTGTCTCTACCCTTGTCCTAAATAATGAAAACTATAGCTCCATAGGGGAGGCAAAAACAAGAATGCTGTAAAGACAAACCTTAATTATTACTGCAAAATGTCCTGCCAAAAATGTTGGAATTTTAAAACTGAACAAAATCCTTATAAATGATTCATCAAGTCCACCCGTTTGTTTTATGGATGTCCTGTGTAAAGTGAGACCCAGACAGATTAAATGATTTTCTCCTAAGATACAGATTCTGAGCAGCCAAGGTAGGACCATAATGAAGTTTACCTCCATCAAATACAGAACTCTTTCCACTGATTTACAGCATTTCTTTCTAGATACATTTAAGTTTTTCTGAATTTCTCTCTAAAGGTGGCATCAAGAAATAGACATAGCACTTCAAGTGCATTCAGAATGTGGTAGAATTCTGGTCATACGCTGGACATTTCATTTCTCTAAGTGCAGACCAAGACTCTTCCCTTTTGTGTTTTGATAGCGTCTCATCTGAGTGTTGCTTTGTTGTAAGCACAAGCGTTTATGCTGGCAACACCGTCAAGCCAGGTCTCTTTCTGTATCACGTGTTTAATTTGTGAATTTGAATTCAAACTCCAGGACATCAGAGTGTCATCAGAGTGTCTGGTGCTTTCCCTGCTTTAATATTCATATTGCTATGGGAAAAGAAAAATGATTTATACTGTAAAAATGAAACCCTTTCCAATTAGTGTATAATCTAAACCTTAACCGCTTATTAAAAACATTTTTTTTTTTCGCAGAGCTGAACCAACTTTCTTTCCAAAGGTTTTCAGCTTCAAGCAGAACTTTCCAGATTAGGTTGCTTTCTGAACCATATTCTTTCCGATTCTAGGATTCCAGCACTTTAACCTTTCCTATGAGACACCTTTGAATCTTGGCAAAACTGTGAACCATATCAGGATTTTTAGGGAAAGTAGTTCTAAACTGTCTCATAATAAGGCCAGTACTATACCTATACATGAGCAAGATTTAATGGTCTTTGAAAGAACGAATTTGCTTTTGCATGAGACAATTGTTCTTATTGGTTTGGTCGCAGACTACAGAATTTTAAGAGGGATCATGATCTCTGAATGTTACCATCTCCTTTCTCCTCTATTTGTGGTCCATAATGGCAATAAACAAGTAATAAAATTCTCATCTTAAGAAATGTAGGTCTCAGGGAGCAAATGAATCTTTATTGTTTTATGATCTAAATAGGAGAGTTGTCTTATTTATTCCATATAAATCATGTCATTTTCTTTTTCTGCTCTGTGAATTCATTGAAACTTTCTAAAACAATAAGGTCTTAAGGGTATGTAATGCACACAAAGAAGATTCTTCCATTTTCACAAACTTTTCATCCATAAGAGAAAAATAGATAAATCTGTTAGGGACTTTATTACCAGTTTAGAGCCTAAGCATAGCTATTTTAAAAACATATGGAAATACAAATGAGCAATACTAGAAGATTTAACGTAAATGTAAAATAACTTATATAATTATTTCCTGCAAAGCTTCATCTTTTGAAATACACTATTTATAAGGGTGCTTTGCTTTCAAAAACAACAATACATTGTATATAAACCAGAGAGCATGCATAGCAGCTCTGTTTAGAAAATAGCAAAGTAGCATGTAAAACGTCTCTGTTTAGTTAGCCCACCCACCAACTGGGGGAAAAGTTAAAATAAAAAAAGGACGATGGACTGCACGGAGTTGCTACCACTGTGTCAAACCTGGGATTTTATTTTCTAAACAGTGTTCGCCAAGTGGGGTCTTAGAGCAATTATTCAGTATATTTATTCAGTTAGGGACCTAATTTGAAAATTCAATCCCATATAACTTTCCTTGTTTTCTGTTTTGTTTTGTTTATAAAATGTGTTTTCTTCCCCCCTGACATAATGGGGCAAACCAGACAGAAAAATAGTAACAATAATCACCCTTTACTTCTGCATTTTCTAACTTTTACCTTCTTTTGTTTGATCCTGACTACAACCTTCTGTGGAAGAGATGATGAATGGGGAAACTTCGGCCTCAAATAGAAATGTCAAGATCAAGTTCCCACAGCTTCTTCCTGAGAGTCTGGATGATGATCTAGGTTTTCTGCCTCTCAGGTTCCTGCTTTTTCTATTAGATGACACTAGTTACATAAGGCTTTTATCTGTTATTGATGCTGTGGAAATTGTATATATTTTCAATAAAATTGTCATGAAAAGTTTATCCATTGCCATGTGGAAGTTGGGACGCTGAGAAGATCCTTAACCTTGATCTTGAGTCTTCCAGATTTCTGTCTCCCTGCCAGATATCATGTGGGTGCCCTCAAATAGGATGCACGTAAAACCAAACTCATTGTCCCCTTCCTGGCAGCCTGTTTCCTGTGGCTCACACACGTGAACCCGGCAGGTCAAGTTTGCCCTTGCCCGGCAGACAGCCCCACGCGCAGGGCACAGTTCAGCCCATGACTGCTGCACAGCCAGTGGAGCTCTGCTACCTCTACCAGCCGCCAGCACACACCCGGTTTCCCCTCTGCTCTGCCTTACCCGTGTGCTGTCCCACTCAGTTTACTTTAAATCCTGGCCCTTAGATGTTTCTTCTTTTCTTTTTTAATTCAAGTATAGTTGATTTACAATGTTTTGTTAGTTTCAGGTGTACAGCAAAGTGATTCAGTTATATATATATAATTTCAGTATATATATATATATATTCTTTTTCAGATTCTTTTCCATTATAGGTTATTATAAGATATTGAATACAGTTCCCTGTGCTATACAGTAGGACCTTGTTGTTTACCTATTTTATATATAGTAGTGTGTATCTGTTAATCCCAAACTCCTAATTTATCCCTCTCACTCTCTTTCCCCTTTGGTAACCATGAATTTGTCTCCTATGTCTGTGAGTCTGTTTCTGTTTTATAAGTAAGTTCATTTGTATCATTGTTTTAGATCTCACATATAAGTGATATCGTACGATATTTCTTGTCTGACTTACTTCACTTAGTATGATAATCTCTAGGTCCATCCATGTTGCTGCAAATGGCATTATTTCATTCTTTTTTATAGCTGAGTAGTATTCTATCATATATATACACATCTTTATCCATTCACCTGTTGATGAACACTTAGGTTGCTTCCATGTCTTGGCTATTATAAATAGTGCTGTAATGAACATTGGGGTGGATGTATCTTTTCGAATTAGAGTTTTCTCTGGATATATGCCCAGAAGTGGGATTGCTGGATCATATGGTAGCTCTTAGATACTTCTTTTGTCCTTCTAAGTTCCTACCTGCCATGTCCCTCCTGGCCCAACTCTTTCTGGTGTCAAAGGATTTTTCTCCATAGCAACCAACTCTCCTGAAGCTTAGGTCCAGGACCTCTCTCCTTAGATGCTCTGTATCCCTAGATACAGAACACTGTTTGGTTCTGTGTCCCTTGGCTCCCGAGGGCTGGAAAGAACGAGACTTGGATTCTCTCTGCTTGGTATCCACATTCAATTAGTTGTCTATTTCAGCTGTTTCCATCTCCGAGTCTACTGCAACCATTCTCTTCCCTCGCTCCATAGTTCAAACCTCCGTTTTCCCTTGCCCAGACTCTACTCCTGAGGGTCAAATTTAAGTACAACCCACCAATATGTTTCATGACATGGAGATGAACACAGGTTTCGGTGCTTACCAGAAATAATCTAACCTTTCTTAGAGCTAATGGTGCACATAGTCTGAGTTTAGAGGAAATAGAAAACATTTCCTTACTCTTCCCACTGGATCTCCTTTTGGTCCACATACAGGCTTCTTCATATAGACAACTAGAATTCTCCCCCGCTTGGTCTCCTTCCATCCTTCCTTTCCCACCCTTGTCACTCTAGCCTTTCACCTTCGTCTCATGCCTTACTTTGCTGGAAAAAGCCAGAAGCCAGGAAACCATTTTTATCCTTGTGGCCAAAGCCAACAAAATGTTTTGCCCTGGATTCTTACCCTTTTCTAAATGAAGCTCCTACACACACGTCTCCTTTGCCAGTATGATTCACCACAGATGGCATAGCTTGGTTCTACATTATTATGCTAAAATAATGGATATCCAACCCAAGCCTTGTCTCCCGATTCCAGACTCATATGTCCATTTTCTCCTCAACATCGCCACATGGACACTGTGTCAGTCAGGTTTCAACCACAGAAACAGAACCAGTAGGAGATAGATATTAAGAGGTCTATTGAAAAGAATTGGCTTATGTGATTGTGGGAGCTGGCTAGAGAAATCTTCAAACCACAGGATGGACTGCCAGGAAAGGCAGGCTGGGACTCTCCTACATGGGCTGAAGCGGCAGGACAAAGGTGGAATTTCTTCATCAGGGAGGCCTCAGCTCTGTTCTCTTTTCAACCAATGGAATCAGGCCCACCCAGAATAATCCCCTTTATGAAAACCTATCATCTATGGACTTGACTCACATCTACAAAATACCTTCACAATAACACTTAGACAAATGCTTGATAGAGTAACTGGAGGCTACAGTCTAGCCAAGTTGATACACCAAAAGAGCATCCCAAACATTTAATAGATGCACCTCAGAATTAATGTGTCTTTACTGAACCCCAGTTCTGCCCTCCCCAGGCACTCTCTACAAACTGGCTGCCCTGCAGTGGCAACGCCGTCCTTCAGTTGTTTAGGACACACACTCTGTGTGGTAGGTTAAATATTGGCATCCCAGCTATGCCCGTGCACTCATCCCCAGAACATTTATGGCAAAAGGGACTATGTAGATGTGACTAAATTAAGAATCTTGAGATGGGAGATTATTCTGGGTTCCCCGGGTGACCAAAGCAATCACAACAGTCCTTATAAGAGGACCCAGGAGGAGAAGGAGGTGATGTGCTGATAGGAACAAGCATTGATGTCATGGGCTTTGAAGACAGAGGGAAGGGGCTCCAGGCAGCTTTTAGAAGCTGGAAAAGGCAAGGGGCAGATTCTCCCCTCAGCCTCCAGAGGTTTCAGCCTTGCCAACACCTTGACTTTAGCCCAGTGGAACTGATTTCAGACTTCTGACCTCCAGAACTGTAAGAGAGGAAGTTTATGTCTTTTGAAGCCACGAAGTTTGTGGTGCTTTTCTATAGCAGCAATAAAGAACTAATGTATCAGGGGGCTTCCCTGGTGGCGCAGTGGTTGAGAGTCCGCCTGCCAATGCAGGGGACGCGGGTTCGTGCCCCGGTCTGGGAGGATCCCGCATGCCGCGGAGCGGCTGGGCCCGTAGGCCATGGCCGCTGGGCCTGTGTGTCCGGAGCCTGTGCTCCGCAGTGGGAGAGGCCACAACAGTGAGAGGCCCGTGTACTGCAAAAAATAAAAAATAAAAAAATAAAAAAAAAAAAAAATAGAACTAATGTATCCATGTCTGATCTGAGGTGACATCTTTACTTTCAACATGTCCAGAATGGAACCACTTTTCAACACTTCCCTGGCTACCCCCCGGTTCTAGCCTTCACCATCTCTGCTCTGGATGATGTCAATAGCCTGGTGACTGTCCTGGTCCACTGTTCTCCATTCTCCTTCCCCCACCCCCAGGCCCCAAGCAGCCGCTGCTGGCTTATACGGCACCTTCGTGAGAATTGGAAAAACGTGCCCCTTTCTTCAGGCAGACGCAATCTCATGCCAGGGTTCATAGCGTGGCCAACAGAGTTGAGCCTGAATGTCCTTACGCAGGATATCACCTCAACGACTGTACACAGCAGCCCTGCCTACACCTTCTTAACAGTGGTCTGCATTACCCCGTTAAAGGGAAGTCGGGTCCTATCACTGCTCTGCTCAAAACCCTCACAAGTCTCTCGTCTGGCCAGTTACCTCTCGGGTCTCCTTTCTTTACTCTCCTCCCTCTGTTTCTCGCAAGAAGGCTGTTGGAGGAAAGAAGGCTTTTCCTCAAATGTCCCAGACACCTCAGAGTTTTTTCTCTCACTGTTTGTTCCCTCAAGTTGCAAAGATTTGTCTGCAATATCCAAGTGACTGGCTCTCTCACGTCCTTCAAGTGTTCGGTCAAATGTCCTTGTTTTAGTGACATCTACCCTGACTATCCTGGTAAAAAGGTACAACCCACACCTCTACCCCGACGCTTCCTAACCATTTATCCTGACTTATTTTTCTCCTTGACGCCTATAACCATCTAACATTCTATATATAAAATGACTTAATTATTATATTTATTATAACCTCTAAGAGGGTAGAAATTTTTTGTTTGTTTTGGTTTTGGTTTTTTGGCCGTGCCATGCGGCATGTGGGATCTTAGTTCCCTGAGCAGGGATCGAACCCGTGGCCCTGGCATTGGAAGTGAGGAGTCTTAATCACTGGACTGCCAGGGAAGTCCCTAGAGCTTTTGTCTGATGTGTTCACTCCTGTATCCTTAAATAATATCTGGTATCTAATAGGTGCACTATGAAGTTTTGAATGAATGAATAAAAGAGTCCTTTCTATTCCAGTTTGGGCTCTCCCAGAAGCAGACTCTGAGCCAACAATGCAGATACAAGAAGTTTATTTGGAAGGTGATCCCAGTAAACACTGCTAGAGGCATGGGGAAGTGAGACAGAGGATGGAAGACAGCCAATGAGGGGTATGTTTTCAAACCCTCCAGTTATACTGCGGGTAACTGGAGCTGCAGCTCACTGGGGGCTCCTGGGAACTGGTGAAGAACATACACCTCTGTAAGAGAGGAAAGATGATTTTTCTCTACCTTTTTGTGTTCTGTGGCTGGGCCTGAGAATTACACTGGCAAACAACAGATTAACAAGAGAAAAGCATACAAGTTTTCTTCGAGGTTAATGTTTTTCCATGGCACGAGAGCTTTCATACAAAAAAAGATGAAGACTCAAAGAAGTAGATAGGCCTGAAAGCTTATGTTACCATTTTAACAAAGAATGATAAATTGTGGAGTTGTGAGGAGACAGAGACAAAAGGGGTTTGAGCTTGGGGTGGGAAACTGTGAGAAAGTGACTAGGAAATATACAGGGGAAACTAACGGAAGACAAAGGTTGCTTGTAGGGTTGTTTGCACAGATGCATCTTGGTATCAACTCCCTGTCTCTGCTGATAAGAGTGTTCTCTTCTTCCTGGTACAGGGAGAGCACATTTTTCCTGGGAAATTTATGTCCTGCTTTTAAATAGAAAGGGGGAGGTCAGAGAGTACCTCTGTGCTTTCTCAAGTGCCTTCCACTCAAAATCATCAATAAGTCAGAGTGGCATATTTGGGGTTGTCATGTTCACCTCAGAATCACCCCACTCAGGAGGCTAGGGATCTGGGGTCTTTATCCACCAAGTCCCAAAAGGGGCATTAATTCTATGGTACTTCTCTTCTGTCACATGCACAGGGAAGAGCTGACTGCATCCTGGGAAATCCCGAAAGACATCATTGTTAGCTGCAGAAGTCAAGCCTGTTGGCATGGAAACGGTCAGGCCCGAAGGCACATAAGTGGGCTTCCATCGCATCTGCTCAGTTTCTCCTCCAGGAGAGAGAAGATGAACCTTTCCCGGCCAAATCAGTAAAGTTACAAATATAGTAACTTAATGATCTTATTATAACTGTCTTCAATCCCTGTTGCAGGACCCATCTTATCTGTCAACCTTGGTTGAGGAGTAGAGACGGGGTGGGGAGTATTGGCAGGGGAGACAAGGGTACTTGGTGGCTATCCTATGATGTTCAAGTAGAGAAGGCCTTTTTCTGCAGGAACTGAAGGAGAAGACCGAGTCAGGATACAGTAGAAGACATGAAGTGATATTTACTGGGAACCCCCTGAATTGTTGTTCTGGTTGTTTATAGGCAGCATCCTGATTGGTCAGTGCCCCTGGCCCTACGTGTTGTTCAGTACTTTGAATATTAACCCCTGGAAGGACCCTACTCACCAAACCAGGGCTGGTATCTCAAAGGATTGCCAAAGCAATGTGGCAGCCCTGGGGCAAACATGGGGATCTGGACGGCATCAAAGAAGAGGGAGTCATGGGTTGAGTGGATGAGTGGGTGGGTGGTCTGGGTAAATGCCTAAGATGAGAACCATTCTCTTTGGATGCTCTCATGTCTTTCTGCAGTGTTGATAGATAGTTGATCAAGTAGTTTAAGGGGCCTGGGAAAGGGTCTGTAAGTCAGACATCCTATAGACCGGACTGCCTCATCATGAAGTCTTTCTGATATTTCAATCCATTAGAGAGTCAAGTACATCCAGAGGCTGCCAAGAGAAAACTTCCCTAGTGACTATCACAATGCAGATTCCATCTACAACAGGTCAGCAAAGAGGGGTGGGTGCCTCAAGGGTCGTACTGTTCTTTTACCTGACCTACCAAGAAGCATCTCTTTGCCACGTAAAGAGAGGGTCAGAGCACGGCCTCCTCCCCCGCCCCCCAGTTCTACTAGATTGTCTTTAGGCCTGATATTATTTTTCCACTAAGCCTGTCCTCATCTTTCTTAGGTGCCTGGCTGAAAGCATCGACTAATTTGGTTGACTGATCATGATGACAGTCAATGCTGTGGTAATGGAATAGAGAGAAGAGAGGCAAAAAAGAAGCAAGTGAGTAATGAAAAACAGACCATTTGGGTCCCGCAAGGAGATGTCTACCGGAACGGCGGGAATTAGAGTTAGGAAGCCCAAGGCAGAAATAATGAAGTCCAGGATAAGGGCCTGTCACTTGGCTTTCCTTCTTGCTCCAGATAAGTTAAAACAGCTTCTAATGGTATAAAACATCACTTTGAATTCTCATCAGAGTAGGGAAACCACTGTCTCAGGATTAGCGTTCCAAAGGTAGCTTCACAACCATGACCACGTCTAAAACAGAAAGATGACTCTAGCAGCTGTTCTCCCCAAATGGTTTCAACACGATGAGGTTATAATACGGAGAAGCTAGAGCTGCAAAACTGAATATATATTCTCTTTAGAATAAAAGGAAATGACTACAAGCCCGGTAATAAATGTGGTAGCTTGCTAGAAAAGCAGGTTTAAAGAATAAGGAAAGTCATGTTTGAGATTAAATTGAAAACAGGTGCCGGGCCTCTTTCATGGAGTCAGAGAATGTCAGAACTGGAGGAGACCCAGGGGTAACTTATCCAATTCCCACATTTGATGTAGCAGGAAACCCAGGTCACAAGGAATGAAGTGGCTTTCTCAATGCCACACACAGTTAGTGTCAGATTTATCTCCTAATTCCAACTTTAGTCTGCTTTTAAGACATTTTCATACCTCTGGTACAAAATCAATGAAATAAAACCGTGCTTCTTTTTGTAAGATCTGTTATGAATTTGAATCCTAAATAATCACACCTATTTGACCATTTCCTCTATGCCCGCATCCTCTGCAGCCTTATGCTTCACCGTATTTTCATCAGTGCTGTCATGCTTTCCCAGTATCTTAGATGGCTCAAGACCTTGACTGGTTTTTTTCACTCACTTGACTCTCTCCTTCCTTCCCTACAATCAAAGCAAAGAACAAGCCCTCACTGTCTCAATCTGCCTTACTATATCAGTAGTCTTTTACCTATATTTGTTGTTTCCCATCTTTCCTTTCTATTATCAGACTTAAACATCGGGAAAATCGTATCATTTTTTGTCTCCCAAAATCTTTAATAGTTTTTTCATCCCTGGCAGACCAACTCTTGTCTCTTCAACTAGCAATCTCCATCATCTAATCATATCCTTTCTTTTTTTTACTGAAAATTTTAAAGCATTCAAGTTTATTTTTTAAGTCACTAATTCTATTTATTTTTTTAATTATTTTTTTATTGGAGTATAGTTGATTTACAATGTTGTGTTAGTTTCTGCTGTACAGAAAAGTGAATCAGCCACACACATACATAGATCCACTCTCTTCTAGACTCCATTCCCAAATAGGTCATTACAGAGCACTGAATAGAGTTCCCTGTGCTATATGGCAGGTTCTTATTTGTTATCTTTTATATATAGTAGTGTGTATATGTCAGTCCCAATCTCCCCATTTATCCCTCCCCCTTTCTCCCTTTGGTAACCATAATTTTGTTTTCTACATCTGTGACTCAATTTCTGTTTTGCAAGTAGGTTCATTTGTACCATTTTTTAAGATTCCACGTATAAGCGATATATGATATTTGTCTTTGATTTACTTCACTCAGTATGACAATCTCTAGGTCCATCCATGTTACTGCAAATGGCATTATTTCGTTCTTTTTTATGGCTGGGTAATACTCCATGCTACTAATCATATCCTTTCTTAGCCAATGAGTAGCTGCCATTACTCACCAATATGAGCTCCCAACACCTCCCATCTCCGTACACTTTGAGAAATAAACTACACATAAACCTTCCGCACGTAAACATATACATACTACATACAACCTCCCCCAAGAGAAATGCTTTTCTACTCTTCTCTATGTATCTAAATGCCACCCATTCTTCAAAGCCCAGCAAAAACAAAAAATGAAAGGGAAACATCTTTGGTTATTCTGGCTCCTGTGTATTTTCCACTCCTTTGAGTCCCTGAATATATATGACATTGCTTCTCTAGTTCATAACTTTCTGTGTGGATGGCTTATGAAGCCCTGTCCCATACCTCCAACAGCTTATAGTCTAATTGAGACATTTTTTGTAGGTGTTTTTCAGCAGCCACTGTACATGATGATTGTGAAAAGCCTGCCAAAGAATGAATAAAGGATGCCACCTAATGCCTGAGGAAGTTGCTCTGTACTTGAAATCTTTAAATATATTAACATAGAGTCAATGTTCTAAACAGTGTGTAGCTTTTGTGTGGCAAGAAAGAACATCCTCTCAGAGTGTACCTGCATAATACACACAGAGATCCCTCATCGAGATTCTCTAGTGCATTTGTCTTGAAAACTCGTTGTTTTCCCATGGAGCAAGAAGGAGGGTGAGATCATCTCTCAAAACCATGCTCTTGAGCTGACAGGAATTCGTTCAGTCAGTCAGTCAGTCTATCAGCTGGTCATTCAATCGACAGATATTATTTGAGTATCTACTATGTACCAGGCATTTTCTGGAACCATTAGGACTTCCTCTCCCTTGTTATTTCTCTTTCTAGGAGAGAGCCACTTCCTCGCCAGGACAGTGGACCATATGGTGATCATTTTTCACTTGTGCAACTTACAAGGTAGAAACGACTCTATTTCCACTCCCTGGCTCAGGCTTGGCTCTCTCATTTAGCACCCTGGTTCCCTGAAGAATTAAAACCAAATTATTTTTTTCTCACTAGACCCATTTTTTCTTTGGTTTTAATGACTTGTCCTGGTCCTGGGCTCGTGTGAAACACTGATGCCTCTGTTCTTGCCCACAGGAAATATCTGACTAATTGTTCAGCTGGTTATGGATATACTTACTCAGTTTCCCTGGTCTGAGTCACCAAACTCAATCAGCGCCTTTAGTGAGGTTATTTTCCCACTTCAGATTCTGTCCTGATTCCCTTCCTAACTTTACCAGAAAATCTTTACCTTTAAGGTTTAGTTCTAATGGATATTTAATCTCTGCTTTACAATATCATCCTATTTCCACTCTAATAAGAATAATAAATAGAACAATGGTAATGATGACTAGCATTAATTTGGCAACTACTATATGTTAGACACTGTGCTAACACATTATTGTTATTACTATTATCATTATTATTATGAATTCATTCAATCCTCACAACAACTCCTGAAGTAGACATTACTATTATCCTCATTTTGCAAATGAGGAAATTTCTGACCATAGAGTAATATTGTCTGTTTATTATATCAGGTTTTTATTTTTTTAATGCCCTCTAGCAACATCTAATGGTTCAAACCAGCAAAGGCCAAATTTAGTGATCTTTTCCCACCCCCCAATACCACCAAATAGTCTTCTCCTTCACATGTGTAATTTCATTTTAAAAACACATAGCACTTTTTTTTTTCTGGGAGGTCTCATTATTGTCTATTGAGCTTCCAATAGACTCAAGCTCGAATACTTACACTTTAGGAAATCCACATTCTCACTGTATCTACAGTCAGGAGTATTTAGAAAATATTTAACTTTGAAATTTAATGAGCAAACTAGAATATAAAACTCACGTTTCCAACATTAAAATTTGCCATTAGAAGTCCAGGTTAAACGAATTTACCCAGTTATTATATTATGAGCATGTCAATTACCAATAAACCTTAGAAATATGAATAACCTGTCAGGTCCAGAGCACTGTAAATTACTCACCCCTCCCCACACCCACATAGAGTCACCCCACATGGAGTCTTTAGGGACTCATAAATGGGCCACTGTAATGGTGAATGAAGCTCTGATTGAGAAAAGAGATCACACATTAAAAATTCAACTGGAAATCATATTCTCATCTATCTGATTTAGGACGCTTTTTCTCTGTGCATTCTAACGTTCCCAGTTTTGAAACTAGTGCAATAAAGTGGAGCCTAAAGATGAGTCCCATACCTAAGCTGCCCCTCCAAACGCCAAACGGGAACCAGAGGAGAAAGCCAAAGGGAAAGAGTTGGGAGTGAGTTGCCTGAGCGTGTCCCTGACTTAGATTTTGTGTTAAGGATGGAGGAGCTCCAACAAGCTTTTCCCAGAATGCTGTGCTGGGAGATAATGCATCTGGCATCCTTAGTAACAGTGAACGAATGAATGAATGAACACCAATAATGAAATATGCTTTTGCCTGGAGTCTCTTCATGCATAAATCATTAAGAAATTCAACATAGAGATAGGTAACAGCTCAAAGATTTGATAACTGGGGTCCTGGCTCTCTCTTTTCACCTTTCAGGACAGATATCGAAGGCACTAGAGAAATGTACATGGTTAGAAATGACTGATGAACGTTGATACTTTGAATACATTTTTCCTGGGCATTGAAAGGAGGTGAGGATGTTGCTATGATTTTCCCTGATGCTGAGATGTTGCACATTCGATTTGTTGTAATATTATCCCTTTGGTGAAGTTCCTTTTAGATGACAGTCCTGAAATTAATGAAAACCACATCCTCTCATTAATGAGTTTTAAACTTTTTTTTTTTTTGCGGTACGCGGGCCTCTCACTGTTGTGGCCTCTCCCGTTGCGGAGCACAGGCTCCGGACTAACAGGTTCAGCGGCCATGGCCCACGGCCCCATCCACTCCGCGGCATGTGGGATCTTCCCGGACCGGGGCACGAACCCGTGTCCCCTGCATCGGCAGGCGGACTCTCAACCACTGTGCCACCAGGGAAGCCCGAGTTTTAAACATTTTATAACTGGTGATGTGGTCCTCCTCCATCTCTTTCACTTAGAGTCGCTTAACAAGAATATGCCTTTCTTTCTCTTGCCTTTTTTCACACTTACGCTGAAAGCTTAACCAACTCCATTCAGACCTAAAGAAAGAACCAATGTGGTTTTTTACTTCATAAGAGCAACTGCTCTATGTGTTAGGAGCAGCTTTCTGCGGACTCTTAGGAGAGACAGGCATCTCCAGCCCTGATCTCTTCTCGCACCTGTTTCATAAGGTGCATCTCTATGTGTTTCTTGCCCCACCACAAGGAAGAGAAGGGAGAATTTTGGTCCTAGTTAAAAAAGAAAGTGTCCTTGTTTACAGTGAGAGAAGTAAGGAGGAACTAAGTAGTGGTAAAATAATTAAGGAGCAACTAAGCAGTGGTAAAATAATGTGTTCAGACACATTGCCCAGCCTCTTTCTCCATGCTTTTCAGAAAAGGAACCACGTCAAGGAGAAAAGGAAAGTTCTGGTCCCAGATATCCGAGTTCTGGGTTACAAAGAGTCATAAAAGTGGTGATTTGATGCTGGGTCTCTACCCACACAGAGCACAGCCTCACAGCTCTGGTTCCTGCGTTAGCGCCTGTCTAATGCTAATTCGTAGCGTTAGAAAGGCTAACTTGAGTTTTATCATTTTGTGTCATTTGAATGAGTTATTTAACTTCTTAGTTTACCACTTGCAGGCAGGCTCGAAAGGATCTCAGCCCTCACTGGGTGTGCCTCCCGGGAAACTGAGGCAATTAGGGAGGTTGTCCTAATATAGGACAGTGAGGCCCTTCATTCCATACAGACTTGGGGAAAAATGTGGAATTACATTGTAAGTAGTCATTAAATTTAAATGTTCTGTTTCATCATTTAGTTCATTAATAAGTCTCTAGGCTCTAAAAGCATTCATACCAAACTTGGTAGCTCTCAATCATGCAAAGCATTGATTCTGATTCATAGTTGTCCAACTCCTTAAACAGATGAAATTAATGCCTTGAACTTTAACAACTAAAATTTGGTAGAACAGAAGCCTTTGGCATGAGGGGTTCTTAAGAATAAATGCTGTGAAATGGCAAGGAAAATGTTGGGATTCATTACTTTGAGTTATTTGCTTTAAAAGATGCCTTTTGTTTAAAAGTGAGTTTGCAATGTGTGTCAGGATGGAGTCATAGAACACAGGAGGCTTCTATAAATTTTATTAAAGAACAAGGAAATGCATATATATAACTTATTTATTTATCCATTCATATAATATATGCAAAAGTATGTATTGAATTAGTCAGAGGCTACTTGAAATGTAGGATTTTCAAAAACTTCTGAAGTTCAGATTCCTTTAGTATTGTTTGTAAAGATAAGTCAGTCAGAGAAAGACAAATGTCATATGATATCATTTATATGGGGAATCTAAAAAAATGATACAATGTACAGAAACAGACTCACAGACACAGGAAACAAACTTACGGTTACCAAAGGGGAAAGAGAGAGAGAGGGATAAATTAAGAGGTTGGGATTAATGTATACAAACTACTATATATAGAGTAATCAACAAGGACCTACTGTCTAGCACAGGAAACTCTACTCAATACTCTGTAATAACCTAGATGGGAAAAGAATCTGATAAAGAATAGATTTGTGTATACGTATAACTGAATCACTTTGCTGTACACCTGCAAACAGCACAACATTGTAAATCAACTATACTCCAATATAAAATAAAAATTAACAAAAGAAACTTCTGAAGTTCAGATTCCTTTTGTATCGTTTGTAAAGATTAGCTACTGTAGAACACCACTGTCATCAATAACACTTGCCCTAAAGTAACTACCGAGATTCTAACTTAAGTGTGAAACCTCGCAGCAGAGCTAAGGCGAGTCAGCAGGAAAGCGTATATTATGGTGGTTCAGAGCCCTAATGATTAAGTCAGGTATACTTGGCTTCCGGTCCTGCTCTGCCACTTACTAATGTTAGAGGACCCTGAGCTATGTGACTTATTGGAGCCTAGATGCTTTTCATCTATAAAACGACTAACATAGAACCTCTCTATCTCTTACCTTGTTGTAAGGACTTAGTTGGAGTGTTGAGCAGAGTGGCTAGGACATGGTAAACACTCAATAAATCCTCACTCATTTTATTAGTGATACTATGCTTTTCAATCTCCCAAATGGTGGTTCAGTTTAGTAAAGAAGAAAAAGGTTCTTAAGAAAATAGAAAAGGTTCTTAAGAAAATAGAAAAATAATTTCTTCGGAGGGACTCCCACGGCATACTGATGGTTTTCAAATAAAAAATTGCTGCCTGTTGATGTCACGGTGTCAACATGACATGAGACATCATTGGGAATAAAAAATCAGAAGAACGAAATCTTCATCTATGACTGGGAAAACTTCCCAGTTTGGGAGAGCTTAACAAGATAATAAAGACAAGACAATGGGTAAAATTATGCAGAAGTCTGAAAGTCATGTCTGAGAGAGACCTGTCACATGGAAGAGTGACAAATATTGGTTAATGGCAAGAGGACGAATCCAAAGAAATAATAAACCTTCCACCATGACTGATGACAGTATTATACCAGAAAGCTTATAAGACAACAAATGAGGACATAACTATAAATCAATCACATCAACATGATTCCCAGTAACTTGTGGAAGTCTCTCAGAAGTGTGTGTACTACTGTAGCAATTTAGTTCTAAGGGTTGTTGGAAGACTTGAAGCATAGGCTATGCAAGAACGCTAACACCCTCTCCAAAGAATTGAAAACTATCATGTATCAAATTTTATTGCCCTCAATTTTCTGTTACCGGTTATTATATTCTAAATTAATGCTCACATTTAAATTGATATCTTGATTACTCAAAACATACCAAGTGGTACAGAATTCAAATATATAAATAAAAATTACCCAGTCCAGAACAAGTTCAAAACAAATGTTATTTTCCTCAACGAACAAAGGATAAGAAAGCATTCAAGTTGGTGACATCCTAACTAATTTGGTCAATGTGTGAGGTTAAATAAATTGTCCAATTTCTCACTTGCTTTTTTTGGTCATGTTCGAATTATGCAATGGAAAAATACAACCAGGTCAGAACAAGAGAAGGGTGACAGGCCCAGTAGAGGTGGGACTGGGGCCAGTTGGGTATCAGTTGAAGATAGGAGGTAACGGAACCACGAATCCTGAGTCCTACTCTACTCAATATTTTGTGATAACCTATATGAGAAGAGAATCTGAAAAAGAATGGATATAGGTATATGTATAACTGAGTCACTTTGCTGTACACCTGAAAGGAACACAACATTGTAAATCAACTATACTCCAATAAAAAATTTTTAAAATTTTTTTAAAGTAAAAAAAAAAAAAAAAGAATCCTGAGTTCTAATGTCAGATATCACATTAAATGTTGTGGCTTCGAAAGTCACTTTGCCTCTCAGAACCAAGACTTTCTGATATGCCAAACGAGGACGTCAGACTAATAATTTCTCAGGTTCCTGCCAACCCTAGCATCCTGTGATTTCAGCTGTTCCCTTTGTTGCCCATATCATTCCTTTTGCCATAACCATCTTCATGTCTGTGTGGACATGGGATAGAGATAAGGATTGGGCTGGGAAAGGGATGTGAGGCTTTTATGAAGAATGGAGAAAGAAATGACAGGCTGTATTGAAAAGGAAAATCCACTCTGTTGAATATTCACCCCTTAGAGGTTGCACTGACTCTATTATCATATATGCAATTCTTTGATATCCAGTAACGTGATGAATAGCTGGCAATACAAGTGCTTGAAATGATAACAGACCCTTGCGTACTCACGTATCTGATGACTTTCACGGTAGATCTAACTAAGGTGGTAAAAATTCCCGAATTCGGGCATTTACAACATTCCATGGGCTTCATATGTTCTCCTAAATTGTATTCCCGCTGAAGGTGACATGTTTCTTGCGTTGAGCCTCAGACCGCAAATGAATGACTCTTTTCACCAACACCCAAGTTTTATCTCACCCTGATAGCTTTTGTCTTGGTGGGAGAAATTACTGAAATAATTTTACGAGTTACTTTTTATTCAAAAATGGGGCATAAGGTGGATATATTTGCATCATGCCTCCAATTCACGAATGGATTGACATTCTGCTGTGATGCACCTTA
Source organism: Lagenorhynchus albirostris (assembly GCF_949774975.1). Classification (NCBI taxonomy): domain Eukaryota; kingdom Metazoa; phylum Chordata; class Mammalia; order Artiodactyla; family Delphinidae; genus Lagenorhynchus; species Lagenorhynchus albirostris. Next base: position 24,443,186 of record NC_083098.1, read on the forward strand.
CACTTCTACCTGCCGGCTGAGACCTGTCACTTCCTCAATCTTCTCCATGTTTTCTCAGCATCCATCTATAGGACAACCTCTTGGTTTTCTCTTCTGGCCCTTTTTTTTTTTTTTAATAAAGAAAATAAGTTCTTATTCACTCCTGAAAGTTAATCTGTTTGTGGAGTAGAAAACAATACAATTATACATCTATATTCGCGTGACATATACTGACTTGAGCCATGATACTTGCTCGCTCACAAAACTGAGTGACCTGCAGCTGACACAAACCTCACAGGTTTTGCGATTCATTCATTATAAGTTTTTCACATTTTTTCAACTACTCACCAAACACCAAGCATGGGCATTTTACCTTGCATTTCATTAAACTCAATCATCATGATAACCTTATGAGGTAGGTGTTATTATGACCCCAAGATGGGGTCCAGAAAGGTTCAGTAACTAATTCAAGGTCACTCGTCACTGGTAACAGAGCCAAGACTTGACTTTGGCTCTAACTCCAAAGCCTCCCCGAAATACACTCTTTAGCAAAATTAGAGATCGCTACACGTCAGGCACCTCGTGAATCACTTCCAAATCACTGATATTGCAAAATTACATTCACAAATGCTTAAATGTGCAGGTCGTGACTCTTCATGTCGGAAATGATGCTATGTGTGGTGATAACAGTGCAGCTGGACCTGCAAACAATTACATATGAAAGAGGAATCTGTACACTATAAACCCAAAGAATGTTGGTGTCTATTAAGTAAATGCAAAAATTATCTATATTTATTCCTTTGCTGAATTACAGACTAAAATATGACTGGACTTGTCCGTAAATTATAAATATTAAAAATGGTTTTAAAAATTTTGCTTCTCACTGTTTTTTTGACTATCATAAAGATCATCGCACTGAAAAACTATTTCATCTTCAGCCTCTACCTACCTGTCCAAGTGTTAATACTTTTCATTTGACTGTGGTTTTGAATAAAGTGTTCACTGTATCATGCTAGCTTCTACTTTGGGAAAGATGAAAACACCATTATTAATGCTATAACTTTAAAGCAAGTTTCTGATTTTGGTGCAGGTGGTACAGTTCACTTTGCTTAGAAAAGAATGTGGGGTATTTTTGTTTGTTTGTTTGTTTTTGTGGTATGTGGGCCTCTCACTGTTGTGGCCTCTCCCGTCACGGGGCACAGGCTCCGGACGCGCAGGCTCAGCGGCCATGGCTCACGGGCCCAGCCGCTCTGCAGCATGTGGGATCTTCCCGGACCGGGGCACGAACCCATGTCCCCTACATCGGCAGGCGGACTCTCAAACACTGCGCCACCAGGGAAGCCCAAGAATGTGGGGTATTTTTGTAGAAAAAGATAAAAAATATTTAAAGATTATTAGGTTAAAAGTTTTTCAAGTACAAAAAAGCATTTCCAGTTTAATCCATTACTCCTCTCCCCTTTAATGCTGGGCTTAGAAAGCAGAGTGAGGTAAAGTATATTCAGGTCTCAACCTCCCAAGCATTGGAGTCCAGTTAACAGGTGGATAAGAAATTTATTTTTCTTAATGGAATTATATGTCTGGAATTTATTTAGTGGTTTTGAGGGAGACTAGAAAACAGGATTGCAAATAGGGTGGGAAAATAAGCCAGAGAAACCAAGATAATTTCCAGTTGAATTATGACCTCAAATGGATTCCAGAGCATGGAATTTCCATAATTCACAATCCTATTATGGGTTATTTCTGGAGCCTTTGGGGCTAAATGCAATATCCTCTGTAGAATCCCAAACCTATTTCCTGCCCTGTTAGTCTTTACTCTGCATTCCCTATCTCACTAATTAATTGTATTTTATATGCTAACAGCTTCCGAAAAGGAATGGAGGTGGCTTGTTACAAATGCCAGAGAAATGGAGTCATTAACTTAAGAGGAACAAAAGGGAACAGAGCTATGTTATTAAAAGAAGAAGTAGTTGTACCAGGATACCAGCCTAAGAATAATGATGACAACTGAGCAAAGAAAGGTAAGTTTCCACATTCCCAGCAGTCACCGAAAACATGTTTACCCCGTGTAGTGAGGATAAGTAAGAGTAAAACATCGAAACAAACTCTAGAAGAGCAATTGCTAAGAGAAAATAGATTCAGAGCATAGAAAGTCTGATGGAGGTGACAAGACATAGCTGTCACTCCAAACAAACGAAGGAAAAGAATTCTATTCAAAGGAAAATGAAAGGATCCGAAAAAGAGAGAAGTTAACACAACTGGAAGTGTTTGTTCCCTATGAATAAGCCCTTCCTTCAGAGATTTCTGGATGCAATATTAATTCCAGACAGGGGCGGGAAATAACCAAATGTCACCCAAATGATCTGGAAGTTAATGTAACCTCCTAACATATGATTTACTTTCCAGAAAACAATTTACTCTCAGTTAGATTCCGCCTGGAAAATTCACTTTCAAAATGGGAGAGGGAGTGAAAAATATATACATGCCCAAGCAGCTTAACTGCTTAGGTCCTACAGTCAGGGTCAATTACAGACGGAAGGAGCAAGAAACTGAACATTTTCTGTCGATTTGGTGCTGTCGCCAAGTTCACGGCGGGGGAGCCGAACCACAGAGACACCCGGGTGCTGTGCTGGCCTGTTTGGAGCTGCTTCCCCCTTGACTTTCGTGGGTCCCGCCCTCGCCAGCACATCTGGCAGGCACTGTCTGGCACTGACGTCCGTGGAGCAGCCCATCAGGCCCGTCTGCAGCCTCCGCCGCGGGGGGGTGGGGGTGGGTGGGACACAAGGCGGCTTTTCTTAACCGTCCACTCCCTGGGCTTCCGAGCTCCTGCACCGCGTCTGCAACATCATTCTCCACTAAGTGGAGGACCTGAAGACAGGATGACATGTCCCAACACAGGTCTGGTGTCCCAGACCTGCTCCGATGGCATGTGATTTCCGCACCTTGAGAACACATGGGCCTTTGTGCGACATGCATCTGGAAAACTTCCCAGATCATGGATCTGCCCTCTGATTTACACCTTGCAGAAGAAGGCTGACCCGCTGGAAAGCCAGCGAATCTATAAGCGGTGGGTGGGCTGGGATCCCTCCCCCAACCCCTGCCTCCTTCTTATTCTGAGAAACAATCGTGGGTGTTCCCACCTCCCCAAAACTCCCTCCCCTGGAAAAACGAGGGGGGGGGGAAGCTGCTTCCTGGCTGAATAAAGCTGAAACACCTGTGTGCTAGAAACAGGCAGAAGGAGACGGATCTATCTGCCCTGCTCGATTCACTCGGGGGTTAGGGTGGGAAACCCACTCCAGAGCAGAAGATTCCTTTGGTCCTTATTCTCATTCCCTTGCAATTCTTCTTCTCACATTTCTCTCCCTCTCCCTCACCTCTCTCTACCCAAGGATGAACGTGCAATGCCAAAAAACGACCTTGTGCTTCAAAATGGCCTGAAAGGCAGTTATATTTCAGGGGGGAATCTCCCTGGCGCTCGCTACTCATCCTGCCTTTATGGTCTGGGCTGGAAAGACACTCAGAAAGAAAAACAGTACAATACTCAGTGCACACTGAACCTCTGTCATCAATAGTCTGTCCTCGATGTGACGGCTGTGGCTCTTTTGCTCATGTGAAATGTGTGCGGAGCTTCATTCAGTCCTGAAAATATTTACTGAGCACGAATATGCCTGGTGTTGTGCTGAGTCCCAGAGGTGTGACATCTGGCAAGAAGGCCTCATCAGAGCTCGTGGATGAATGCAGTAAAAACAACCGCCTTGTATTGCAAAAACAATGTCACATTTAACACGTTGAATGGTATCGCCATTTTTATTTTGGTGCTTTTATTTATAAACAGTTTTCTTTTTCTCTCACATTGAGCAAGGTCCTTGTAGAATGTAGAAGAGGCCGAAATTGCTTGCTACAGTATGTGTAACATGTAACTAACATGTGCAGGCAACTAACGAGAGTTCTGCGAGAATAATAAGACGGTAAGAGTTGGGTTGCATTAGCAGCCCCCTAAACTCTACTACACAAATAAGCTTTCTATACAGCTACCAAAAATGGCCTGGGGTATGGGGGGTGGGTGGGTGTGGGGAAGAGATAGGGGTTATCAATCAGGGCCTAAAATTAATCAGGCAATAATAGTTTGTTGTGGGTTTTTAAAAATATGTTTTATTTTGAGATAATATTAGGCTTACAGAAGAGAAGCAGAGATTGTATGGAGAGTTTCTGTAGATGCTTCATCCAGCTCCTGCTAAAATGAACACCTTACATTAACCATGGTACCTGCATTCCCAAGCGAGAAATTAACATTGGTACAACACTATTAACTCTGTGACAGACTTTATTGAGATGTTGCCAGTTTTTCCACTAATGTCTTCTTTCTGTTCTGGGATCTAAGCCAGGATATCACATTGCATTTAGGTTTTGTTTAGGTTTTTTCTTTTTTTTAATTGAAGTATAGTTGATTTACAATGTTGTGTTAATTTCTGCTGTACAGCCAAGTGATTCAGTTATACATATATATACCTTCTTTTGTACAGTCTTTTCCATTATGGTTTATCACAGGATATTGAATATAGTTCCCTGTGCTATGCAGTAGGACCTTGTTATTTAGGTTTAGTTTAAATGAGGTATTTCTGTTTTCTCAGTAGGTGTCTTATTGTTATACTAATCATCCTTTGGAGGAAGGAGATCTCCTCCTTAGGATCTGTAGAATGAAGAAAAGGAGATAGGAAACAAGACAAAATGAAAAGATGGGATGCTGGGATTTACTTATTTTTTATTTAATCTACCTTCACGGAGAACAGAATGCCTTAGGAAAGTGGTTTTCCTGACCCTGACTATCTTCTCAGGCCTGGGAAAAATGACAGGTCAAGTACTCTCTTTTGATAACCTTGTTAATCTCAAGGGGCCCAACAGCCAACCAGGCTGATGCAGCCCTGAGTATTCTTTCCATTTCACGGATGGGGAAAATGAAGGCCTGCCTGGCTGAATATGTGTTTAGGCTTACAAAGGCCTATGGAACATATAATTAGACTGAAACGAATGGGGAATGAGCTCAGCCCTGAAGTCTCAGTTGCTAACCCTTATTACACGAAATGACACTGATATGCAAGGATACAAGGAGAATGCTTTTACAGGGGAAAACGTGGAGCAGAAACCGGAGTCCCTAAGCATATCTGGGGGTGGGGAGTTGGGGGCGGAGGGGTCCATGCTCCTGTAGTAATGAACTCCGGCTGGCACGAGAGAAAAGTCTAGTCATTTTCAATTGGTTGAAGCTACAATCGCCAGGCAGCTAAGTCATGTGGGACTTTCACACGTGTGAAGTTTTTCAAACTTCACAGTGACTTGGACCGGCCCTGGTGTTCCCTGGACCTTGAAGTCCAAATTACAATCAAGGCTTCAAAAAGGCTCACTGCATTTTGGACCGAGAAACCCAAGCTACAAACATCAGAGGGATTCACTTCTCAACGCTGCACATTTGCGGGTCCAGCAGAGGCAAACGTGCTGGAATTTTCACAGCAGGTATTATACTGACTGACTGTAAATACCATCCATCTTAGTCACAATTACAAACAGGTCTCCCCCCTCTCCACTCCATCCGTCCCCTTCTCTCCGGCAAAAGAATCAACGTGGAGCAAAATGTGCTCATTTCTTTGCACCAATAACATTGCTGTCAGGGAGGGGCAACCTCCCTGGATCAAAGAGGCCTCTCTAGCCAGGCAGCGTGTGGCAAAGGGAACTTTCTCCACGGCCTTGGGCGCTCTCTCGCTCTCTCTCCCTCTCTCTCTCTCTCTCTCTCTCTCTCTCTCTCTCTCTCTCTCTCGCTCGCTCTCTCGCTCTCGCTCTCGCTCGCTCTCTCGCTCTCTCGCTCTCGCTCGCTCTCTCGCTCTCGCTCTCGCTCGCTCTCTTTCAATATTAGGCATTCTTTTATAGTTTCAAATTAACATTAAACACAATCACCTAGTGATTCACGGCTGTGATCAACAATAAAAAAATAGGGATACCTCCCCTGTAACTCTCTAAAATGCACCAACTGGCACGTTTTAAATGACTCTTTAGTAACAGAGGAGAGAAAAAAAAAAGCATATGAGGTAAATCCTTCAGCGGGTAACTCACCAGGGAGACTGGTAAAAATAAATTGCACAGCTCTAATTTTCCTAGCAGCTTCCATGCTATTCTTTGAAACTGAGTAAGAACCCCTTGGCCTAATCCCAAGAGCCGATCTATAGTAAATAGTGCACACTTAATGCCTAAGTTCCTTTTTAGCACCATTCAGACAGTGACTTCAGCCACAGAGCTTAGTCATAGCAGACATTTTTGTGGTGAAAGCATTAAACCCACATGCAGCTCTCTTTCTGTGGCCACTGGGGGTCATGCTCCCTTCCCATTAGCTGAATAAATCATAAAGTCGGCTCAGACCACCCAAGGAGCACGACCAGAGAGCCACAGGCCATGCCTACAGCCGCTTATTTCTTTTCAGAATCCACAGGGGGAGGAGAAAAGAAAAAAAAAAAAAGAACCGAAAAAGAAAAACAAGAAAAAAAAAACACTGGCCGTAGGAAATCAATGGATTTTTTTTTTTTAAAACGTGATCTCTTTGAGAGTAACACCGAGACTTGTTGTTTATTTGTTTATTTTGTTCCAACCGGGGAGGCTGATTTAAGAAGAAAAGTGGTAGAAAAATAAAGACACAGGCATGCCTTTTGTCATAGGCTGGAGTGGGCTGACAAGTACCACCCTCCCACGACCCCGTGGATTTGAAATGAAGGAAGGCCGCCCTGTGTGGCCGGGCTCTTCAGGTGGTTCTGATAAGACACAATGCAGACGCTCCCCGGGGGGCTGCGCATCCGGCGAGTTTGCGGTCAGTGGGGATTTTAACGAGGAAGCGAACGTGTTGTGCGATGTTCCCTGGGTCCAGTGATTCACTCCGCCCGGGAGAAGGATGGTCCCATGGTTGGGGAGGAAGGTCTGCGAAGTCACGTTCCCATCAATCAGTAAATAAGATAAGAAGCAGGAATTTTAAACACAACTATTAGCAGGCGACTCCCATCGCATCCACAAACCTCAGCTCATTAGGTTACGCGGTCTCTGCGGGGGAGGAGGGGGGGAGGATGGCGAGCAGTAGGCGGCGGCTTTGGGGTTTCTTTTACTTGCATTTTTAAAGAGTGCGCTGAACTTTAAACAACTCTGCCCAAGTCTAACAGGCAACCGAAATTGTGACCCCCTTCTATCCCCCGAAAACTATTACCTCTCCCTCAAGTATGGCCAAAAGGGAAGTATACTCAAGGTGGATTCTAATGATTTCTGGAAGACTCTGGGACAGGTAGCATTTGGGATCCTGAAGGAATTTGAAGTTAAATGAGGGTTCAGTCACTTGTGTCTCCAGGAACGGCTTCCTTGGTGTCTGACAAATTTCAGTTCGTGATCTTGAGACTTGTATGTTTTCATTTGTTACTTAAGAGAATGAAATTCTTAATAGACAATATTTAACCTTGGCCTAAAATCAGGAGAATGCAGGTAACTTTTAAATGAGAAACCACAACACAAAACTGCCTAAAAACTCTACAAAGCTTTGGTCTTCAATAGCCCTCTCACTGCTCAGGAAAGGACAGCCAGTCTGTCTACATGGGACACATTACATGGTGATTTTGTGACTCATGCCCACCAGGGAGGAGGGTAAAGTCCCATATCATTTATGACCTAATAGGTGAGTCGTAGGGTCATCGTGAAGCAATTCTAACTGTCAACAGTCTGTGGGTCCTAGAAATCACAGCAAGAGGGCTGCAGTGAATCCCCTAGTGATAACCTACGGCTCATTAAAATGTTGGTAATTAAAATCTTCATTTGCCAGATTACATAGAGCTTTAACTAGATTATAAAAATCTCCTCCCTTGGTGAACCAAAAGCATTCTCCACAAAACCCTTCACTCACAAACCTTCACTCATCCTTCTGGAATGACTTTCATTTCTCATTTTTCATGCATGTATTTTCCACATCACTGAGAAATAAAACATTCTTGAGCAGATGTTCTGAAGCCTTCTTCCTGAGTCAGAGTGCCTGGAAGAATTAGGCCAACTGTTGCCTGTTGTCTAGCTGCTTATCTGTGACCCACCCAACTCCTCTTGGAAACACGGCCATGTCCTTCTAATCACACAACGTAGACAAAGTGGCCTGCATGTGTATCTGTGGGGCTCTCTGCCTCGCAGGAGAAGGTAAACAGCTCCAAAGAAAATAGTCCAGAAGAAATAAAAACAGATGAATTTTTTAAAGTTTTGGAAACAGATGCCTTTCATTATTAATAGACATCAATCACTTGGGAGATTAGCTCTTATGCTGTGTAATTGGCAACTTAGTCTCATGTAGTTAACCTCTGCCAGCATTAATTGTGTGTGTGTGTTGCTAAAGCTTTGTGTGTGCGTGTGCCTACAGAGGGTCTTGTGGATAAAGTGTACCATTTGGATACACACAGATTGGAAATTTTTCTCCCTATAGGATGTGAGGTAAAACATTGAGAAGCTGGACCTTTGAGTCACTGCAGTTAAATAGTGGCATTGAAGTGGATGGCTTTAGTTCATAAACAATACTGTTTTAAAAACAAGTCACCCACGTCCAGCCTAACACTGACCACATTTCTCAAGACAGGATTCGGGAGCCTCTACCCTTCTCTCTATTCTTGTCTTGGGTTCTACTCTCTGCCCAGACTGTCTCCTTCCATTTTTCCTTTGCCTTCTCCCCAAAGTTCACCTGCTCGCCTCAATATGGCTAAACTCTGTCATGAAAAAAGCAGCTCCTGTAACACTAAATAGAGACTACGTGAAAAATCCAAATTTACTACAAAATCATAATCCATTTCTTCCCTACTCTAAAGCATAACATTAATGAACATTAATATCTTTCATAACTGGAACAACCACCACCAAGCACTTATCAAGATGAACCATATGAAATTGCCTACGTTCAACTGTTTTTGGTCTACATATGATTTATGTTTATTTGGAGAACCTACTAGATGCCTGGTACTATGCATGGTATTTAAAAATGCAATAGAGCTTTGAATCCTAGTTGAACACCAGGTGTATAACCTTGGGCAAAATTCTTGATTTTTCCGTGACTAGGTTCTTATGTATAACTTGGAGATATTAACGGAAACTCAACAAGTGTTAGCTATTATTATTATGTGCTAGAGGCAGAAAGATGATAAGAAATGACCCTGCCTTTGTGAGCCTCATAGTGTTGTGAGGTCATATGTTGTGCTGAGTCCAGGGCTGTTGCTAGCTTACATGGTGGCTTTGAATTAATTAGCAAAGGATCCGCCACTGGACGGATGAACTTGCCCCCAGAGCAGGGATCTTCCTTGTTGTGCTCAACCTGCCACAATCCTCTGCAGCAGTCCCAGTGAGGGCTGAGATGGAGGCGGGCACAGGGGACTCTGACAGCACGGTAGATGGGCACCCAACTCAACTGGAGGCTTCCCTTTCAGTAAAACTAGACAGTTTTGCTACACTCCAGACTCAGAACATAAGCAAATAAATACCACTGAAGCCAGATCATTGAAGGTAGAAAATCCTTGACTTCTGTGTGTCGTTAGTTATGAGAGGCTCCCCTGGGCGTGGGGAACATGCCTTTCCTCCCCATTCCTCTTCCTTTCTTCCCATCACTAGAGACCTGTGGCTTCTTAGTCTCACCACACCTTCCAACCAAGTTTCTGATTCTCTCTGGCCTCTGTTTTGGCCCCAGACACTCAGTGTTTGAATATAGGACCTTTGGGCTCATGGCCAAGTCCTATAGGTAGCATTCCAGCATCCTTCTCATTTCTCACCAGTATTTCCACCTTCCTCCCAAAGGCTCCTCAGCCCAGCCGCCCGCCTGTAACAAAACGCCAGGGGACTCCTTAAGTTTAGGCATTTCTCTAAACTGCTCCAAGGCTATCCTAACTACCTAAACATAACTTCCCTGCTGGAAAGTCTTTTGTATACAAGATACTCTTTGTATTGTGTTTTATTAGTACCTATAAAACCTCAAAGACATATATGGAATGAGGAAGAAACTTGTCACCTTGTGTTCTGTTTCAGAAAGGCCTGGGAAGGGAGGAAAGTTTTGCCTTGAGAAAGAGGTGATGTCTGTGGACAGAAGGTGCAGCACGTGGTCCCCACCCTCAAGGAGCGTATGGTCCATGAGGCAAGACTGCTGTATAAACAGATTATTCCATGACAGTGTGATGTGAAATACAAAGAAATTGCCTACACCCTACAGAAAGAAAAGACAGGGTGGTAGGCAAGCTAAAGGTTCAGAAGAGTGAAGGGATAAATAAAGGAGCAAGCTATGAGAAAATAGTCAAAAGTGGGACTTCCCTGGCCATCCAGTGGTTAAGACTTCACCTTCCAATGCAGGGGGTGCGGGTTCGATCCCTGGTTGGGGAGTTAAGATCCTACATGCCTTGTGGCCAAAAAACCAAAATATATATATTAAAAAAAAACAGTAACAAATTCAATAAAGACTTTAAAAATGGTCCACATCAAAAAAAAATCTTAAAAAAAAAGTCATAAGTAAAAGTGGAGAAATAGGTGCTGAGTAGGGAAAAGGACCTTCAGCCTATGAATGGAGGTAAGGAGGTAATTGTGGAAGCGAGGCTGTGGGTCATGTTGAGGTAGGCATGAGTATGACATTGAGTAGTTCCTGCTCAGTGGTCCAGCTTGTATTGGAAACAAAGCCATCTGTGTGTGGGGTGGAATTGGGGGGCAGATGATTACAAAGGATGGACATGGTTTGGACTATTCATTGAAAAGAATGAGGGAGCTGAAAATGAGAAGTGAAGACAGCAATACATGACACAAAACATTCCAAATGAGTTGGGAAGGCAGAGATTACAACGACGCCAATCAACATAGCTGTGCAATTTCCCTCTATAGCACAGAGCTACCAAGGAAAAAGATTACAGGAGGTAGATTTTTCATTTGCTCCAGGCTTGGGGTTCAAAGATGTCATAGATACTGGTCAGAGTAAATTATATGATTGACTAGGAGGTCTAGTTTGGGCAAACACTGCTTATTACCGTTAGGATAAGTTCAAAATCCCTAAGCACTGACCCAATAACCCACATGATTTGGCGCCTGCCTTTGGTGCTCTATCAGCCTCTTTATTCTTTGGCACTGCGTCCACGCCCCAGACTCACTGGGATATGATAAATTCTTTTGCAACCGTAAAAGTGCGACTGTCTCAGACCTCCGAGTTTTTTTTTTTTTTTTTGCGGTACGCGGACCTCTCACTGCTGGGGCCTCTCCCACTGCGGAGCACAGGCTCCGGACGCGCAGGCTCAGCGGCCATGGCTCACGGGCCCAGCCGCTCCGCGGCATGTGGGATCTTCGCGGACGGGGGCATGAACCCGTGTCCCCTGCATCGGCAGGTGGACGCTCAACCACTGTGCCACCAGGGAAGCCCCAAGACTTCCGAGTTTTTAAACATGCTGATCTCTCTGTGGGAATACCCTTCTTCATGCTTCGCTTGGCTAACTTCTCTTCATTCTTCTGTTTCTAGTTAACTGTAGAAACGGTCTCAGAGACAAGCTTCTCAGAGAAATCTTCTTATGCCCCCTGGCTAGGTAAGCTCCCCTTGCACCTACACGCTATTCCCTAATGTTCATCACGCTTGTAATTACTCACCTACTATTTTCTTAGCCTATTTATTACAAGTTCATTGAGCATGTTTCTCATATTTACTATCACAACCTGTGTCTTTCATGATGCTGTGCTCACAGCAGATGCTCAATCGACGTGTTGAGAGAATGATTAGATGAGTTGGTAATTCTAAAAGGCACTCCTAACGGGGGTGGGGGGGAGGTTGGAGATTGAGAGTACAGAGTTGGAGAGGTTTTTTCACAAAAACATTCCTCAAGATGCCAAGAGGAGAGGATTGCTCAAGGCGAGCTATGGGCTTTGGAGTTGTGAATATCAAGGAACTGGAAGGCTAGCGTGTTAGATGCTTTATTAGTTCAAGTGACTATTAAAAGCACTCAAAATAGTGCAATTGTGCTTGGAAAGCAGCATAAAAATCTAGGGTCCAAAATCTTTAGCGAATAACGGAGAATGATGGAAAAATCAGTAGATAACATACCCAAGGAAAAGCAGGTGGTAAAGCTACATGGTTTGCTGTTCAAGGGAAGAGAAAGATGAGTGAGCATCAAGATTTCCATCTTATTGGAGCAGGGCCAGCCTGACTGGGAGGATTAACATAGTATCACTGTGAGGGCTCTAAATATTTGTTGAAAGCACAGAGCATATGTATAATTTAGAAAGCTTTTTAGCAAGGTCTTAAACTAAGCGGTATTTTCCGATGAACAAATGGCTAATCAAATAATTAAATTAGACAGAAAACTGCATTTCCAAAGCATTCTCTTGTTAGCACCTGTCTCTTAGTAGCAGTAAACCCCATGAAAGGGTAATTTTGATCTGTTCCGTTCATTGCTATAGCCTTAGTGCCTAAACAGGGCCAGTTGCATAGTGGACACTCAGTAAACTTTTCTTAAAGGAATGAATTCCATTTAACAAAGGATCAGTTTTCTTTAGTTACTTGTCAGACTAGTTCAATGAGACTTGGTGAGCAAGATGTATCTTAATTTTTAAATCATCTCTAAAGCTATTTTAGAAATAGTACTGTGTCTGTGAAAGAGCTGGGATTTGTTTTGTTTTCAGTAAAAGATAGCAAACCTTTCTGAGAAGTGATTATTAGATTTCAAGCCGTCTAATACCTGCATGCAATATTACAACCACATCTCTGTAATATATCTTGGTTATAAATTGTAAGCATAATGAACAGCTTCTAGACCCGTCTCATCAACACACAGATTTAATGTGCCCATGTGAACCTGGAAGCTAACGGGTCATGAATCACTTCTTGAAGGTGTTGATATCTTCAATGGCATTTCCAGTAATTTCCTTAGAATTCAAGCCCAGTCTTTAAAAAAAAAAATCTCAGGTGCTGTTGCTAAATACTAAGTTCCTTATTTTCTTGTGAGGTTTCTTTTTTTAGAGAGATTGGCTCAAATGTCTTTTAAGTTGGAGGGAAATCTTCATTTCTTTACAAACTAAGTAATACATAGTATTAAAACCAATGACTATCATAAGCAGTACTGTAAAATCTAATTTCTTTTTAGTAATGATTCAAATATTGCGTATGAAATTCTACTTTTTTTTTTTTTTTTGAAATTCTACTTTTGTGACACTACCTTGAAACCTGGGTGATTCTTCTGCTTTCAACATGGAGCAACAATTGAAGCAGAGCTCAGAGACAAAGGGGGCAAAGCAGATCCTATGACTGCTTCTGTGTATTCTTTGACAGAGCAGCTGTATCCAGGACAGAGGGGAGTGCCCTGCAATGGGACCCACTGGGCAAAAGACTCATGGATCTGGGACAGTTATGAAAGACCTGGGCATGCTTGATTTCAAACAGTGCACCTAGGGTTGCCAGATTCAGCAAATAAAAATACAGGATGGCCAGATAAATTTGGTCTGATAAATAATGAATAATTTTGTGTGTGGGTATGTCGCAAATATTGCATTGGACATGCTTATACTAAAACATCATTTGTTTTCTTTTTCCTTCATCTGAAATTCAAATGTAAATAGGATTCAGTAAAGGATGCCCTTTATTTAATCTGGCACTCCTAAGATCATCCTAGTTTTTCTGTTATAGCTCAGAGCACTGAGAGATGAGTCCAGTGGATGCCTTGAGTGGACATCTTGGCTGTGTTATAAGGGGTGAAAGTGAAGGGATGCCCAAAGAGAGAGGGCGCACGTGAATATAGTCATTCTCATTGCTAGGCCTTTGCTTTTCATTCAGTCAATTAAATGAAGGTAAAAATGAGGCTTTGACAGGACAAATAGAAAAGGCTTTCACGGAGGTAATAGATAATGGTCCAAAGCACCATTAAGGAGTCAGCCAGCGGGTTCTGTGGCAGCCAGCTGCCCCATCCTCTGCCCACTTACTTCTCATGCCTATGTATTAAGGGAAGTGGGGCAAGATTTGAGAGACTCAACTTGTAAGCATGTCTCTGACAGTTTACTTTTCATAACATTGTATGTATTGTGGAAATGAACAGAAAAAAAACTCATCAGTGGCAGTTTTAATGCTATTAAATGCCACCAGATAGCTCAACTATGCAAGAAGCTTCACTTGGAAAGCTCACCAACTCTGAGTTTCATTTGTCAACCTGGGGAAAGAAACCAAAAAGAGTAGGAAGTTGAACAATCGAACAATTGGTGAATAACGGAGACCCAACTATTTTATTATTGTACAGCAGTTGCTACAAACTCCTGGCTCCGGTAGTGTTTCCTTTGCAGATTCCTAGCAAAATCTGAGTATAGAAAATCCAGATCGATATTGCTGATTATTATATTTTGATGTCAAATTATTTTCTTCAGTAATGTTGAGAATCAGAAATATAGGCCCTATCCCCAGGCTTGCCACTAGCTTGTCTATTCTTAGACAAGGCATTTAGTATCTCAGGGCTTCACATTCTTCATCTTTAAAATGCAAATAATAACATGCATTCTGCCATCCTCGTGGTGCACTATGAACAAAGTTGTGATAATAACACCAGGTTCTATGAAAAGCACAAAAATTCACTCCTGCTACTTCATTTTAAATAATGGCACAAGCGATTTAGATGCATCACTAAAGATGAGCCTGAATCAGTTCCTGTCGTAAATCCAGGTGCTGGACAAGCCAAAAAGATTGGCAAAAATGTCACTGCGGAAAAAGCTTTGGTTTTGAGAGTGATACTGACTCGAATGTGCATAGCTCTGTCTTTGGTATTCTCTAAAGTACAAAGGAGGGTAAGTCCCAATCCGTGTGAAGGTTACAATCCATTTGGAGGGAGGAAAAAAACAGACATGCTCACTGCTAAATGAAAATGTGAGATAGTTTATGATTTAGGGTCCACTGAACGGTGATGACAGATGGTTTCCCTTAGAGATCATAGCAGAACATGGTCAATGTAGGGAAATTATTTTAGAGAGTTAGTCTTCAGGATGGTTAGAGAGGAGCTTAAAGAAATGAAAAGAAGACGGAAGGGCATTCTACCCAGGCAGAAGTGGGAACAGGGGCCTATTGAAGACAGTAAGAAGACTAGTTTGGCTGGATCAAAAATTCTTGCTAGGAATAATATACAGAAGATTAGCGCATAAAATAAAATAATAGTGCATAAAAGATAAGACTGAAGAGGTAGATTGATTCAAGGTTATGGCAGGTCAGGAACACTAGGATTGGGAATTTGGACTCCTGGAAGTGACAGATCTATTCACAAGCAAATGTAGATGAGCTATGTATGTATACATGAATGCACACATAATATATATTTTCTCTCTGGAACATAGAACAGTTGCCATCTACTCAGAATTTGGTTTAAAAGATCGCTACTTCACGAGAGGCCCCCCTGGAGGCTGACCTATGTTTTGAAACTGCAGCCATTAACAGCAAAAGCTACCACAGCTAGAAGCTCTTTCATTTAGTTTTACAGGGTTCACAGCTTTTGCAGTAATAATTTTCGTAACGGCTGTATTCCCTCTTATTGGTTTATCTGCTGCCCCAATTTGAAATTCTGTTGCCAAATGTTTTAGTTTCCTCAGCTTCTAAGCACTGTGTCAGTGCGGTTTACGGTACAGACAATGGCCCCTGTGGTTTCCACTGTCATCTCTTTTCCACATATGTCTCACCCAGGGAAAAATCTCCATTTCAACGCTGCAAGATTGGCCACATTACAGCGTTTTGTTAAGTCACTCCTGCTAGTAACTAATGGCATAAGTGATTTTGATGAATTACAATAGAGCCTGAATCAATTTCTGTAGCGGGTCCAAGTCTTGGAGCAGCAAGAAAGGTTAGCACGAATACTGCTTTGGAAAAAGTTTTGGTGTTTGAGAGTGATGCTGGATAGAATGGTCTCTTATTCTGTGCACCAGTCTTCCTGAAAGACATCCTGGCCTTATGGATTTTATTTAATGCATCTTGGTCAATCAGCACACTGTTAGATACCGTGCTGCCAAGGAAAGAAAATTCAGTGATGATTTTTAGCCATGTTGCCAATGAAAATCTTACATCGACTAAGTCTCACTTCCTTTGTTGAGTCTTTGAACATGGCTGTGGAATGTGGATTTAATAAAAATGGACCTGTTACACAATTCTCTGTTTTAGTCTATTGGCAATGAGGAATGGATTGGCCGTGATGATGTCAATGGTGACACAACTGAACAAACCTTCATTGACTAGCTTGGAGATCTTCATGAGAACTAGTTGGGAAGCCAAGCTTTTTAAAAGCTGCCACGGTTCATGAGAACAAAAGCTTCGTGAATATTGAAACCAGTACTGGCATCCTCTGTACTTCCATGTCAACCAAGATTATGTCTATCTTGCATTAAGGGCAAAGCTGCCTTGTGCTTTTAGAAGTTGTGCCATCGGTTTCAGATCAGAATGCCACCAGTAGGAGTCAGGAGGATGCCGTCAGAAATCCCGTGTCATTGTCTCCTTCTCCTGTACTGTGGAAAAGCTTCTGCAAACATCTAAGTAAATCGAAGTCAAGCTTTTAAAGGCGAGCACATAGTACATGCTATAGGAGTATTTGCTATTATAATTTTTTTTATCATAAAATGTCTCAGCACATATGTATGTCATAGGGTTCAGGAACTTTATTGTTTTTTGCTGGTCTGCCTTAGGAGAGTACTTTCTCGAAATATGTTTAAAACCTGGTAGATGGCTATTTCTTTAAACCTTGGAAGGTTTTATCTGAAAAATTAGCATAAATATTTAGGAAATCTCATAAGTATCAATAGAAAGAACTTTTCCTTCTTTGTCCAAAATGAGAGCGTCTTCATCTTCATTATGGGTTCTGACCATACCTGCTCTTTCATAATGAACATGGGCAGGAGGTTTGTCAGAAGTCTTAACCTTAACCTCTCTGCTCTTTGCATCCTGCCGCACGTGCTTCTTAACTTCACATCACCTTGCAGGTCTTTGGGATATTTATTTTGCCTTGATGGTGAAAAACTTTAAGATTCTGAAATTTGTGTTTTCCTATTATCAACAGACGTTTTCCCCCTTTCACTTAGTATTATTTGATGAAACCATCTCAAGTCCCTGGACAGAAACTGCTAAACTGGATATTAATACCTAATAACCGTTCTACCACTATTAAAGCAGATACAAGTGTTCACTTCCCAGCCTCCCTTACAGATAGGAGAAGACAGTGGCATATAAGAGGAAGTTGATGAGCAGAGCTTCCAGAAAAGTTCTTTAGTAATTTGAGCAGATCTTTTGCTCCTCCTTTATCCTTCTTCTTGCCTAGAATGTGAATGTGATGGCTGGAGCTACAGGAATCATCTTATAAACATGAGGTGCCCTTGAGGATGGGCGTTAAGAAAGATACAACAGAAACATACAAGAAGCCTGGAATGCTAAGGATAGTGTGGAGCTTCTGAACAATCCCTGAACTATCTACCCCTGGACTTGATTTTACGTGAGAAAAATAAACCCTTGCATTAGTTTAGGTTCCCTTAGTTTTTATCTAAATTACTAAAGGCCTATGGTAATTTCTAACTGACACTGTGTCCAGTCTTTTTGCCTACTGGGATGCTTCAGAGTGACCTTTTCTATTAAAGATTTTTGGCTCTGTCTGAGGATATAAATTCCTTAAAAGGCAGGAACAGTGTTTATGCCATTGTTCTCTTTCTTTGGTACTTAAAGAGCACACTCAATACAAGCCTGTTAATAAGTTATCTTTGCCACTGTTAAAACCATTTGGGGCCTTACAGATTGGAGTTTCCTGATCAGAGACTGATTAGATAGATAGATAGATAGATATAGATATATAAAGAGAGATACATATATATTTATAGATACACACGCACATATATAAATGCCATTCTCAAGTCTCTAACATTTGCCTTAATTCTCACCTCTGTGTTTCTTTCAAACATTGCTTTCTAACCAGAAAAATTGCTTTGGAAATAGATATAAAAGTAAAACTAATTAGGAAAGAGAATATCGAGCTGCCAAACTTATTTTAAGGATTCACTTATTTTGAATCGTTAAAGTCACCCATTCTTTTTGACCCTATATCTAAGCATAAAAAAAAGCACCAGGGACTTCCCTGGTGGCGCAGTGGTTATGGGTCCGCCTGCCAATGCAGGGGACATAGGTTCCATCCCTGTGCCACAGAGCAACTAAGCCCGTGTGAGACTGCGCTCTAGAGCCTGCGAGCCACAACTACTGAGCTTGCATGCCACAACTACTGAAGCCCGCGTGCCTAGAGCCCATGCTCCACAACAAGAGAAGTCACCGGAATGAGAAGCCCGCTCACCCCAATGAAGAATAGCCCCTGCTCAGAGCAACTAGAGAAAGCCCATGCACAGCGACAAAGACCCAACACAGCCAAAAAAACCAAAAAAATCAAGAACCAGCCATTTCCCACATGTTCTGAATGTAACCTTTATTCAATTCATATATCTAACAATAGTAGTCAGGGGAATACATTTTATACAAAGGTTTTTGATGAATGGGCCACTATACAGAAGACTCTTGCCTGATGGGTTAGTTCAATTCATTAATTTTGTAACTGCTTTAAGAATGGTTTTCCCAGTAAAATATTACCATACCTCACCTGCTGGAAGATTCACAAATACCAATAGGACAATTCTAGGAATGGATTCGCATATATTATAGGTATGAATTGCCTTGGAATTTATTTAAAGTTTACCAATAAACACATTCACCAAAAAAACAAAATAACATTTGAGTTCTCTTGGTTTGGTTTTGCGTAGGCTCAGAAATAACTACCTCTTCCTCTTAGAACATCTTTTTCCTCACCGGTTCCTCAAGGAAGATAGAAAACGAGGCCTAAGGATACAGAGGAAAATACAGATGAAAATGTCACTTTATTATTGATGAAGTCCAGGCTGAAGAATAGCTTTTAAATAGAGAACCTCAGGATTAAACGGACCAATCCAGCTAGGCTCAGGCACAGCTGCAGCCAGAGGCCACCCCCATGGAGGCCTGCTCCACTCCCACATGAAGGCCTGGCTGTGTACACTTAGAGCATGGAGAAGCAGACCAGAGGCTGTGCTTTCTGCAAACCGTTGGCTCCTAAGTAGAGAGGGAAGGGAGATCAGTTTCTGCACGTCCAGTTTTCCCCCCCAATTCGTCAATCTGATCAGTTTCTTCAGCTTCACTGATGGGTAGAGAGTAGGGCCTGGGGGATGAGAGGGTAGGAATGTAGGGAAAATCTCTCCTCCGGGCAGCCAGTGGTGTGAGGAATAAACAGCCCTTCCACTGCAACCTCCTACACAACACCCTCCCTTATTTCTAAACTATATTCTTTTTTAATTGAAGTGTAGTTGATTTACAATGTTTCAGGTGTACAGCAAAGTGATTCACTTTTATATATATGTATATATATATATATATATACATATATATATGTATGTATATTTCCCTGTGCTATATAGTAGGTCCTTGTTGTTTATCTATTTTATATACAGTAGTGTATATTTGTTCATCCCAAATTCCCAATTCATCCCTCTCCCATCCTTTCACCTTTGGTGATCAAAAGTTTGTTTTCTATGTCTGTGAGTCTAAGTGCTTTCCATTTAAAGCTTCTAGTGATTTCAGGTTTCATATTACTTGATGGGCTAACAATGCTTGTTCAACAATCTTCAAAGCTTTTTTTTTTTTTTTTTTTTTTTTGCGGTACGTGGGCCTCTCACTGCTGTGGCCTCTCTCATAGCGGAGCACAGGCTCCGGACGCGCAGGCTCAGCGGCCATGGCTCACGGGCCCAGCCACTCCGCGGCATGTGGGATCTTCCTGGACCGGGGCACGAACCCGCGTCCCCTAGCATCAGCAGGCGGACTCTCAACCACTGCGCCACCAGGGAAACCCAACAATCTTCAAAGCTTTTTAACAAATAATAACTAAAGATGAGCTTGATACATTTCCTGAAAAGGTGTGAGTCATTTTCCAAAGGAGCTAGGGGTGGATTCATCAAAAGGCTTGTCTGAATCAACAGTGAGGAAATCCAAGTGCTCCAAAGCCTCAGCCACATTGGGAGACTAAAATTGATGGTGTTGGTGCGCCTACTGTTAAAGGAAAACTGAGCAGGCAAGCCAGGAGAGCAGGGTTGCAGTTAAGAGCACAAGCTGACTTCATTGGTTAAGAGATATTTCAATGTCAAACTCAGCACGCAAATGTCTGTTTTATTTCTCAAATTATTAGGTAAGTCTATGTGCACTTATATTTAAACGTATTGTTATAGATACATTGATTTTGCTATTCTTGTGCTAAGTTTAACTTTGAGAAGCAAGCAACTCATGCATTTCTACTGCTTAAAAAAAAAAACAACACTTTGAGCTCTACTTTTTATCTAAATAAGCCATCAAGAAGATCTTAACTTTATAGCCTTTTGGATTAAATCTACCTAACTCCATGTTTTCAACACTTTCGTCAACTCAATCCCAGAGATTTCTTGGTAATATATGAGTTTTGATCTTATCTGGATTGCTGTTCCTCAACTACAACTCACCATTTAAAATCACTTTCCTAAGAGTGATGTACATTTTGGGCATCTGAGTATATTTGTAGAACTAGTAGTTGTGGTAACAAGACTAAGTTTACATGTCTGTCCACATCAGCACCATGTACGCAAGATGGATTTCAGCTGGCAAAAAGGTCACTCCAAACTGCTTGCACAAACCTGTCTTTATGCCCCTGTTTATTATGCTCCCATGTAGTCGATGTCTTAGGCACTGAAACAGCCCAGCCATATATCAACAGCTCTCT
The DNA here is from genome assembly GCF_949774975.1 of Lagenorhynchus albirostris. Classification (NCBI taxonomy): domain Eukaryota; kingdom Metazoa; phylum Chordata; class Mammalia; order Artiodactyla; family Delphinidae; genus Lagenorhynchus; species Lagenorhynchus albirostris. Next base: position 24,463,966 of record NC_083098.1, read on the forward strand.
GGTGGTTCCGAATGTTCTAAACAAGAGCAAGGGTGCGCTGAACCTCCCATGTAAACTTTATACAACAGATTCAGCAGAACTGTAATTATTTACAAAATGATGGCATGAGAAATCTCTGGATTTATATCTTATGTTAAAGTAACTTAGATGGTGTCCACATAATTCTTGAATTCGTGGTAGGTTTGCAATTTATTTTGTTTTATGTTGGTTGCACTTGATACAGCTCTAAGGCTATTTTCATTGAAGTTTCAAAGAGAAAACAACTCAGATTGGACAGGTTTCTGAAATGTACGTGACAATTAAACTTGGTGCATACATGGTACCACAGCAACTTGAACTTGTTCCTGCCTTGGCAGAAAGTCTTGTGCATTGGGTATATAATGTGAAATCCATTTCTGTTTTTTGCTTTTATAATGCAAACAAAGTAATTAAGAAAAAAATATAGCATTACAGAGACATATCTGTAGACACTAGGCCAACTAAATCAGGTGGAATTTAGAACTTCATGGCCCTTTTTTTGGATTTGTTTCATGTCCAAAGTAGCAAATCTAAGCACAAAGCTCCTTTTGAGGTCAAGGGGATTCCCTGTTTGTACAGGCATCACAGGGTGGAGGTGAAAAAAAGGAATGACGCTTCTGAGAACATGGAAAAAGCCGGTTTCAATGAAGATTACAGTCCCAAAGTTAAAGTGATACAATGACATCAAAATATCACATAGACTTATAGCTGGATATATGCCAATTTGTAAACTATATCACTAAAAGACTCATAAAATTGTTTTGTCCCTATTCAATACTCCTACCCCTTGAAACTGAGACTTTGCAGCACTGAGGACTTGAATGAGAAAAAGAATCTACCTCCTATTGTAGTATATTTATAAAATCAATTGTGTTAAGTCAGTTATGTCTTGTCCTTTCTGTAGCTCCTGAGAAGTTAAAAAAAAAAAAAAGGATAATGTTATCACCAGAAACCTTTGCTCACATATCAAAATTACTCTGGGTATGTTCTATTGAGATATTTCAGTGGATGTGTAGCCATAAGAGCATGAATAATCTGCTATGAAATGTTATCTTATTACTGTCAACTTACTTTTCAAGCTTTAACTAAATATTGCTCCTAACACCACTGTAGGAAAGAAAAAGATTATTATCATATCTTCTTCTCACAGCAGGAGGACTGAAAGAAGAGCAATTAGTTAACTGTTTTACTCAAAGCAAGAGAAAATATTAGGGTGAGAAATAAGATTAGACTACAGTGTAACACTTGTTCTGCAACCAGGCCCAGCTTAAGAACTGCCTACTGATTTAGGAGGATGAAGAAAAGAGTCCAGACCATCACCATTATTCTCCCCATATCATTAGCTGGGGATAAAGTAGGTCAGCATTTCCAGGGACGATTCATTTCTTCAGACCTTGAAGGAGTCATTTTCTTACAGTGTAATATCACCACGTCAAATGTTTTACCTACTCTGGATAGTATTTTTACAAAATAAGAAACTGGCCAAACCTGGTCATGTGGCGTACTAATCATTTAATCCATCAGTCAATGCTGAAAAAAATCACAGACCTCAATTTACTTGTTAAAAGTGAATTTGTTAAGCAATAATGTCTCTCCATGGGAATGACCTATTCCCTGGGGAAAATATAATTTGCTATGAAGCCAGACCTAGAACCAGAAATTGTGGGACAGAAATGTGTAGAGTTGGGAGGCTTGAGGTTTGGTTTGCCGAAAGTGGATGTATTTTTGAGGACTTTGGAATTCACATTACAGTTCTGTGCCTCATTATTTTTAAATATCAAATGGAAATGATAACAGAACATAATTGGAAAAGCTAGAAGAAATCAGTGTTTATGTTCTTTAGACCAATTATCCTCAGAATCTTTGAATTTGTCACATTTTATCATTTCGTAGTTGATTTTACATAAACTATTGTGCCTTGTAAAATTTCACTTGGTACGAATTTATTTTGAAGATTAAAGTGATATATAAAGGTAAATATGCTTTCATGTCTTTTTGTAAGTGGAGGTGCTGTTTTAAAACATAATTTTATGGCATGTCTTGAAGTTTTTAAGGATCTCCCAGATCTATTCTAAACAGGTGTCAAAAACCAGGTTGGTCTTCACTACTTTGTATCAAGTTTATTTTATTGCCTTTTAAAAATGAAGTTCACAAATAATGGAAAATGAGAATAACTTTGTTTTATATTCACAAAAATAATTCAAAGAAAATAGGACGATTAGAATTAAACTCATAAAAAGAAGTAAACCAGTGGTACGTCTGTTAGAAGTAATAATTGTCTTTCAGGTACAAAATACACATTGAGCTGCACTAGAGATTTCAAAAAGTTTTTGAACCAACAAAAACTTCAGTGGAAACAATCTCAGAGTTTTTAAAGCTAGACTTCAGGAAGGAAGGGAAAGTCTCATTTGTCCAAAGAGCTGTCGATTATTCAGTCTAAGGGGGTGAACAAAGTTCTAGACCACCCCCCGAATGTGAGGAGATAGTCTATTTTAAGAGCATTAACTCTTTTTCCTTTTCTGTACTCCGTGGATCTTCTCCATCCTCCCCTTCTAGCCAGTTGTGGGCTGTAGTTCATTGCATCAGAGATGGTTAGGAACAAGTGAAAAGCAGAGGGCAAAGCCTACTGACTTTCCTGGCTCTGATTTCCCCAAACTTAAATCCATTAAGATTGAATGGATTTATTGTAGCTACCTCTTACCCCTGTCAAATATCAGGCAAGGGATAGATTGTTCCTTAAAGCTAAGGTTGTTGTTTCTCTGAGAGTCCCCTTGAGCCAGAGAGCCAACAGCGGAGAGGATATCAGAGGGGGTTCAAAAGGCCGCTTCCTGGCAGCCCATCACGTGGTCAGTGCGAGCAAGATGGAGAGGCTGAGGTAGATAGACATGTGGGACCTCTTGGCAGAGGACTGCCAGGGGGCCCCTTTGCTGTGCTGAGTCATCTCCTATCTCCTTCGTGGGAGCAAGAACCAACATCACCCTGTCAGCAACAGGTGAGAACTTCCCTGCCTCAGCAAGCAGCGGCTCGACTAGGGCTTGCCCTCCTGGGATGCGTCAAGACTCTCCTTGGGCTATTTGACTTTCCCTAGTAGACATCTTCAAGATACTCAAAAACCTGCCCAAAGTCCCAGGTATCCCTGAGTGCCTTGCAGTATTGTAATAGACCGGGGAAGCCCCATCTCTACGTGCAATGGGGCTAAATAATAAAAGACTGAGATAGCTTCCATGATGACTGAGACACCTCAGGAACCATCATTCTGGGGAGGATCTGAAAGGTATTTCATTTCATGTTTGAGTTGTATAACAATGCATTTGATGTTCAATTCACTTCCAACTAAACAGCAGGCATGAATCCGCAACAAAGAGAAATCCCAGCAAGGGCAGGGACTGCTTAGATTTGACTTGCTTCCTTGGTTCAACTCCTTCCAGAAATCGACTGAATTCCAAAGTATTGGGGGTGGCCAAGGAGTTCGTTTAGGTTTTTCCCTAAGATGTTACGGAAAACCCAAACGAACTTTTTGGCCAACCCAATAGATGGATGAAAATCACTTCTCTCAGAACTTTCCTGAAAGACAAGATGAGTTAAGCCCTCTGGTTTCACAGGATCTCTCTGCCAACTACTTAACACAGAAATGGATGAAAACAGTCCAAACCCCAGAACAAGATTTGCTGAGTGCCGTTCAAATACTAATCATCCAAAAGAGATTCGACGTTTAAGTTCAAATCTGGAACAGGAGCGAACTCCTTGGAAGGGGGAAAGGACCAAATTTTAAATCCTGGGTTACCGACTCTCCTTGTCAGCAGGTAAATCTGAGCAGGCCCTAAACTGAGGACTCGTCCACTCAGTGTGGACTATTTTAATCTCACATTAGTGGAGGGGCCAGTCTTGCAGGCTTTGCTGCGTGGTCTGTGACTATAACCCTGCACATGCCCTGGTTCATCAGACCCAAATGGCTTAACTTGACTGTGCTCTTCCCATAAATATTTGTATTTTTTCTTCTGTGGGTCATTCTAATTAATTAAAAATACTTTGACTTGAAGTGAGCATTTCAGGGATAATTTTTCGATTTAAATAAGGTTTTCTTCTCAACCTCATGACCACTGATGAGCGTCTCCCTCCTGGCATTTCACCCCTGCCCTGACCACCACCATTGTCCTGGGCCCAGGTTGGTCTGTTTAAAACTGGTGATTCTCTGTTGTAAACATTCTATGATATGGTGGACCATAGAGTATCAGACAGCGAAGAGTTTAAAGGTGCTTTTAAAAAATTGAACCCGAATGATTGTAACTTTCCACTGGAGAGTTTAACATCCTACAATCATCAGCCTCCACAAGTGCTGTTAACCAGCTCTCCCAATACAAACGTTTCTTTGCAAGCATTTACTGAGATATTGTAAATTACTTAACTACAGCAATGTACTTTCTTCCCCTTAATCTTGATCTGATCCCTGAGGGGCTATTTATTACAGATATATACAACTTGTCATTAGAAGTGAAGTTAATGTAATATGACACAAGTAGCACACATTGTTTAAATGTGTTCCAGAAAGTTAGCAAATTTAGTTCAGAGAATACTTACATACTCTTCTGCCTGAAAAGCAGCAAGAAAGGAGTGAGGCCGGGGGGTAGGGGCAAAATATTAAACACTGCTCACTGTAGGTGGCCAATTAATACCCTGTATCCAAGCTGGAACAAATCCTTCCACGATATATGTAAAGCATATAATCTCTTATCTGCTTAGGCATTATCAAATATTTTAGCAAATCCTAGCAACTTCAAACACAGGTTTAATGGAATGCAGTGCTAAAACATGCAAAGTCAAGAATCAAGTTTTTTAAGAACATAATCTGTTTTAGAAGGTTTCAAGAGAACTACTTTGTAATGCCATTATAATCTCATCCCATGAGGAAAGACGTCTGATTTGGCAAAACATTGCATCTGTTAAAGCAAAATGCAAAACTTTGCCTTCCCCTACATCAGAGCCATAAGCAGGAAAATCACTTTCATTCCTTAGAAGCTGAAAGAGTGCACAGCTATTGGTCCAGTTCTCAACATTTGGTCACCAGACCATATTAATTTGAGAGGGAATTCATATAGATGGCAAGATGACATTAACAGTGTCATCCAGCTGGGATGTGTGCTAGTATTAATTCAACATTGTGGTTTGTATCTCATCATCAAGTTAAAAGTAATACAATTCATTATACCACGAGCGTGAAAAAAGCAAAAACAAAATCAAAACACCAACGTAGCAAGAGTAGAACTCTGAAAAAATTTGTTTCCGCTCATTCGTACATTTACTTAAAAATGGATCTATTTCTCCCCCAGCCCCGCTGTCCTCTTTTCCTGGATAACTGGGATATATTTTAAGTGCCTTTTCATCTTTTCCATCTTCATCTGGGATTCTGCTCGTGCACTCAGGGTGGTTTAGATGAAAGATCAGAAAGTAGGGAAAGTGAGAGAAATCTCCCTTTTAAAGTGAAGCAAACACAGCGTGAAGCCAGAGAGTAAGGCAAAGAAACAGACAGGGAGAGACAGACAAAACTGCCTGTAGAAAACTGATCTTTCCATGTATTTTAAAGCAAAAGCTGAGTGATATACTTGACTTATAAGCGTAACATTTTACACCTTTTTTAGAAAACCAAAAGGCAATTCTTACCTAAAAGCGGGGGAAAAAAATAAAGCCATCTTATTTTTTCAAAAAGAGAATTTCTTAGTGAGGTTTGCACAGCTTGAGGAATCTGGTGCTTGTGAGTGATGCAAGATAACACTTTCTTGTAATTTTATATAGTAAGCAAAGATTTAGAATATTTACAGACCACCCTGAGTAAGAACGTCACTGGATTCTAGGAGCATGCTCATAGCAGAACATTCATCTTTAAAAAAAAAAAAAGGTCCAATGGCCCTCAGGCCATATATGGCTATAGGGGAAGGTATGCCTTTGACCTCCCAGTGCCTGCAGAATTAGAGCACGAAGTCATTACAGCCTACTGAAAGGATTTTCTTTCTTTAATTTGTTATAATGAGTACCTTTCTTTCAGATCTGGCCTGCAACTACACTAAAACACTAAGGTTCTCCACATTCTAATCTCTGACGGAAAGATATCGGAAAGACACTTGTATTGCTTTGAGTGACAGTCTGCTGGGTGGGTGGGTGTGGGCTAGGATTCAGTGTAAAACAAAGTTTTTCCATCATTTGCACACCAGCAAACTGCATTGCTTTGGTATCTGGGTGCTGATGGCTTGCGCTGTGCTCATGGGCTAACATAGAAGGGAGCTCTGTGTATTATATTTTTGACCGTATACAACCAGTCTGGTATAAGTTCCTTTTTTTGATTTATGGGTGGGTCTTGAAACAGTCAGAATTTCTTATTGAAATTGATATAGGAACGTTCCAAGCTTTCAGTCAAGAAGAATTCCTTTCATTTTTATTCTATGCAATGTAATTGTAATGAATTACAGTATTCCACTATTTATATTCTCAGCATACACTTTCACAGAAGTTCCCTGTCATTCTGCATTAGTTAACAGATGCTACAATGTCTGATCTTAAAGATTTTGTGGCCCTGTGTATTTTTCCCATTACTCAGGCAGCTAGATTCCCCCCCCCCCATTGGTTATTTCCTCCCTGGGAATAAAGGCAGTTTTGCTAAAGCATTAACTCTTTCATGGTTTCACTTGCTCTAGCATAATGAATCAGTAAACAAAACCGATGATACCACATGTGTCTGAAAGAGCGCTCATTCCTACTTACTTACAGATTGAAGGTTGTTCAGTTAGCTCTTTCTGAAATGCTAAGAATATTCTTCTAAAAAATATTCACAGTACTTATTTTTCTATCAAACAACTCTTTACGGCAAAAGATGCCAGGCAACTTATGCAGCATTATTTTCTATCAGCAGGGATATATAACCAACATTACACCGTATGTTTACCTACAAGTCATAATCTAGTTGGGGTACAGGTTTCTAAATATTTTATTTTAGGATACCAGCTCAATTTGTTTTTAATGGAATGGAATGCCTTTGGTTTTATTCCTTGCTGGATTACTGAAGTATGCGATATAATTCTGCAGTCTAACAATATTACTATTCTAGGAAAGATAGTATTGTGCAAAAGTCTCCTTATGCTTTGACTTCTACGGTCATTGCAATTCATTAAGTCTGAGCTATTTTAACAGAGTCCCAGGGAGCCTTAGATTTGGTGATAATTTATAATATCTAGGTATGTATTACAATAAGTAGGTATTTATTTTAAGGATAGGTGAATATAACCTGCCACGTCAGATTTAGGAGACTGGCAATTCCAAACCAAGGTCAGCTGTATGGCTTCCTTGACCTTGGTCAAAAAAAAGCTGGTGCTATTTTATTCATATCAACAAATCAATGATCAGTACATTGTACTCTTTGTGCACATTAATCCATTCATCGATTCAAAGAGTGTTCTTGGTTGTCTTGCAGTAGAGTTACAGAGGCTCTCAAGGATCACCTCTCGCCCCCAAGAAGGTCTGGAGTTCTGGTAGGCACCTTGCTGAAAATGTGGTCAAACACTTACAGGTTCTGTCTTCACCCAGTGTGCTCATGCGTACAGTTAAGTAAAATTCTCTTCTGTTTGATACCAAGAAGTAAGGTCACAGTATATCCTTCAAGTGTAGGATTGCCTATGCTCATTCAGAAGTGACTCACTAGTACCTTCTCACATCTGATTCTGCAGGGCAGAGGAGAGAGCAGCAAAAGCAAATGTTGTCAGGAGGGAAACTTGACTGAACTAAAGCCTTCATAATCCTAGATCTCATCCTGAAGCTCACACATTTTAAGGATTTACATCCCAAGGCACACACAAGACCTGCAGACACGTAATACTTCCTGAGGTTATTTGAAAAGATATACTTTCAACCTCAGATAGTGGTAAATAAAATCTATACTAGTCTATTGCTAACCTTTCTGATTGCAGAAGATCTGTTTCCCAGAATTGTTTACAAGGAACCGGAAAAGACAAACTAAAACAAGATTCCTGAGAATATTTAAATTTTGGAAATTTCGAAAACTCTTTGGATTACATGATACAGGTTACAGGTTCGAACTTCAGAAAACTCATGGAGCAAGTTATGGCTTATTCAATATGGGGGGCTTTCAGACAGTGTTCCTGAGAGCCTCAGGAAGAGGTGAGGCTGGAGTGGAGATGGAAGAGGGGCCAGGAGAGAAAATTCTGCCCCTTGGACCACATGACTGTACCTTTGGCTGTCGTATGTATACATCGAAGGTCACCATAAGACTTCGTTTGACAAAGGATTCTCAAAGAAAGAAGGAAGTGCTACAAAATACGCATTCTAGATTAATGTGTTACCAGAGGAATTACAGAAATCCAGAATAACTATTTTTAGCAAGAGGGTTCATTTTTTTTCCAAATAAAAACCTATGAAGACTATCAGAATTTTCTTGAAATTTGAACAAACTTAGTATTCATTATGGAAATGTGAATCAGTTATTACCCCACAGAAGAAAATAAGAAATAAGTACTGTAGTGAGGATTTTATAACAAAACGACAAAAGAGAGAAGTGTGTTAATGTAAAAATAATTGTTCTTTGGGTTATAAATGTAATATATTTTCATTGTGGAAAAATTTTCATACACAGAAAAATATTTTTAAGGCAATATCAAATCATCTCTAGGCCCATTGTTAGTTTTTCTGTGAATGCATGGATGTAGGGACATAATCAATACTGTAATGAATACACTCTTGTGGCCTGTGTATTTGATTTAACATTGTCTTGCGTAGTTTCTCAGGCTTAAAAAAAATCTTTACTGAAGGAGGAAATAGAAAGGACAGAATCGAAGCAAGTTTTCATTGGTCTAATATTTTAGAAGCGTGAAACAGGGACTTTAGCTCGTTACAAGTTCCTTCACTTTTCTATTTGGACAGCCGCAGGTAGAAAGCAGTATTTGCCTTGAAGCTAATATTTTCTTGGAGATGGGAGCCTTAGTGGTCCTAGGTCTCTGGAAATTTAATCTAGTCTATCTTAGGGATATTGTCCCCATTTGTCTACCCTTTGCTTTCCTAATTTCTTTTTCCATTATCTTATAAAGAAAATAGTTATAAAATAAATAAAAGGCAATTTCCACTGTGAGGAGAAAAGCCAAATAATCAGTTAGAAAAGAATTGTCTTAATGAACTGCTAAGCCTAAATTAGACTTCCTGATATAAACTAAAATAAAATGCCCACAGCTTGTGATAAATGAATGAATATTGCACAAATTAAGCAAAAGATTATCTATTCTGTCTGTGAGCTAAAAAAAGGCAAGATTTCCCAACCAGAGGCCAGAGGAAATGGGTTTGGGGGATGGATAGAGTCACACAATTGCTTAAGTGTGAAGGTCCTCTAGGATTTTCTCCAAATATATTTTAGATTAAGTGCCAAAGAATCATTAGATCTATTTAAAGTTCACAGCTACTACAAGTGTTAAACACGTTGGGATAAGAATCTGTCCATCACCCTACAGAGAGAATTCAAGGAATTAAAACAGTTTGCCTAGTGGTAATCATAATCTAGTAGGTTAAAATATCCCTTCTCTAGCTTCTTTGTACTCATTCTCTCTCTCTCTCTCTCTCTCTCTTTTCAGCTTTTTTCCCTAACTAGATTACCCTCCATTTGCTGTGGAAACTACGTCAGCATGGTTACCTCTTTTTTTTTTTTTTTTTTTAATTTTTGGCCACACTGCGTGGCTTGTGGGATCTCAGTTCCCTGACCAGGGATCGAACCCTCACCCTCAGCAGTGAACGCACGGAGTGCCAATGACTGGACCACCAGGGAATTCCCAGCAAGGTTACCTTTTAATTATCATATTAAGTTTTAGACTTTATATCCTCCCTAACATCTCTTAACGCTTCCCATTTACTCAGAAAGCAGCCTGTAAATCCTTTATCATAAGTGTACAAAAATTGCCTTTTTACATGTCTTTCCCCACCTACATTACAAATATCTTGAGAACATCATTTTTTCCCAGCATCCGGTGGAGTCCTAGTCATTGAGTAGGTGCTCAAAAATAATTATTAAATAAATGAATAAACAAATGATAAATAAATAAATAAATGGAATACATGAATAGAAAAAGCAATAAAATTTTGCATAACTGAGATGTTGCCGTTATAGTGATGGCACGGCACTTTGGTCAATTCTTTTTGTGCAATAACCTAGCATGTTAAACTCGACATGACCAGGTGAATTCCACTCCGTTAGCTGTAACCATTAAAACATCACCTGCAGTCAAACATACCTTTCAGTCCCTGTGCAGTTGTTTCAGAGAACTAAGGACCTCAGCCTAGAGGCTTTCTTTTGGATAAACCATCATTAAGGATTAATGACCCAATGCCTTGCTTTAGGCCAAAAACTATTTCTAATCAGTCATTAGCCTCCCCTTACTTGTCCTGAAACTCTGATTATTGCTTAATTTAAGCACAAACTACTATGCAGGCAGAACATTGCCTATCTCTGTCCTTTAAACATAATGAGCACAGATTTCAGCGAATTTAATCAGTTGTTTACATACAAGTTAGTTCTTGGCAATAACGGAAATTGTGTCCTTCACTTTTATAAAAATGTAAGCATAGTGTCCTAAGAGGTCAGATCATATTGGTTATTTCCTCCATGAATCAACATCATTATATTTAAGATTAAATACCTTTAAAGTTACAAATTGGATAACATTTTATTTTAACGTTCTGCCATGTTACTCTCTATTTTGTTTTCTCTCGAAGCACAAATTTGATTAGTTCTTGAAATACATAGTAGCAATTATCTAATGACAATGTGACCCATGTTTCTTCAGGCAATTTGATACCATATGATTTCAGAAATACCTTGGGTTCCTAAATTAGTAACAGAAAATGTATCATGGATTTTTCCAGAGTTTTGTTTTATAAATATTTACTGCAGCACAAAACTTTGTTATACTTCTTGAGTCTACTTGATAATCTCCTGATTAGACCATCCCATGCTTGGAGAAGCCAAAGAAAATTTGTGGAGCCTGACAAAGGCAAAGAGACTGTGTATTTCTTTCAAAATTCTATTTTTTTCAATAGCTTGTGGGGTTTTTTTCTGATAAAATAAACGATTTAGACTAACAAGGCACTCATTGATCTTTGACCTTTTCAGCCACATCAAAAGCATCTTAAAAGCCAATTAGTGGAAATACAGAGGAAAGGTCATTTTATTATAGTACTCAACATTGGAACCATAATATTTTACATAGATTCACATTATCCCATGGCTTTCATTAGAAAAATAGAAAGAAAAACACGTCAATCATAAAGTAGGTAGATATTCTGCATGCACAAATGGTGTTACTCTTCCTTATTTGGATACAGTAATTTTTTAGCACGGCCGATGCACAACGATCTCTGGGAAACGCTCTCTTGATTATCTCTTTTGATGTAGAACGGGGACAACCCTGATAAATGATGTCTATTGATAATCCCCAAGCCTCATTTTAGACACTGGCTTTAATTACTTTCTCACAATAACCCTTCACCAGAGGATTTCAGAAGAAGAAATACACATAAGATGAAACATTAGCTTTTATTCTCTGTCCTCCTTTTCTTCTTTGAGAGTGTGGATTTGTAGGCAGCATAACACAGAGGAAAGGAAAATCGAGGACTCTGATGACTTCAGAATCAAGCCCTCAGAAATTAAAATAATTATTTGATTATTCAATATATTTGTAATTAAATTTCTAAAATTAGGTGTTTCAAGAAGCATTCATTCATTTGTTTTTCTGATTTGATTTGAGGATCTGCAATCTGCAAGGCCCTGGGCTAGATATACTTCGAATATATAATAATAGAAAATACATCATTACAACCCTTAGAAAATGATAGTTTACCAGAGGATATTCCTACCTGGTTAATCCTTTGCTATGTTGTGCTGGGGCATGATATCTTTCTGTCAGTTTAATAAGAAATGGTAGAAATCATTTAGATTTTGGTAGCAGGTATTGTCCTGTGACACAGAGAACCAATTCATCTTATTTAAAAATGAGAGTATCAGAGTTTTCTCTAAACAAGACGTTATCTTTGTATATAGGACAGAAAAGAAAACAAGTATACAAAAAAAAAAAAGGAAACAAACAAACCCTAGATCAAAAACCTAAATATATCCTAAAATAAAGCATAATGCCATAATGCTGTAATGTAAAAAGCATGTGGAGCTGGTGGAATAAAGTCTCCAAGGTCACTTGTAACATACAAGTATCGGGTATTGAAAAACTGTATTAGACTTTGATTTTCTGAGCAAGAATTTCCAGTCTTTTCCTGAAAGCTTTTCCTTTAAAGTACAAGCAGACCACATTCATCAAAACCAGATGCTAATGTCTCTCTGCTCAGTTTCAGTTATCAATATCAAGTTTGAAAGATCCAAAACATTTTTGTAAAAATGGACTATGCCTGTGATCAGGCCATATTCACCAGGGTTGACATGAGCCAAGGTCCATAAATGCCTTTGAAACAAAAAAAAAAAATCAAGGTCATCAAACCATGTTTTTCTCTTTAATTTTTTTGAGTCAAAAAATTAGTTGTTCAAGAAATTTCACATACATGTGCAGCGTGCACGCACACACACACATTTGCACACACATATTTTAGTTAAGGTCTGCTAAACATTAGGTCAGGAGAGAAGCCAAACTTCCTGATTTGGTTCCTTTGAAAACTGCTGACACTGAACGAATCAGCCCTTCAAACTCTGGTTGGCTCTGTTGGCCACAGTGTGTCCATATGATGGTTTGTGCAGTCAACAATCAAGACCACTGGTGTTGCCACTCCCACAGTCCTGAGTGGATGGGGCAAACCACGAGTTAGAGCACCACAGCTAGTACCAATGCGTTGGTAGAGATGGGATCATGTTGTATGGTAATATCTTCAAAAGAATATTGAAGTCCTTGAGCTGCTTTGATGTCCTTCCCTCAGGCATCCGAAAGTCTAACCATATACAATTTCCTCCAGCTATATTTGAATATTCTACATAAAAGTCTTTCCTTTCCTCTTAGAGAGTAAGACTAATGGCAATGGTATCTTGGACAAAATTTCATAGTTTTTTAAAAGGCATTTGGACACTTGATTTAAGGCTTTTAAAATTTACTTCAGCTATAGAATTTCAAAGAGACAAGTAATCAAATTTAGAAAATACATGGATTCACTTACTGGCATAGAAATTATCAGAAATACCAACTAGGTGCTAATATTCTGGTATAACATAGGAGAGCAGGTAGTATAATTTAGTGCTACATGTATATTAAATGTGAACATCTATATTAAATGTGATCTAAACACTATTTAGAATTTTAACCTTAGAGATAGATAAGTGCTGTATTAGACGTTAAGTATGCAACGGTAAGCCAATCAGTAGCTCTGTCTTCATAGAGCTTACAGCCATTAAACAAGCACAAAAGTAATAAACACAAAAATAAACAAGTAAATAAATAAATGGTAATATGTACAATGAAGAAAATAAACAGGCCACAGAAGCACTTTTTAAATTTTGTAGGTCACAGATGATGTGATGGTTAATTTGATGTGTCAGTTTGACTGGGCCATGGGGTCTCTAGATATTTGGTTAAAAAATTATTCTGGGTGTGTCTGTGAGGGTGCTTCCGGATGAGATTAACATCTGAATTGGTTGGCTAAGGGAATAAAGCAGATTGCTCTCCCTTATGTGGGTGGGCCTCATCCAATCAGTTGAAGGCCTGAATAGAACAAAAAGTTCAAGAAAGAGAAAACTCCTCCTGCCTTACTGCCTTCTAGCTGGGACACCAGTTTTTTCTGCCTTCTGACTTGAACTGAAATATCAGCTCTTCCTGGGTCTCAAGTCTGCCAACAGTTGCACCAGAACTACATTATTGGCTCTCTTACTTCTCTAGCTTGCTGACTGCGTCCTGGGATTGGTCAGTCTCCATAATCACATGAGCCAATTCTTTATAATGAATCCCTCTCTCTCTCTATCTCTCTCTCTCCCTCCCTCCCTCCATCTATATAGTATATATATTTGTAATATATACATTATATATATAAATACACACAACCTGTTGGTTCTGCTTCTCTGCAGAACCTTAAGTAATAGAGATGATCTCTCTTAGGAAGTCTCACTTGATCTGAGATGCGGAAGCTGAATAGAAATGAACAAAGTGAAGAAAGTGCAAAGCATTTGTAAAATTCTTGAATTGAAAATAGCCCTAAGTGGCTGAAATTTAGTGAAAAACTCTATGTTATGAATTTTGTTTTTGTAAGTGTAATTATGAAAGGTTTTTGAGCAGGGCCATGACATGTGCTTATATTTTAAAATATATATTACCCTTAAAACATTTTCTATTTTTAAAATCAGCTCACTGGAACGAGGGATTGGAGAACAGAGTAAAAGTGCAAGTGAGATAAGACAGGAAGGGGGTAGCAGCAGAGATGGAGTAAATAAAGTGTAGACAGGTTTTGGAGGTAAAGTCACCAAAACTAGCTTATGGTTGAGGAAGACAAGGGAGAAGGAGGCCGTGTGAAAGATAACGTTCATGTCGATTGCTTGAGCAGGTGGGTTGACACAATTGGACGAAGAGCAGATTTGTGGAGGAATAACAATAATGAATTTGGGGCATTCTTTTTTTTTGGCTGTGCCGTGCAGCTTGTGGAATCTCAGTTCCCCAACCAGGGATTGAACCTGGGCCATGGCAGTGAAAGCCTGGAATCCTAACCACTAGTCCACCAGGGAACTTCCTATTTTCTAAATGTAATCATCCAAATGGTGATTTCCAAAAGAATTGCATATAGAGATCTGAAGGTCAGGAAAGAGGTCTTCATTGGAGATCTGTCTTTAGGACACATAGACTTATACATGGCATTAAAGGCATGGCAATGGTTGAGATCACCTAGGGAATAAGCCGAGTCAGAGAAAAGAGCCTAGAGCACTGAGCCCAAATTTAAAATTTGGGAAGAGAGTGAACCCACAAACAATACTGAGAAGGGGTCAGTAAGCAACACCAGGAGAGTGTGGTGTCACAGTCAAATGAAGAAAAGATGTTGTAAGGAATAGAGGAGGTAAGGGCCTTCCCTGGTGGCGCAGTGGTTGAGGGTCCGCCTGCCGATGCAGGGGACACGGTTCGTGCCCTGGTCTGGGAAGATCCCACATGCCACGGAGCGGCTGGGCCCGTGAGCCATGGCTGCTGAGCCTGCACGTCCGGAGCCTGTGCTCCGCAACGGGAGAGGCCACAACAGTGAGAGGCCCGCGCACCGCAAAAAAAAAAAAAAGAATAGAGGAGGTAAGGGCCTTCCCTGGTGGTCCAGTGGTAAGGAATCCACCTTACAATGCAGGGGACGCGGGTTCGATCTCTGGTCAGGGAAGATCCCACATGCGTGCCACAACCAGAGAGAAGCCCGCGAGCCTCAACTAAGACCTGAAACAGCCAAAAATAAATAAAAGAGATAAATAATAATAAATCTTAAAAAAAAAAAAATAATGGAGGAGGCAAGAGTGTTAAAGTGTTACCAGTTCCTGAGAACTGGTAAGACAACACTACAATTTGGCGGAAGGAGATAATCGCAGGTGGGAAAAGAAACCCATAAAGAGAGATCACCATATCTAGTAGAGTGAAAGACTAGTAAATAGTTCTCTCAAGACTGATAGGATCGTGTCACAACCAAAGGAACAGATTCAAAGGAAATCCAAACATAGAAGAATCCTATACATAATTTCTGGAATTGCCAGCTTTTCGAAAATGATATTTCAACTCTATATGTACCATTTCACTGTGAACAATTGATGTGCTAGAAATATAGCTTAATAGGTAGTTTTTTCTGTATAGTTAAACTCGAATTGCCTGTAAAGAAGAAAGTGTACCAAAACTACTAAAAAGTTTCATAGAAAATCTAATTCAAATAAAGTTCTGATCATAACAGTGTAATTAGGCCTAGAGCTATTCCTCTGCCATTAACAGGTAGAAAACTGGAAAGAATGTATGGAACAATTGTTCACAGACATTGAGATGACGGGATATGTAGAACTGTAATCCTGGAGAGACAGGAAACTAAAAGGTAAGCCCTATGCTAGCCCTGCCCCCCTGCCTAGAGGGATGTTCTTATCATGGTGTGAAGAGAGAGATCGCAAACAGAGCACAGGTGTATTACTGACTTGAGGAGACAGAGAAGTTCAGAGAGCCTGAGGCAACTGGAATTCGAGAAGCAGAGAATTGGAAGGGAGGGAGAAACCCGTGGAAGAGCTTAAGAACACTCCTTAGGCGTCTGCTTAAGCCTTTGGCTGAATATGAAGCCATACATACATAGTGTGAAACTCAGTGGGTCTGAGCAAAGAAAGTGCAAGGGATTTGTAAGCTGAATAATTCCCAAACTGGGAGACAGTCACGTACAAACATCCACGGTGGAGAGATTTCTTTAATGCTTGAGAAATTCAGTAGAGATTTCAGAAATGTCATGACTAAGTAGAAAGCCTAAACTAGCCCTAGAGTAGCCCTCATTAAGCTTAATAACTGGCCTTGAAAAGATCGAGATGATCTGCAAGTAACTAAACTGCTTGCCAGTGTGTGTGTGTGTGTGTGTGTATGTGTATTTAATGGGATTGAACTAAAAAGAGAAGACTGGCATCAGCCTAAAGAATTATTATCTAACTGGAAGTAGAAACAGTTCCTTTTACCTTTACCTTTAATTTTATATTAGACTTATTTTTGATGTAGTGTCTTATGGCTGGCAACTTATAAAGAAGGGACATAAAAATAGTTAAATAATTAATATTTAATGCACATATCCAAGGAAAGTAAAATTAGAAAAGTAATTTTCTTTAGAACAGTTTGTGACATTGTGGATTAATTTATATGAGCCTTATTTGGAATGACTCCTTTCAGAAGCTGAAAATTCCAGATGTTCACATTGCAACCTCCAACGCTTAGCTCATTCATTTATTCATTCAGCAAACATGTATTCATTACCTACCATGTGCTAGGCCCTGTACTAGACTGAGGTTACAAGGATGGAGAAGACAAAGACCCCACTGCAGCATTTCTAAACACTGGTTTTGAGAGATTATCAGTGGGGTGAATCGCACTTTTGTTAGTAAAGCACTGAAGCATATAAATTATATTATTTTAAGGAGTTCCCTGTTAGAAACATATACCATTTTAGGTAGGACAGAATAAGGTGATGTAACAGCCCTTGGACATAATTCTAGATGTGCCCATAAAATGTCACACATATGAATGTGTCTGTCATGTATTTAGCCCCAGAAATAAAACGAAGAGCTCGTGTGGGAGAGGAAGATGCATATGTGAATAAACTGTTATGGACAGGATAACACAGTACAGTAGCATCCAGGTGAGAAAGCCATAGCAAAGGCTTTGTACGGAAGATCATTCTTGATGTAGGAGGCAAATGGGTGTTTGCTCTCTGGACAAGACATCAATGAAGAAGAGGGTGTTTGGCACAGATGTGAATATGGGACGGGGTAATGGAGCAGGGGAAGGAGACACAGTGGCAGCATGATCAGAGAGACTGACTGAGGCTGGATCAGAGCATTCCCATGCCATGCCATACTGAATTTGGACTTATTTTTGTAAATGATAGGAAAATTACCGAACCATTCTGAGCAGGCAAATACTGGTGAGAATTAGAGAGAATTACATTTTGCAAAGGTTTCTCTGGAGGTGTTTTGCACAGTGAATGAAGGCATGGAGACAAGTAAGGCCCAGCTTAAAAAAAAAACCAACAGTACTGTAATAAAACTGTTAAGAGACAGCAAGGACCTAAGGCCATCTCAGTGGTAGAGAAGGAGGGGACTGACTATCTGTTGATCATTAAGACATAGAACAGACTTGTGATTGCCAAGGGGTAGAGGGGTGGGTGAGGGTGAAGTGGGAGTCTGGAGTTAGTAGATGCAAACTATTACATTTAGAATGGATGGACAAGGTCCTACTGTATAGGACAGGGAACTATATCCAATGTCCTGGGATAAACCATAATGGAAAATAATATTAAAAAAATGTATATATATATATATATGTATAACTGAGTCACTTTTCTGTACAGCAGAAATTAACACCACACTGTAAATCAACTATACTTCAATTAAAAAAAGGAAAAAACAGACTTGGTCCTGTTGGAATGTGACTGGTGACAGAAGAGCAGCTGGCCGGGGTGACTCAGCTTTTCGACCTGGGGCATTTAATTGGGTGAAGAGTGGTCTCGTTAAGCACAATATGCAATAGGCCAACACGTTTCTAGTGAGTTCAGAAACCAGTGAGGCTAGCAGACAGTGATACTTGCTTATCATTGAAGTAGAACACGGAAGAGGTAGTTCTCTGGGATATCCAAGAAGAGTGTTTCACGGGTATCTTGCATCCTTGGTTCTAGCTACTGGCTGAGCAAGTGTCTCATAGACACATACATTAATGTTGAGGGACCAGCTCAGATCCTGGGCTAACAATCTTCTTTCTCCTGTGGCTGAAAAAATATTGATACTGTGAACCAGAATTCAGTGGATAGTCTACCCAAGGTACTCAAAAAGTTATTTCAAGTTCTTATTATTCTGGGACTACCTACCACGTGTTCTTAAGCAAGTCTCTGAACCTCACTTTTCCGTGAGAATGCTGAACTAGATGGTTCCTGCATTCCCTGTCTGGCTCTTTTAAAAAAATTTGTACTGTGTTGGGCAACAAAAAGAGACCTCATTATTGAATAAGTGCTAGAAGAGTGAGTGGGTGTGCCTATGTGAATAAAGTGGGTACTCCATTTCTTCCAAAATGTGATAGGGGGTTTTGTCAGTTGAAGGCTGCCTTTTTATGGCTATCACATCCATTCTCCCAGCAATTTTTTAAAATTTTATTTTTTATTGAAGAACAGTTTATTTACATTGTTGTGTTAGTTTCTGGTGTACAGCAAAGTGATATATATATATATATATAATATATATAATATATATGTGTGTGTGTATATATATATATATATTCTTTTTCAGTTTCTTTTCCATTATAGTTATTACAAGATATTGAATATAGTTCCCTGTGCTCTACAGTAGGTCCTTGCTGTTTATTTTATATATAGTGGTGTGTATCTTTTTTTTTTGCAGTACACGGGCTTCTCACTGCTGTGGCCTCTCCCGTTGCGGAGCACAGGCTCCGGACGCGCAGGCTCAGCGGCCATGGCTCACGGGCCCAGCCGCTCCGCGGCATGTGGGATCTTCCCGGACTGGGGCACGAACCCGCGTCCCCTGCATCGGCAGGCGGACTCTCAACCACTGCGCCACCAGGGAAGCCCAGTGGTGTGTCTCTTTAATCCCAAGCTCCTAATTTATCTCTCCTCATCCCTCTTTCCCCTTTGGTAACCATAAGTTTGTCTCTATGTCTGTGAGTCTATTTCTGTTTTGTAAACAAGTTCATTTGTATAGTTTTTTTAGATTCCACATACAAGCGATATCGTATGATATTTGTCTTTCTCTGTCTGACTTACTTCACTTAGTGTGATACTCTCTAGCTGCATCCATGTTGCTGCACCATCCAGCATTTTAACCCAAGGATAGTTTTTACTTTTGGGAACTGTTACCTCCAGAGTGCCAAACATCAAATTTACTGATAAGATAGTCCAAAAGCAGAAATCAAAGAGTCAAGGGTACCTATTTACTACTCATTCGTTCCATAAAATAAAAATAAAATATCTTTTCCTTTCCTAAATCTAATTTGGGGCCTGCCAAAAAGCTCAGGATCAATCTACCCTTTCTTATGAAAAGGACCAGGCAAAACCCTGAAGAGAGTTTGAACATTTGGCAATGTTGTTCTGGACTTTTTTAAGGTTATCTTCACAGAAGCAATGTGGGTTAAGGGAAAAATAGTGTGTGATTTTTTTTTTTTTTTTAATGTTAACACTCAAGGGAATGACTTTGGCATTGCTGCCTCTAGGACCATCAAGATATCATTTCCCTTCTCCTGTTCATACAGTTGTATATACAAGAAAACCAGGGCTTCATTTATGGTTTTGCTGCTTCTCCCCTTGGGACTTGCCAGTGTTCTCAATTTAAAGCTAAGGCGTAAGTACAATGGGCTGACTTTGGCTTAACTATAAAGTCACATATTTGCAAATATATAAGAAAAATGTTGAACTGATTCTGACAGCCCACAAACTATTCAGTTTCAGTTGATAGCTCTACTTTATTCAAATCCATTGCATGTTTTAAATTCTTAATATGCATGTTTGTGAATGGGAATTGAAGAATTTGTGGCAACATTAAACATATGGGAATTCTGTATAACTCTGAATTAGCCTTTTTTGATGTTATGAGTCTTACTTGGTGTTATTTTCACGCGGATAAGTTAGGTCTGCTATTGGTATAAACTCCTGAATGCTGAATTTAGCGGTGGGTCTGTAAGTAACAAAATTCCAACTCACTTTCATTCTCCACTGATGGTCTATCTGCAAGGTGGTTAGGGACCATATTTCTGTAGGGTTTTGGCTTTCCAAATATGTTGGCAGTTCTTGGCCTCCACTCAGATTCTGGCTGGTATGGAATTTGTTTTTCTTTGAAGGTTACTCCAAGGCTTGAGTAGAATGATTTGTATCTGGGTCTGTTTCGCTTCTCAGGTGGTATCATACTCCCTTGCAGAGACTTTGCCAGGAATAACCTCTGCTGGAAGGAAAGGAGCAGGGAGGCAGGGAAAGAGGGAGAAGGGGGGAAACAGAGCCTATCAGACTGCTTTTGTATTTCAAATTTTGGAAAAGAAAGCAGAACCTACTGTGGAATTCACTTAAATAAATATTCCATTGCCTAGATAATCATACTCAAGTGTTTTGGTACAAGATGAGAAAGATATAGCTTAATGTTATTCATAGATGGCTACAAGTGCAATTATTAGCTCACAATGTGATCTGCTGCATAAAACGAAGGCTATATTAGGCTGCACTGATGGAAACACAGCGCCTGAATCACAGAGTGCAGTGGTCCATCTGGATGCGACTGCTTTCACACTGCTTTGAGGGACTGCATTGAATCCAGCTACCACAATCGAAAGAGGATCACGACAAATTAGAACATATCTGAAAATGGCCACCGAGTAGCCCTAGCACAGAAGGCATGATTTTTGAGAAAGGGTGAGAGAAAGTCAACATATTTATCTCAGACCCAAGAAGGACTCGATGGCATTTCTGAAAGGGTTTTTGATTGATACCTGAGTCAGAATCACTTCAGATGCTCTTTTAAAACTTGGGTTTCTTGGCTGTACCTGTGAATATTGTGGGCCAGTTGGGGGTGGGCAGATATACTTCTTAAAGAAGTTTCCAGATAATGTTTTTGCACACAAGCATTTGCAAGCTATTGGAATAGAGAAGCTGAGAGCAATCTTCCAGGGACTGATGGGCTATCATACTGTAGACCCAGTGGGTAAAGCATGTGCTTAGGTCCAAGTATGGAGCTAAAGCCACATGGAGACAGATTTCAGTACAATTAACCCCTTGAAATCACGAACACTTTTTCATCAGAAACGGTTTTACTTTCTTCTGTATACCCTCATTTCTTAACAAAGTGAAATAACTTCACGGATGCTAATTAAATATTGTGGAATGGATGGATGGAGTAACTCTTTGATTAGGGTGACCGTATATTCGGGTTCCATAGGGCTGTTCTTGGTTTACACCTGGTAGGCCACTGTCCTTTCCAGTTTAGCATTTGTCCTGAATTTCTCATTTTTAAGCAAAATATTATTATTATTACTAGTGGCATTGAAATAAGACAGGATAGGTTTAGCTTGTGTCCACTTTGTACTTCCAGCTTCTGCCATGGTCTCCACCACTGCTTGTGGGGTGAATGTAAGAGAACAGAGCCGTCCCTTTTCACATTTGGTGAAATCTGAAAGGTGACCAACAGTGACGCCCTGTCTTTTCCCTGTCCTTTCCAGCTGTAACATAATTAACACTTCCCTTTATAGAACAGTGGGCAGAAAGCTCACTGATAAAATGAGTACCTTGGGACCCAAACAGCTGAGGGCAGCTAATGTGATCCAGCCTTAGATGTTAAAGAGGTAAGCAGTGGATGCCGCTCTCCTTGCAGGCTGCTTGGTGTACCAACCGACTATGCCTTTACCCATGCTTGGCTGGCAAGGGACACAAAGCTGCCAGGCCACCAGTTAGCAAGGCCAGAGGACTAGGTGTGCATAGGTATGTGCAGGAAACAAAAGTCGAGCCATTCTGGGCTTCCCTGGTGGCGCAGTGGTTGAGAGTCCGCCCGCTGATGCAGGGGACGTGGGTTCGTGCCCCGGTCCGGGAAGATCCCACATGCCGCAGAGCGGCTGGGTCTGTGAGCCACGGCCGCTGAGCCTGCACGTCCGGAGCCTGTGCTCCGTAACGGGAGAGGACACAACAGTGAGAGGCCCGCGTACCGCAAAAAATAAAAAAATAAAAAAAAGTTGTGGTAAAAGACTGTTGAATAAAAGAAATTCATTTGACATGGTACATGAAACTTTTCTCTTTGCTGCCATCAACAACCCAGTATTAGAAATATCAAGCCTCTAAAGAAGTACTTTGTAAATTACCTAAATATCCTTAATAGCAGGGGACTTATTATAAGGAATGCCTCTCAATTTTCGTTACAGCCTTTTCAATCAATTAAAATCATTGATCGAAGTATTCAACAAATGAAAGTTTTAGACAAGCTTGTGAAGCTTTAAGGAAATTGCAATAATTGAACAAAGCTTGCAAACCAGAAGATGTTGAAATTGATCCCTATAGAAGCAAAGGAGCAACAGAACAAGTTAGCCAAGATTTCATTTTGAAATATCTCATATTGTGAGAAGAATCATTTGACCAAGCCCCTCCTTGCATTGGAAAAATTTCTATTCTAAATGAGAAGAGAATAAAATTGAGAAAGCTTACTATTTTGCAGCATCTAAATTTGGTGAAACATTTAAAAGAATCATAAGTAGAACTTAGATATATGAAAGAAAAATACCGTGAATGGAGGCAAAAACATAGCACCTGTGAAAATATTTACACATTTCAGTACAGAAAAAAATTGGAATTGAGAATTTCCTTTGGTAGAATTTGCTCTGAGCTTACCAGGCAATTCAGCATGTACGTGTATTTATTTCCCAATTATAAAAATCATGGTATACAGAGAAGAGTCAATAGATAACGTCAATAATTTCAAATGCATTCACACTAAAATGTAACTTTGAGGGAGACTGAAGACAATTTTGTTTTTAAAGTTTTAAATATTAAGACCAATGTTGAAAATAAAATGAAAATAATATTTGGAAAATAATGCTCCTCAGAAAGTTTCCAGTGACACATTTTTAGAGATAGATACAGCTAGGAAACTAATGCAGGAATGCATACAAAAAAGAATTATTTGGACTATGTGACTTTTAAAAAATTAATTTATTTTATTTATTTATTTTTGGCTGTGTTGGGTCTTGTTAGCTGTGCATGGGCTTTCTCTAGTTGTGGCAAGTGGAGGCTACTCTTCGCTGTGGTGCATGGGGTTCTCATTGCGGTGGCCTCTCTCATTGCGGAGCATGGGCTCTAGGCGTTCAGGCTTCAGAAGTTGTGGCACACGGGCTTAGTAATTGTGGCTCACAGGCTCTAGAGCGCAGGCTCAGTAGTTGTGGTGCACGGGCTTAGTTGCTCCGTGGCATGTGGGATCTTCCCGGACCAGGGCTCAAACTCATGAACCCTGCATTGGCAGGCAGATTCTTAACCACTGCACCACCAGGGAAGCCCAGACTATGTGATTTTTAAGAATAATAATATAATGGCACATTTTAAATAGTGCTTTAATTTACTTCGATGTCTTGGTTTTTGTTTTTAAGCAAAATATTTTTTCCAAATAGTTTTTGAATACGACTATTTTTAGGGTTCCCCAATTTACTAAGACCAATTTGTCAATTAATAAACATTTGAAAAATTATATAATTTAGTTAGTTTTAGTGCCTCTCTCCTTATACTTTCAAATGTGTCACAGTTTTGCTGAAGAATCGTGTGATCATCCTATTTTTAGTGGTTAATGAGAGTGGGATTAGGCTGAAACAGAAAGCAGTGGGCACCTTGTCCCAAGAAATTGTAAGGAACAGGATACAATGATCTGGATGAGGGACGACACATCTGAATCAGGAGAGAAGCTGGTCTAGATCACTGGATTTCAATCTTCCATATCCTGCCTGTACAATAGTTTCATTTTTGAGGATATTTGTGCAGGTGAGAAAACCAAAATTATCTTTCAAAAATTTTTACTCATCAAGTAAGAAAATGGAAGGAAAGAAGGAAGAGAGAGAAGGAAGGAAGGAAAAGAGAGGGAGAGAGTGAGAAGGTAAAGAGGAAGGACGAGAGGATCTAAACACCAAGATGGCCACTTCCTGTTGCCCATCATGCCGAAGCGTTTCCGTCTTCTTGAATCAGAACTAGTTTTCATGAGTGAACTCCTTTACAGCTTGTCTGTTTTTATGTAATGACCCTTATGCCAGGAAATGGGCAGGGGCCCAAGCACAATAACCTCTAGAACATAGTCAAGACATATACCGGTGGGTAGCGAGAAAGGCAGAATGGGAGAGGCACTCGTGGTCCAGGTCACTGCGGCCAAATCAGCAGGGATGGGTACTCTGTGGACAGGCGCCACCAGCTTTAGTTAGTATCCCACAGGCTCCATGGAGTGAAGGAGAGACTTTCTTGGTAGTTGTTAGGAAAACTGCAGACCAAACTAACTCTGCATCTCACCAGCAACTTGCGCACTGCTGGATGAAGATCCCTGACCTGCAGAGACCTCTTCCAACTCTGCATTGCTGCCATAGCTACTACAGTGTGAGAGTTAAGAGTGGAGTATGTGAAGCCAGACAGACTTTGAACCCAAGCGTGGCCCCTCACCTTATAGCCTAGGTGATCCTGAGTAATTTCCTGAACATGTCTAAGCCCGCATCTTCATTTGTAAAGTGGAGCTATTTCTTACTTCATTATGCTTGGGGAAGGATTAAATAAAGTAATGTATGACTGATGCTTACTGTCTGATAATACTGAGTGAGCACACAGTAAATTGCAGCTATTAGGATGTATTATTAACATTATTACTGTTATTAACTTGATTATTACTATTATTAATGTGACGAGGTGGCATTCTGGTTTTCCCCTCTTCTGGTTAGAAATTCAATACTACATTTATGGCTTCCTTCATTGACTCAACTAATTTTTACTAAATTCCTACCATCAGCAGGGGTCTGAGATGATTGGGATGGAAACGTGAGTAAGACACATGGCAAGAGCTCATGTCTGTGATACTATATAGATAATCTTAAAGATGCTACCAGAAAACTACTAGAGCTAATCAATGAATTTGGTAAAGTAGCAGGATATAAAATTAATGCACAGAAATCTCTTGCATTCCTATACACTAATGATGAAAAATCTGAAAGTGAAATTAAGAAAATACTCCCATTTACCATCACAACAAAAAGGATAAAATACCTAGGAATAAACCTACCTAAGGAGACAAAATACCTGTATGCAGAAAATTATAAGATACTATTAAAAGAAATTAAAGATGATACAAATAGATGCAGAGATATACCATGTTATTGGATTGGAAGAATCAACATTGTGAAAATGACTATACTACCTAAAGCAATCTACAGATTTAATGCAATCCCTCTCAAAATACCACTGGCATTTTTCACAGAACTAGAACAAAAAATTTCACAATTTGGATGGAAACAAAAAAGACCCCAATTAGCCAAAGCAATCTTGAGAAAGAAAAACAGAGCTGGTGGAATCAGACTTCTGGACTTCAGACTATACTACAAAGCTACAGTAATCAAAACAGTATGGTACTGGCACAAAAACAGAAATATAGATCAATGGAACAGGATAGAAAGCCCAGAGGTAAACCCACACACATATGGTCACCTTATGTTTGATAAAGGAGGCAAGAATATACAATGGAGAAAAGACAGCCTCTTCAATAAGTGGTGCTGGGAAAACTGGACAGCTACCTATAAAACAATGAAATTAGAACACTCCCTAACACAATACACAAAAAATAAACTCAAAATGGATTAAAGACCTAAATGTAAGGCCAGACACTATAAAACTCTTAGAGGAAAACATAGGGAGAACATTCTATTATGTAAATCACAGCAAGATTGTTTTTGAAAGGTTGTTTTTGACCCACCTCCTAGAGGAATAGAAATACAAACAAAAATAAACAAATGGGAGCTAATGAAACTTAAAACCTTTTGCACAGCAAAGGAAACCATAAACAAGACGAAAAGACAACCCTCAGAATGGAAGAAAATATTTGCAATTTAAGCAACTGACAATGGATTAATCTCCAAAATTTACAAGCAGCTCATGCAGCTCAATATCAAAAAAACAAACAACCCAATCCAAAAATGGGCAGAAGACCTAAATAGACATTTCTCCAAAGAAGATATACAGATTGCTAACAAACACATGAAAGAATGGTCAACATCATTAATCATTAGAGAAATGCAAATCAAAACTACAATCAGATATCATCTCACACCAGTCAGAATGGCCATCATCAAAAAATCTACAAACAATAAATGCTGGAGAGGGTGTGGAGAAAAGGGAACCCTCTTGCACTGTTGGTGGGAATGTCAATTGATACAGCCACTATGGAGAACAGTATGGAGGTTCCTTAAAAAACTAAAAATAGAACTACCATATGACCCAGCAATTCCATTACTGGGCATATACCCTGAGAAAACCATAATTCAAAAAGAGTCATGTACCACAATGTTCATTGCAGCTGTATTTACAATAGCCAGGACATGGAAGCAACCTAAGTGTCCATCGACAGATGAATGGATAAAGAAGATGTGGCACATATATACAATGGAATATTACTCAGCTATAAAAAGAAATGAAATTGAGTTATTTGTAGTGAGGTAGATGGACCTAGAGTCTGTCATACAGAGTGAAGTAAGTCAGAAAGAGAAAAACAAATACTGTATGCTAACACATATATATGGAATCTAAAAAACAAACAAACAAAAAGTTCATGAAGAACCTAGGGGCAAGACGGGAATAAAGACACAGACCTACTAGAGAATGGACTTGAGGACATGGGGAGGGGGAAGGGTACACTGGGACAAAGTGAGAGAGTGGCATGGACATATATACACTACCAAATGTAAAATAGATAGCTAGTGAGAAGCAATCACATAGCAGAGGGAGATCAGCTCGGTGCTTTGTGACCAGCTAGAAGGGTGGGATAGGGATGGTGGGAGGGAGGGAGATGCAGAGGGAAGAGATATGGGGATATATGTATATGTATAACTGATTCACTTTGTTATAAAGCAGAAACTAATACACCATTGTAAAGCAATTATACTCCAATAAAAATGTTAAGAAGAAAAAAAGAGCTCATGTCAGGGTGGGGAAACTAGACTTTTTGCCTCTTTGGGGACAGTCTTTATTCAGAAGTGATGTAATTGAATCTCTATTGCCTAGCTTTGATATATAACTAAATACAAGGAAGAGTTGTTTTGTGTTCCTTGCGGCAGCTCACCATCTGGACTTGTAAGCCGCTTCCTTTTTGAGATGATGTATGTACACGTGTGTGTGTTTTCTCTATGTGGGTTAATTGGCCCTTATGACACATTACAAAGATAAGGCAGTATCGTGCCAAAATTGTCTTAGCTGGGAGTGTGGTGGCCATGGCAGTGTATGATTTCAGGCGAGTGGGACTTCACTTAGGTTTCGCTCTGTCTTGTCTCTCCCATGCTGAGCCGGCTGCAGGTCCCTGAGAAGGCAGGGCTATTTGTGCCTCCATATCGAGATGGTTTTAAGTAGATCCCTTTGCTGTGAACAACCATCCCTCCCTTACCACCTGCAGAGCACCGCTCTTCTCACAGCTCAGCTCCTGTGTGATCTCTATGCAGCCCTGCTGATACACTGCTCCTGTAATAGTGTGGACCACACTTCCCTTTGTCCCCACTATAATCTCTATAAACTTCTGTAATTATACAGAGAATACCTTTTTTTTTGGCCTTCACTGATACATGTCTGTATCTTTCTGCTAAACATAAGTTCCTTAAGGACAGAAACTATTTCTTATTGATCTTGTATCTCAAGCACACAACACAATGCCTAGAACATAAATGGGAATCTAATAAAAACTTTCTGAATAGATGGGTGAATGAATGAATAAAGGAATGAATAGGAGTGATGATTAGAATAGTACGATATGTAGGATTAATTATTCTACTCTGAAACTTTTCCTGCATTATCAACCAAGCCTCCAGGAATGAGTTCTCCTTCCCATGCTTTCTCTTTCATAATCTTGATTCTCTTAGAGTCTTAGATCTCACAAGAACTGTCTATCCCCTATCTACTCTTACTTACCAAATTTTGAACATTCAACGGAATGTTTCTGAAACTAAATACCATCCTCCCCCTTTTGACAACTGCTGCCAGAGATTCTCACTCACCTACAAACCATATAGATTTGTCATCACTTTCAATTCCCTAAAAGCCCCAACTTCCTTTCTCCATCACTTCCAAACCTGATGACAATTCTGATTCTCTTTTCCTCCCTCTAACCCTCCAAGAGCACAACCTTCCACCTGCCTCGACCCCATCTCTTCTCAGTTACTGATAACCTTGGCCTCAAACTCACTCCTCCTCTTACGCTCGTCATTAATCTATTTCCACCCCCGCCCCCTCCCCCAGGATCATTCTCAGCTTTGTTCAAGCATGTTGGCTTTTGCTTTTCACAGTCTTCACCGAATTCCATCTGCTCTTTCATCCACCACCCCACACAAGCTCTTCTGTTATTAACCTCCTATCCCTGTCTTCCTCTGCGGGCTCTTTTCAGGCCACTTTTAGACACGTATAGGTCTCCTTTATCTTCACAAAGTTATCACTGGATTCCACACACTTATCTAACTGCCACTCCAGATTCTCCTACTGTTCATCAGATCAAAACCCATGGGGCAGTTCTCTAATTCCTTCCAATCTGAGACTTGTTTGAAGTAGTCCCAAGAAATGTAACAAGTCAGTTTTCAAGTCAAACGCAAGGTCAACTAATTCTTTCTCGATCCTGATGATTGGTCCTGCCCACTCTTCTCTCCTCAGCTTCAGACAGCTGGCCCTGACCCCTTTTTCCACACTGTGTTTGTTCGCTTCCTGTCTCTAATTGGTCATTGATTCAACACCATCTTTCTGGTTCCATTATGTCCAAATAACATTCATAAGCAGTACCATAAGTGTTGGGAAATATTCAATTTGATATAAAAGGTATTGGGGCACCTAGTGCAATGCCTGGCAAATAACAGTTCTTTATATATCAGTTCTATACATTTACCCTTTCTCTGCCCATGATACCACCACGAGGTCTTTCATTTCACAGGCAGAAGCTGAGGACTGAGAGATGGATTCAGCTTTCTTAACATTCACGGTGGATCAGTGACTACATCCAAAGCAGGTACCAGGTCTCCCATCTCCAGACATAGGCACAGTATTCGTCCCTTTCACTTCTCTACTTCGAAACCACATTTTACACCGTGAAATTTCATTTCCCCAAACTCCAAACTCCAAAGAGACTTCCAGATTTAATAATCATCTGAAACACAGAGATTATTAACCATAGAGAAAGACTGACAAATGTGTCCCAATTTAAAACAAACTTATCGGTGCCAAGACAGAATGTCTTTGAAAAATAGAAAAGAATGAATTCTTTACATTGCAAGAGGATACTCATTTTACAAAGGGGGAACCACTGAAAGTACCTCTAAAGTGTGCAGTATCCTGTTACTTAAAATAGCTTATATAAATTATATAATTTATATAGTTATATATATATATATTGCGTAAATGTCTGTGGTTTAAAATAGCATTTAATCTTCAAAGTTTAATTTACATAAAAACTTTGAAAGCCACCATATGAACTGTGCAGTGTGTATAGTGACATCCCTGTAAGTGGGCGCTGAGTGCTCAGCTATGGATGGGTGCACCGACACGAAGACACCATGAGGAGTTTGTGAATCTCATTACAATACTACCAGACAGTTCTGCCACTGACTACCTTGGCAACCTTGGGAAAGCTCCTTAACCGCTACTGAACTATAGCTGATACATCTACAAAATGGTGATAATGCCTAGGATTAAAAATAATGTTTAACGAGTGTCTAATGCAATGCTTGGCACGTAATGGTGCTATTTGCCTCTGTTTCCCCTCCTCTAGCCTCTTTGTGAGATTCTCGGGTTACAACCCATGAAAACCATCTTCCTCCAATCTGTAGTATTAAAACCCATAAACAGACTTTAAAGTTTCTCTTTAGGAAATCACATTTCTCCTCTTTTACTTGTTTGTAATAGGAAAATATAAATAAAAGGAGACAGCCTCAATGCCCAACTAAAAGGAACTGGTTAAATACATTATGATACATCCATTTAATGTGATACTATCCATCCTAAATAATGTTAATGTGTATTTGAATTTGTTAATATGAAGAGCAGTTTATAATATATTATTAATTGAAAATGACAAGACAGTACATATAGTCTGATACCATTTAAAGAAGTCTCATGCACAGAAACACACATGTACTTATACACTTATGTACATGTTTTATAAGTACAAACCTGTATCATTACTGGATTCCTCATAGCTGGACATTAAGAATGTTAAAAAAATTTTTTTCCTGTTATAAACAAGCAAAAGAACACAGACTTGATTTCCTAAAGAAAAGCTTTAACACGTTATGGAGATTAGACATTAAAATGTTAACTAACAATCAGTATCTCAGTGTAATGAGATTATGGTTAATTTTTAAAAATGTAACCTACTTTATGTACTTTCCCAAAAAATAAATATATATTGCTTGCTTAATAAAAAGTAATTAAACTGGACAAAAACAAGCAAACCATATATTCATTGTACCACATCAGATACCCTGGTGAGCCAACACACCACGTGCACATTCCTCACCGACAGTTGACAGGCTATCGTGAAAAATACAGCAGTTCCTACTTTGAAATGTACATAGCAAACATCTTCTATTGACATTAATCAATTCATCAACTGTCTTTCTGTTTACACAAATTCTAAATGTGACCAGTAGCTTACATGCCACTTCATGGCATCATCACTAGAGTCACTGTACTAGTATTGTTGTAGCTTGAATTCCTGGGGAAAAATGTGCACAGATTCAAACAAACTTGAAAAATCCAAACAGAGACTTTTATTAGTGACCCCTAATGACCCACAATCAAAGCTAAACATCTTAGCTAAACAATTATCTTTGGGAATTGAAATGTAAACAGAAAGAAAATTTGCTGCTTGCCCTTACCCTATGTGGCTATTCCTCTCTGGCAATAACACATCTGAATACATCCTATCAAAGTTAAAAAGTTCCTGGTACAATTTTAAAAGATTTCACTTTCTCATTTAGAAAGCAAAATGGTTATAATTATATATCTATGTACCCCAATAAATTGCTTTTTCCTAAACAAAACCCAGTATAAAACTATATAGAAAACAGCAGACTTTGTTCCTACAACTAGGCATCCAAAACACCTCTGTAATGTTATTTATGCTCCTTACATTCACGTTTCCAAATCAGTTTGCCTCTCAAATATCATCATACGAATAGCTTTTCAAAACTCGGGTATAGTCATCTGCACACCAGTCTTCAGAATTATGTTCCAAGAGCTGTTTAATGTTAGAAGTTCGAGTACAGATTAAAAGTTCTAGAGATAAACTTTAAAAGGTGTGGAGGTATATGTGTATGTGTGTAGAAGAAGGGATTTCACAAAGTATCAGTTTATGACTTTGCACTGGGCTCTAAAGAATTAAGATGGGTACAAACCTTGATGCCCTCTATAAACCGCAAACTGATAGATAAAAGTCGGTGAGGGTACTGTTTGTTAAGAGTCAGAACACTGCAGTCTCATATACTTCTGCTTTGAATGGATGTTGTTTTTGGACTGATTTCCTACAACCCTGACTATACTTATTATGAATAAAGAGCCATTCCAGGAAACTTCCTTTCAGAGTCAGATGTTTTAGCCACACAAACCCCTGGCAGAGATAGGACTAAAGTAAATGTCTTTCATTTTATTTTTCTACAATCATAAACCTGTGCAAATATAGAGATAAACAAGAATTGCCAAAGGCAAATATCCCTTTCAGTGTATGGTATTAGCAGAATATCAACTTGTCCTTGCCATGCCTTGTGACTCCTGTTGCTTACTTTCTAAAGAAATCTCACTACTTTAAAAAGTGTAAATGTCCTTACATGGCATTCAAAATAAATGGAGAGAAAAGCACAATAAAAAAGGAAATAGTAAATGATTATATTAAACTCTAGCCCTTTACTTGGCCATCTGTCTTCAATTTCAGGCATGTTGTTTTTGAGTAGCGTCCCATTGTAACCAAATATAATAGGATAGGCAAGTTAATGAACTACGACACATCCCATCATAAATGTGATGTATCACCAAGGCAAAGCCACCCAAGATGCAAGGCAGCTACTGTTTTCCTGTGAAGCTACTAGTTTTTAGTGCAGTTCTCTGTGGGAAGAGTAGCCTCATTTATCTTTGTGTTTGTTGTAAATCCTCAGACTGCTACCCTATCCTTTTTCTCCCTTCCTGACCTTGACCTCTAAAGAAAAATGAAAAAGGTAGAGAAGCCCCAGGGAGGTGTAGGTAAAGGAGAAAGAGGTGAGATTTGGATTCATCTGAAAGAAAAATATGTGTTCACCATTTTCATCACCAATCAGGATTCCTCAGTAAATTACAAATCAGTTTTGCTAACATCAGAATGTTTATTGGCCAATTCAATTATTGACCAACTGTGTCTTCGTATATTCCTCCCCTGAAACTAAACTCTTTCCTCAGAAAACTCCTAATTGGTTTACATTCTTTAAATTTATTTAGACAACACTATTCTCTGAAGCACTGGATTTAATTTCTTGCTTATGAAAAATATTTTAAGTGTTATGAGAAATGAAATACACATTGTTAGAAACTGAGACACTTAAGAGATTGCACTCAAGGAGTCTGAGTCTCCCCTAATCCATTTTTATTTTGTGTCTAATGGATTGAGTGATTTTGATTTAATAGGATAGTTGATTGTAAAGTTCATTAATGTATGGGATTAAGGATCTTTTCCTGAACTCATTTCTTTCTCTGACTTTCCCCTGTCCATCTATTCCACTTTAACTGCTCAAGTGAAAAATTGTCCTCCTGACTTCCTTGAGCTAATTTAGGGCAGGAAGTTGATTCCTCATTCACAAGTGCTGAAAAGCAGCATGATCCATTTCATATTAGCATTCTCCTTTTTCTATGGGAGTTTTATTTCCCAGCATCACTTCTCATGCAGAGCATGGTAGACAGAGTGCTGAGATTCCCACCCCCTGGTGTACACACACTGTATACTCCCCTTCCCTCGAATGTGAACAAGACTGGGGATATGATGGATTTCATAGGTCCACCATTAAGCTGCCTTATATTGCAAAGGGGAAAAGATTTTGCAGATGTAATTAAGGTCCCAAATCAGAAGACTTTCAATAAACAAAAGGGAGAGCCTGGGCGACCCTGGCCTTATCAGGTGAGCCTTGGAAAGGGACAGGGCCCTTTCTGATAGGAAAGATTCAAAAGGGCAAGGGTTTCTCCTGCTGGCCTTGAAGGAGCAAAGTGCTGTGTCATGAGGAGGGCCACGTGCAGGAAATGGTGGATGGCTAGGAGCTGAGAGTGACCGTGGTCTGACAGTCTGCAAGAAAATAGAGACCTGAGTCCCAGAGCTTCAAGGAATGAACTTGGAAGAGGATGCTGAGTCTCAGATGAAATCATAGCCCAGGCCAACACCTTGATCTCAATGTGGAGAGACTCTGATCAGAGGACCCAGCTAACGTGTGCCTGGACTCCTGACCTATGGAAACTGTGATATAATAAATTTGTGTTAAGTCACTAAATGTGTGGTAATCCATTATAGAGCAATAGAAAACTAATACACACAGCACGTGAGTCCGTTCAGGGCATTGTAAAGTGTGTGATGATTACTTTCTTGCCAATCCTCAGCCTTACATTCATTCCCCTGAACAGTCACTATTTAGTAACACTCATGATTCATAACTGCGAAGACAAACTCATTTTATCTTTGGATCATTCAAGCTGAAGTCTAGATGTACCCCGCTCCTATTTCATACATGAGGAAACAGGTTCAGAATAATTGACTAGTTTGAGTTTATACTGTTAATAAGTAGAAAGAATTTGAGATCTATTCCAGAGTTCTTTCCACAAAAGTAGAGAAACTGGATTAAGATTTCCTTTGGGGGGACTTCCCTGACTGTCCAGTGGTTAAGACTCCACGCTTCCACTGCAGGGTCAGGGGTTCGATCCCTGATCGGGAAACTAAGATCCCACAAGCTTTTGGTTTAATTACAATGGAATAAATCCCTCCCACTCCTGATTTGTGTTAGCACTGCTATTTGTTGTCAGTCTATTTCCTATAACACCCAATACAATGCATTTTAACTGTACTAGAACTTTTGTTTCCCATAGGGTTATATCAGCAGAGCATGCTGTAACTGATAAGTATTTAATTGATATTTTGTGTATTAATGAATGACTTTAATGAGGATGAATTGGCTGGGTAGATGAGAGAGACAGAATTATTAAGACATCTGCAAATTATAATGGGGTGAAGGAGTCGGGGCAGGTAATTAGGAAAGTAGAAAGGCTTTAAAACCAGATGCCTATCATTAGTCATTAGAGAAATGCAAATCAAAGCTACAATGAGATATCATCTCACACCAGTCAGAATGGCCATCATCAAAAAATCTACAAACAATAAATGCTGGAGAGGGTGTAAAGAAAAGGGAACCCTCTTGCACTGTTGGTGGGAATGTAAATTGATACAGCCACTGTGGAGAACAGTATGGAGGTTCCTTAAAAAACTAAAAATAGAACTACCATATGACCCCGCAATCCCACTACTGGGCATATACCCTGAGAAAACCATAATTCAAAAAGACACATGCACCCCAATGTTCATTGCAGCTCTGTTTACAATAGCCAGGACATGGAAGCAACCTAAGTGTCCATCGACAGATGAATGGATAAAGAAGACGTGGCACATATATACAATGGAATATTACTCAGCCATAAAAAGAAACGAAATTGAGTTATCTGTAGTGAGGTGGATGGACCTAGAATCTGTCATACAGAGTGAAGTAAGGCAGAAAGAGAAAAACAAATACTGTATGCTAACACATATATATGGAATCTAAAAAACAAACAAAAAAGAGTCATGAAGAACCTAGGGGCAAGATGGGAATAAAGACACAGACCTACTAGAGAATGGACTTGAGGACATGGAAGGGGAAACGGTAAGCTGGGATGAAGGGAGAGAGAGAGTGGCATGGACATACATACACTACCAAATGTAAAATAGATAGCTAGTGGGAAGCAATCGCATAACACAGGGAGATCAGCTCGGTGTTTTGTGACCACTTAGAGGGGTGGAATAGGGAGGGTGGGAGGGAGGGATATGCAAGAGGGAAGAGATATGGGGATATATGTATATGTATAACTGATTCACTTTGTTATAAAAGCAGAAACTAACACACCATTGTAAAGCAATTATACTCCAATAAAGATGTTAAAAAAAAAGGTGTCTAAGGAAAAAATTAAATTTCTAAGGAAATACTTGCAACATATGTTGATGAAATACTTTGACACTGTGACATACTCAAACCAAATCTCCCAATAAAGTCATCATTCATAAAATAGAAAACAACATTAATGAAATAGAATTACAGGGCTGTGATTTCATCTAAAACCTTGGCAATGTAATCATCTCTCTCTTTTCGCCGCACATATATCACTCTCGCTGTAAAGACTGCAACCTTAAAAAGTAGATCAATGTGAAAAAATGTCCACCAATCTCAGGTCACCCTAACATCTCTTCCAAGGGAACTTCAAGAATACTCCACATTGGAAAGAACTAGAACCCTAGACTAACCTCTGAAATACTCAGCTCTTGCTTTAACAAGGGATGAGCGTTGCCTGAACTCTCTGAAGCCTCTTGTTGCTTAGTTGTGACAGTAATCAGGAAGCTGGAGGCTCCTCGAGGGAACGCCTACTCTTCCAGCTCTGTACTCTCTGATTCTAGCACAATGTTTCTCTATGAGATGAGGGTAAATTATGTGTTTTGCTCCTGATGTTTCTCCAGTTGTCAGAACTGAGTGAGTTCAGCTGTAACAGCTCGTGTGAGAATCAGGCATGTGGGGGCAGAAATCGCAAAGACAGAAAGAACAGCTAGTGGAAACTGGCTGCATGAATTGTACAAATTCAAGGAGTCACTCTTTCTCAGTGGGAATTTTGGAGGGTTTATGAATTAAGTCTGATTTCTATTGAATAAGAGATATTTAAAATGTACACTTCTTGGAGCACATTTTTTCCTTTTATGTCCACAAAAATTTTCATGTGAGGGAAACATGCTGACCTTTGCATTTGACTTATTCTTAATTTCAGAGAAACATGACCAACAAGAGCATCATCAAAGTGTGAGTATAGTAATTAAAGGGAGAAAATAAAGAAAGGACTAAATGTCATCCAAAAGAAATTCTCCTGAAATGTAATTTACTCCAGTCTTGGACTTCAGTGTAAGTGAGCCTACCGCTGAAGTCCCAAACTGGAATAGATTACCCTGGTCCCCAGGTTTAAGGTAACTGTAAGGGTAGCAATCCAGGAAAAGAGTGCTCAAAAATGGCTTACACATCAAAGAAGACACGTGTCCCCTGTTAGCTTTGTTGGTCCTGGTTTTCCGTCTATAACTCCTGGAAATGACAATTATTCTCTGATATCACATGAATACTCTTTATCCAGAAAGAGTATGGATCATACTCAATCATTTGTTGAGAGTGATGGAGGTATTAGCTAATGCTACGGTGGTAATCACATTACAGTACATAAATGCATCAGATTAACATATTGTACACCTTAAGTTTACACAAGATCATATGCTAATTATATTTGAATTAGAAAAAGAGCATATTAATGGTCTAAAAGAGTAAATACTGGTTCCAAAGATGTTTAAATTATCACTATCACATAACTAACACATGGCAAGGACCTTGCAAGTCTATCAAAAACTTCAAAGTAGGGTTGCCAGATAAAATACAGGATGCCCAGGCAAATTTAAATCTCAGATAAATAACAAATAATTTTTTTACTATAAGTATACCCCAAACATTTCATAGACACACTTATACTAGAAATTATTCACTGTTTATCTGAAATTCAGTTTTAAAAGAGCATCCTGAATTTTTATTTGCTAAATATGACAACCCTACAGAAGACATTAGGGTGGAATCACTCTGAACTTCCCAGACTGAACATTTTACTCTTTAAATTATTAGCTTTCATGTTACCTGGAAAGAAAAGAACAGCAGAGAAGATTGTCATTTCCTGAACGATTTTTTCCATTGGTCTGTGTACACTGTCCTGGACCAAAGGTAAAGTTCCAGGAATAAATATCCCAACAATTGCAGCTAAAATAGAACAGAGATGTATGATAGGTGTCACAAATACCTAACTTTTAGTCACATTTCAACAAATCATTTTTAAGTGAACATGGAGGTTGCATTTATAAAGTACTTACTATAACCTAACATTGATACATGCCATGTAAATAAGAGACCAAAGTATAGTCTGCTGGGTTGAGGAGCTTAAATTAGGTTTAAGGAAATTGTGACGATACATGAAGCACAATTGGAAAAGGATGAAGACCTGCAACTTACTTGGCATTCAAGTTCAAGTGTGTGCTCTACAGGCTCATTCATTTCTTCAGGTATCAGAGAGATCCATGGTCAGGTCCTGTTCCAGCACTGGTGAAAAAACTGTGAATGAATCAGAAAAAGTCCTTTCTTTGATAGAGTTCCATTCCAGTTGAGCGTAGATAGATAATAAACAAATGAATTCATAAAGAAATGTCGAGTGGTAATAATTTCTATGAGGACTATTGAAAAAAGAAGTCAGGAGTGAACTTAGGTTTGGGGCAAGCAAGGTTGTCTCTAAGGAGGTGACATTTCAGCTATGCAACAAGAAGGGAACAGCCTACAGGAAGATTGAAGAGAAGCAGCAGTCCAGCGGGGAGTAGAATGAGTGAGTGCAAAGACCTGAAAGTAGAAGTGGCCAAGGCAGGAACAAGTTTGCTGTGACTGAGCAACAGAGAGAAGGATCCAGTGCCTGAGTCAGCAAAGAGGAGATGAAGGCAGGGCCATTTAGGCCAGGATTTTGGTCCACCTATTCTACGTTTCTTCTAAGAGACAATGGAAGGCTTTAAGCAAGAGAGTGACAGGGTGTGAAATATATCGGGAAAGAAATCATCCCAGCTGCTGTGAAGATGCAATTTTCTGTACACAGTAACCAAGGAAGAGTAGAAACAGAAGCAGTGATGGAGAGACAATGACCCTAAGCAGGCAATGGTGGTTTGTCTCAATTTGGAATGAAGATGGAGATAGAGGTCAGGTTTGAGATGGATTTTTGGAGGCAAAGTTGATAGGACTTGCTAGTGGCCAGGTGGGAATCAAGGGTACTTCCTTAAGTTTTGACCTAAGCATCTGGATGATGAGACTACCACTTACTGAGAAGGAGAATCAGATAACCGAAAGCTTTACTACGGAACTTGTTCAGTTTGAGATGCCTTTTCGTCAGCCAAGTGGATACAGGAGAGCAAGGTTCAATCTGGGCTGGCATAGTCCAGAAAAGAACTTGCAGAAGAAAGAAGACTTGCCTTTGAAAGTGAGTTGGATTCAAATGGATATTGGAGGAATTTTCTGCATTTCTTGCAGAGGAAAGAAAATTAGAAAAAGATGTAAAAGTGAGAATGAACATGAAATGTGGTTGGAAGTGAAAGAATGGGGAATCGATGTTGAGGAAAAGTAAGACGTAAAATTAGACTTGTGAAGTAGGGCTAGTGTGTCGGGACCTCCAAAAAAAGAATTTGAATTCTTCCTCTAAAAAACATGTAGGAGTTGGGATAAATTTCAATTTCTGTTCTGACTTGCTCTCTGTTTTATCTCCAGTTTTTACCACAGAGTCTGGTATGTAGAAAGTGGTCAATTTATTAAATGAATGAATGGACAATGAATGAATGATTATAAAGCTAAGTGTGTTTGCACAATGAGAGAACGAGTGAAAAAAAAAAGCAATGAAAGGCTCCCTATTACAAACATTTAGGTTTTTCAGAGAAGGAGATAAAGCCTTTGTATAATATAATGGTGAAAAGAAGGAAATAAAGCTGCCTTATTATATTGCCGAGCATGGTAAGATGACAAAGGTAGATGGAAAATACAAGTTCAATCTCTCCAAAGGTACTAAAGTTTTAAAATATCACAGGAGATTTCTACTAAAACAATGAATTCGACAGAGAGCCTAGCTGATTAATGAGATTAAGCAAAACTTGGATACGACTTTTTTAATGTTCTAAAAATCAAGTGGTTGCAATTTTTCTCTCAACTACTCACGTCACAGGCCATTCAATTCTTAAATAGGTTTAAAGTTGAAAGTTTATATTATTTTTGTTCAGTGTGCCCATAGCGTTTCTGCTGAAATTTGAAATTGATTAGATTGTTTTCTAGGGCACAATATCAAATATCCAGTGGAACAATGAATCAAGTTTTCCCTTTTCTTTGTAACCTGCTATGGTTCCAAATAATGTGCATTTTCTACAAAGCTTGTAATTGTCATAACTTCGTATTTATGTACGCAGATACACAAGTAAGGTATAGTTCTGTCACCGTAGACGCGGTTGTGCTGCCTTGTTCACTCAAAGAGTAAAACTAAGTCACCGCTCAGCACACAATGAAGAAAGCAGAAGAGGAGAAACCTCCCATAAAGTCAGCAAGATTTGCTGGCGTTCATTTGCTATTGGCCGCAAAGTTCTCAGACTATACACTCCTTTTATTGGATTATTACTTTAATGGGACTTTTTAAAGGGCATTTTAATAGCCTCCCTGTTTCAGCAGATATACATTGAAAGGCATTTGGAATACTTCCCAGTTGCAACATTTTTGATCTTCTCATTTCTTAGAATTCTGACAACCTACCAGGTAACAGTTAGTATGATATTAAGCTGACACATTCCAGAGTTGGCAGTTGTTAGATTTGCCAGTGCAGTTTGCTGCCCAGATCCCATGGGCCTGAGATTTATTGCCTTTTCCTCTTACCCACCTCTCCATAGACCCTTCCTCCACCTCTTTTTTTTTTTTTTTAACTCTTTGACTGAATATACTACGGGTGCATTTTTAGGTACATCATGACTATTCATGGTAAATGTGTGACCTAGTACAAAACAAGAATTAGCCACAGAAATTCTTATATTAGAAATTTGCACTATGCTGTGTTATTTGAAGAATCAGAGAGAGCTTGTTTAGAGCAAAGATATTTGTTTTCTTCACCCAGAGTCATGCCATTCTCAGAACTCTCCTAAGTTCACGGTTGGATCATGGGTGATCTGTAAACCCTCTGAAAAGCTAAATCCAGCAGAGCGACTCTGCTATGGCCACTACTAAGATTTCTTCTTTCCCAAACAAGAGCTGAAAGCATGGAAAGGAACAGGGAGTGAAGACATTTTTAAAAACATTCTAAAAAATAATTATAAGTGGTTGTAAAAAATTCCTCAAAGGCTACCTTTTTGGCGGCCAATGATAATGAGGGCCAGACAAGTGTCAAACTCTCCTGGTATTGAGTTGGCTTCAATTCTGTTGGAAACCATCTTCTTCCTGATAGAGGAAGCAAAGAGAAGAAGGTAGGCCATGGTATTAAACAGCATTTGTCTTACAGTGGAGCTACCTGACCTCTGTTCCACATTGGGTTTTTCTAGGTTCAGGTAATGAGAAGGGTTGTAGGAATTGGCATAGACATAAGGCCAAGGCATTCTTGATATAGCACTAGGTCCAATGCATTCCTTCCTTCATTTATTCAACAAAGGTTTGTTGGGCCCTAACCATGAGCCAAGCATGGATTTAGGAACAAAAAACATAAAGACAGAAATAGGCTCTGACCTCAAGGAGGTAAATATCTAGGGGGGAGACAGAGTCATAACAGATAAATAGAGTCCAGTATTAAAAATAAAATCATAGATCCATGCACTAGCAATTATGAGAGTGTGAAGGAAGGGCACCTAATCCAGCTGGAATGACAGCGGGGGAACGATTCCTAAATTGAATTGTTAATAATAGTTAGCAAGGTGCGCGTGGAACGCAGAAGGCTACGAGGATCCCATAAGCAAACGCACCAAGTTGACAACACACGCAATGTGTTTGGAGAACTTCATGCGCTGCAGTATTTCTGTTTTATAAACTGTGAGGTGTGGGTAAAGAGAAATGTGCTGAAGAAACCAGGCAGTGATCAACACGGAGGCCTTGACATTTAGTTGTTTCCAACACTGTCTACCACGAAGGCACATATGGCTGTTTACATTTAAATTAAGTAATACCTGAAACAAGAAAAAGCTAGTTCTTTAAGATGCACTAGTCATACTTCACGGGCTCAACAGCCACGAGCAGTTAGTGGCTACCACAGAGAGTGCAGATTATAGAACATTTCCATCAGCGCAGAAAGTTCTATTGGGCAGTGCTTGTATAGACAGTCCTGAATCTTTGAAGTGTTTATATAAAGAAGTTAGATTTAGGTCTTAGATTCACACGGGGGGCTGTGGAGGACACATTTGGAGACAGGAGGTCCTTTAGAGAGAATATTTAATGTTCCATGGAGCTTCCATTCTAGCGGTGAGACAGACAAAAAGCAACAAATAGTAAGTAAAATACATAGAATGTCAGAGAGTGACAAGTGGTAGAGACAAAAACAAAGGAAGGGAGGAGAATAGAAGGGGCTGTTGGGGAGTTCAACTGTAAATAAAGTGTTTAGAGAAAGTCTCACTGAGAAGGTGACTTTGGACCAAAGACCTGAAAGAGGTAAAAACATGACTTAGGTATCTGCGGACGAGGTGCATGAATATCCCAGTCTATTTAAGACACATGTGCATCATGATTTAAAATTTTTATATTCTTTATCTCATTGAATCAGTCAGGGATTTCCCAGAGAAATAGAACCAATAATATACGTGTGTGCGTAAATATGTAGGTACCTATAAAGGGACTTGCTAAAGGAATAAGCTAATGCAATTATGCAGTTGTGGCACCTAGAACGTCTAAAATCTGTCAGGCAAGCTGGAAACTCAGGCAGGAATTGATCTTGCAGTTTTGAGGCAGAAATTCTTCTTTTCCAGGAAACCTCAATTGTTGCTCTTAAGGCCTTCAACTGATAGGATGAGACCCAGCCACGTGATCAAGGATAATCTCTGTTACAGAAAGTAATATGCTAACTTGTATATGCTAACCACAGCTGCAGAACACCTTCTCAGCAATATCTAGCCTAAAGTTCGTTACCTAATCCCCATGTTTCAGATAAGGGAATCCAGGCTCATAAAGACTAAAAACTTGACCAGACTAATTCAAGGGGAAGAGTAAAGAGCCTAACACCTGTCTAAGTCTCCTGAAACTAAATCTAGTTCACAGTTTGTTACCCAGTCTAAGTAAACCAGACAAAGAAACCTGAATTAGACCACATAGGGAGCTCCAGATTAAAGAATAGATTCAGACATGTATTTATATTTTATGACATTCACCATTGAAATCTAGTTTTTAAATGAAAAGTTCTTATCTATCTCTTTGAATATTTTTTTCCATTCTGCAATTTTTTTCTATTCTGTCTTTATGGTACTTCTACTGGATATATATTGAAATTCAGTTTCCCAAGTCCATAATCTCTCTTTCTTATTTTTCATTTGTTTATCTCTCTGTACTGCATTCTTAGGAGTTTCCTTACAACTATCTTTCAGTGTATGAATTTTCTCCTCAGTTATGTTAATATGCCTTTAACCAAACATGTAGTATTTTTATAACAATTCTTATGTTTTTCATCTCTAGAGATTCTTTATGGTTCTTTACCCCATGTTCCTTTTCTTTTTTACTTTTCTTTTTGCTTCCAACTTGTATGACTTTATTTTAAACATATTTATTTTAGACAACACTACTAATTGTATTTTCTGAAGCTTTTGAGAATTTAATCCTACAGTTGGATGTGCCCTTCAATTCTTGCTTATAGTAATGGAGTTTTCTTCATATATTTTATAATTTGGGATTGTGAGCTCATCTTCAGTGGGCTCTACCAGCAGAATCCCTGTGGCTTGGGTTAAGGACATGTCCCTCTAGAGTTATTTTGCATTTGCTTCCTCCAGGCAACCCAAAGATATCTCCAGCTTGGGACTCATTTTAATATTAATTCTTTTGCTTTAGGGGCACAAATTTATGCAAGTAATGTAATTTGAACATCAAACCCAAGTGTGATATAAGCCCATGGGAATGAATTCTCAAGAGAGACTTGTCCCTAGCAATAATACAGGCAGAAACAAACAAGTTTCTTTGTAATGTCCTTCTGCCAATGGAAGGATGTTTATAACCCAGTTTTTTACTGAGGGTTCAGACTTTGAGTATCCAGGTTTTTATATGAGAAGTCTAAGTTCCAAGTCTTTGCTTTATCAGGGCTTCAAGTAGATGAACTTGTATTACCTAGACTGACCACCTCTCTTTAACCCCTGGGGTAGCTACCTTGCTTATCCTCTGGTTTTCAATCCCTTCTTTGTTTCTGACAGATAAATTAGATTGATACATATTATGCTAGAAAATATAGTAATTATTCTTTTTTAATGTAACTGTCTATTACTTGACTAGACACACACACACACACACACACACACACACACACACACACAAACCAACATACGCAAAGGTACTTCAACTAGTTATAATAATAGTCTCCATTTACTGAGCCCTCAGAATATGATAGGAACTATGCCACCGTGTGTGTGTTATCTCAATAGTACTATTACTATGCCCATTTTACAGGTAAGAAAACAGAATTTGAGGACTTGGGAAACTGCCTTAAAGTGACAGACTAGCATGGAAACCCAAAGTTATCTGAATCACTGGAGATGTTTTTAATCATCATACCATATAGTTTCCATATATGAGAGAAAGTCTCGATATATGCATGTCTTTTCTCTGTTTTAAAAACTTTTAGTTTAACAAAATATTCGTACATTTTATAAATTGTTAGTGACTGTATAAATGTATTTATATTTTGTCAACCAAATGTCATTTTTGTATTTAAAATCAGGCAGAAAATTTATCATGGTGAAAATGTAAGTTAATTTGCTTTTGCAAACTGGATTTGAAAGGAAGTAAAAATATAATAAATTTACATTTCTTCTTCATGCTAGGGAATTATCTGTCCACCTAAATAAATTATGCAAACTACCAGATTAACCTTTCACATACAGAATTTTAATAATTTTAGTAGAAGTGTTGTTTCCTTCTTTTTATACTATTATAGTTTTTACAAGGTGTAGTCACCAATCCAGACTCTCCTTTGTAACCCCTGAGGTTCCCAACACTCATGGCTTTTTGGACATTTTTAAAATAAGGCAGCCTCAATGGAACCACTTTGGTTCTAAAAACAGTTTTATATCTTTGGACCAAAATAGGGATGCATCAGGATCTCATTCTCTTTTTTCCTAGAAGATTCCTCTGCTTGGCTAAATTCATGGTTAAAAACAGATTTATAAAGGACAGCTACTGTCCAGTA
This sequence comes from Lagenorhynchus albirostris, assembly GCF_949774975.1. Classification (NCBI taxonomy): domain Eukaryota; kingdom Metazoa; phylum Chordata; class Mammalia; order Artiodactyla; family Delphinidae; genus Lagenorhynchus; species Lagenorhynchus albirostris. The sequence goes on from NC_083098.1 coordinate 24,508,666, forward strand.
GCATCAAGAACAAAAAAATGTATATATCAGCTTAAGAATAATATCAAACTCCTCAATTTTAATTTATTTTTCCTATTGTAAATAGTAGAGCAATGAATAATAAACCATGTGAGATATGAGCATTTCCCCCAATTAATCCATATTATTTAACTACTTTTCTAGAAATTTGAATATTTTATCTCACTCTCATAGATACTGAATGTGCTTTTTTTGCTAATATGATTAGCAAATATAATTTTTCATCTCTAAAATTAGAATATTTAGTGAGGTCAAACATCTTTTAAAACTCAATAGCATTGGTATTTCTTCTATTGTGAAATAATTGTGTCTATTCATTCTCCATATAATTATTTGAGTCTGAGTTTATTTCCCTCTACATGTTTTATGTAGTAATATTTAACTATTGCTTCCAATACTTCCCAGTTAATTGATTAACTTTTAATTTGGGGGCTTTTGGACTCACAAAGTCTTCTAATTTTTAGATATTCAAACCTATCTGTTTCAATTTTTATGATATTTTGAATGCTTTTAACTTCTCTCCCCACTATTTAGAGATTGAATAGATATTTGTTTCTACTTTTAGTTTTCATGGTTCTCTTTGTTGACACTGACACGCTCATTGATCTGGACTTTATTTTAACATTTAGATGCAGTAATCTAAATTGATTTTTTTTCTAAATAGGTAACTTATCTTCTGCAGCATTAATAGTCTTGCATAATCCATTTATTCTCAATGGATTTGAAATGACTCTTTTAAAAAATAACTATTAACTACTCATATATTATAGGGTGTATCTAGCTTCCCTGTTATGTATTTTAAACATTCTTGAGCCAGGTCAACACAGATTTAATTATCAGAGCTTTACAGTATCTTTACATATCCAATAGGCATATTCGCCAACCATACACCCAAATGCCCTGCCTTATTATCCTCCCTGCAAAAAATTCTGAGTTATTTTTAATGGTTTAGTTCACCATCATTAAGCCAAATTCATGTAAAAATAGAATCTTTTCAACATACTCACAGTTCTTACTGTGCACATCAAATGTTTTGTTACATTTTGATACCATGGTACCCTCTGGACATTGGCACTTAAATATTATGGTACGTTTCTCCTAAAAAGAATTCCATGACCAAGAACATTTGGGAAAGAGTGCCTACCTTACCCTCCTCTCGGAGATTCACAACAAAATGAGCATATAAAAGAGAGAGAAATAAAGAAACTGCTCGGTAAAGAAACCTATGTTTAATCTAGTGTTTTCCAAATATTCAGTCTATTTTATATTTTGCTTCACAATTACTAGCAAACTATCAAAATGGCTTCTCTGCTCTATATGTTCTAAGAACGGTATTTCCTTTTGGCTACTCCCAGTCCTTGTTTTTAATCCCTTTTGCCTGAAATGCTGACTAATTCCCTAGATGAGGGGCATGTTTGTACGTAGGAGTGCCTCTAGCTGGCAGAAGACAGAAAGGGCTAGGGATGGCAGAGGTGCTGAATGTGCATTATGTCAGACCCATCAAAGAGGTCTGCACTCTTTCATGCTGTGGGAGCTCATGGGAATGAGTTCAGTCAAGGAACAGAGGAGTTGGACCACGTTGCCTAAGTCTTCTGAAGAGAGGCAGAGTCTCCAGCGAGCCTGCAGCCCAGCTGAAAGTGGGTCACTTCACCACTGAGGAATGGCACTGGGTGGTACTTCAGAGACACTGCGGTGAGGGAACAGGCCCTTATTCATCACGGGGGGAGATAGTGTTTTTCCTCCCCTGCGATAGATTCACTCTGGCCCGGCAGCCTCTATGGTTAGGCGTGACTTCCTGAGGGATTTTCCCTGGATTCACAGAAGGTTCCCTGAGTACCAGGGAAAGCCTGACTCACCCACAGGCCTTCCAGGGTGGGGCTGGCATGACTTGGATGCAACTTCGACTTGGCTGAACTCCCACGATGGTAATTCTCAGCCTAAAATCAGCTGCCCCAAGGAGAAATGGAAGAACGGGGTGAAGAAGAGGCCCCACGGAGGTGCTGACAGGGGCAATAAAATCTCCTCTCACAGGCTTCTAACTGGTGCCCTAGGGTGACATGTGAGGGAGCTTGGAAAATATTTTTTTTCTCTCCAACTTCCTTTTTCCCTACAGCAGCTTCTCCAGCAAGTTCATGTCCCTGCATGGTACTAGCTGCTACCTATCCTAACAACAGCTCCCCACCACGCTTTGGATAATTGGATCCAAGCCTGGATCCTAATTTTGCATCTTAATCCTTAGCTCCGGTACGAAAAGGCTAAAGCTTCCTTTTAGTATCCTATCTCGTATTCTCTATCACGGACGTTACAAGAGCAATCTTGGTCTATTTACTGCCACCCCTGGAAGAGGCCCTTGAATTCTCACATGCTGTCACTCAGGTGCCAACACAAGCCCATATCTGATTTCTGTAAACAAGCAGGGTGATGGAGATGCCTGGTCGCTAAGTCCCTCCAAGGAAGTCAAGGGTTTGTTTGCCGTTACTGAAAGCCCCCAGTAGCCAGACACCAGATAAAGAGACTATATCAGCTTGGCTGTGGAAGAAATGTGGTAAGTCACAGAAGGAAGGAAAGGAGACGCATGGAAGGCAATTTACCAAGGTGTCTGAATCCCAGTTCTGACTCTTACTAGTTGAGTGACTTCCAGCAATCTACTTTATCTTGTCTTTAGTTTCCTATGAAGCAGGGATGGCAATAGTGTTAGCTTCACAAGAATGTCATGATGATTCAATGAGATAGTGTGTATATAGATAGAAAATACATCTGACATAGACTTATGCCCAGGAAAAGTTAAGAATTATGGTGACAACAATGGCCTTTGAGGGGTTGCTAAAACCTTGGAAGTTCAGTGCCCTGAGAAACAACTTTCTGGGAAAAAGTGTCTATAACTTTCATTATGAGTTCTTCAAATTATTAAAAGTCCTGAAATCACGGAAAGCAATGTGAAAACATTGAGTATCGCTGAAATAAAGACAGCTGTTCCAAACAAACTGGTCTTTCCAAAGTCACAAAGACAACAATTACCAAATTGTTATTTGACTAAAATGTACTCCGTTGCTTTCCCTCACTTAATTAAATATCCTCTTTCCTCCAAAACTCAGGTCAGCTAACCCCTTGCTGAATACCTGACTGGACCACTCAGCTGATACTTGCATAGCTCCCTCTGTACACATTGGTCCTATTTCTCCAACTTCATCCCAGCTGCTGGAAAGCAAGGCTCCAATATTATATCTTCCTTCAAGGCCCAGGACAATCCTTTGCAATGTTTACTAATAGCAACTGTGGATCACTGATAATGATATTTGTCAAGGTGTATTTCTACATAGAGTATAATGAACTTCTTCTAGGTAAATTCATATAATGGACTATCCCCTCTCTACAGCACAGCATCCAATGTATAAGTGCTTCATGAGAGAGGGTTGAACAAATAGTTAAAAAATTGGGTGGCTACGAGAAAGTTATACACCAATAAATGGATAAATTAGGCAGGTAAGATCAAGAGGAAGTATTTTTTTTAAAGATCACACATGGAGGATGTAACCAACCCTCTCAGCATTTATTTCACATTTTTCAAACATTTAAAACTTGTGTACCAAAAATTCACTGGAACAATGTATTTTCATCAGGAGACCAAAGTTTAATTCTAAAGAATCAGCCACCCTTCCATTCTGCCTGAGGACAAAGTCCAAACCATAGTTCCATTAGTTTTCCTCTTATGGTCTTAACATGAAGTGTATCACCCATCCTTGAATTGTAGATGTCTAGAAGTTTCCCAGGACCACCTAGGATAAACTAAATAGAAAAGGGAAGATTCTTAAAATCAAAAGGAAAACAGCCAACATGGCAAGTAAATTATCTTCTGCGGTGATAGGGTTGGGAGAGAAAGGGGAGGTGTTTGTGCAAAGCAACCACAAAATGCCATCGGAGCTATTGACGGATAAGCTGTTTCTGAAACCTCTGCTTTTTAAAGAAACCATATCAGCAGCACCAAACAACTCATTTGCGGCAGATTTGTCTTTGAACAGTTTTTTTGCAAAACGCTGATAAGCGCAACTTAACTTGAGAGAGAAACTATGTACATTATTCATTTAAACAGAGCAAATGAGAAACCATAACACATATACAACTATGGAAACAGGACGAATATGCTCGTGAGAAGGTAAACAAAGATGCTGGCTGGCTGGTTGCAGGGGACAAAATTCTAGGCAGGGCACAAAATTAAAGAAAACGTGGCCGCTGTGAGTGGAGGTGAATCTCTCCTAGGAATCCAGACTGTTGCTACTTTTCTCCAACAAAGGAGCATCTCTGCTTAAATTTCCTAAGAAATTCTAACCTGCAATTTTACAGAGCACTGATTTATTAGCTTCCTTTCTGGCCAATGTATTTTTATGATGACTGAAAATAGAACTGGAAAAATAAGTTAACTGATGCGGATCATACTGTATCTTTAATAAAGCAAACAGTGAGGCCAGATTCTGAATACGCAGTTAAGTATAGAAGCATCAGGACTTGGAAGGAATAAGGAACACGGAACCCCAAATCACCATTTGTACAATAATATCAGGGAACCCTGCACAGCTGTATTTCTCAAATTATGTTGCACAGAATATTAGTTTCGTTGGTGTTAGCAGGTGTTACGTCAAATTAATGTTCTATAGTCAAATCTCTCACTCCCGTGCTAATAAAGAAGGTCATATATACAGACACATAAGAAACAAGCTCAAAGCAGTAATTTTTTTGAAGTAGACTTTATTTTTAATTGAAGTATAGTTGATGTACAATATTGTGTTAGTTTCAGGTGTACAGCATAATGATCCAGTATTTTTGCAGATTATACTCCGTTGCAGGTTATTACAAGATAATGAGCATAATTCCCTATGCTATCCAATCTATCCTTGTTGCTTATCTATTTTATACATAGTAGTTTGTATCCCTTAATCACATACCCTTAATTTGTCTCTTCCCCCTTTCCTCTCTGTTTTGGTAACCACAAATTTGTTTTCTACATCTGTGAGTCTGTTTCTGTTTTGCATATATATTCATTTGTATTATTTTTTATATTCCACATATAAGTGATATCATACAGTGTTTGTCTGTCTTTGTCTGACTTATTTCACTAAGCATAATATTCTCTAGCTCCATCCACATTGGTGTAAAGGCAGTATTTCATTCTTTTTTATGGCTGAGTAATATTCCATTCTATATATACACCACATCTTCTTAATAATCCAATCGTCTTGGCTATTATAAATAGTGCTGCTATAAACACTGGGTTGCATGTATCTTTTTGAGTTAGTGTTTTCATTTTTTCTGGATAAATACCCAGGAATGGAATTGCTGGATCACACGGTAGTTCTATTTTGAGTTTTGTAAGGAAACTCCATACTGTTTTCCGCAGTGGCTGCACCAGTTTACATTCTCAGCAACAGTGTATGAGGGTTCCCTTTTCTCCACACCTTCTCCAGCACTTGTTATTTGTAGACATTTTAATATGGCCGTTCTGATCAGTGTAAGGTGATACCTCATTGTGGTTTTGATTTTCAAAGCAGGACTTTTTAATAACATGTTTTAATAAATTTTCCAGGTTACATCCTAAGATTAGTCATAGCAGGTCTATGACCTACTTCTGCTTCTATTCTCAAAGTGTGGTCAAGAACACTTACTCTACAGAAATTACATAAATACATAATACATAAATAATGTACTTGGTAAAACAATTGAGAGAATTTCCATAATATATCCTTATTTTTAAGAATCACAACATACATTAGTTCATTAAAAGCTCTAAAAAGTCCTATAGGAACAAAATCCTATTGAATCCAGCATTGCCAACATTTATCTCATCATGAAACTCTCTTCTTAATATGTAATATTTATTAATAACTTCTATAACAGACTCACTTTGGAATATCCTAGCATAGAAAAATATTTAATGACATAAATTAAAAAGTACAAACAAAAGTCAAAAAACCAAAAGTCGCAAAACAACGTACACACCATGATCCTATTTTTGTAAGATAATTACATATTTGTTTTTTCCATTTTTCTAGAACACATATTTTTGTTAGAAAAAGTATATTATCAATAACATTTTTTAAACACTGAATATTGTTTTATTTGGCATGGGAGAAAGTTATCTAGAGTATGGACCCATTTTCTAAAGTTTCCAAGCATTCCACTCACTCTTAGGGCTATAACAGGAGGCAAACACCTTCAGTGAGTGACGGCCCCGACTTGCTATGCTGGGTGTTGAATGCTGAATATTGAATGTCATGGGAAGTGCCCCAGGCTCCTATTTCTACTCCTAATTGGTGCACCTGAAAAATATCCATTGAACTGAGCTTTGAATGGCCTGCATAATTAGTATATAACAAGGCCAAATGTAAAGATGAAGTATTCCCATGCTTTTCACCCCAAACATCAACTTTAGGCACCTGACAAAATACTATTCAATTTTACCTAAATGTCACTTTCCTCCTTGCGTGAACATAAGTCCTGGGTTTCTCCCTCCCTTTGGTAGGTGGGCCAAGGATTGTGGAACAAGAAGCACTCTCAGCCCAGGGAGGACCAGATGGAAGATGAGAGGTAGAAAAGCTGCATGACCCTCCACTCCCCACAAAAGAAACCAGAAACTGTGGAAAGTTTGCTCTAGCAGAGAAGTGTACTACACAGGAAATGTACCATATGGAAACTCTGGTATAGCAGAGAAAGAGCTGTAGGGATTAACGAAGACGGCAGGGGATATAGCTTCCACCTTGAAGGAGCTGATAATCAAATGCTTAGAGCGGGAGGAATGTAGGTAACAGGATGCATACATTTGGGGGCTCTATTGGGATGCAGCTCTAAGTTCTGAGCAGTTAGGGAAGTGGGAAGGATCAGAGAGACGGAGAATAATGTAGCACAAAGGAGACTGACCTGAAAAGGCAGCGTAAACAGATCGAACGAAAAGTGTGTGTGCGCATGCCTGTGTGAAGCACTCCTGAGGCTCGCTGCTAGAGGTGTAGGACCAGGTCCGCACCCTCAGGAAGCAGGATTTCTGGTTGGCTAGATGGCATACCTAGAGAAACATTCAAAATAAACAAATAAATAAATAATAGAAACAGTATGTAATTCGGTTCTAAATGAGGGGATAGAGCCTGGCACAGAGCCTGGAAAATAGGTACTTACCATATGTTTATTGGATTTAATTAGATCCAGAAGCTGTCAGAGGGCTAGACAGGAGATCTCTGCAGAGTTATACAGGAAATGAGGATTCCTGTATAAACGATAACTGACAGAAACAATGGCATAGGTGGTGAAATGAGCCTTTGGAACAAGATGAGGAGAAGGCAATTAGAAAAGTTTTTATTTATAAAAATCCACAGATTAAATTTGATCAGAAAGGGACTATAGAACCACTTTTATGCTCTAAGAAGGTAAGTGACAATCAAAGTAAGTCCTGAGGACCACAGTTGCTGGTGAGAATAATTGACGAGTGATGAGCCTTGAATGAGGCAGACCAACGACAAGCCTATTTCTAATATCACTTTGGATCGACTGTTAGGAATTGATGGTAGACTCAGTGTGATGGATGGGAAAAAAGAGCATATTTGGGGCTCAGCAAACACAGTTCATTTATTCTCAAAATCTGGTTGGGCATTCAACAGCAGGTAGAAATATACTTTTTTTATAATAAAAAGTTTTAATAATAAACACTTTATTATAATTTTTATAATAAAAAGTTTCAATAATAAACACTTTATTATAATTTTTATAATAAAAAGGCATGTAAAATGTTTCATTATTTGCTACACTTTGAACTATTAATTCTAGTACAATAAAAATACGTATGTGCAAGCACACGTGTACTTGACACTGTGAGAATCCTGACTGATATATAGAATCCAGGAAAACCAACAAGTATCAGCATAGGCTTGAAGAGCAGAGTCTGAACAGGCAAAAAGATACCCATTGCACAGGCATCATCTTTTTTTTAAATTTTTTTCAAGGATAGTTGATTTACAATGTTAATTTCTGCCATACAGCAAAGTGATCAAGTTATACATATATATACATACTTTTTCATATTCTTTTCCATTATGGTTTATCACAGAATATTAAATATAGTTCCCTGCACCGTACAGTAGGACTTTGTTGTTTTGGCATCATCTTAACAGGGAGAAGTACTAGGAGGACATGGCTGAAACTTTTGTTCTCGGTACATTTTCTAAGTGATCTGCGTCCACGTGGGAGGTGAGCCTTCACAAAACGAATTCGTGTTTTCTGGTGCTTACAAAGCAGACTGCCACGGAGCCTGACCCAGGACAGCTCTAGTCGTATGGCCAGGTCTTGTATGCGTTAGCCTGTTGCTCAAATATGAATGTCCTATTCAGCTTTCTTGCCTGTCAATTGCAAAGGCCATGTGGCACGCACATCAGAGGTGAGAGGATGAGATTGTTGCCTATTATGGCAACAATCCTCCCTTCACCACAAGCAGAGCCACAAATATTTCCAAACCACAAAACAAAACTCGCCTATATAAGCTATAAATACCTCAGTTGTGTGCATTTGTACGATGTTAGGCATAGCTGGGTATGTTTGTTCTTTCATACATCTGTCCTCCCTTGTTTGGGGAAGTAGACCTTGAAGAGTATGACCCTATCCATCTCGGTTAGTGTCAGCTCAATGTCAAAAGTATATGGTCATGGTTTTTTGCTGCAGATTATTGTTTAGAGTGAAGCTCTGAAGTGCATTCTGAACCAGGCTTTGTGTGAGTTATAAACTAATCATCTATTGCTAAAATCTCAAAGAAAAATGTGCAAGTTGGAGGAGCGGAAGAAGGCAAAAATTGCTTCTATTTTATATGATATTTGTTAATTAGACTAAGAATCTCCTCATCTTCTCTTTCAACCTAGAAATTTTTAAAAAGAAGAAGAATATAGGACCTTCTACTTCCAGGATGATTTCCACACATTAAGTTTCACCACTCATTTAATTTCATAAAGGCATTTTTATTCCTGAAATATTTACTCCAGATAAGAAAATCTCTCATCACAACTGTGTGAAATCACACCCAAAGAACACATTTTGGCAGTGTCTCTTGACCAAAGAGTGGGACTCAGTATCAGGACTTGTTTTTCTCCCCAAGACAGATACCACCAATGTTAGACTGCATTCGCAATGGAAATCAGCGCTTGGGCACTGAATCCAGCCACAGAGGATTTGGCAAAAAGGCTGTAACCTCTTCTCTCTCCTCACCAGTGACAATCCCACCACAGTTTTCCATCCGTTGGTGACCTCCATCCTGGATTACCTCAATGCTCTTTGCTCAGGGCTATGGTTAAAGACCTCCCAGAAGCTCCAGCTGTTGGTACAGAATACACCAGTTGTCTAGCTGCTAACGGTCATAGGCTGACGTGACTGGAGTGTCTCTGAATCCCCAGGGCCCACCTGGGTCAGGCTGGTGGTCCCAAGCCCTTTCATCAGCTGAGTTACCGAGTTTTTCAAGAAGTATATCAGGCTCGTTGATATTTTGCCATTTCTGAATCTCCATGGAAGTTCACCGCTTCTTGGCAAGGAGATGGGTTGAATAGAGGTAAGAGGTAGAAAACACTCTTGAGAATGGATAGATGTTAAAGGAAGTGTTGGTGAGTTCCCTCAGCTATGCACAATGAACTAGGCAAGAAGTTGGCAGTAAAGAAAGTATGATTCTCTCTGAAAGGATGTCATGGAATGCATATGTGTACCAGCTACAGATTCTACAGCAAGATGGCCTTCCTATCCAGGTCCTATACCATCACAACAACTAATTAAGATTTTGAAGAAAATGAGTATGAAATAGCAATTTTCACCAGAGAATACATACAACTTGATTCTGCTTCCTCTGGTCTTCAATGAAATCCAAGATTATCAGCTAGCATCCCAGGTCTGTTGACTATGGAGATATGATTTTACAAAAAAAAAAAAAAAAAAGCAAGGCAAAATGTCATTGTCCTTAAATGCTTCACTCCCAAAAGGTTGCTTTTATAAAACACTTGCTTTGAAATCAGAAACAGAAATCAGTGCACCGATTACATGAAAGTCTTTGATGTACTCAGTGGTTATCTAGGTTCTACTATTTTTGGTTTTGAACTAGTCAAAGTTTATTTAAAGCTGGGCATTAGAAGACAATTTTAAAACATTGAGGATAACTAAAATAACACTGTGCGTACACTATATGAAGGTTTACTAAAATAGTTGTCAGGCATGCGTCATCGAGATAATTTCTGTTCCACTCAGACAAATCAGTTATGATTGCTGACGGCAAAACTGGAGTTGGGCTCTAGGAAGACAGTCCTTATGCAAATGGCACATTCAGCCTCTAGCACTGTGACAAAAGAGTCTAATGAGGAGGCAGAATGACCTACCCAGGTATTAGGGTGAAATCATCCACTATCCAAAGAGAAAGATGTTCATAATCAAGCATGTCAAGTTAATGGACACTCATAAGGTGTGAGTTAAATGAATTAGCTAGATTCATATAACAAATCCCCAGGATGTTGTTTTGTGCTAGTAAGTGTATTACGGTAACTCTGTAGAAATCGCTACTGTCTGTATTTCAGACATTCCCAGGAGTGCTAGCAAAGAGGAGCTTAGGACAAATTGGTGTATTCAATGAAGAGAATTATATGAGGAAATGCATGTTAAATTATACTGACACTGATGCTACACATGTGTTACAGGGATACTGCTCATATGCTTCTCCCTAGAAAGACCTGGGGCAATCCTGATTCCCCATGAAGCCCCCGTCACATTATTTACATTCATTCTGGTCTCCGCACTGGCTCAGCCAGTTACCAGCTACAAGGCCATGTGTCTGCCCACACATTTGCTACCAGTGTAATGATCTTGCCAATGGCTTCACCATTTAAGGACTCTGCCCCATGGGCAGATGCCCGTTGCCTGACATTACATCAGGGTCAACTTCCCTTCATGTTCCCTCCTTGCATTGAAAGACCCTTTGGGGAATTCCCCAGTGGTCCAGTGGTTAAGACACTTCCCTGCCACTGCAGGGGGCACGGGTTCTATCCTTGTTTGGGGAAACTCAGATCCCACATGGTGTATAGCCAAAAAATAAAATAAAATAAAGACCTTTTGGACTCAGTGCCATAAGAACATTCCTTTGGTTCTTCTTGTCCCTAAGGGTCACCATCCTTCAGAGTCAAGGACCTTGTTCCTAACATTCCTGGTTGCCTGAGATTTTTTTTAAAACACTTATTTTAAAAAAAATAGTTATTTATTTATTTAGTTAGTTAGTTTTGGCTGCGTTGGCTCTTCGTTGCTGCACACGGGGCTTTCTCTAGTTGGGGTGAGCGGGGGCTACTCTTTGTTGTAGTGCGCGGGCTTCTCATTATGGTGGCTTCTCTTTGTTGCTGAGCACGGGGTCTAGGCGCGCGGGCTCAGTAGTTGTGGTTCACGGGCTCTAGAGCGCAGGCTCAGTAGTTGTGGCGCACGGGCTTAGTTGCTCCGCAGCACGTGGGATCTTCCCGGACCAGGGCTCAAACCCATGTCCCCTGCACTGGCAGGCGGATTCTTAACCACTGTGCCACCAGGGAAGCCCTGCCTGAGATTTTAAAAGCCTGTTCAGCGACTAGCGGCAGTCTGTATAGAATGTTTGCCAGTCTGCAGCAAAAATTAGGAGGGAAACAAAGGGCAAGAGAGTGATTTGTATTTTTTCCTAAATTTAAATGTATACTCTGTAAAAGCTATCAATAGCTTAACTTTAGGTACTTCCTGCCTTTCTACTTTTTGGTGTTCTTTCTTCTGAAAAATGATGGGCATCGGTTGATTGCAAGTTTTCCTTAATGGCTGGGCTTTGCTAAATATAAAGATGAAATTCACGTTATTCCCTCTCTTCCTTCCTTCCTTCCTCCCTTTCTCCTCTCCTCCTCCTCCTTTCTTTGTCTCTCACATTCGTTTGTTCATTTTTTTAATTATTTTGCTCTTTTGTGAACTTCAAAGCTGTGGAAAATATGGCGTCTTGGACTCACTGGTCACCAGGCTGTATTGATGGAGTGTCAATGTCCACCTTGTACTGATCATACAGTTCCATTCAAACCTCTTCAAAGTGTACTGAAATCTACCTCCACGCATTGTCAGTGTGCGAGGAGAAACTCTGTATTTTCCATGGAGGGACTCGGGGAAGAGTATCTGGAAAGAAGGAGAGAGAGACAGAGACAGAGAGAGAAGGGAGGGAGGGAGGGAGGAAGGAAAGAAGGAAAGGAGAAAGGAAAGGAAGAAAGGAAAAGGACAAAAGAGAAAAGAAAAGAAAAGGGATTCTGTTATGCGGTCTCTCGTGTTTTCTGTTCAAATGTCCCCTCAATCAGGCTCAGCTTTGTTGCTGTTTGAAGCTGACGAGAGACTCATTATCTCCTCCATAAGGTATACGTTTGGGCTAAATACACACCACGGGAATAAATTCAGTGGATCCAGAGAGGCTGCGGGTCACTTTCACTCCAGCCAACTCCAGAGTGACTAGATCACTGCTGTGACAGCTCCTTGTTGACAGAATAAATCAGAATGTGGAAGCTTGTGAGGATACGTGAAGACCTGGAGCTGTCCCGGGGACAGCCTGCTCTCCCCAAAGATGCTAAAGTGGTAGATGAATAAGAAGGAAAGCAGCCCAAGTTCTCATCCCAGACCTGCACCCTCTGGCAGTGTGATCCTGAGGGTGTCAGTTTATAATTTCTCATTTTCTTTACCTATAACAACTGAAGGTTGCAGCCTATCCGGTAAAAATGCCAGAATATGGTGAACCAGGTCTGTTTGTGTCGCCTCTCAGGGCCGCTGAGGACAGCCATGCCCCTCAGTGAGATTGTGCTCAGTCCCCCTCAGACAGAGCTCCAGGGGCGAAGTACAGCAAAAGACACTATTATTAATTTCTAAACACTAGGGGCCAGCAACCAATATTACAATTATTCATTCAAATTTCAGCTACAGACTAGAAAGAGAAATCCTTTGTTTCTATAACAATACTTACTTCAAGGCACCTGACACATTTCTATTTCCATTGATATCGGAAACAAAGTAAGGATGGCAATTCTGCCACCATTGTTAAGGATTACTTGGAAGTTTTAGCCCGTAGATTCAGATGTTAAGCATAAACAAGACAATTCACTCCTTAAAGGGGAGGCACAAACTATCTTAGTTTCTCATATGATTGTCTGTCTTTAAAAAGCCAATGTAAGCAATTGGCAAGCAATTAAAAGTAATAAAAGCATTAGAGCAAAGGAGAGTGAACAGTCAAAAAAAATACAAAGTCAATGATTTTTAAAATTATTAAATTGCTGAAGGGATTATTTAGAGAATTAGCAGCATGGGAGTGGAAGTAGGCATTGCTGGCTGGTGATTGCTAGTTAGAGAGGCAGACAGGGACTCCCCCATCCCCCTTCACCCGCCCCAATGAAGAAGGAAAAGGAGCAAAGGCAAAGACTGGGGGCAGTGGGGAAGCTTGGGTGGGGTTGAGGTAGGTGTCTAGTTAAAGTAGAAATTGAGGGAGAATGCAAAGGAGGAACCAAACTGGTTTTTCAGAATCTTCAAATCTAGGCAGAGAAACTTAGACCTGGTTCAGAAAGAAAATAGTCCGCAAGAACTAACAGAGGAAAAACAATGCTGGTGCAACTGATGATTAGAAGTCCATTGCTCCCCTCCGTTTCCTCAAGTTTCTGTTACTTTATGGTGAAGATTAGAAACTTCTTGCAAATATCGTTAAGCTGTGTTTTCTGGTTAAGATTACTTTCTTCCATAAGTATTTGTTGGCAATCTACCCGGCCCTGGGCATGCGGCAGTCAACAAGATAAATTCACCATCATATGAAAATGGAAAGTGTACCATGTCTCTAGATAATGTTGTGAAGATAGAAATTCTTCTAAAATAAAAGTTTTGATCTGATACATTCCTAATCTGAATGGGGAACGTCTTTCATGGGATAAAAATCAACAGAAGAAATTAAGAAGGTGTGGACAGATTCAAAACCATGAAATTTTTAAATATCAGTTTGTCAAAGCTTCTAAATTAAACAGAGAAAACAGGAGAAAACCTAAGAAAATAGATTTGCTTAATCTAAGCAAATATCAACCTAAAAGTTGGTACTAATAATTAAACAAATGGAGAGCAAACAGAAATAATTTTTGCAACAAACATGTATGTTCTGACTATGACGCAGACACTGACTTGATAAACCCAAAAGATGTAATCTGATCTGACACTGCTATGGTCTGAATGTTTGTATCGCCCCAAAATTCATATGTTGATATCCTAACCCTCCAAAAATGATGCTCTGAGGAGGTGGGGCCTTGGGCAGGTGCTTAGGTCATGAGGGTAGAGCCCTCAGGAATGGGACCCAGCGAGAGGGCCTTGCCTGTGAACCAGGAATAGGGTGCTCACTAGACAGCACGACCATGCTAGTGCCTTGATCTTGAACTACCCAGTCTCTAGAACTGTGAGAAATAAATTTCTGTTGCTTACAAGCTACCTTGTCTGTGATATTTTGTTATTGCAGCCTGAATAGACTGACAGACACACAACCATATTTGCACACTCAGAGAAACACTGTATTTTTATCATGCTTAAATTAAAAAAAAAAGATTTTACTGAAAATAACTGAATGTAATAACATTAAAACGTCTATATTTTAAAGATGAGTTGTGGCTAGTAAAGATTTAAAAAGCAGTTCAATTCAATTTGAAACCATTCTGTCCCACCCGCCCCTGTTTGGTACAACTTTCAATTCCTTTGTTGATCTTATTTGAAAGTGCTACTTTGTGTCACCCTATTCTCCTAATTTTGAGTTAAATTGGCTTCCTGAGTTGCCTGATTCAGGAACATCTGAGCTTTTTCTTTATATCAAATCCTCTTTTCTTCCACTCTAATTATAAATGCTAACTCTTATCAAACGTTTCCTATATATGATTTCTCTACTAATTAGGTAAAAGATTATTTTTGTCCCGCTCTTTCCTGAAAGTAACGAAGAAATCTACAAGGAGATTAGGTGGACTGTCTCCATGTCAGCAATATGAATTTAGCTGCTTTTTCACATCTTGAGGTCTGTCTCAATTTGTCTGCCTCTCTCTATTTCCCTGCTTCAACTCAGTTATGCTGTATTTCCTGAATTCTAAGAAACATTACTTTTCACTTTTTAATATTTTTAAAATTGGAGTTTTCATTGAATTTGCCAAAGTTTCCTTGCTACCTTTTATTCATTATCTTAATTGCAATGCAGCAGTCCTTTTTAATAAAGACAGCAGCTTATATTCAATATAAAACTTGTAAAATATAAAGCACACTTAATACAAAACTATTTTCTCCAAGGGTGAATCTGCCCCTCACTGAAAAAATTTTAAAACACTTTTAAAAAAACTTAGTAAGATGTTGTTAAATTTCTTTCATTATTTAGACTTTAAATAATCCCTCTAAATTTTGAAGAACGTATATTACAAATTTTTTTCCCTGGCATTCTTATAAAAGAGATTCTGGAAGACCTGGAGAAACAATGAACTACTTAGAAGTTGGGAGAAACATTCTTTTGCAAGGAGACACCTGCTTTGTTGAAAATAACTGGGCTGCTATTCAGCTGATGCACTTACGAGGCAGAAATGATTGTGTCCATTTTGATTGTTGAGCGCCATGTGCACCTGGCATTACACACTTTGTAAGTCACCCAGCTGTGCGTTGGTGGATGTTTAACAACTGGCCTTCTGGGGGGAAATGGGGACAGGGAGGGGAAGCCTTGATGTGTAGTATCTCCAATTTCCCTGATTTCCCATCACAGCCAATTTTAAGCTAACAACATCCCTGAACACAGAGTTGGGAAGAGATGCGCACAGGCTCTCCTAGTAGATTCCAGAACCCACCTGAACTGAATTCCTGGAAAAGAGACATGATAAGCTACTGCACAGTTGAAGGAAGCCTCAGGCTGGTATCCAGACTTACTGAAGGAGATGAATTAAGGTAGGGGAGCAAGGACAGAAATTTGGGTGGGAAGGGATAACTGTCTGAGTCAGAGGTTCAACAGATTTTATTGGGAAAAAATTGTCTAACTGTGTTTTTTTAGGTTATTTAGTGTGTATATGTAAACACCCTCATCCTTTTCATCTGTGAAGTCTTTGTAAACGCTGCCTTGCTCACTAATGCTTTGGGATGAATTTTGGTTGGGGGAGTGTATGAATTGAAATAATGTGCAGAGTCCTGCTTCAAGATTGGTGCAGAACTAAAACTGAGGCTGACTGTGCCTCAGTAGCCAACGCGCATGTTAACAGTAATTGAAGAGGACAAAAAGTAGAAGAGAGATTAGGTGGAAGGTTTCCAAGAAAGAAGAAGTAAAAAGGGTTTTTTTTGTTTGGTTGTTTCTCTCCTGCTAGGGAGTTTCATTTTACATGGCTGGCCATACAGGATGATTGAGAAATGGCAGAGGAAAGGATAGTGTAAAATGCAGGAGTTTTGGGCTTCCCTGGTGGCGCAGTGGTTGAGAGTCCGCCTGCCGATGCAGGGGACATGGGTTCGTGCCCCAGTCTGGGAAGATCCCACATGCCGCGGAGCGGCTGGGCCCGTGAGCCACGGCCGCTGAGCCTGCGCTCCGCAGCGGGAGAGGCCACAACAGTGAGAGGCCCACGTACCGCAAAAAAAAAAAAAAAATGCAGGAGTTTTCATTGGCTTTGGGGACTATACGGCTAAACCAACAGTGTTATGACATCACTAGCCAAATTTTCTATGTTCCTGTGATGCAAAAATTGATCCAATTTTTAAATAATTTTTTAAAATTGAAGTATCTTTGATTTTTAAAAATTGAAGTATAGTTGATTTACAATTTAGTTTCAGGTCTACAGCAAAGTGATTCAGTTATACATACATATATATACATATATGCTATATATGCAGTGCCATACAGTAGATCCTTGTTGGTTATGTATTTTATATATAGTAGTGTGTATCTGTTAATCCCATACTCCTCATTTATCCCTCCCCCAAGCCCCCTTCCTCTTTGGTAACCATAAGTTTGCAAAAGTTGATCCAATTTTGATCCAATCTGATATAGCTTTCTAACCACAACTGGCCCCTTCATGTTAAAGTATTTAAGAATCTCTTCTGGATAGAACTTTATAAATTACGTACAGTTCCTCCATTCTTTTCCCAGATTTTTACCTGAGACAGTTTCATAGTAAAGTCAGAGGGACTCTGTGAGACAAGGTATCCACACATCTGACTAACTTATCGCCGTTTTACATAAACCGGAAAAATGACGGGCAGAGAAATTGAAGGGATTTGTCCTCAAGCATCGCCTTTGTCAGAGGATAGACCTGGAAATAGAAGCCTGCCTCCGGACTTCTGGATCTGTGCTCTTTCTTCCAGACAATATTTATCTGGCTCTGCAGCAAGCTCTTGGGTGCACCGAGGCCACTAGAAACAGGGAAAGGAGGTAAGGTTATACTTTGGTGAGATTTTGCACGTTGCTCGAGAGACAATTTCTGCATTGGTTCTCTTCCGAACGGTGGAGCAAGTGGAGAGGAGGACTGGATGGGGCTGTTCTCTGTGTGGTCCAGAGGCCTTCACTGCAGGAAGTGGGCCCTTCCGGCCACAGTTCTACCAGGAATCCTTCTTTCCCCTTATAGTAAAGCCCTGTTTATAAATATATGCGCACCCGTACGCAAACATATACATCCCTCAAATGTCCAGAGCAGTTCTGTATCCACAGAGATAAATACACAAAGAAGAAACATGACAGAGACAGATGGATATAGAAGTATTTTTAATTTTTTAAGAAAACATTTGCCTGCTTTGGGGAGAAACAGTCGGTTCTAAGGGAAAGGAAACCTGTACTTAGGCTAAACTTCCTCAGGATTAATTATTACTGTATTTGAAATCCAAATGACTTGACCCATCATTAGTGGATAAGTGTAGGCCAGGGAATAAATATCCACTGTGTCCACAGTAAGACAGGTATCCATACCAAGTTCAAAGGCCCCTGGACTTTACCACACACACATTTAGGCCATCTTTAGAGTTGTGACGATGACGAAAAGTTGGATGTATTCTGAAAGCCCAAGGAGGCAGCCAGCACAACCTCAGCCTAATTAGAAGAAACCACAGGTATAACCAGCTGCTGGGCCATTCACGTAACCAATCCTTGAGCCAGATGCCACTTTTGGAAAAACATACCTCAGTGCTCTTCATTGAAATTCCGTCCCTGGGCTCATAAAGAGGGTACTGTGTGAGCAACACAGGCCTGGCTTGGGGCAACTGGGGCCATTCTGTGAGATATAGTGAGAGGCTCTGCTCTGCCTTCCAAATGGCCGCTGATTGTAAACAGGCTGTTCAGTGCGCCTGGAACACGGCGGAGGCCCAGCCACAGAGTTTTCATGCACGCCTGGGATCCTCACTGTATTCTGACTTGTGTAGGAAAAGGATCAGATGAGTCTAAAATCTCCTATGAAGTAAATGAATGAAGAAGTGTTTTATCAATAAAGTTTCATTTACACCTCACACACATATCACTCGAATGACAAAAGCCCAGGAACACCTCACATCTTCTTTCGAACATATGTCTTTTTTTTTCTATTAATAAACAGAGTCCAGACCTCAAACACTTGTGTACTTCAAAAGTGTTATTTGAAGATGGTGGCATTTGTTGAATTGAATTCATGCACTTGGCTTACAAAAGGTTCTCTTTACTCCACTCTATTTAATGTAACTGCAAATCAACTACCAATTCTTCCCTTGAAGGAAACATTTAATGATATAAATGGATTTTAAAACAATTTGGTACCATAACCCATACATGTTGACACTCAATGTTTTTAATATATGCAAAGTCATAATTCAATCTTAATACACTGTCTCTTATTTTGAGCATTTTCTATAGAAATATCTACCCTGGAGAGCAACGTTTAGCAACAAAACTAAACAGGTCAGATCACAAAAGAACAGTTAGTTATAAATACAGTTTTACTACTCAGTACAAAAAAAAATGTGTAGAACATATAAAAATTGGTGTGATATCTTTCCAGGGTTGGTGAGAGGAGCTTATTTTAAAAAACTGAAAACCAAAGGCAAAAATGGCAGAAGAGTTAAGAATATAATTTCATGGTATGTAAAATATTGGCAGAGGATAGCAGGGTGTCACACATACTTTCAGTTTGCCAGGATACACGCTCTATTCTCTTAATCCATTTATATCCATATTGAGTTTTCTATCCATATTCCTCATTCTCTAGATGATTTCCCAAATTATTTCTTCTCTATATCATGATTTCCTATTTTTCTAGTGAAATTGTCTAATGTTCATGATAAAGCAATATACAGAGCTATCTTTGCAGTGAACTAACATGCCCTGATGTCCTGATGAGAAAAATATTGTTGGGTTTACTGGAATAAATCAGAGTTCATCAAGCAAACTTCATTCCTCCCATCTCTACTGCCCACTCTGACCCTCTCACTTGTAGTGGCCACAGAGCCTCATGCTCCAAGAACAGGGGAGATGAGTGTAGACTAGCATTTAACCAGAAACTACATCATCAAAAGAGACTGCACACATTATAAGGCACGAGCAGTACAGTAGAAAGATGGATAAAAATGAAATATGTTGATATTAAATATACCAAAGAAAAATAAGAAAAGGTAACAAAGAAAGCAAGTAAAAGAATAAGGAAATTTCTATGAAGGTTTCAGACAGGCTCCAAAGCCAGTTACTTAACCCTCCAAATGCTTTAAATATTTCTTATGCATTTGTGTACTTGGGCAGCAATGGGCCTAGCTGAAGATTGGACTTCTTAAAATTAACAAAGGAGAGAATATTGATAGGCAGTGAGAGTATCTGACACAGATGGCAATTATAACTGTGATTTTATCTTTTAAATTGAGCTAAAAAAAAGTGAAAATATTTACTGAAATGTGTTTCTATTCCAATGTTTTCTCTTTTAGCTTAAATAAGATATTGCATGTGGGAACTGTTAAAAGGAGTAAAATGACTAAATAATTCTAAAGAGGGATGTTTTTGTTTCCTCCTTTTATGGTGAGTGGCTTTGAAAGTACCTGTGGTATCAGGTTATTAAAGAATCACTGAATCATGAGCTAAAGGATAACTTTACATAAGAGAGTCAGAGATGTTTAGGAAACACAGGCAGAATATCAAAGGGATTTGATATCAACTTTGATGGTTGAAGGTAAGCACATTTTGAGGCTAGCATAAGGCCATGATTTTTGATAGAATATGCTTTTATTTTCTGAAAACAGGGACAGATCTATTTTGTTCTTTCACAAGACCAATCGTTAAACTCATTCAGTGTTATATATAAGAAAAACCAAGATAATTAGCTGTGTATGTAATGAAAAATAGCATTAAATTAAGAAAAGAAAAAGTACATTCGAGTCTTTGTAATGTAAGCAGGTTCTAGAAAGAGTCAAATGTTAATAATGAAAAAATGTATCTTGTTTCAAAGAGTACAGTTGACCTCTGATCTGGACAAGATAGTGGAGATCCATTTTTCCCTATTCCTCCTTGGCTAGGCAC
This sequence comes from Lagenorhynchus albirostris, assembly GCF_949774975.1. Lineage (NCBI taxonomy): Eukaryota > Metazoa > Chordata > Mammalia > Artiodactyla > Delphinidae > Lagenorhynchus > Lagenorhynchus albirostris. The sequence goes on from NC_083098.1 coordinate 24,529,199, forward strand.
AACTTTAAACCCAGAAATGGCATGAGAAACACCAAAGAAGGACTCTGAAAGTTGGTAGGAAGAAAGAGCACTTCGTTAGAGCCACAGGACTGGAAAAATCACACAGCAAAAGGACATCTTATGCCTCCTCAACCAACAAAAGAAGGCTACTCAGACCATCATTTCCCAATACCTGACCTAGCAACAGAAGGTAACCCAGTTAGTCTCATTACTCCTCTGGACTGAATGAGACTCACTCTGACAACATCAGGTGAGCCCAACAAAACCCATAAGGGAATTGTCTGAGAGGTTCACAAACAATAAGCAGTGAGGAAAAGCCTTCTCCTCTCCCATAAGACCTGAGACTCCCTTTTTCCACCTAGAGACACAAAGACAGGAGGGAAAAATCAGTAAGAGGAACCCAGCTACAGAAAACAGCCCTGTGGAAGCTTCTTGTCCCTGTGGGCCCAAGTCCCTCCTCCCCAACCTAGAGACACCAGAGTAGCCTGGAGGCAGTGATAGGGGGACCCCAACACACCCTCACCCACTGAGAGACATCTGGAGGCAGTGCCTGGAGAAATCCCTCTTCCACCTCAGATAGCATCAGCAGAAAATAGTGGGATCCTCAGTGGCCCCAGATAAACCAAGAAGACCAAAATAACATTGTAAAGGATCTGAAAATTAAACTTCCAGTGAAATAAAAGCCTACAAATGTAGGGCAAGACCCACATGCTAACTTTAAACAGCATGACTGCCAGCCAAAATAAAAGATTTAAATGGACCCCAGAATCTCCTAACATAATAGATAAAAATATTGAGGACAAAGTAGAAAATTATATGTCATACCAAGAACCAAGAAAATCACAACCTCAATGGGAAATGACAATCTACTGACACCAACATTGAGAAGAGTCACATGTTGGAATTACTTGACAAAGATTTAAAAGTAGTAATCATAAAAATGCTTCAGCAATCAATTACAAATTCTCTTGAAACAAAGGAAAAAATAGAAAAATCTCAGCAAAGAAAGTTATATTAAGAAAACCAAGTAGAAATTATAGAACGGAAAACATACAATAATAGAAGTAAAAATCTCACTGGATGGACTAAATAGTAGAATGGAGATAACAGAAGATCAGTAAATTTGAAGACAAAACTGTAGAATTCACCAAATCTGACCAACACAGAGAAAACAGACTGAAAAAATATATATACAGAGACTTAGGGACCTGTGAGACAATAACAAAAGAGTGGTGCAAAAGAGTATTTAAAGAGATAATACTGAAAACTCCCCCAATTTACAAAAGACACAGACTTACAGATCCAAGAAACTGAGTAAACCCCAAACAGGATAAACCTAAAGAAATCCATGCCAACATTTCATAGTTAAACTTTTGAAAACTGAAGACAAATAAAAAATCTTTAAAACATCCAGAGAAACAACAGATTACCTACAGGGGAACAATAACTTAAATGACAGCAGATTTCTCATCTGAAACTATGGAAGCCAAAAAGAAGTGGCAGAATATTTTTCAAGAGCTGAAAGGAAAAACTGTCCACCTAAAAACTGTATCCAGTGAAACTACCCTTCAGAATAGAGAAATATGTACATTCTCATACTAAGGAAAACTAAAGGAATTTACTGCCAGCCAACCTACCATTAAAGATTGGTTAAAGGATTTTCTTCAGACAAAAAGGAAATGATAAAAGAAAGGCTCTTCGAACATCAGGAAAGAAGGAACAATGGAAAGAGCAGAAATCAGTTTACAACAGACTATGCTTTTCCTCATAAATTTTATAAAACACAGCTGATATTTCAATAAAAAATTATAGCACCGTCTCATACTTAAGACAATGATATTTAAAAGTGAGGAAGATAAAGTGATGTGAGGTTAAATAAAAGTGAGGTTTCCACACTTCCCTTGAACTAGTTATATGTTGATACCAGTAGACTATAAGTCACATGTGTATATTTTAACACCTAGAGTAGCCACTATGAAAACTATACAAAGAGATAACACACAAAAACACAAGTAAATAAAAATGGATTTTAAAAATTGTTCAAATAACTCATGGGAGAGCTAGAAAAGAGAAAGAGAAGGAACAAAAACCATAAAAAACAAAGAGGAACAAATAGTAAAATGCCCTACTTAAGTGTTACCATATCAATAATTACCTTAAATGTAAATAGTCTAAATATATCAATCGAAGGACAGAGATTGTCAAGAGGATTAAATAAAATGATGAAAATATATACTGCTTACAAGAAACTCACTTCAAATTCAACAACATAGAGAGGTTGGAAGTAAAAAAATGGAAAAAAAGTGCTATGAAAACAGTAATTTAGAAAATTTTAAATAGAAGTGGCTCTATTAAAATCAATAGACTGCAGAGCAAAGAAAATTACTATAGACAAAGAGAGACATCACATAATGATAAAAGAATCAATCCACCAGGAAGAGAGGATCCTAAATCAGTACGTACTAAACAAGAGAACATAAAAATGCATGGTCAAAAACTCATAGAGCTCAATTCTAAGATGCATATTTTTGGTTGCCAGAGGTAGGGGGTGAGGGGGTGGGCAAAATGAGTCTGGAAAATCATTAAAATGCACACTTTTTTCACATTGAATGTTTCTGAAACGGGGATACTTCTTAAAATAGATGAAAACTTTAACGTGAAAATGCTGTTATTTTTAGAAAGCTATCATTAAGTCAGTGTCACACTTTACACTTCAATAGTGTCTTAGAAATGAGGAAATGTGATGATTGCCTCTTATTGTTTCAAAAGTGTGAGTCTTGCTTCATGTTAGGCAAAAAGAAAGAAATCAATATTAGTGATAGATTGACAGACTCTTGGAATTCCATTCATTCCATAAGCTAAATTTCTAAATCAAAACAGACACAAACATACCAAATGATTAGTAAAAGTTTACCTTATTGTTAAGACAAAAAAAAATGCAAAATCTGAAAATACTATCATTAAGTCAGCTTATAAAACAAGAACAATAAATAGACTTTGTTTTTTACATTGATCAGAATTTTCATCCAGCAGCTTAATGTTACTGTTTTAACTGCACATTTCACATTAACCAAACAGTGTGAAATTGCTCATACTGGAGGTTGGCTTTTGCTTTTGTTTGAAAGAATGAGTAGCAGAAAAGCCAAAGTTTAACTAATATCTGCTGATGCTATGTGTATTGGTTAGTGGACATTTACTTCCAACATCAGTTCTAGAATTCCCCTAATATCTTGAACAAATGGTGTTATCTACAACTGTGGCTTTAGTCATTCTACTCTGGTTGCCCTTGATCTTGAACTTCTTGAGTCCTGGAATAACTACTGTGTTCTGTTGTCTGTACTTGGGGACCATTGCTAAGCTCAGCCAAAGCATTTGAGCAAGAATTTGCACATAAGGTGCAAATATGTTGTTGTTTTGTCCATTTTAAAACATACATGCAGAATCTTTATGTATTCTTCTTTGACTGCTTATTTCCCCCTCAGTTATGTTTCTAAAGTTCATATACGTTGCTCCTTCATTTTTATTGCTGTTGAGTTTTCCATTGTATTTTCACAGTTTATTTGATCACTCTATTCTTTTTTTTTGGTTGTTGTTTGTTTGTTTGTTGTGGTACGCGGGCCTCTCACTGTTGTGGCCTCTCCCATTGCAGAGCACAGGTTCCAGACACACAGGCTCAGCGGCCATGGCTCACGGGCCCAGCCGCTCCGCGGCATGTGGGATCTTCCCGGACCGGGGCATGAGCCCGTGTCCCCTGCATCGGCAGGCGGACTCTCAACCACTGCGCCACCAGGGAAGCCCACGATCACTCTATTCTTAATAGGTATTTGGAGTGTTCTGATGAACAATACTCCTATATGCATTCTTATATTTGCCTTCTAGTAAACAAACGTAAGAGTTAATGTAGAACACCTCCCTGGACATTGATTCCTGAGATGCAGGTATGTATCTGTAAACTTGATTAGGTGGTACTGAATCGTTTCCAAAGTAGCTATACAGTTTTAAACTCTCAACAGCAGAGTATGAAAGTTCCTAGTATTTGCTGTCCTCACAAATGCTTGGCATTTTCCAACCATTTACTTTTTGCCAATCAGTATCTATGCAATAGCTCTTATCTTTCTTCCATTCTTTGTGTTATCTCTTTAATTATTTTAAATTCAATAATTTTGTGGTTTCTTTATATTTTCTCATTAACTCTTTTTCATAGAGGTTTGTTTCCTCAAGTACTTTGTGACTTTTTATTGTGAATTTATCTTCAGTAGAGGTTGTTCCTGTTTTCAGGTGGGAGTCCTGTGCACCAAGGGTTGTGGAAGTGTTCTTGTGGAGTAGTTTTGTCTTTGTTATCTGTTGGACCCCATTTGTCCCAGACCAGTTTTTACAGAAATATTTCAGCAGAATGCCTTGGATCTTCACAGTGTCCACTCCCATGTTTTCTGTTCTGGCATTGAATTCCTTATTTATTTCTGGCCTCTGAGGATTTCTCTTGTGCTGGGTTTTACCTTTGTTGTTGTTGCTTGGTTTTATTTTATCAAATAAATGGAATGAGAGGGAGTGTTCATGCCAGCGCAATCTGCCACATTACCAGAAATTCTGGTCTGATTTATAGTATTTCTGATCCATGTAAGAGTCATTTCTCAAAGTAAAAGTGGTTTGGGGTTATAATTTGGTTTCTAATAAAATTTGACCACAGAAAGAAAATGGACTAAGAGTACTGTGATTCCTAGGACTATCACTGTCACTGCCAATTAATTAAATAGCCTCCTGGTTTTAAAATGAATCTTCTCTAAAGAGGGGGGTCAGCTCTCCAAGTGTACATAAAATCAACTGTCAAAGCCTGCCAGTCTAAGAGTTAGATGCTAGAATTTGATACAACTTTCTAATGTCATTAATGCTACCCTGTGTAGCTTCTTAGCTTATAAATTAAGCTAAGAAGCTTAATTACCTATAGTCAGGCTCCGGACGCGCAGGCTCAGCAGCCATGGCTCACGGGCCCAGCCGCTCCGCGGCATGTGGGATCTTCCCAGACTGGGGCACGAACCCATGTCCCCTGCATCGGCAGGTGGACTCTCAACCACTGCGCCACCAGAGAAGATTTTATTAAAAACTTTTAAACAATTGAGAAAATGAATAAGTAATGGAAGTCATTTTAACTGGATGGAACCAAGCCTCATCAACATTTAAATCTAGCTAACTTATTCTCTCTCCTTACTTATTCTGAACATGCTGTGGCCATAACGGAATGCCTGACACCTACATCTTCATGGAAAAGAAAATTTAAATCAACTCGTTCATGTGTTCTGGTGTACTGCATAGCTCAACACTGTCTGTCCAGTATGATTAACTTGCTGCTACTCCATTCCTTCATTTCACACATTTATTGGGTGCCTGTTATGTAAGAGACACTGTGCTACATGCTGAGGGCAGCAAAAAGATGACCAAGATAAGAAGAGCATCTCCTCAAAAAGGCTCACCCCATATACAATCACTTCCCTCGGCTCCTAAACTTCACCACTTGCATCTTGTGCTGCTTTTAAAGAAGGAATATCACATCCCTAAATGTTCAGGTTATGAATCTCAGGGCCTGAGCTCAACTTCAAGTCAAGAGGCCACATGACTTTGATGGATCACGCCAGCCAGCCATGTGCAAAGGGCTTTCAGTTCCAGTCCACTGAAATCAAGAGCCTTTCCCAGGTATCCAGACAGTATAACATCTATCTTAGTTCCTCTACCAAGATACTTCAGGCGGACTAACTAAAATGTGTGAGAGTAGATTTTCTTCTGACCCTAGTAGAAGGATACCATTCCAGATTCAATTTGGTTAAAAACAATAAAGAAATGTGTTCTTATTTACAACACGGAAATAGACTCAGACATTGAAAACGAACTTAAGGTTACCAAAGGGGAAAATTGGGGGAGGGATAAATTAGGAGTTTGGGATTAACAGTAGATACACACTACTATATATATAATATATATAAGATATATAATATACATATAAGACATATAATATATATAAAAAATATATAAAGTATATATAAAATAGATAAACAACAAGGACCTACTGTATAGCACAGGGAACCGTACTCAATATCTTTTAATAAGTTATAATGGAAAAGAATCTGGAAAAGAATAAATATATATATATATATATATATAAAACTGAATCACTTTGCTATACACCTAAAACTAACATGACATTGTAAACCAACTATACTTCAATTAAAAAATTTAAAAATAAATGTGTTTTCTTCTACAAATGTTATAAAGATAATGATATCTAAAAGAGAACTTGAGGAGAACACTACAAATATTTTGTATCTCATAAGAGTAACTATCTCAGTTGAAAAGAGGCCAGCATCACACCCTCTTGTAATTATAATTCTGATGTACTAGTTGAATATATGTTAAGATTCATGAACAACAATATTGAAGGTCTAAATTTATTATATCAAAGTTGAAGATAAAAAGCCTCCTTATACAGGAATAATACTGGATTCATCATCAGTATTAACAAGGAAAGGGCCCATAGAGTTAACCTATACACTGATACTAAAAATTATAGATTATGGAAATAAATATTAGATATAGACATTTTCCTTTCCATTTGAGAAATAACCTAGAGGAAAGCATCATTCTCTGCCTAGAATTCTATGAATGAAGTTTTGACAGAATCATTTTCAGCGTTTGACATTCATGACTTCTACCACTAAGTTGGCCAAAGTAAATAACATTCAGGAGGTTGTCAGATAGTTCTAGACACCTGAGACACTCGATGTGGCAGCTGAGTCAGGAGAAATACGTTTTCATTATGTGTAACACATGGCTTCTGATGTTAACTCAATTTAAAAGGCCTTTAAAATGTTGAACATGGAGAAATTTGCTTCCTAAAATCAAGGTAGATTTGTTTTATGTAAACTGGTGATATTAATGTCAGGAAAATAATAATTATTATAATATAATACATGTTACATATATTATATATTTAATTTTATATTAGTTATAAGCCATAATTTTTTGAGTGTTTTCTCCATTAAGACACATTTAAGTAAAGTATTTTTATGAATGGAAGATATATCGCAAAACATACTAAGGATAGGGAAAGAATGCAAGCTTTCACTTTGAAATTTTGAGTTATATGATACTATAATTGCTGCTTACCACACCAGTAGGATTAGATCCATCTAATTCACTGAGGCTGAGGGGCAGCCATATGGACCGTTTTCCAAGAAGCAAGAGACGTGGTTACAAGTTATCATCTAATCATTTAGTGTGAACAACTATCTGATAGTCAAGTAGCAAAAACAAAACAAAACAGGACAAAAACAAACAAAAAACAAAGTGGAAGATATATTTGCAATATTTCATGCTATAATGTTTAATAATCTTAGTGCATGAAGAGTTCTTATCAATCAAAAGGACAGACAACCCACTAGAAAAAGGAACTAAGGGCAAGGATAGAAAATTCACAAAAAAAGAAGAGGAGATTGCCAATAAATATGTTTAAAAAAATGCAACCCTAGTATATAGAAATAATAAGATGTCATTTTTCTCCTACCCCTTTATATGAGCAAGTTTGGGGGTTTCTTCTGAAGATAATATGAAGTTTTGTTGCCACTCTTGATTACCTTGTCAGAAAGCAGTTCGGTAATTCATAGCAAAAGTTGGAGAATTTTGCATTCCTTTCAAGCTATTCTGTGTCAGACACTGTACTAGGCACTGAGTAAAAAACGTCAAAAAGGGCCCAGCCCAGGCCCAGTGAAGCCCATAGACTCCCCTGGATGCAAGAACACAAGTGCTGTTATGACAGGAAAGGGAGCGGTTAGGGTAACTCAGACTGTTTGGGGTATTTTTTTTCAGTGGGTAAGAGTTAGCAAGCCGATCGGAGGTGGTGAGGGGCAGGGAAGGTTTTTACAAAGTTAATCACTAAAAGCTACCAAAGCCCTTTATCGGAAGGAACGTAAATTACTAACCAACTCCCAGTGCAACTGAGATAATAGAAACACATTTCTCTTAGGGTGCTGGGAGGCACGATCCAAAGTGATCCCCAAAGGATCTTATAAGCATGGGGTCGGGGCACAAGCCGCAAGGTGGAAGGGCGCATTCTTCGGACCCTCCGGGTAAGGGGGATATTTGCAAAACTTGAAGCAAATCCTGCCTGTCTTCTCCCTGGCCCCTCATGCCCGGTCCTGGCCATGATTTACAGCGCGGGCTCTTATTTTACCTTCTTTATTTTTTTCATTTTTTAACATCTTTATTGGAGTATAATTGCTTTACAATGGTGTGTTAGTTTCTGCTGTATAACAAAGTGAATCAGCTATATGTATACATATATCCCCATATCCCCTCCCTCTTGCGTCTCCCTCCCACCCTCCCTATCCCATCCCATTAGGTGGACACAAAGCACCGAGCTGATCTCCCTGTGTACAGCACGTGCTTTTAAATTGAAACTTTTTTCCAGGTTTTATTTGTCAGCATTTAAGTCCAGAGAATTGTGGCCTCAGTGTATTTACAGAAAGTGACTCCATATCACAAGTGCTGGTTTACACAGGACTCAACTGCAGATTCTCACCTTTAAGTTTTTGTCCACTTAACGCTGAAGAGGTTGTGTTTTAAGACTAAGGTACGACTAGTTCTTTAGATTTATTATCCATTTTTAAGAACAGTTTTTTCCTCCTGCCTCTTCCCTTCTGTCTTTGGAGCTGATATGAATACTATTGGCTGTAATTGTGAGATATGTGTGTAGGTTTAACGCACACTGAGATGGTTTAAGTCAAAGAATTATAAAGGGAGTGCTAGTGTATACAATTCTCTTTCCTTAGAACACTGCTCTGGTGAATGCTAAGAAAAGATTTTTTGCTCGCTCAATAAAAGAAAATGCAAATATAACAAATTAGATTGGCTCTTACAATTGGCAGGTGTTGGGTTTTCAATGGAGACAAAGACTGTATATTTTAAACGCTCTTTCCTGGGGTCTAATTTAAAATCCACATGGTAGGGGAGCATCTATCCAAAGTCTTCTTACAACTGTCCAAACATAGTTTCCATCAGTTCTTGCCTAAGGGAGCTATGACCTGGATGGAAAACGCTGCAAAGTATTAAAGAAAACTTTAGTTTTCTTTGACTGTCCCAGTATCTTCCCCTTTTCCTCCCAGGGTGGAGTTGGTTCACTGTGGTCTCATTTGCAATATTCCATGAAGAACACTGACAATGTATCAGATTGGTCATGGTATGAACAATTTTCATGGGTGGAAATACAAAGGCCAGGGTTGAATGAGAGCCTTCATAGAGGCTTTGAACAGTAATAAATTCTGATGAAATGTCTCCCACCCCTGCAGACCATCTTAATCCTTTTCAGGCGCACCCTGGATGGCTTATAGGAGAAACAGCGCTCCTCCACAGAAGGAAGACAGAGGGAAGAACAAAACCGTTGGCCTTTCATTCAAGCTGAGAGGCAAAATTCACCCAAATTTCACAAAACAGTCTTTGGACAGAAACCAAATGAAAAATTGTTTTCACAGTTGGCCCAATGGCATGCCACGGAAAATGACGAAGTTTGCTATCCGTGATGTCTGTGCCCACTAGATCTACAAGCTGCTGTCTATTGTAACTTATTTTGTAGTGCAACCCAAAGCAAAATGACCTCTGGTATATGACAGAAGAGAATATGACTTCTTTGAAGCAGAGAGAAAAAAGGGGCCACGGACTAAGCACTGGTGGCATGAAAACAAAGAGCAAATAACTTGTCACCGTGAGGGTTTCCGAAGACGGCAGCCCACGAAGGCTGAACTCTGCTTGGAATGTGATAAGGTGGCCAGGCCTGTTGTGAAATACTTCTTTGGTAGGAGCTCTGAGCTGACAGGCCATATAAAGAAGTGTTGCAGATTAGAAGCTTATTTCTTGTCAACATATCAGGGGTGGTCCTTTCGCAGCCTAGCAATCTGAGCGACACTGAGCCTTGACCCAAGAAGCAGCAGAAAAGGCAGGCTTCAAAACAGGAGGAGAAGATGGGCTCAAATAACCAAATCTGGATTTTAATTCACATTCACCACAGCCTCCTAAAATTGATGGGCAGGGGACTTGCAGTGAGGCAAGGAAGTTACTAGAAGGGGCCAGAGCTTTGAAGTCAGACCAAAGTTTGGATTCTTTCTTTATTACCTACGAACTGTAGGATCCTGGGTAAATCTCTTAGCCTCCCTGTGTCTCAGCCTCCTCTCTGTTGAGTGGGTACAATTATATATACCTCTCAGCATTGTTTTAAGCGTCAAAGGAGGGAACCTGTACCCCTCAACAGTGTTGTAAGGATTAAATGGGATAGCAAAGAGGTAGGTTCACACAGTGCCTGGTTCATCCTCGGCCATTCTCTTAAAATAAGAACAGTGAAAGATCAATTGACGCTGTAACTTTTTATTGTACCTGTGATACAGAGCAATTTTATCTTACTAGGTGCCACTTTGCCACAATTTCTGGCTTAAACATTGAAAACTGGATAGTGTATTTTAAAGTTATCCGTTTTATTCTCCATCATTGTGTGGTGTGGGGCGGGTCTTGTAATTATTTTATTTTTTATTCCACTTGACAAGTACTTCCCTGGGGAAGTCAATGACTCTATCTTAATTTCTACTTATACTATACACCCTGAATTAGTGCATCCCGGCCAAAGCACAACATAAAAGTACTATAAAGAAGAATTAACATTAAGCACACTAGTTACAACTATAATATGTGCTTACAATTTAAGGAATCACTTCCTAATAGTAAGAGTAGTCACAGACACAAGTTATTTCTAATCAAAAAGTAGCAGAGGATAGCTTTCTAAATTAACATTATAACGTTGACACAAGCAAGGTCTATTGGTTGTGTCCAGGCTAGGGGGAGCCATTTACCACTTGTCTAGAAGTGATCAGCAGTGATCCAATAAAAGAAAGCAAAGAATTTATAGCACTGAAATCGGACACTTTGTGGTCTAATCCCTACATTTTACAGAAGAAGAAACTGAGGCTCTTTGGAAGGTATGTGACACGCACAGTTCCTGAGCATCTGAGTCAGAACACAAACCCGGATCTCATCTCAAACCCTGGGCTCTTTCTGAGTTACTGTTTCAGATCTCCCCAGACCGACTCTTCTGCTATAATTACAAGCTGGAAATAACCTAAACATTTCCTGAAGTTTTGAGAATGTCACACACTACAGAACTTTCTGACCTGGTTTTCACAGAGATGTTGAGTGACGTTGGAAAAATTGCTTTTTGCAAAAGTGAAGGCGGTGGATGGTTATTGTGGAATAGCCAGCCCAATTTTCAATCCTAGGAGGTATAAATAAGTACAGAGAAATATCCACTCTTTTGAATGCTCATCCAGCCCTCCTGAGGTTTCCCTCAGCAACAGCCATAAATATCACTTAGCTCTTCTACTCATTTGTGGCCTGGTAACATACCCCACCAGGAATTAGGAATTCCTCATTTCTAAAGCTGGCTTGGCCACCCACCTACTGTGTGGCCTTGGACAAGTCACTTAGCAACTTTCTCAATCTTAATCATAGAGGAAGAATCTTGACTTGCATTATAAAGATGACCTTATTTGCATTTACTAAGGATTCTCATTTTCAAAGCTGATTTTTTTTTTAAAAAAAGGGGCACTATCATGCCACATATATTGAAAGTCTTAGCTATATGGTTGTAACATCCAAAGATAGCAAGATTGGAATGCAGGGAAAAAGTGGGATAAACTCTTCAGCACATGGCAGCTGAAAAAGAAGCTGGTAATGCTCATTCTTCCAAATTATATTGTTAAGAGCAAAGCTCCAAAGAGGACTAAATGTCCATGGAAATTTACCACTTCTCCATTAAAACAACTCTGGCATAAAGCTTGTTTAGGAAGTTCCAGAGACATAGCCTTCATTCTTAGGAGAGGTTAGGAGTGGTTTCTCTGTGATCTCATAATCTCTTGATTACATTGATATCATTTCACTTATGGCATCGTATTATAATTATTTATTCATGTATCTGTTGCCCCCAGTAGACTGTAGTTCTCATAGGCAGGAACCATGTCTTATTCATCATTCTATACCCACTGCCTGGCCCGTGACAGGCATTAAATACACAGCTTCTTTGAGCTACAACATCACGGGACAATTGGTTACATATGGGAGAAGCTGTCCAATTCTGTGATGTTTTCCCAGTAGAGTTTCATTTCCTCAACTTATAAAAAGATACTAAAAAGGACTTAAACTTTTATGAAAAGTATTTCAGCATCTTCTAACTATATTTATCTCAGGTCCTTGAGACAGTGGTCTAGGTGTGGCTAGATTATGTTGATTCAGGCTGATACACACACAGACATACACATTTACACATACACACTCATATACCCACACCCTTACACTTAAAGACACACTCACATACCCATCATATAGTCACACATGCTCACACTCTCACACATAATTCTCTCTCTTTGTCTCACATACACACACACATGCACACACACACACACTCTCAAGCCAGAAGACATGCATAAAAAATAAAATATTGGGAACTCCTATAGTGCGGCAGGTGTGTGCTAATCATGGGAAGACTAATAATTTACCCTCCTCAATAAGAACTCTAGGTTTTAGACCAGGAAACATGCTTCCTACAAAATGCTGAGTGACCAGTTAATATATCTGTACAAAGAGGTTAGCAGGCACATGAAATCCTGACTCCTGGGAGAAGCTGTCAGTATAGATTGTGGGAAGGCCAAAAGGCCCTGGTTCCTCCTTGGAAATATGCCATTTCTCCTGTGCATTATCTTCTGGGTGTGTTGGAACTACTTGCTATAGAAATTTGGGTATAGATAACCTAAGGACCCTGAAGAATGCCAACACTTATTCACAGCTGTTTATTATACGTAACTAGTTAACTTTGGTTGATAGGTAAGTCCAAGAAAATGAGACAAATTTACTTTTTCTAAAAAAAATAAATCAATCCAAACATAGTGAAAACAAAAATTTAGGAAATAAATACAAACTGCTTCTTTTCACTGGACTAATGCTATGTTATGTTGACAGTTTTAGTATATCATTTGTGTAGTCTCATGTGATAATGCAAGATAACACTAGTTTGTTACCACCATTTTGCCCACAAACCTTTCCTCTATCAAAACAGAAGAAAATTCTACCCTAAGTGAATTATTCCTAAGGTGATTCATGAACCAGTGACACGTTGGTACAGCGACAAGCAGCTGGTACGAAGGAAAGGGGGGGCAATGGGCTCTGGAGCCTTCTCCTGAGTCAGCGTATGGCACAGTCATTTATTAGCCATGTGACCTCAGGCAAGTTACTAAACCTCTCTGGGCCTTATTCTGCATTTGCCCGTGACATACCCCTTTGACAAAGAACCAGCAGGCCCACAGCTCACTCTGGCAGAACTATAAAGAGGAAACAAATTGGAGGATCCTGGGACACTCATGGGACAGAAGTTAATCCTTGCCACTGTTGCCAGCAAGCTTGAGTGGCTGCAAGCATCATTGTTCCCCCTCCACCGCCACTGAAGCCTAGGATGCTACCTGAGACTGCCCACTTCCAACCCAGGAGTTCTTCTCATGGAGAAGCTTCTCATGGGTGGTGTTTCACGGAGAAGAGAACAGAGGTTTTAGGATGGAGAAAACAAAGAAGGTGACAGAAGTTGGGGGAAGGGTGCCAGAATCCAAGGCCAAGTTAGAAAACGGTGGGAATGTTATCTACAGGGTCCCCTCCTTGCATGTGTCTCAGTCTTTAGGAATTTGTTCTTTTTGAAGCTCATCAAGTGAGCCACAACTTTAATCTCTTTTCTCCTTTATTATAACCTATAGAAAGTTGCCCTGACAATTCAGGATGAAACATAGTTGCATATACTTAAACAGTCCGTGTGCTTGTCTTTGGGAGACTGAACAGAACAGCAGGAAGTTTGGTGCCTCCCCACTCTGTCTGGGTACCAGCAAAGGGGGACCTCAGCCTGCTGAGTACGTGACAACATGAAGTCCAGGATGCTCCGGAACTTCTGCCTAGCCCGGAGAGGTCAGGGAGAACGCCCAAGGACCAGAGAAGCCTTCTGAGGTGTACGAGCGAGAGAAACAGGAAGACCAAACCTCCTTATTAGCCCTGCACGTTAGGTAGCGTGGACCAAAGAAACAGAGCAAAGAGCCCATCAATTGGATGGTGTGGGGAGGGGTAAAGCACAGAGCATAAACAAAAGCAAAGACATAGCACCATAAACAGTGACGCAAAGAGAGGCGACAGCCTGAAACCGCAAAGGAGTCTTCATGTGTAAACAGTACCTAAGCCCAGCGCATTATCTACCAACTGTTTGAATCCAGCCAGCGCCTATGGAGAAGCAGAGGTGGTGACCTAGAACACTGGGAATCTGTCGCCATACGATCTGTTTAATGCGGAATTCAGCACATCACATAGATTTACCTTTGATCCCCAAATTTCATTTTCTTTGATCTTTTCAGGAAGCCTATTGTTCTTATTCTTCTAGGTAACTGACTTTGGAACATGTTTCCTAGCATGCTTACTAGCATTTCTGAGCTCAGTAATTCTTTGAATGCAATTTGATTTCCAAATATAATGACCCCGAAAGGCAAGAATAATGAGAATTTATAAATAGTAGAATTTATAATGATTTCTCTTCCTTCAAGTAAATTCTCCATAAACCTCAAACAAATAAGCGAGAAAAATCCTTAGCCCCCTCAGATCCTCCCCAGGTTGGCATGGAGTTGTGAGCTGTGGGCAATCAGGCCACACAAAATCTATCACCGTCACTATAATCATCATTATCATCATCATCACAGTAGAGATTCCTATAAAAACTTCAGCTGTTTATGGAAGTCCTGAAACAAGTTTTCCTCATTTAAGAGGCTATAATTTTAATGATCACTACTCAGTATCTGGAATTTATTACAACTCATTAGGTATGATTTGTGCCATTCAAATAAGGACGTTTCATGGGAATTTTTCAATTTTCTTCCCCAATCATGGCTGAAGAAGTACAGTGGTTAAAGAATTCTATATTCTAAGATTGGGACTGGCATATACACACTACTATATATAAAATAGATAACTAATAAGTACTGCTGTATAGCACAGGGAACTCTACTCAGTACTCTGCAATGACCTGTATGGGAAAAGAATCTAAAAAAAAAAAAAATGAATGATTGGATATATGTATATGTATAGCAGATTCACTTTGCTGTACACCTGAAACTAACACAACATTGTAAATCAACTATATTCCAATAAAAAATTTTTTTAAAAGGTAAACTGAGGCATATTTAAAAAATAATTATCAAAAAAAAGACAACAATTGAACAAAGGTGAGATGGGGCAATGGAAAAAATAATTTTGATGGCTTAATTTGGAGAATTTGATAATAAAAACGTTTGTATACTGAAAAAAAAAAAATTCCAAGTTTTCCCTGCAGTGTTCCCATTGACTTAGGGACAGCCTGTATGAACTTCCTCCAGGGACTTCCCTGGTGCTCCAGTGGTTAAGACTCTTGCACTCCCAACGCAGGGGGCCCAGGTTTGATCCCTGGTTGGGGAACTAGATCCCACATGCCGCAACTAAGGGTCCTCATGCTGCAACTAAGGGTCCTCGTGCTGCAACTAAGGGTCCTCATGCTGCAACTAAGGGTCCTCATGCTGCAACTAAGAGTCCGCATGCCACAACTAAGAGTCCGCATGCCACAACTAAGATCTGGCACAGCCAAAATAAAATAAAATAATAAATAAATATTAAAAAAAAAACTCCCTCCAGTTTTCTCCATCCTGCTTCTCCTGCCTGCCAAATCATAAGCCAGCTTCTCTCCAGTTTCCATGTCATTCCCTGAAGCTATATTTTATGGCACATTTCAGATCTTTAGTCACAATTCAGTAAGCAAGTCTCAGGTCCTTTTTAAGACTGATTTTGCTCCCTATTTGTCTAGCATAATATTAGATAAGAAAAGAAATTAGGTCAAATTGAACCTGACAATGGATTGCCAGCATTATTAGATGTAACATCTTACTATTTTTGGTTACAACAAAAGGGCTACACAAGGGAAGAGATAGTATTCAAAACAAAGATCTTTCTCATTTATATAAGATGTATTCATTAATTTTTTGAACATCATAGTTTAAAGTGTTTTATTGAAATATGTTAATTACTTTTAACTGCTAGATTTAGATCGTATATATTTGTAGTCTCATATACTATTTATTAAGACAGCTTTGTGCATTCGTTACCTTCCCAATAAAAAAATCAAAACAAAATTGAAAAAAAATTGACTAAGTGATTCATCCTTATTAGAAAGTAGCTGCAAACTTAATGTGAAATTGAAAGCAGTGATGCAAATAAGACCTGCTTCTTTCAAGAACTTGAATTCTCTGTTACACTTACTGTTAGCAACAAAATGAAAATGTGCAATTTGTTGGTGGGGGGAATAGGAGATTTCCAAAGCTAATGTATATTCCAGGTTTCCCAGGCTTTTCCAACCTAGGAAAACCCATGGGTCACACAGTCATTGGAGCCAAATGTCCCTTGGCCTCAACATGGCCTCTACCTTTTTCTTCCCCAAGTGTTCTGCCTGGGCTTTAAAGCCCTCTGCTCTCTCTGAAGCCAACCAAACTACCATTGTGTGGTGCCTTCCTCCACTCTTTTCTCTCTCTCTATGTTCTGGGTCTAGGTGATCTCACAGATTTCATTCAACTAGGTCAAAATGCTGGCTTTTAATTTGTCAGCTGTGTTCCCTGTTTTGCATCTTCTGTCTAGAGTGGAGGTCTACAAAGTGAAGCTCTTGGGCAAGATGGTCCCAGCCTTTTTTTGCGCAGGCCATAAGGTAAGAATCTTGTTTATACTTTTAAAGGGTTGGAGGAAGAAGGAGAAGAAGAAGAGGAAGAGAAGGAGGAGGAGAAGGTAACAATGGCTGCAGTGGCAGAGGCCACAGGTGGCTTGCAAAGCCGAAAACGCTTTTCAGGAAAATTCTGCAGACGCTTGGTCTAGAAAGAAGGTCAGCCTCACTCATGGCATATGATTTCTTTTTTAGATCATTTAGATCAAGGACATAAGGAAACTTCAAAAGACAAATCTGGCCAAATCTGGCCCTGATACAACGGAACCCTTGAATAAAGCCTTTTCTAAATATTTTTTTCTTGTGTGGCAAACACTGTTGGTTGACTCTCCAGCAGACATCCTCTCTCCATTTTGATAAAAAATCAGGGAGCTATGTGCTTCAGGGGACCTGGGCCCTCTACATCCTCAGGGACATAAGTTTGGATGAATCCAGGCAATGTCGTTCCATCCCCTTTGGCAGTGATTGGTTTGGGGTTTACAATCTGTAAATCTGGCCACCAATAAAACATAAGGATAAGTCAGCTGTGGGATGCATGAAAACAGTTTTTCTTTGAAAAGGGAAGCCAAGGGAGGAACATGTCTTCTTCTTCCCCATCACCTTTGGACATTGCTGGACATGATGTTCAGAATTACTGTAGCCATCTTGTAACCCCCAGGCTGAGGACCATAGGCAGAGTGGAAAATTGGTAAAAACAAAAAACAAAAACAAAAAAACCCAGCGACAAAACAACTCACAAGCCATCTACCTGGGAATTTAGCATGTAAGGTTATGCAATTTCTATATTGTTGAACCCACTTTAGTTGTTTTTTTCCCTGCCCCACCCTCTTCATTCTGGAAGCATCCCTATATACCCTGTATAGGCAACAGCTTGTAGGATAAACTTCTAGCCTACTTTTATCATTGCACAATAGAAGATTTTTTAAAAACTAAAATGCTGATATTGTCCTAAAGAAATGGGGGCAATCTATTTATTAATCCATCCCTTCAGAGATACCACTTTTGAATCTGACGTAACTACATCTCTGGGTGCAGTTTTTATTTATTGGAGTACAATTGCTCTTCAATGTTGTGTTAGTTTCTGCTGTACAATGAAGTGAACCAGCTATATGTATACCTATATCCACTCCTTCTTGGACCTCCCTCACACACCAGTATCCCACCCATCTAGGTCATCACCGGGCACCAAGCTGAGCTCCCTGTGCTATACAGCAGGTTCCCACTAGCTAGCTATTTTACACATGACAGTGTATTTATGTCAAGCCTAATCTCCAATTCTTCCCACCCTCCCCTCCCCCACCCTGTGTCCACATGTCCGTTCTCTACATCTATGTCTCTATTCTTGTCCTACAAATAGGTTCATCTGTACTATTTTTCTAGATTCCACATATATGTGTTAATATATGATATATTTTTTTCTCTTACTTCACTCTGTATGACAGACTCTAGGTCCATCCACATCTCTACAAATGACCCTATTTTGTTCCTTTATATGGCTGAGTAATATTCTATTGTATATATGTACCACATCTTCTTTATCTATTCATCTATTGTTGGACACTTAGGTTGCTTCCATGTCCTGGCTGTTGTAAATAGAGCTGCAATGAACATTGGGGTGCATGTGTCTTTTTGAATTATGGATTTCTCAGGGTATATGCCCAGTAGTGAGATTGCTAGGTCGTATGGTATTTCTATTTTTAGTTTTTTAAGGAACCTCCATGCAGTTCTCCATAGTGGCTGTATCAATTTACATTCCCACGAACAGTGCAAGAGGGTTCCCTTTTCTCCACAACCTCTCCAGCATTTGTCGTTTGTAGATTTTCTGATGATGCCCATTCTAACTGGTGTGAGGTGATACCTCATTGTAGCTTTGATTTGCATTTCTCTAATAATTAGTGATGTTGAGCACTTTTCATGTGTCTCTTGGTCACCTGTATGTCTTCTTTGGTGAAATGTCTATTTAGTTCTTCTGCCCATTTTTTAATTGGGTTGTTTGTTTTTTTGATATTGAGCTCCATGGGCTGTTTGTATATTTTGGAGATGAATCTTTTGTCCTTTGCTTCATTTACAAATATTTTCTCCCATTCTGAGGATTGTCTTTTTGTCTTGTTAATGATTTCCTTTGCCGTGCAAAAGCTTTTAAGTTTCATTGGGTCCCATTTGTTTAGTTTTGTTTTTATTTTCATTACTCTAGGAGGTGGGTCAAAAAAGATCTTGCTGTAGTTTATGTCAAAGACTGTTTTTCCTATGTTTTCCTTGAAGAGTTTTATACTGTCCAGTCTTACTTTTAGATCTGTAATCCATTTCGAGTTTATTTTATTATTATTTTTTATTTTTTGCGGTACATGGGCCTCTCACTGTTGTGGCCTCTCCCATTGCGGAGCACAGGCTCTGGACGCACAGGCTCTGGACGCGCAGGCTCAGCAGCCATGGCTCACGGGCCCAGCTGCTCCGCGGCATAGGGGATCTTCCCGGACCGGGGCATGAACCCATGTCCCCTGCATCGGCAGGCGGATTCTCAACCACTGAGCCACCAAGGAAGCCCTCGAGTTTATTCTTGTGTATGGTGTTAGGTAGTGTTCTAATTTCATTCTTTTACATGTAGTTGTCCAGTTTTCCCAGCACCACTTATTGAAGAGGCTGTCTTTGCTCCATTGTATTTTCTTGCCTCCTTTGTCATAAATTAGGTGACCATATGTGCGTGGGTTTATCTCTGGGCTTTTTATCCTGTTCCACTGATCTATATTTCTGTTTTTGTGCCAGTACCATACCATCTTGATTACTGTAGCTTTGTAGTGTGGTCTGAAGTCCAGGAGGTGACTAGTTCTTCTAGATCTTTGTTAAACATTTCTTGTATTTTCACAATCCATGCCTCCATTCTATTTCCAAGATTCTGCGTCATCTTGACTGCCATTACTCTGAATTCTTTTTCAGGTAGGTTGCCTATTTCCTCTTCATTTATTTGATCTTGTAGGTTTCATCTTGCTCCTTAATCTGTGACATATTTTTATGTCATCTCACTTTTTTTTTTTTTTTTGATGGGTGGGATTTTGTTCCTGTCTTACTGGTTGTTTTGGCCTGAGGCTTCCAGCACTGGAGTTTGTAGGCTGTTGGGTAGAGCTGGGTCTTGGTGCCAACATGAGGACCTCTGGGAGACCTCATGCCAATGAACATTCCCTGGGATCTGAGGTTCTCTGTTAGTCCAGTGGCTCAGACTCAGAGCTCTGACAGTGGGAGCTCAGGCCTGACCGCCAGCTTGTGAACCAAGATCCCGCAAGCCATGTGGGGCAGCAAGAAAAAAGAAAAGGAAAGAAAAGAAAAAGAGAAGCAGAACAATAACAAAGAGTAAAAAATAAAATAAGATAGAAAAATAACAGGTATGTTAGAAAAAATTAAAAAATAAAAATATAGATGAAACAACAACCGGAAGGTAAAAGAGAACCACAATGGCAAAAGAAAGGAGGAAAAAAAAAGCCAGAAAGGGCCTTGGCTGTGGGGAGCGGGGCTTAGGCAGGGGCGGGGTTTAGGCAGTGGGGGGGCCTATGCTTAGGATTCACAGGGCAGAAAAAGGTCCTGGGGGGATGGGGGTGAGGCTTAGGCTCAGCATAGTAGGAAGGGCCCAGGAGTGGCTCTGGCCTGGGAGGGCAGAGGACCAGGTCCTGGACCCTAGGAGGCTCCCTGGGCCAGAGGGGGGTTGGGAAACACTAGGAGCATTCCCCCAATCCTCCAATCCTGGTGGGTCCCTCCCCGCTGGCCTATCTTCTACTCCCCCCACCATGACCCTAGGACCCACAGGGCTGGAGGGGGCCCTGGAAGGCAGGGGACCAGACCTGGAAGCCCAACAGACCTCCCGGGCCCCAAGTGGGCAGGGAAAATGCCCGCCATGCCTCCCCTGATCCTCCAGTCCTGGAGGGTCCCCCCCGACCATCCGCCTCTCCTCCTTTTCCCCCCTTCACCCTCCCTCCCATGCCCCTAGGACCCACGCAGCTGGAGGGAGCCCCGGAGAACCAAGGACCAGGCCTGGGAAACCAGCAGGCTTCCTGGGGCCCGATTGGGCAGGGGAAATGCTAGGCACGCTCCCCCGATCCTCTGAGCCCCCGAGAATCTGAGGTTCCTCCAGGCGTGGTAACCCCTCCCCTCTCCCAGCCACCCCTCAGGGGCACTGGTCCTGTCTGGTCTCCACTTCTCCTCCTCCTTCACTCACCCCAACATCCTACCTGGTCGTTCGGGGGTTCCTCCCGTCTCCTTGGGTGTTGAGGTCCCTCACCAGAATCTGGCAGGTGCCCTCGTTGTGGGGAGACATGAACTCTGTGTGCTCCCACACTGCCATCTTGACTCCCTGGGTGCAGTTTTTATGACTAATTCTTGATTTAGAAGAATGGTCATCAAGAAAGACTGAATCTACCTGACTGTTAGTAATAGATGGTTTTAGTTGCGTCCAGAAAGGAAATTAGATTTTGACGTCATTGATCACAGTTTCTAAATGTTCTACTCAGTGGTATATGTATCCTTTCATCCACAGATACTTTTGAAAAATACAAGGGGCATATCATAATAAATGTCAAATGATTGAGTGAGATTAATTTTAAGTCAGAAGTGAAATTCCCAAAAGGGCAGAGCAAATCTTAAAACCCATGAAGTTCACTTCCCTGTCCCACCCCACTGCCTCTTGCACTTCCCCACCCATGTTGACATATTCTGCATTTCCCCCATCCAGCATGCTGTTGGCCATGTGTGTTGCCACACTTGGGAGAAGTTACAATAGTTTATTCTAAATGTTTTGGCTTTTACAGCCTAAATTGAGGCCTTGGAAATTATTTTTGTGGTTGACTTTTATAGATAACACATTTCCCACCCCTACCCCTTTCTGCTGGCTCCTTCAGAAATTTGGTTGAGGGAAACCACACAGAATTCTGAAATCTGTAGGCCAGGTGCCCACATTACAGTAACTAGGATCACCATACTGGTGGCTTTTGGCAGGACATCAAAGTCTGTTCTTTCTCCTATTATCATTCCTAACAGGAAATTTGACTCCAGTGAATATATATAATATTTTCAGTAGCTTTAACTCATAACCCATTAATTACTTTTGGTTTTATTTATTGTGCTTCTGGTATTTCTCTTAAATTTAAAACTCTCCAAGAGTCTTTTAATTTTAATATTCTACTATTATTTATGGGAAATTGTAGCAGGGATATCGGTAGTAGTAAGAAGGGAGAAATTGATGAAAGATTTTTGTCACTATTCTCTTCCTTGGATCGTTGAACCCACCACTTCCTTTACATCGAACATTGTCTTGATTTCAGCCCAGGGTATTTTCCTGCCTCTGTCTCAGCACACCAATAGGCAGGCTACTTCCTTCATTTTCTCACTTGCTCATTATTCCACAAATATTTATTCATAAGGTCCTACTAGCCAGACATTTACAAAGGCCCTGGGAGGATTCAGTGATGAGCAAGGCAGAACCAATCTCTGTCATCATGGAGCTCACTGGGGACAGATCCAAAACAAGAAAAGAAACTACAGTAAGTCCCCTACATACGAAACTTCAAGTTGCGAACTTTCAAAGATGCGAATGTGCATGTTTGCCTGTCCAATCACATGTTAGTTCACGCGTCTGGCATACATTGTCATGTGCGTGCATCCTCTAAAGTGGTTGTGCTTTTGTGTACTTCACTGTACGGTACTATATAGAGTACAGTGGTACAGTATCTTTATTTCAAACCCGGAATGTCTGGAAGCAAGTGTAAAAGCAGTGGTGATGTAGCTGGTACTGCTGTACTTTTCAAGGTACTGTACTGTAAGATTAAAAATGTTTTCTTTATTTTTTGTGTTTGCTTTTTATGTATTATTTGTGTGAAAAGTATTATAAACCTATTACAGTGCAGTACTATATAGCCGATTGTGTTAGTTGGGTACCTAGGCTAACTTGGTTGGACTTACGAACAAATTGGACTTACGAACATGCTCTCAGAATGGAACTCGTTCATATGTAGGGGACTTACTGTACTACAAGTCGTGGTAAGTGTCATAAAGGAAATCAGCTGAGGAGCAGAGAGGAAAATTGGCTGGTTTTTCCTTCGGAAAGGTTGTTGGGGAAGGAGTCATTGAGGAGGTGGGCTGTGAAGGGATGAGGAACCAGCCATAGGAACACTGTAGTTAAGACTGTCCCTAAAAATCCTGACTCTGTTCTCTGGTTTTGCTGAAGTTCATATCAGTGTATATTATCTATACGGGCAGATTCTGTCTTACTGTCTGGCAGCTTTCAGCTGGAAGAGTCTTCATCATCCTCATGGTTCCCCTATGACAATCAACCGGAACCACAAGGAGGAAGTGTCTTCCCTTGAAACTCTGGGACAAGTACAATTGGCCTCAGACCTAAAATTCCTTGAAGTGATTTCCCTATTGGAACAGGATCTCCAAGGAACTCCAAGACTGAAGGATCCTTCCTGCCACTCGGGAATATGGAGACAGAAATCTTGCAGGGCAATACACACCTGAGCATGTTTGTTGGTCCTCACTGCCCCTTTGCCATACTTCCTTCACTCTTCATTCTATCCATTCATGCTGTAGAAGGAATTGCTTTCCTTAAAAGGAATTTTCTCAGTAAAACATCAGTGCAATCTGAACTGCATAATCTCATCATATTCTACTCTCTGCATCTAATTATACTGACTCAATACTTTTCACCTCCACGCCATATAAATACAGAGCATTTTCCTTAATCATCTGTAATGGGTTGAATGAAGAATCCCCAAATGATATGTACATGTTCTAACTCATAAAACCACTAAATGTGACATTATTTGGGAAAGGAGTCTTTGCAGGTGTCATGCAGTTAAGGATCCAGGATGAAATCATGCTGGATTAGGGTGGGCCTTAAATCCCACCCTAATGACAAGTCTCTATAGGAGAAGAGAAGGGGGAATAATCACAGACACACAAGGAAGAAGCCATATGATGGCAGATAGGGATTGGAGTGATGCTGCCATAAACCAAGGAATGCCAGGTGCCTTTGGAAGCTGGAAGAGGCAAAGGAAGATTCTCCCCTAGAGCCTTTGGAGGGATTATGGCCCTGCCAACACCTCAATTCATATTTCTGGCCTCCAGAACTGCGAGAGAATCAATTTCTGTCATTTTAAGTTTGTGGTCATTTGTTACAGGGGCTGTAGGAAATGAATACATCACCTGAAGACTAGCTGATCTTTAAAGGTTAAAAAATTATAGTTTGCCTTTATTTTAGTGTATTTTACTTTATTTTAATGAAGAAAGCAATTGACAAGGGGTGAAATAGCTTAACACGAGTACGTTGCACAATCTATCACCAGCAAGCTCCACCATGGCTCTACCTAAGACTGTGTTCTCAGAGCAGAGATACATCTCAGACCTGGTCATTCCCTGTGTTCCACTCTGCAGAGGCCAGCATAATATAACAGAAGGACAGCTGAACTGGGAATTGGAAGCTGTGGTTATTGTTGTCTCTGATTGTAGACTCTGGGTCTTGAGTTTCTATCTTGCCTCTGTGAACCCCATGGTGGTACCATCTTGAAATGGTAATGATGAAATCAAATAATAGCTGTAAAAATGAGCTGCAGGTGATAATCCTCCATGAAAAAAAAAGGCTCATATAATTAGAGAAGAAAGGAAAAGATAGAAGATTTGTATGAATTCCTGTCCCGTAGACATCATTGCACCCGAATAAGGAATAAGAACCCTCATTCCAAATGGGGCTGGGTGCCCTCAGCATAGCCCACAATTTCCAATGCTGCCAAGTCACACTGATGACACAGGTCCGCCACTATTCCTTCTTCCTCACAGAAAACTGATGTGAAAAGTATGTCATGCTAGGTACCTTTGGGGGGATTTAATATTCAGAGAGGTGATAGCCTCCTCTCAAGCACCAAACTCAGAATTAAACACCACTCCTGGCCATCAGCTCCATAAACTGGTATTTTCTGGGAGTCTTTGGAAGACCTCTGAACCCCCTGGTACCACTCAGTCCTACCTTGTGGGCCAAGCCCGTGGATGTTTCAAAAGAAACCCAGAGCAGCTGAGGGGGCGGTTTTGAGGAAGGTCTCAGAGGCCCCCTACCAAAGCAAAACCAGCTGAGTAAACTTCATGAGCAGACCCACAGCTCAGTTAGTTAGCCCCACTAAGACATCAGCCCTGACAAGAGAGGGCCCCAGTTCCATCGCAGTGGGGTAAACCCAGAGATTGTTCAACAGACTTAATGGAAGATGCTACAGTCTTCTTGTGCCTCCAGGCCCAGAACAGACAGAAAAGGAGTTAGGAAGGGAACACTAAAGAAAGGAGAACATAGACTTGAGATGGACCCAAGTTTCCAAATAAATGCTTTAACATGAGCCCAAAATGTGTTAGGGAGGAGTTGATTCTCCATCTTCTTCTTGCCTGCTATCAAAATTAAATTATATTTTAAATGAAAATATCTTCTTGACATTCATGATTTATGTGACCTAGCTGTATGACTTAATTATGGCCAACTATGGTGAAGTGGAGAGAATACTGCACTTACATAAGGCCGGCCCTAAACAGGGTCACCAGAACGAGCTGATTAAGAGGTACATTGTCCTGTCCAAGCCTCAGTTTCCTCATTTGTAAAACATGGGGGGCACAGAAGGATACGAGACCCCTTCTTAAATGCCTATTTGGAGAAAACTCAAATCATCAAAAGAACAATGATTACTCAAATACGTTAATACGTTACTCAGGTTTTAACAACTTTCAAATTTACCTCCAATAATGCAAACTCCCATAGAAGTCAGTCCTACTGAAGTTTATACATATCACTGGGCTCTCATACACACTATAAATGTGTCCTTTACTGTGGTAACGTTTTGCACAGGAATAAATTAAGGTGGGACTTAATCTTCAAAGTATAAAGATGCAATAGAAATAAGTGAAAATGACTCTGCAAAACAAACAAATAAATGTAAAGCATAAAGGAGGAGAGTTGGCAAGACTCCAAGAAAGGATTCTTACTAGGCTAATATAAAAAATTTACGTTGTAAAGGAAGTGGGAAAGAATAAAATCAAAATAGCATTATATGTTGGCAAAAAGGATTCTTTTTAGGCTAATATAGAAAATGTACATCGTAAAAGAGATAGGACAGAATAAAATCAAAACAGCATTATATGTCGGCAGTTTTGAGTAAAAACCAGAGAAAAAAGATCAAAGGATAAATCCATCTCTATGAACGCTTGGTTTGTGGCTTTTTATCATTACACAGAAGCCTTGATGGCTTTTGCTCTTAATCTTAGCATCGATCATTTTAGCTATATTTTCATTTTTGCCTTTTGCACATTTGTAAAGCTCACCCACAGAGGCACATTGTCAAAGAGCCCTGAGATCATGAGGGAAGTGGTCAGTGTCCTTAGCAGCAGAACAAGCCAAGGAGGACTCCCTTTCCTATCCAGAGCACTGTGAGCTACTTGTGTTCCCTAAAGACCCTACAGTGAAAAAAAGAGACGGAAAGGAAAGGAAAGGAAAGGAAAGGAAAGGAAAGGAAAGGAAAGGAAAGGAAAGGAAAGGAAAGGAAAGGGAAGGAAGGAAAGGGAAGGGAAGGAAAGGAAAGGAAGGAAAGGGAAGGAAAGAAAGGGAAGGGAAGGAAAGGAAAGGAAGGAAAGGGAAGGGAAGGAAAGGAAAGGAAGGAAAGGAAAGGAAGGAAAGGAAAGGAAGGAAAGGAAGGAAAGGAAGGAAAGGAAAGGGAGGAAAGGAAAGGAACAGAAAGGAAGGAAAGGAAAGGAAGGAAAGGAAAGGAAAGGGAAGGGAAGGAAAGGAAAGGAAGGAAAGGAAAGGAAAAGAAAGGAAGGAAAGGAAGGAAAAGAAGGAAAGGAAAGGAAAGGAAGGAAAGGAAAGGAAGGAAAGGAAAGGAAAGGAAAGGAAGGAAAGGAAGGAAAGGACGGAAAGGAAAGGAAAGGAAAGAAAGAAGGAAAGGAAAGGAAGGAAAGGAAAGGAACGGAAAGGAAGGAAAGGAAAGGAACGGAAAGGAAGGAAAGGAAAGGAAAGGAAAGGAAGGAAAGGAAAGGACAGAAAGGAAAGGAAAGGAAGGAAAGAAGGAAAGGAAAGGAAGGAAAGGAAAGGACAGAAAGGAAAGGAAGGAAAGGAAAGGAAAGGAAGGAAAGGGAAGGGAAGGAAAGGAAAGGAAGGAAAGGAAAGGAAAGGAAGGAAAGGAAAGGAAAAAAGAAAAGAAAAGAAAGAAACAATGAAGACAGAATCAGGGGCCGGGGGGGTAGACTAGATGAACACGAGCAAAGCAAACCTGCCACTCTGAGGCTTCTTCTAGAGAAACCCTCCTGCTTAAGAAGAAATTTCAAGGGCCCCAGGTGGGTACAGTCTAGCAACTCCCTCCCATCACCTGCTTCCCCCTTCTGTGGTCATTTTCACAAGTCAGCAGGGGGTACAGGGGGGAGGGAAATCCAGCACATAGTCAAAATAACCAAGTGCTCTGTGCCAAAAGGAAATGTGGGCTAAGAACTATAATGAAAGGGTAAGCAAAGAGCCACTGCTTCCCAGCAGCAAGATGTGTCTGCGAACAGCAGTCCTGCTGGCCCCGGCACAGGCCAGAGCCTTAATCTGTAAATCACTGTGAAGCCCAAAACATCAAAAAAAACAAATTAGAAAAAGTGACCACCCCTGGAGTAAAGGCATAAGGCCACAAAATAACCCCTTGCTCTAACCTCCTGTGCATAACCCATGTGAAAATGCAACAGAGCCCCAGCATCTGAGAGAGGGAAGGGTGGCTTGCCAGAAGCTAATTACATTTCATCAAGATGGCAAAAAATGATGAGCACGTGTCCCATAATCCCAAATGAGAAACACACACGTCTGCACACACGGACACACACACACCACTCCTAAGAAGGCTTCACTGCACATTCTCTCCTCTCCCTTTATAAGCCTACCCTAAAATTTCTGGCATGGGCCTGAAAGTCATTAGTAATTTAGCTGAAACATAAAATTTTACTGTGGCGCATTGGTAGCTATTATGAGGTATAAATCTGTGTGGCACTGGCAGGTTGAATTCCCTCCTACTCTCCTTCCACATACTACAAAAAGCATTTAACTGTGCTGGGGGTAGGATACTTATATTTTGGAATTAAATTAGAGACATGAGAATACTAAAATACCCTTTCTTTTCTAGATCCACGCTAACCATTTTGAACTGCTTTCTTGGGCCACGTCCCACTAGAGAAAATGTGATCTTCTTCAGGAAATTTGGCTTCAGCCAACTGCCTTGCAAAAGCTGCCGTGGACAAAATTATCAGGGCCACCAAAATTTGTGTTCGCTTGGCTCACATGTGTCATATCTAGCCAGGCTCAGCATGGTCAGAGGTCATTAGACAACACAAGTATCCTACTCATTCATTCCAATAGTTTCACTATAAAACTAAGCAAAGAGAAAGACTACGTCTAGGGTTGTTTTGTTTGCAGGAGAATTTTCTTATATTCTTGCAGTTGGTTTCAAGATTTTCTTCAAAACCCTTCTTGGCATCTTTAGGTCTTGGGTGCAAACATACTATGTTTTTGAGCATTGGACCATTATCACATGAGATTTGAACATATATTATTGGAATGACTTAGTCGAAGGCATATGGGATTGGAAACTGACACCTAAATTCTGTGCCCTTAGCCAGGGGGTAGCAAATATAAAAGCTTATTCCATCACCGGCCATTCTTGTGCCCATAGCAAATATTATTAATGGGTTACAGAAGTCATACAAGCTTCACGCGAATCTTGACCCACTAGCCCTTTCTGAGCGACTCAAAACACAAGCTGAGCCTTCTTCTCAGCACCCGTCTGCAGGTAACCATGACGGATTTCTCAAAGCTAACGCGTGACACAACAAAACTCACTGGCTTTCTCGGGCCTAAAATGTGAGCACGATGAGAACAGAAACCACAATTATTCATTTTGTGTCTCTGGCACCAATCTTGGTATCTAGCACTTAGCTGGCCTCAGAAAACATTTATTGAATGCTACTGAACTTTCTGACCCTGCCATTAATTCTAAGAGTTTCCTAAACTACATAACTTCTTTCCCTTATTTTATTTTCCTAGAAAATTGTATTATGTCAAGTACCAGTTACTTTATTATAGTTAGCAAAAGAGATTAAACGTTAAATGAAATGTCACCAACACCATTAAATGTTTTTTAGAAATAATAGTATGTTCAGTACAACTTAAAGCAAAATAAGTAGGCATGTTCTCTACTCCCTTGTTGCTTAGAGTCTGGAATGGAGTAGCCTAAAATGCAAATGAATATGGTTTATGGGGTTTCCTGTAGTTATGGTCCCTTCCAGAGGGAAGGCCCAGTCATCTTTATCAATTTTGTCTAATACCATGATATCATGGCAATTTTTCTTATCTGTTTAAGGGAGTGGAACACTTTTACACTGCGTTAAGAATGTTATTGGGGATATTGGTCAGTATACACCTTTGCTAGTGAGAATACTTTCAGTAAAAAGTAGAGAAAACTAGTCTCAATGTGTTTAAACTACAAGGGAGGATTTACAGACTCATGTAATTAAAAATACCAGAGGGAGGGTAAGCTACAGGCAAACCTTGATTGAGCTACTCAATTATGTATTCAAGATCTTTTTCTTTCTGTTCTTCTGCATAGAATTCATCTTAAGACTGGCTTACCTCATGGTCCCAAAATAGCTGCAACTGCACCGAGAGTAACACACTCCCTTGTTAATTTCTTCAACAACAGCATCAATGTCCCAACATTTTTAGGAAAACGAAGGACGTTTAATCTGTTTGCATGGCTTAAATTAGAAGGCTTAAGATATATGCCCAAACCTTAACTAATTATTATAACCTATGAATAAAATACACCGATTAGATTGGCCTAAGTCATGTGCTCTGCCTTCGACCCAGAGGTATAATCATTTTTCTCAGAATCACATAGATATTGGATGCTGTTATGGAAAAGGATGAAGAGAATGATGTAAAAACAGTCAGCCAACAAATATCTACCATAACAACGACTCTTTCTGATGAACTGAGGCAGAAACTCCAATGTGATCTAATAGCCAAGAATAGCTGTCAATACCCTGAGCATGTGCTACGTTTTATCCTACAGATAAAATGCAGGCCTCTGTTCAAAGGAGGCAAACGGTCCATCCTTGCTCTCAATGAGTAGTGTGAGGGCAGCAGGTGGACCAGTGGGCAAAGAACATTTGGGAACGTTTAGAGGGGGGATTGTTACCAAATTAACTGTACTAACAGCTCTGGGCCAAACACCTATAAAGAGTATTCTGAGATAGTCATAAGGTACTTCAGTGTCAACAGTATGAAATTTCTATGTAAAATGGACTCCCCTTGTTCCATAGTGACTTAAATGAAAAATGTGCTGTCATTCTAAAATGTAATGCCTTCCTCAGAGTTCCAGTATCAACCCTTAAAGCAGTCTTCTTAAGGCAGTTGATAATGTTTTTGAGTAGAGAGAATAAGGGAGAAAAAAATACAGAAGACAAGCATCAATTATATTTTTCAAGAAAGGGAATTAAGTCTATTTGAAGTTAGAGGAATGACCCCCAAAAATAAAATTAAAGTTCTTTAAGGTGAAAAGAAAAAGATATAGAGTAAAAATGACAACCAAGCTGAAACAACATGTCTTGGAAAATAAAGGCTTATGATCAAAAGTTAATTGTGTATTGTAGAGAAATAAATCGAATTGTAGACTATCAGAGAGAACAAGGAAAAAAGGTCATTACAGAAGTAAAAGGAGGTTTTTAAACATTAGTGGTCTAATAAAGCTATTTAGATTCTCTTTAATGCATAAAATTTCTCTCTCTGTCAACTGAAATGAACCTGACTTATTTCACTGTCTGACTAGCCTCTTCCTGTTATCTTAGATTTGTTGTCTTTTGGGCCTGGACGGTTGAATGCTCAACCTTATTCCTGAGGAATTGGCATGTCTGCTTTGCAGAGTGCACAGCAACAACTTAACTGGGGGGCAGCAAGAGGCGGGAGGGCCTACTGCAAGCTAAAACCTAAAATAAACAGAACAGAGGCACTAGTGGATACTTAAAAAAGGAATTTATGGCCCATTTCCTCATTTCCCCTGGGATTTTGCTTGTGAAAATAAATTTGATATTTTCAGCATTAAAAAAAATATATTTTTCAAAAAGAAAACAGGCCAAAGTTTCACATGTCTAATCTACCATTCCAGCAAGACACCCAAAGTGTAATAGCATCAGTGGGACCCTCCAGAGGGGCACTGGCTCTGAAATCACCGTCTGTAGAGCCACCCGCCCCTGAATATATGGTGAAGGTGACCTGGACAAGGCCAGGCCTGCTTGCTGGTGTCAAATGACTTATTCCAGCACACCTTATCCATGGCGAAGTGGAGAGCTGCCGAGAGGGCGATTTACATTAGGCTAATAGTTTCTCCCTGATTGTGAGAAGTTTATTTCTCCACAACATGTTGTTTCCTCCTAGGGAATACAAATGGTGACTCCCAACGAGATAAATCATGCTGTCACAAAATATATCCCATTTATTTAATGGCTTTCTAGTCTAGACTTTGAAATTCTGTATAAGTCATAGACAGTATTTCTAACATGCCTTAAAAGCCCACTCAACTCCCGCCAGCTGTTGAGGACAGGAAGTAAAGAAAATAAGACTTTTTCCTGCTTAATCCTCCTAAGAGGAGTTGAGAAAGCCAGCAGAGCCATTTTGGAATTTTGCTGGGAAACGAGGATTAGCATCTCTAAGAGACACTGCCAGATTGTTTGATTACTGTTGCCGGGTTATTTTAGATGGGATCCAAATAACATGAGCTTGAGGTTAGACGGTGCACCTCAAAACTTGTGTCTGAGAAGCTATCCAAAGCTGCTTGACCATCCACTTCTCTAATATCCATTCCTAAAGCCATTGCACAAGGAATTTGAGAATAAGAATGCCATTAACGCATTAAAGGTAGTTATTTTATTATTTCAGTCTTTCAACCTTTAAAACCAGATTCCCTAATCTTCTGGGACTCATTTACTACAACAGCAAAAAGATTAAACTAGAAAATGTGAAATCACTCCGAGGATGGAGCAGTTCTCTGTCGGGGAAGATACTTGTCAAAGTTACAAACTTTCTCAAGGACGATACGCAAACTCCCTGAGGACAGAGAAATCCAGCCATTCAACTTCCTGTTTCTTGTGTCGACTAAATAAAAATGCACAATGCGAGAGTTGCGAGTTAACTTTTATTTGGGGCAAAATGAGGGCTGTAGCCCTGGAGACAGCATCTCAGATAGCTCCGAGGTACTGGTTCCAAAGAGGTAGGAAGGAAGGTCAGTATTACTTATGATTTTAGTGAAGGAGGGACATGCATCAAGCACACATTTTGGCAGAGGTTTGCCGCTCGTCACAAGGAGCAGATGCCACCATTAACGATTTTGTTGCTTTTCTAGAAATGACAAGATGCAAGAATTGGGTTCATAAAATATTTTCTATCTGAAGGCCTCTTCTGCCAGTTTTCCCCAGAGCACTGAGTGCACCCTGAACTCCTTTCAGGGTGTGTTGAAGGTCAGCGCCTGCAGTGGCTATTGACCTCATCCTTGTAGAGGCAGATGGCAAGGGACAATGTTTTAGTTGGCACCTGTATCTAATAGTATGTGACACATAGTAGATGTTCAAGAAATGCTGGATGAAAAAAGTGAATGCATTCATGGCATTTCTTCCAAAAGGTCCCTCCTTTAAAACATTTCTTTTGTCTATTGGAAGTTAAGTATGCATTGTGAATATTTCACCTTTAATCCATGTTAATAAAGTCAGGAGTTCTTTCATACCTGCCATTCATTCATTTATTAATTAATTCAGTGGAAACTTATTAAACAATATTATACACCATGGTCTAAATTAAATACTATAAAATACTCTCCCGTATTTAAAAATACCATATATAGTATACATTGATTTTATTTGCTTTGACTATTAATTCATCCCAGAAGTTTTAGTCGGTATAAAGTCAACAGAATCATTAAATGAATAATATTGGTCTTTAAAAGTTAAAGAAAAAAACAGCAACTCTCTATATATACTGGCTCTCCACTCATTTGCTGCATTTTGTTTTCAAGTATTTTTTGAACCCATCCGTTATCAACAAGCGCTGTAATTCATCTACTTTTATTAAGAGCCCCTGAAACTTTCCTACTGAAGAATGGAAACTATTAGAAAATCTTCTTAACTTACAGTATCACCCAATCCTTGAAGTGGATTTTTAAAAAATTTACTTTAGGTTTAATTCATAATGCTTTGGAGAACCACCATTCTTATCAACAACACTGGAATTGCAAATTGGATTTGCATAATATAACAGTGCTGTAAAAATACACCAGTGCATTTAAAACACAAAAGATTCACACTCCTACCTCAGATCTCGAAACAGCCCTCCTAATTTACTCCATCATAATTGACCCTTTAGAAGCAAAAGTTTGCTTCCGTGCAGTTTTCTCCCATTCCCTTTCACTTTGCATTTTTCTATATAAGCCTGAGGGATTCAGGAAAAAGAACTATGGGTATTAAATGATGGAGTTTATGAACAGAGAGCCCATAAAGATTTCAAACCTGTGTTAAAATGTCTCTTTCTCTACTTTTTTTTTTTCTTAAAGTACTTAGATAATTGCAGCAGCTCTTCCTTTTGCTTGTGTTGACAGCCTAAAAGTGCGATGTGCTCGTCCCAAGCTGCAATTATCTGGAACTTTCTCGAACCATCTTGTTACAGTAAAAATGGGTGGTCTTCCCTTTGGATCAGGAACTCTGGTAGTTAATCCACCACCCGAACCATCCGGTGGCGCCGTACCAACTGCTTCACAAGCTTTCCAAGAAATCTAACAAACCGAACAGAGCTCATGCCCAATTAGTTCCTACTCTCTCTTCATCAGCAATATTCCAGAAGATATTTTCCACTATGAAATAGGTATCTTGGAAAGTTCTACCAGCTTGTTTGCACAGGATTGACATTTACATAATCATGAACAACACTTTATGTGGTACTTAGGATTTCTTTCGAGAACTTTTATCCAAGTGCTGACCTGGCTTAACCCTACTTAACTTGTAAAAAATGAAGAATGTAGATGGCCACGGGCCACTGATGGATTAGACTTTGCCTTGGTTGTGTTTTCTTAGAGCCTTTGAACTGTGGCTTGAGTACAGTCTTCCTTAATATTCTCTCTTATGGATCTTGTTTTGTTACAGTAGCTGATCTTCTGGGGTTAGGAGAATGGAGAATGCGTTGGGCTTATTTTGCTTATAAATGGTATACGTTTGCAAGGAGGAGAGGAGTTTCCTTCCTAATGTTCTGGGGACCTACTCGTCTGCAACTATATAAAGTATCTGGAGCCCTATTTTTAATTTTAAAACCCAGTGCTGCTGAAGGGTGGAGAAATAGTCCTTCTCATACATTGCTTCCTGGTGGGAACTATAAAAGTATACATGCTCTTTGACCTAGCAGTTCCAATTCTAGAAATTAATCCTAAGGAAATAATAAGGATGTGGGCAAAAATTTAATAACTAGCATAGTCACTGCAGCATTGTTTATGGTATAGCAAACTTGAAAACACACAAGGGTAAAACAAAATATATCTGTATGCCTATAGAATGAAAAAGTAGGTGCCGTGGAACTGCATATATTGTAAAAGTGTCTATAATATTGACTTTGACAGACTATCCCAACGTGTTGGTGAATTTAAAAAAATATAGGGCTTCCCTGGTGGCGCAGTGGTTGAGAGTCCGCCTGTCGATGCAGGGGACACGGGTTCGTGCCCCGGTCCGGGAAGATCCCACATGCCGCGGAGCGGCTGGGCCCGTGAGCCATGGCCGCTGAGCCTGCGCGTCCGGAGCCTGTGCTCCGCAACGGGAGAGGCCACAACAGTGAGAGGCCCGCGTACCGCAAAAAATAAAAATAAAAAAATAGTCCCATTCTATGCCAAACAACCTCATTTTTGTGAAACAAAAAATTTTTTTAAGTCGGCAGGTTTAAAGTAAAACCTGCCTAAATGTGTACATTGCACAATCAAAGCAGGAAGATGCTCCGTAAAATATGAATAGTTATGTGGCAGGATAATGGATGATATTTATTTTCTTTGTTTTCTTATATTTTCTAACTTTATTTTTTTTACCATAACAACATATACTTGCGTAGTAATAAATTTTTTTTTTAAGTTTGGGTTTTTTTAAGGGAGGGAGTTGCTTTATTTTGCTTCTCAGGTAAATGAAGTCAAATGAAGCTTGAAAGTCAGTGGACTGGTAGAGCTCGCCTGCATGCGTAGGAGAGACCGGTCATAGAAGGAATTTTGGACTTGGCTTCAGGCCTGAAATCCAGGCTCAGCTCTGCCCACCCAGTCTCAGTGCAAATCAGCAAATCCTTTTACTTTTCTGAGTCTCGGTTTCACCACCTTTAGCTGAGAACAGCCCTGTTCCTCTATAGGATAACATAATCTCCCAGGATTATGGGCATCAGGTAAGATAATACAAGCGAAAAGGCTGGGAAAAGTTAAGCCCGTCCAGTGAATAGAAGAACCGGGAATCAGCAGACAATACAAACAGCAAATCACAGGCTGGTCCAACTAGCTGAGGTACCTTCCTACTCCTATCCATCCTGACCTGCTCCAGCCTCCCTACGGTCCTAACAAGGAATCCTGCCCACCAGTTTCAGCAGGCAGCCTGCTTCTCCGCTTCTGTTCCTGAATTCAGTACTAGCAGATGTGTGCAGAGCCAAAGAGCCAGCTCTGTGTTTTCCTACATTCATTTCCAGTAACCCAGTTTGCCTGCTGCTAACTACACACCTGCAGGGTGTATTGCCTCAGACAATTCCACTGCACTTTGAAGCCCTTATTTGTTGATGTTAAATATGCCATGGTAGACACAGTGTGCTCTGTTTTTGTTTTTCCACACGAATATCACAATAGCCACATGACGGAGAGGTCTTACTTCACAAATCCACAATACTCTGAGTCGTCACTCTGGAATATACCCCTTCCACAGCCTCAACTTGGGAGAGTTCCTTTATCTTTGGATTTCCCCCTGCTTATCTAGCTCCTGTCCCCAGACTGATAAAAAATGAAAGTCTAAGACAGAGTTTGTTATGTCTGAAGATTTACTTGCCCAACCTGTAGGGGCCCACACTATTAGTTTTTTTGTTTTGTTTTGTTTTTGATTTTATTTATTTATGGCTGTGTTGGGTCTTTGTTTCTGTGCGAGGGCTTTCTCTAGTTGCAGCAAGTGGGGGCCACTCTTCATTGCAGTGCGTGGGCCTCTCACTGTCGCGGCCTCTCTTGTTGCAGAGCACAGGCTCCAGGCGCGCAGGCTCAGTAATTGTGGCTCACGGGCCTAGTCGCTCCGCGGCATGTGGGATCTTCCCAGACCAGGGCTCGAACCCGTGTCCCCTGAATTGGCAGGCAGACTCTCAACCACTGCGCCACCAGGGAAGCCCACACACTATTAGTTTTTGAGTCACGTTTCTTGGCTTTCAAGCCTGCAGAAAAGCACTTGGACTTAACGTGAAGGAAACAAGTTTTCTCAGGTAGCCGGGAAGGAGGATGCTGTTGTCTGATGGCCCCAAAAGAGTCTTTTATTCCCACTAGAAAATGACAAACCAAGTTACCAAGTGGAATATCTGCCTTGTTGGAACCTTCCAGGCTCCCTGCCGTCTGAGCTAAGAATGATAAGGACAATGTCTAATAATCCTTACTTTACATTGGATATTTTCAAAAATATGAAAAGCACTTTTATAAAGTGCTTGGGAACCCATGCAGGGACAGCCAGGTCAATAAAACTGCTTTTTGCTCATGCCAAATGCCAGGCATTTATTTACCAGGTTAGGTAAGAATGTGGGATCTTGCAAGCAAGAAGAAGAAATGTGGTTTTAGGACAATAAATATACAGTGTGTGTCCTCAAGCCTCCTGCTGACCATCTCAGGAGGAGAGTTTGGCTGCCATGAATTCTGATAACCAGGGAGCGCTTTGTTCCTGGCCATGCCTCCCGGTGCCCCACTGCATAAGATTTTAAATCATTTCAGCTGTAGCAAATGATGGCCCAAGGAACAGCTTCAGCCCAGAAGAGACAAAGGGACAGTGTTGGAGAAAGAAAAGCAGTGGTATTCTTGCTGCATTTTAAAATTAATAGAGTCGGTTATAGTTTCTAAGTACACTTGGAATTCCAGCTGCCAGAGAATGGGTTTGAACACTGAAAGCCCTCTTTAATCCGTCGTGGAGCCCGGACAGGTAGTGGTGTTCTCCAGCACAGGTAGTGGCACTGTGAAGCCAGCAGAGAGAGCCTGCCGGGAAGCCTCGACACTGTCCTCAGGGGATGGCCTCCATGCAACGGGCAGGCTTTGATCTCTGTTGAGACTGCTCCGGGGATGCCAACGGTGAGGTGGGTGTCCGCGAGTTCATTTTACAGAGACCATCAAAGCTGCTTTCAGATGGTAAAGACGAACAACCTGGCCTCTATTTAACAGCTAGCAGCTCTTCAGACTGTCTAATTCTCAGAGCCGATTACACAGAAAGAGAGCTAAGAAATAGAGAGTAGGTTGGGTACTGGACAGAAGCAGAAGGGAGAATAAGGCAGCCGAACTGCGGGTGCTTCTGTGCCACTGGTCGGCATCATCAAAACAGCAGTTTCCCTACCTTGAAATAAACCATTGCTAAGTGTTACGCCATCGCAGAACACAATTCGACAGAACGATGATTTGGCCAATGATGCAAATTAAAGTTTAAAAGAATCACCAAAATATCAAGCAGCGATTTGTCAGAACACGGCGAGAAAGGACAACCTTGGAGAAGAATTTAAAGAACATAACAGAAAAGAATCTACAAAAGAGTGGATATATGTATATGTATAACTGATTCACGTTGCTGTACTCCTGAAACTAACACAACATTGTAAATCAACTAGACTCCAATAAAAATTTTAAAAAAATAAAGACCATAACACAAGTAAACGAGTTTTGGAACCGAATTTAAATCCACTGGAAAGGAACTTAAGGAAAGCTAATTTAGCAAATCACCATAGTCCTTTATCATCTTGCTCTTCTTAAGAAATCAAGGATGTATTTTCGCAACCTTATGTTTTATTAGTGACACAGAAAATTGGAAAATAACTGAAATCATTTCTCTATGTCCCTTCCACCCCCTCCTCACCCAAATTTTTTTCTGTATGAAAATCATAATGTCTTTCATTGAGACATTAAAACAATCAAGACTAATGAGATGGGAATTGCTAAAAAGACTGATTCTATAGTGGAACAATAATTATCTTTGGAGCACAGGATATATTCTCTCTGGGTTGAGGGGTAATGTCTAAAGACTAAACATTGCTTCAGTGTCACTAGCCAGTAGTTAGTCTTTTTTTTTTTTTTTTTTTGCAGTACGCGGGCCTCTCACTGTTGTGGCCTCTCCCGTCGTGGAGCACAGGCTCCGGACGCGCAGGCTCAGCGGCCATGGTTCACGGGCCCAGCCGCTCCGCGGCATGTGGGATCTTCCCGGACCGGGGCACGAACCCGTGTCCCCTGCATCGGCAGGCGGACTCCCAACCACTGCGCCACCAGGGAAGCCCCAGTAGTTAGTCTTTAAGTAGAGGATAAAATACATCATCGAACAATACAAAAGAATAAAATGAACTACACTGGCACTTCACATAAGAAGAAATATAATGAATAAACATAAAAAATGCTCACCAATGGCCAGGAGAACACAAATTAAAGCAATAAGATTGCAATTTTTCTCCCAGTAAATTAACAAAAAATTCAAAAGAGCCATGGCATCTAGTGTTGACAAGGATGCAAGAAACAGGCACTTAAATATTATTAGTGGGAGTGTGAATTAGAATCACCTTTTTGCTGAGGGGTGGGGAGGAAAAGGAAAAAATTGTAGTGGCTATAAAACATTCTCAATGCACAAATCTATAGAATATATAAGAGGCTCAGTAACCAAACTCAAATATTTTGCTGAATCACAGAAACTCAATTCCAACCAAGTCAGGCTTCCCCTCTTTCCCCTCGAGCATTTCTAAGTCTTGACGTCATGTCAAGATGTGAGGAAGGAGGCAGAGAGGGACACAGTCCTTGAAGTCATCATTTCCACTCTGCATCCTCCAAGGAAGTCATCATTTCCACACCGGCATCCTCCAAGGAAGTCATCGTTTCCACACCGCATCCTCCAAGGAAGTCATCGTTTCCACACCACATCCTCCAAGGAAGTCATCGTTTCCACACCGCATCCTCCAAGGAAGTCATCGTTTCCTCACCGGCATCCTCCAAGGAAGTCATCATTTCCACACCGCATCCTCCAAGGAAGTCATCATTTCCACACCGGCATCCTCCAAGGAAGTCATCATTTCCACACTGCATCCTCCAAGGAAGTCATCATTTCCACACCGGCATCCTCCAAGGAAGACATTGGCTCACCCAGTCCTCAGCTGTTATCCCAGAAGGTCACTGAGGAGATGTCCCTTGTTCCCGGTGGCAAGGTCCCTAGATGTCCGGCAACTTTCTCTGCTCTTTCCCTCCTCAGCTGGAGCCATGGAATCATTTGCTTCGGTGCCACGCACAGCATTTTTTCTCTGGGCCCCTGCTGCCACCATCCCCTGAGGCTGGCTTCCTCTCTGAGATTATAACCTGGGAAACTTAGGGCCTGGCCTGCCGCTGGGACCTACAAATGCCTCTGCTGTCCTCACTTCCCCTCCATCCCTCACCTCCACCAGGCCAGAGAAATTTTCTCTAACCTAAAATAGAAGTTCTGCGGTCTTTTATGATGTGTCTCCCACACATTCTATCTTTGACAGTTTTCTTCATTCCCCTAAGGATTTGGGCTTTTGGAAACCAAAGCCTTTGAAGACTTTTGTCCCCCCTCTGATTTCAGAATTGGAACATCCCTCCTCAGGGACAATGAACATCGAAGGCCCTAGATGCTTGAATATGGCAGAAGCAGGAGGGAGAGAGAGAAAACATTGCTAATATTTCCAAAACGTCGAATTTATGAGCTAACAATCCGCTACTCTCTTATAGAAATAAAATCCTACAAATATGTAAAAAGATATAGAGAGGATTACCATAACATTGATTGTAATAGAGAAAAATTAGAGATAATTTAAATTTCCACCAAGATACCGGATG
Organism: Lagenorhynchus albirostris; assembly: GCF_949774975.1. NCBI lineage: Eukaryota > Metazoa > Chordata > Mammalia > Artiodactyla > Delphinidae > Lagenorhynchus > Lagenorhynchus albirostris. Next base: position 24,569,171 of record NC_083098.1, read on the forward strand.
GTTAAATAAATCATAGGAAACTGATAAAATGGGGGAAAAAACCCGATAAAATTCTAGGTAAACATTAAAAAGAATATGTACATCTTTATGTGCTGACTTGGAAAGATCCTATGAATATTGTGAAGTGAAAAGGGCAAAATTCGGAATGATATGTGAGATATCTCATTTGTTTAAAAAAAACACCCTATTTCTGTGTATGTGTACATGTGTTAATATGAGCACATAAAGAGATTGCTAATGCTAGTGGTAACAATTTCTATGTAATGAATTTAGAATGAGGAAAGACTCTTCCTTTTTTTCACTTTAAAATCTTTTTTAAACATTTTATTTGATTTAGCAGGCACCTACTACCTTTAAAGATTTTTTATTTAAGTTAAAAAAATGCATGTTAATTTAGCTCTAGATGGGACCTCATACATTCTCAAAGTATATATAATTTCTTGAAGAATCAGGAACTAAGACATAAAATGAAGACCTTCCATTCATTGAAGGTTATGATTCAGTAGCAAAGATGGATCATTTAAGATCCATGATGATTCTAAGAATCATTTTGCAAAACCCTGACTGGAAAGTAGATTCCTGCTGTGAACTGTAAGAGACCCAGATTTCAACATAATTGGAGAAATTTAAATACCTTATCGTACTCTGCCAAGCTCTGTGAGTCAAATAAATGTAGGATATCTTATTTTAAACAAATGATGACAGCTGACCACAAAGTATAAACATGATCCAAACTAATATATGTGCTAATTGTTCTTTGTTTTAATCCCCAGTGCACATTCTCCATTAACGGCGAGATTAACTGCCTTGTCTTGAATCAAACCTAGGAATAGCTTCTTCCGCCACTGATAGCACTTCAATATCAAAGGAATCTCATGGGTCTGAAATCCAGGCCCAAACTGTACACGCTTGGCCCAACTAGAGGCGTCGTAATGATGTAGCAGAGGATAAAATTATGAGCTCGGCTGATATGCTTGGCACAGAATTAGATTATGGCCACTTAATTAACAATGCTGATACCCTATCTCCCAAACAGGATCTAGTATATTTTTTAAATTAATTTTTATTGGAGTATAGCTAATTTACAATGTTGTGTTAGTTTCTGTTGTACAGCAAAGTGAATCAGTTATACCAATACATATATCCACTCTTTTTTAGATTCTATTCCTATATAGGTCATTACAGAGTACCGAGTAATTCCCTGTGCTATACAGTAAGTTCTTATTAGTTATCTATTTTATATATAGCAGTTTGTATCTGCTAATCCCAAACTCCTAATTTATCCCTTCTCCCTGTTTCTCCCTTGGTAACCATAAGCTTGTTTTCTACATCTGTAACTCTATTTCTGTTCTGTAAATAGGTTCATTTGTACCATTTTTTAGATTCTATATGTAAGTGATATCATATGATATTCGTCTTTCTCTGTCTGATTTCTCTCAGTATGATGCTCTCTAGGTCCATCCATGTTGCTGTAAATGGCATTATTTCGTTCATTTTTATGGCTGAGTAATATTCCATTGTATATATGTACCACATCTTTATCCATTCATCTGTCGATGGACATTTAGGTTGCTTCCATGTCTTGGCTATTGTAAATAGTGCTGCAATGAACATTTAGGATGCATATATCTTTTTTTCCTTTTTTTTAAAAACTCTACAAAATATTTTATTGCTTGGATGTGTGAAATAAATTTAGGAGGCAGAAGAATAAACACTGGCTCTCAAATTTCTTTGCTAGTTATACACAGAATACAAAAGGAATAGTTTGCAAGTTACAATCAGTTCAGTTTGGGATATGTTGTTTCAGTATGAGTCTGAAACTCCAAGAAGAGTCCTAGATATAGAATTAAGTTGATTTTTTTCATACAAAATTATCTAGCACAATATACTGATTAATCAATATAAGGCCAATTTCTAATAACACCAAGTTCTCATTATATGTGGGTCATTTCTTGAGCACTCTGAACTGTTACATTGACATAACAGTACTTGCCCACTCCCATGCCAACGTTACACTAGTTTTATTTTAAAAGTCTTGTTATTGCATAAATAACTACCACATCTTCTTCTTCCTCTTCAAAATTGTCTTGGCTCTTTTTTTTTTTTTTAATACAGCAGCTTCTTGTTAGTCATCAATTTTATACACATCAGTGTATACCTGTCAATACAAATAGCCCAATTCATCACACCACCACCACTACCCCCCCGCAGCTTTCCCCCTTTGGTGTCCATACGTTTGTTCTCTACATCTGTGTCTCAATTTCTGCCCTGCAAACCGGTTCATCTGTACCATTTTTCTAGGTTCCACATATATGCATTAATATACGATATTTGTTTTTTTCTTTCTGACTTACTTCACTCTGTATGACAGTCTCTAGATCCATCCACGTCTCAACAAATGATAGGGTGCATATATCTTTTTGAATTATGGTTTTTTCCAGATATATGCCCAGTAGTGGGCTTGCTGGGTCGTATAGTAGTTTTATTTTAGTTTTTTAAGGAACCTCCATACAGTTCTCCATAGTGGCTGTATCAATTTACATTCCCACGGACAGTGTAGGAAGGTTCCCTTTTCTCCACACCCTCTCCAGCATTTATTGTTTGTAAATTTTTGATGACGATCATTCTGACCAGTGTGGGGTGATACCTCATTGTAGTTTTGATTTGCATTTCTCTAGTAATTAGCGATGTTGAGCATCTTTTCATGTGCCTCTTGGCCATCTGTATGTCTTCTTTAGAAAAATGTCTATTTAGATCCTCTGCTCATTTTTTGATTGGGTTGTTTGTTTTTTTGATATTGAGCTGCATAAGCTGTCTAGTATCTTTATAGGTGATGCCAAAAGAAGAAGCCAGCTGACCCCCCAAGGGAGTATTTTTGCTTCATATGTAAAAGCAGTGACTCCCATTATTAAATAAGAAAATAGCCACAACTTCAAAACATCTGCAAGGGAACTTTCTCATCCCCATAAGCACCTACCCATGTAAAAAGTTTGGATCACCTCAACAGTAAGAGAAGCCTTTTCAAACATTTCTAATAATTATTCATTCAATCAACATTTGTTGAATGAGCGCTATGTACCAGGAACAGCTAATATTTATTTAGTATTTACAATGTCCCAGGCACTGGTCTACTTTCATAAATTAACTCACTTAATCCTCATGAGTTGGGTTCATTGTCTTTCAAATTTTACAGAACTGGGCCCTGGGTCACAGAAATGAAGTCACTCATTCAAGCTCACATAGACTCTGTCCCTAAAGAAGCTGAGATTTGAACCCAGGTAGTCTGGCTTCAGAACTCTGCTCTTCACTCCATAAACTAGGCTAAAAAAAATAAATAAAGGACACATGCTAATGGTGGAAACAGAAATGTAAAAAATAATTAAAATGCAGTGTAATGCTATGGGAGCATAAATGCAGGGATGAATAAAGAAAAACCACAAGTACCAGGGTTGAGTTCACAAGTATTATGGAAATGTGTATGGTGGGGGGACTGGATAAAATTTATTCCATTTTTTTGGAGCTCCATATTAGCATACATATGACTAAATGAAACACCTTCTTCATCCACCCAAATTAAAAGTATATAAATTAATGAGCTCTAATCTCTCAATTGTACTAAACTGGGTGTTTTAAAATTTACCTAATTTCAGGAGACTGATTACCATTTAATACTTTACCCCTATAAGAAACAGTTTACGATCCTGAGAGAAAATATTGCAGCATTTTATTTAATGGAATGAAGCTGTCCACTGAGCAAGCTTTTTACCTGCAGCCCCTAAAATAAGTAGTCCTGGAAGAGTGACCAACTGACTTAAATCTCAGCCCTTCTCTTTTTTAGAAATCCTGCCAATAAATGGAATCTCCATTTTCGCTTTCCTCTACTCTAGACACAAACATTCATTTTGCAAAGAGGTTGGCATGTCATTGGCAAAATGCACTTGTTGTGCTATTCCTATTCATCATCCTTATACCAGACCTCATCCCAGAATAGTCCTGCATAAGGTGCCACGTGTGTCCTCTAGCACTTCAGGAATTAAGAGGATATGGTCAATAAAAATGGAATCCCCATGACTTCAGACCAAGTTACCCAGGAAAGACATCCATCCCGATGTGGTTATGAGTTCTTTCTCAAAGTCAGCTTTTGTTCTAAGCTCAATTAGGTGTATCAAGGTAAAACTCGGCTATACAACTCAGAACTTTTAAAAGTTCACTATATTAACTCTGTCTCAATCCATTCAAGCTGCTATTTAAAAAAATGGCACAGATAGGTTGGCTTCTAAATAACAGAAATTTATTTTTCACAGCTCTGGAGGCTGGGAGGTCCGAGATCAAGGTGCCAGTGAGAGACTCTATGTCTGTGGTGTGCCTACTTCCTGGTTCATAGATGGCCATCTTCCTCCCATGTCCTCACATGGAAGAAGGGGCAAGGCAGCTCTCTGTGGTCTCTTTTATAAGGACACCGACCCTTCCTGCAGACTCCATCCTCATGACCCAATCACCTCCTAAAGGCTTCACCTCCTACCACCAACATGCTGGGGGTTGGGATTTCAACATATCAATTTAAGGGAGAACAATAATATTCTGTCCATAGCAAACCCACTCCACAATATTTAAATATCCATATTGACTTTCCAAAGAAGTCAACAGTCACAGAGGCAGGTGAAAGGAAAAGCATTTGGATTTAAGTCCAAATGTGATGCATTTTTATAATGGGCCAGGTGATGGGAACACAAAGATGCCTGCCATGAGCCCAGCCCACGTTAGCCCAATACAAAAGTTTGAGGTAGGTCAATAGTCCTGCTTCATGTTCATCACTTTGTAGAGTATATTTTTGAAGTCCTCCTTAATTCAAAAGTAAAATCTTTGTCAAATAAAGACATAAATAGCTTCCTCTCCAAGACTGAGGGCCAGATTCCTTCCCTCAGAATCCCCATGGAACTTTTTCATACTACTAGATGAAACATATTTAGCCAATATCTGGGTTTCAGCCAAGGTGGAGTAAGAAGAATGTTTTTGATATGACATCAAATTAGTCACTTTTAAGGTAATAGCATAATCATCTGTCAGACAACGTTACTTGTAGGGAACAACCATCTGCTGGAAAAAAAATAGAAAAAAAATCTAAAGGTCATCTCATTTCAACTGAAAAGCTGAATTGTAAAAATTATGGTTGGCAAAGTGATATCTCTTCAATCAAAATAAAACATAAAATGATCCTTACTAGGCCAACAGCAGCTGTCCAATCATAACAAACAAAATTCCTCAGTTGATGTCTTTTTATGGACCCATGTTTTCTTCACCTTTCATTTTTTCCTGCAAAAATTAAGTGGAAAGACCCATGGATGGGGTGAAGAAAGAAAGACATTTGGGGCTGTTTCTAATGTGTGTGTTGGATTATCTGCAATACACAGATAAAACTGGGTATAAGCCTTAAAATAGAGCAGAGTGTCAATTTCAAAACAAATAATGATAATGGTATTTTCAAGATCAGCTCTTTATTCATGTTCTGTGCCAAAGCATTTAAATACCCTGTGCTACTCATAACATAATGTGGGTGGTAAAAGGAAAAAACTATCCCTACTTCAACATGTTATCCCTAAAGAGTCTATTCGTGTCAGTGCTGTAAAGATACAATTAATTTATATAACCCCAATATCCTAACGCTGAGACACAAAGCACATGAAACAACACATTCTCTTATTTTGAAAAGAGAAAAATGAACATAAACTCTGCTTTATGCAACTGCCCAAAGCTTTTTTAGATAAATAATAAAATAATTTTAATTAACAAATGATTCTAGTAAACCATTTTTATCAGATACTTAATTTTTTTTAAGTCCAAACTTTGAGCCCACACATACTTTTTCCCCATGGGACTTAACAATTGCTGTGCTGGTAGTTTTGTAGAATTTGAGATGATCTGGGCTGGGCACTCTTTTAATTCGGTCTAGATGATGACATTTACCATCACAGAGTTAAATGACTGGCTTTAGAAACATCTTGTAGGCTACATATCTCACCTATGTGGCTGCACTCTGTTTGGGGAGATACCTTTTAATTTAAAATTAACCTTTGGGCCATTTCAATCTAGTTACCTAAAAGCATCAGCCACTTAGAATTTTTATCCAATCTGGTTAATATACAAGTTTCATATATTTCTCTTGAAGGACTCCAAATAACAATGAATCAAATTATTTGTTTTTAATAGTTCTTTTCTAACTGGATAAGAAACAAACAAAATTCTGTCTTAAAAAAGAAAACTTTCCAAAACAACCCAAAATCTAACCCTTCAGACAAATAGCATATTCAAAGTTGAGTTAGGAACATTTCTCACATCAAGTTATGTTTTAATTGTATGTATAAATAACAAGAAATGACTCTGCTCTTGACTTACAACTGGATTGCATTTTTAATTTTGGAGTTGCCTTATATTTTTGAGAATGCTGATTAAATATTAAAACTCATTAATAATTTGTGAAAGACTCCTTAGTAGAAAAAAAAAAGTTAAGTTTTACCCAGAAAACAGATATTCTTTCTTATTTTATTTTTGAAAGAAGCCTTGCGGATTTAAGAAGCAGGGACGTGTGTGTGTGTGTGTGTGTGTGTGTGTGTGTCTACTTACAGAGAGGGAGAGAGAACGCCCATGAGTGTCCAAAACATGTATTTAAATATCACCAATTACAGAGGCATTCTCTACACTTAACATTCATGGATAACCTTTGTGTACATATTCAGGTGGGGTCAGCAGAGTATTTATGGAATACAGGGCAGAACTGCTGGGAACAATTTCCCCGGTGACAGAGTGGTCATGCTACTTGGGTGAACCATATCCAAGAGAAATAAGATAGGGACTCTATGGGCGACAGCATTCATAAAGAGGTCAGAACTATAATTTCCTTAAGTCTCCAACCCATGGCAGATGAGTAGGAGAAAGACAGTTTTAATTCTACTAGCTACTACCCTGAGTAAAGAGGCTTTATTTCTTGCAAATGTTTGCTTTATTCTGAAATCAATCCTTCTTTCTTGTTTCTCATAAAGTGTATCTTGCCATTGATGCCAACTCAAGCCAGAAACAATTAAGGCCTGCAGTATATACAAAGGAGAAGCTGGTATTCCTAACAGTGTGCCGGGCAAATTCAGTCGCCCCCTGTTTTGATGATTAAAATAGAAAGAATGGGCAAGCTTCTAGTGGAAGTTCCAACAACAGGATGATGTTTACTTTCGTATATCCCACCCATTAACCTGGCATGTGTGTGGAAGGGAGGGGGGAGGGTGTTAGAGGTGATGCGCATGCTGAGCTCTGTCTGACTAAAGAATGCTAAATGCTCCATATTAGTGAAACACCAGAAGAATAAGAGCTGGGCAAAGAAGACAGCATGGTACAGTGGAAAAGGAAGGTAGACTCAGGTTTGACATTTACCACTTACTAGACATGTAGACGTAAGCAAATCATTTTCCTCTTCCTGCATATAGAGACGATGATACCTACTTCCTGGGGTCTTTGTAGGGACTGAGTGGGATAGTTGTACTTGGTGGGTACTCAATGAATGTTTGTCTCTCCTTTCTCTTACTAAACAAAGCTTATTAAGAAATCTAAATTGGTCATCTCCTAGCAGAGGAACACTTTGCCCAAGAATCTTCCCAGGTACCTCCCATTACACATTTATCACTTCCATGGACTAGTGTTTTAACTCCCTAAGAATTTAGTTTCTCTAACAGTTTGAATTTTAGTGGCTCTACATGGGTAGTACATTTAGTCATCCCCAAGTTTGTTCCATGATGGCAGGAACTAGGTCCCTCCTGTACAAACTTGTATCCTAGCTCCTAGCTCAGAGCTTGGCGCAGAATGGGCTTTTAAGAAATATTAGAATGAATGAAATAAGCGAAACGAATGCATCACCAATACCCACCCCCTCCAACATGGTGAAAGATCGACAATAAGGCCTTTAAAAATTCTGTTTATTCTATTCCTGACTCTTCTTATTTCAAAAATAAAACAGTAAGGCAAACTTAAACCACCACAAAGAAAGGAAAACATCTCAACTAGTTTGTGGAAAGCACCATTTCCAGTGCCCAGCTATTCTCTTGCAGGCAGTTACCTGTGTAGCCATAAATGTTCCACTTTTCAACTTTATTGTAAAAATAAAGGTGTGGTAGAAAGAGCCTGAGAAGAAGGAATCTGAAGACTCAGATGTTAGCTACAGCCACCACATGAACACTTATATCAATCACATTATCTTTGTCAGTCTCATTTTTTCTCATTTGTAAAATGGAGATAAATCAGCCTTGCATCAAATATATACCTTAAGAGTTCACTGCAAGTGAGGATGAGATAAGACATGCAAAAGAGCCGGAACACTATAAACCTCTACGCAAAAGTAATGAACTTTACAATTAAAGCATGTTCTTAGAAGGATGGCAGGACAGCTTCTACCAGAGCAGGCATAAGTGTGCCTAGTCTGGGTCATAATCCCAACAGAGCTGTTCAAAGAAGATATAGACCAAGTGGGGAGAAGAAGCTGTGTGTGTGTGTGTGTGTGTGTGTGTTTGTCAGGGGAATGGGAAGGAAAGGCACCATCATTTATTGAGCACTTACTGTATGCTACAATTAGCCAATGTGAATATACTCTCCAAAAACTAATCCTGGTCATTTGCTGAATCCCATCTCTGTTCCCTGTCCAGAATGCCCCTTCAGTAAAACCTCAGACCCAGAACAACCACAGAGGCCATCAGAACGGGGAAAATGATCTCAGTCTTTCAGGGTAGTGTATTCTAGCTCAATAAAAACAAACAAACAAATAAACCACTTCTAACTTAAGGATTCTTGATGTTACTTTTAAAACACTATTTTTGTACATATTTTATATATTTGCCCTCAACAATTTGATTTAAGTTGTTCTTGTATACTTCCTATGAAGACAGGATGTGCTAAGGGAAATTTTAAGCTTATCACCTCTCTCAAAACATAATTAATTCTTAACCTGCAGCATGAAATTAGCTGTCTTGTTCTACTAACTTCATTCTTCAATAGCATCATTCAGTGGTGTGCTTGAGCCAGCTAGCACTCACTCACGAGGGCCAATATTGTATGTATCATCTCAATTTCATTTTCATCAACATTGGTCATTTGAAGTCAGCCTTGGTGGGAGTATTTACACCATAGAAATGGGCAAGGTAACAAAGCAGAGCTTTTTTTTTACCCCCTGAGAGCCAGTTGTTACACCTTTACCAGCACACCACTGTTTTATAATTTTCCTCATATCTACTTGTCTGATTTTTCTACGTCCACAATTCCATCTTCCACAGCCATTTTCCTCACCAAAATAACTTGAAGATTTCTATTTCATAAATTGATTGAGTTCAAAAAGTTGGTCTAGAAACAAAGTGACTCATTTTTGCTTTCCATAAATCTTCTGTCTTTCTTCTAACTCCTCTTTGTATTTCCAGTTTTTTTTCTCAACTGTCATAATAACCTCCCTTTCCCCATTTTATACATTATTATCCATGCAGGATCTCCTACCTCCTGAGCCTTTTCCCCCAAACTATTGCACCCAAAATACCCAAATACCCAAATGAAACATACTTCAAGTCCTTTTGATTTTCATGCACATAGCCACTACCTATAAAATATTTGAAGAATTCCAAGTCAATGAAAGAGTGTACTTCTGTTTGCTTGATTTTGTATATGCATCCACATTTTGTCATCTTTCTCATCTAGGAAATGTCTTGCAGGGAAGAGACTATAATATAAATAATACAGTGGATTAGCTCTAATACAGCAATAAACTTTATTAGCCATTCACACCCAATCCCTCCCCATTAATAAAGATAAACCTATCTGTGAAACAGATGGCATTACAATCTCCTCATCATAAGTATGATCAGGCATTTCTACCAATTGGCAAGTTAGATTCAACTTCCCAACTTCTTACTATAACTTGGACAAGTTACATAGACTCTATGAGTCTCAGTTTTTTGTAAAATGCGGGGGGAGATAATTAGAGTAATATCTGTTTTGCCCAATTATTGTGAAGGTTATGATAATATTAATAGATCACCTAGTACAGTGCTATCTATTATTGTTATTTTCATTCCTCTGTAAAAGGAATGAAAACCTCTGGGCTGCAAACCTCTGGGCTGGTGTTAGTTTCAGGGCAGGGACTAAATAGCATAAGGTAGCAAGAAATAAAGTTTAACCCTATTGACCCAATTCTCTAACCATATTTCCTTACAGATAATTCAAGACATAAGAGAAACCATTTGAATGTTGAGTGTGGTTGAGAAGAAGTAGGTAAAATTCTCCATAATTTCAAAAATTAACATCAGAATGACCAAACGTTTCAAAATGGCTGTGTTCAAGCTTGTGTGTGTGTGTTTGAATGGATCTGGTCTTTCAAACCATCAATTGCTGCTAGCAGCAAAGTGGTATAAAAAAGGATTTTTTTTTAATCAGCGCATCAAAAGATAGAAAGCTATTATTACTCAGAAAAGGAAAGGTAATGGGACAACTGGCTTGTTTTGTAGTTGGTTTTCACATCCTTTTGGATATGCAGGCAGAAAATTGCCAATAATGTCTCTTAGCAAAATTGAGTCGAGGCAGCTAGTCGGAAAAACCAGCCACAGTATTACCCTTTCTGAAATTCCCCCAGGTCCTCACTGGCACCATCTTGGACAACTGCCTTTGACTCCCACCCCAGTCTCTTTGCTCGCTCCTTCCTCTCTGCTTTTTGGCTCAAGAGCACCCGTCCAGTAATTCAGAAAAAAATACTTGTTACTCTGAGCATGATTCACTTCCACGGAGAGTCCCGTTTTGAATTGCTTGTCCTCCTCCTGTGTGGTCATCCCTCTAGGCCTGCAGATCTACAGCAGAATAACTCCTTGAGGCCCAAAGGGTTTCTATTTTTTTCCTAAGAGTTACCTTTTCCTCCCATCAAGTGTGGTTAATGAAAACCCCTCTGATCAGGTCGTATTTGCTGTGCTTCAGTGTAGAGCTGCCATTTCAAGGGTTTAAAGTCAGGCTGGTTGCTGTTGCTGCCTTTCCTGTAGCCAGTTAATCACAGGATTCTTTTCCACATTGAGGTCAGAACGGGCATAGCACATGCAACAAGTAAGGAAACCACCGATTATAGGCCAAGAAGCTAACGTGCTTACACGACATGAATTGTTGAAAACACTTTGAACATTATTTTATTTGTTTTTAACTGTCCTTTACTTAAGAATTGTTTCTCTAGGATCCACCACTAGACCTGGCACATTTATTCATGCGAGAATGGGTTACTGGCTTTTCCCTTGAGAGGTTGACCAGAGCGATAACAGGCTTTTGCTTGGGCAAATCAAAATGAGAGCTGGAGTTGGAGAAGTTCTACACTCATCACTGAACTTGAAATTGTGAGGGCTGTCTGTTCTCCTTCCTGGTTGGGCTACTGTGACCTGCTAATGATAATGAGAAAATTCAGAAGAAGCTCAATTCACATTTTAAAAATCAGTGAAATTCCTCAAAATCATATTTTGAGAAACTTTCAGATTGCATTTGCCTTAAAGTGCAGGCAGACTTAAAATCCAAGTGCAGATAAGATGCCTCCACCTCTCAAATTTCTAGCATTGCGGGCTTCCCTGGTGGCACAGTGGTTGAGACTCCGCCTGCCGATGCAGGGGACACGGGTTCGCGCCCCGGTCTGGGAAGATCCCACATACCGCGGAGGCCCGTGAGCTATGCGGCCAAAATAAATAAATAAATAAATGCTCTTAAAAAAAAAAAAAATTTCTGGCATTGCTCTGGCATTGCAATAGTAAGAGATTCTTTTTGTTTCAAAATCTTAAGATACACCTGACACATTTAGGGTCATGCAAGGGCTGAGCGTGAAGAACGCGTGAGTTCTGACTTTCTTCTCGATTCTGGCTTGCTGTATACCCTTAGGCATGTTCTCTAAATCACTTAGCGTCTCTCTTTGCACACCTATAGGGTGGAGATAATTCAGCTGACCTAGTTCACAGGGCTGTTGTGTTGAATAGCTGATTCATGATTATAAAGTACGTTGAAAGTGCAGTGTTCTAGACAGATGCTCATAAATATAATGACATGTTACAGAGTAGGAAGGCCATATTAAACCACTTTCATGTAGAAGGAAATTGAAGTGCAGTGAGATTTTCATATCACATTCAATGTTAAAGACGATAGAAAGCAAACCCTAGCTCACTTTCTTTATGTCGTTGCTCTACTTATTGACAAGCAAAGGGGGAAGAATCCTAACGTAACACTAAGTAAGTTCCAAGAATTATCTTAGATAGTTAATTCCTGTCTAAACCTGCCTGCAACTTCTATATGCTACTGAAAACTGCTTGAAAATGTAGCAACTAAGTCCACTGAGTAATACAGTCATTGATCTCCTGGCTTTTGTTCTTTTTTTTTTTAATGGTTGGTGAGAGGGAAGAGTCACTAATGATACCAAGCCAATAAGGACCTTCTATGACTACAGCAAACTAGTCACAGAACCAAAAAATAATTAGTATCAGTAGTACAACAAGAATATTTGAATGCCGTATGAATATTGACATTGGCTTCTGTTATCTTGAATCCCAGGTTCTACTGTGTTCTGTAAGTCAAGAGCGTGACCCCACTTCTGTTCTCTCAAACTGCATCTAGTGCTGTAGTAGTTTCAATGTTCCTAAAGTATATTTACTCCTGAAAAATGAATAGAGCCGTACAACAGATCCTTCCCTTTACCAACGGTGCTGAAGAGTACCAGGCAGAAAACTTTGCCATGATCACTGTGACACGTGACTCACCATCTCGTGTGGAAACCACATCATGGCAGATATTATTTTAACTCTATGGCACGTTGCAAAGAGAAAAAGAAAAAAGAACATTTAAGGAAGTAAGACATTTCCAAATTATGCAAGGGGACAAAATTACCCTGATCCACAGAAACATGAGATATAAGCAGAGTTAGATGTTCTTATAGGCCTAAGGAGAAAAATGTGGCCATACTCAAAATGAAAACTAGGACCAACAGACTGGAAAGTTGAAAACCATAAGCCAATTTTAGCAATAACTTACATAAATTTAGCATATCAATAAATGTTAAATATTATGCTACGTAATTTACATGTATTATAGCATTGCATTCTCACAACATCCTTTTGAGAAATTTATTCATTCGTTCAAATATATTTATTTAGTCTTCTGTTTCCAAGTAGGAAATAGTAGTTGACAATATTTCTACTGTTTCTACTACCATAACTTTTTTTAAAAGTTACATTGCAAAAAATAAAATCCTATTTTAAAAGGCATTGGAAAGTGGAGGAATCACGAGAATTCAACAATCCGTAGAAGAGAAAGTCTTTCTGAGATGAGCAGTCTGTCCCTGACAATTTTCTGTGGAAGATTTGCCAATTCTAGACATGGGCTGATGACTGGGTTTGGCCCGCACAGGGGATCTTCACTGGGAGAATGAGAAATCAGCAAAGCTTTTAGCGGTCATATGGGGTTGGCGGGACAATTGGAAACTTCAGGCCTCCTAACACATGATTGGTTTTTCCCACAGTATATTTGTTGAATTCTGAGAGTAGGAAGCTTTTATAAAGCAAACTGAAATCTCCTGTAGTATCATGGTTTTTAAGAGACAAAGTCCCACTTGAGGATGGGACCTGCTCCAACACGTGGCTGGATTCCTCCTCAATACATCTGATTCCTCCCTACTACAGCATAGTCAGATCTAAGGAGCTGGCCCAGTGGGGCATGGGGTGCAAGGAAAGAAAAGCAGCCTTGATACCCTCATTGCTGGAGCAGAGACACTAACTTCTTTGGGCAGGGCTACAGTATTGTGCCCTGGGATATTCCAGATCTCTGGCTGATTGGTGCTAACCACGACTGCCACATTTCTGAGATATCATCCAATTTCTCATTGATGGCCAATTCTGGTAATAAGGAACTTGAGGAGGAATTCCTAAAGACAATTTGAATAGAAAGGAAGGAGCAGGTATGAGGGGCAATAAATGGGGATGGGATTTCTCCATGGTAGCCAGTTGCTACCTAGCTAACTGAGCAGGTTTATAGAAGTCATCCATCTATAAGTATGCTACAGGAGTCTGAGACTGCTTGTGTTAGGGCTTTATATCTATTCAGTTAATCACTGTTTATTTTACCATGGAAAAACCCATGTTTAAAATAAGTTAGTGATACCCCCTACTACAGTCAGAGCTGTTTTACAGGTCAGTTAGGCAGTTCCCACAGAAAAAAATGTACCCACGTTTTGACTGAACCATTAACTAGAGTACTGGGCTAAACCATCAGCAAGTATATCCTATATAATAGCTGCTGTGATTTGGTAAAACAGTCACTTAAAAGGAATATTTGTCAGTAATGGAGTTTAATTTTTTTAGGAAATGGGAAGCCCTTTTCAGATTAATCTCAGCCTGGAGTTCCTCCAGAAGATAAAGAGGGATCTCATAATTTCTACCACCACAATACTGGGAAAACCAAAGACAGTATATATCAGTAGACAGAAAAGCCATGTACTGTTATACATACTGTGCACTGAACAACTCTTAGGGGAATCATTCCCATCATAATCACATGAATGCCATATGCCTAGGTAATGGTTCATACGTATGTTATTGACTCAAACAGACTATTTTGGAATCTTAGCCTGCCTCCTGCTAGTGTTATAGTCATGAGCAAGTTGTTTAACCTCTATGGGCCTCTATTTTATCAACTATCAATAAAAATAATAGTAATTTCCATCATAAGCTAGTTATGAATATTAAATGGAATAATAGTAAAAAGTTCTTAATCCAGCATGGTAGGAAGAATAATGGTCCCCAAAGATGTCCACATCCTAACCCCCAGAACCTGTGGGATGCTATGTTACATGACAAAAGGCAATTAAAGTTGCGGAGGGAATCAAGGTAACTAAAGAGCTGACCTGAAGGTAAGAATATTGTCCTGGATTATCTGGATGGGCCCAGTGTAATCATATGAGCCCTTAATAAGAGAAAAGGAAGGCAGAAGAGTAGGTCAGAGAGAGACGTAATGACAGGAAAGAAAAAAAGAGAGAGAGAGAGATTTGCAACCTCAGATAGACTCAAATTTCCATTGTTCTCCGAAGATGGAGGAAGAGACCATGAGCCAAAAATTGCAGGCAGCCTCTAGAAGCTGAGAACTTCCCTCAGCTGAAAGCCAGCAAAGAAACAGGGGCTTCAGTCCTATAAAGGCAAGGGATAGAATTCTACTGACTGCTTGGTTGAACAAGGAAACAGATTCTTCCCCAGACCCTCCAGAAAGGAATGCAATCTGCCAGCGCCTTGGCTTTAGCCTAGGGAGACCGTTTTTGGACTTCTGATCTAAAGAACTATAAGGGCTTCCCTGGTGGCGCGGTGGTTGAGAATCCACCTGCCAATGCAGGGGACACGGTTCAAGCTCTGGTCCGGGAAGATCCCACGTGCCGCAGAGCAACTAAACCCGTGAGCCACAACTACTGAGCCCACATGCCACAACTACCGAAGCCCACGTGCCTAGAGCCTGTGCTCCACAACAAGAGAAGCCACTGCAATGAGGAGCCTGCGCACCACAACGAAGAGTAGCCCCCGCTCGCCGCAACTAGAGAAAGCCCGCACGCAGCAAGGAAGACCCAACACAGCCAAAAATAAATAAATAAAATAAATTTTTTAAAAAAGAACCATAAGATAATAAACGTATACTGTTTTAAGCCATCAAGTTTGCAGTAATTCTTTACAGCAGCAATAGAAAATTAAAACCCATATACCATTGATGCAATTGCTATTATTACAATTGTGATCATTCATTCAACCTTTCAAGATATTTACTGAGGGCCTACTAGGTGACAGACACTGCTCTAAGTACTGTGATCCCACAGGAAACAAACTAGCAAGGACCCTGCCTTCACAGAGCTTACTTCTTAGTGGAACACAACCAGAGCTAGAACAAGGAACAGGAAGATGCTGACACTAGCTGTAAGTACTTTTAGAATGTATTATCTAAGAAAGCAAACCTCTTCAGAAATACAGGTGAGGAATGGTGAGCAATTATGGACAAAGAATTTGAGAAGTCTCTGTAATAGTTTTTGTTAAGGCACTAATACAAGTAAGTGATAATGTTATAGCCACAACAACAAAAATAGGCTACGTGAAGAGGATTATTTTATTTTCACTCATTTGATAAATAAAGAATGTGCTCTAGTCCATACAGAAATTTCATTTAGTTGATACCTGAAAAAGAGTAATGGTAAGGTGGAATCATGATTACATTTAAGAGTATTTGCACTTTGTTGCATGTATAATTAATCCTAAGTTAATTATTTAATAAAGTGTAAGTAGTTTACATTCCATTTTATGAATTTGCCCATTCTAGATCATTTTGTTTTAATAAAGTACACATTTTAGAAAACCTTCAGAACCACTGTAGATTTCCG
Organism: Lagenorhynchus albirostris; assembly: GCF_949774975.1. NCBI lineage: Eukaryota > Metazoa > Chordata > Mammalia > Artiodactyla > Delphinidae > Lagenorhynchus > Lagenorhynchus albirostris. The sequence continues at coordinate 24,585,600 of NC_083098.1, forward strand.
TTCTCTAAGTTAACCCACAAAATTTTAATGGTTCATCAGTTCTAAGCATCTACACATATGTGGTGTCCTTTGATTTTCACATTCTGTGAAGCATTTTACCTCCATTTTACAGATCAGAAATGACACAGTTGAAAAGTGATGAATGATTAAAATAGGACATTTAGCAGCCTACATTAAAATTAAAAACTTGATGAAGAGAGGAGCGGGGCTTCATAGAGACCAACGGCACCAGCTCCTTTCCTCTGGAGCTCAACTTCTAAGGTAAAAAGAAAGAAAATGCAGCCCAGATGATCACCTTCACCACTACCAAAGGCTGTGGAACTGTCTGCCAAAATAAAGAAACCCACTCCGTTCAATGCTGCAAATCTTTCAGTTCAAACCTCTGGTTGCAAAGGAAACAGCACCAATTTGCAACATTCCAGGGCTCTGAGTTGGTTTCTGGAGTCTTCTATGTCTGCTCTGTGAAGAGAATGAATTGATCCAAAGTAACAAATTGGTCCTTTGTTACTTTCAATAAACTGCCTCTGGAATTAATAAGGGATCTTGAAGAATGGACTAATGGTGAGAGTTTAGAAGGAAGAAGTCTTCAACCTAGAAATTATCACAAGTCATCACAGACTTGCTGTTGTCCTATATTGATGGGATACCTACTAGGTACTAGCACTGTGAGGAAATGCAAGAAGAATGTTTTCACCGGATACATATACTTTTCTTCTTTTTAAGCAAGAAATTGTTTGCTTTGGGTGATTTGGCAAAGACTGATCATGTGTCAGTAATATTGTAATGAGTGGTTTTGAGCCATGTTTTTAAGGTTAGGCTTCTTGAAGAAAGTGACACTTGAAGAAAATTTTAAGCAAACAATGAAGGATTACTTGATGGATGGAACATGATAGATTTACCTTGTTGTCTGTGAAAAACCATAAGGCTCATAAAAGCAGACAGAAACAAGAAGAAGGCCATTTTGACAACAGAATGATATAAAATTGTAGACGGAGATTGAGTAAATTGACATAAATACTTGAAAGCTTATGAGAGCACTTAAATATTCAACAGTAGGAACTATTTCAATAAAAGATGTCACATCCCTTCTGTGCAATAGCATACACTATTAAAGTCATGTTTTTGAGGATTATTTAATGGCATCAGAAATTATTACTGATGTAATATTACTTGAAGAGAAGACAGTATAAAAACTTCATATTCAGGATAACAGCAGTTTTGTTATACACACCCACACACACACCATGCACATATATACACACTGTGTCAGAAGGACTCTTCAAGTTACAAATGTAGAAATGAAAAATTAAAGCCATCTGGCTTGAATAGGATAGGGAATGATTGATAACATAACTGACAATTCAGGGATAGAAGTAGCTTCAGATAAAGTCTTGACCCAAAGTTCCAATACTGTGCCATGACCTAGTTTCTCTCTCTACATTTCTCCAATCTACTCCTGTTCCTACCTGGTAGTCTCAGGTAGGTCCTACCCTAGAGATCTTCCTGGGCTACATGTACCCTTATTCAAGTTATATGGGAAGAGAAATCGGAACAAAAACCAGCTTGGGGTCCTGGTTTGTTTGACTTATTTCTTATTTCCCAGCCCTGAACCAATTCCTGTAACCAAGAGAATGAGACATCTCTTATCCCCCCTCAAACCTCCCACAATTGGAGGTGAGGTAAATCCCATCCATGTTGTTGCAAATGGCAGGAGTTCCTTCTTTTTTAAGATTGAATAATATTCCATTGTATAGATATACCAGAATTTCTTTATCCATTCATCTGTGGACAAACATTTAGATTGCTTCCATAGCTTGGTTATTGTAAATAATACTGCAGTGAACATGAGTACAATATCTCTTCCTCCTCCTAGAGAAATGGAAATAAAAACAAAAATAAACAAATGGGACCTAATGAAACTTAAAAGCTTTTGCACAGCAAAGGAAACCATAAACAAGGCCAAAAGACAACCCTCAGAATGGGAGAAAATATTTGCAAATGAAGCAACTGACAAAGGACTAATCTCCAAAATTTACAAGCAGCTCATGCAGCTCAATATCAAAAAAACAAACAACCCAATCCAAAAATGGGCAGAAGACCTAAATAGACATTTCTCCAAAGAAGATATACAGATTGCCGACAAACACATGAAAGAATGCTCAACTTCATTAATCATTAGCGAAATGCAAATCAAAACTACAGTGAGATATCATCTCACACCAGTCAGAATGGCCATCAACAAAAAATCTACAAACAATGAATGCTGGAGAGGGTGTGGAGAAAAGGGAACCCTCTTGCACTGTTGGTGGGAATGTAAATTGATACAGCCACTGTGGAGAACAGTATGGAGTTTCCTTAAAAAACTACAAATAGAACTACCATATGACCCAGCAATCCCACTACTGGGTATATACCCTGAGAAAACCATAATTCAAAAAGAGTCATGTACCAAAATGTTCATTGCAGCTCTATTTACAATAGCCCGGAGATGGAAACAACCTGAGTGTCCATCATCGGATGAATGGATAAAGAAGATGTGGCACATATATACAATGGAATATTACTCAGCCATAAAAAGAAACGAAACTGAGCTATTTGTAGTGAGGTGGATGGACCTAGAGTCTGTCATACAGAGTGAAGTAAGTCAGAAAGAGAAAAACAAATACCGTATGCTAACACATATATATGGAATTTAAGAAAAAAAAAAGTCATGAAGAACCTAGGGGTAAGACAGGAATAAAGGCATAGACCTACTACAGAATGGACTTGAGGCTATGGGGAGGGGGAAGGGTAAGCTGTGACAAAGTGAGAGAGTGGCATGGACATATATACACTACCAAATGTAAAATAGATAGCTAGTGGGAAGCAGCCACATAGCACAGGGAGATCAGCTGGGTGCTCTGTGACCACTTAGAGGGGTGGGATAGGGAGGGTGGGAGGAAGGGAGACGCAAGAGGGAAGAGATATGGGAACATATGTATATGTATAACTGATTCACTTTGTTATAAAGCAGAAACTAACACACCATTGTAAAGCAATTATACTCCAATAAAGATGTTAAAAAAAAATCTCTTCCAGATACTGATTTCATTTCCTTTGGATATGTGATTCTGACACCAATTCTAATATGTGGTTTTTTTCCCCACACTAAGCAATTCTCTGACACCAGCTAAGTGTCCTACAATTCAATTCAATTCCAATACTCTCTGGAGATAGCATTAGATTCCACAGGTTAAGGGCTTAGTATCCCAAGACTTTCCCCCACTTGCCAGTTGCAAGTCTAGCTACCAGTTACCTGTGCTTCTGACCACTGGCTACATTTTGGAGGTTCCCACGACCTCCTCCTTGGGTTCTACTAACTTGCTAGAGCAGCTCACAGATCTCAGGAAACCAGTGAACTCACTAGATTACTGGTTTATTACAAAGCATATTATAGGACACAAATCAACAGCCAGATGAAAATATACATCGGGTTAGATCCCAAACAAAGGAGCTCTGTCCCCATGGAGTTTAGCACTCAGCACAGTGGTACATGGATGCTTTCTGGTTCACCAACTTAGAATCTCTCCAAACTCTGTCCTTTTGGGGTTTTATGGGTTTTCATTACTTAAACATGATTGATCAAATCATTGACCATTGGTGATTGATTGAACCTCCAGCCCCTCTCCTCTCCCAGGAGGTTGGAGGGTAGCACTGAAAGTTCCAACCCTCTAATCACATGAGTGGCTCCACTGGCAACTAGCCCCCATCTTTAGGTGCTCTCCAAAAGTCACCTTATTAACATAATGAAAGACATCTTTATAGATCTCATCACAGGAAATTCCAAGGGTTTTAGGAACTCTATATCAGGAACGGAGATGAATACCAAGTATATATTTCTTATCATGTCACAATATCACAGGATATATACCCAGAGGTGTGATTGTTGGATCATATGGTAGTTCTAGTTTTAATCTGGGGGGAACTTCCACACTGTTTTCCATAATGGCTGAGTCACCAGTGGTGCACAGAGGATCCCTTTTCTCCACAGTCTCACCAGCACTTGTTCTCTTTTGTCTTTTTGATAATCGCCATCCTGACAGGTGTAAGGTGATATCTCATTGTGGTTTTGATTTGTATTTCCCAGATGATTAGTGATGCTGAGCACCTTTTCATATACCTGTTGCCCATTTGTATATTTTCTTCAGAAAAATGTCTATTCAGGTCCTTTGTCCATTTTTTAAAACAAGTTATTGGGTTTTTTGCTATTGAGTTTTATGAGCTCCTTATATATTTTGGATTTTAACTCATCAGATATTTGGTTTGCAAATATTTTCTCCCATTCTATGGGTTTCCTCTTCATTTTATTGATTGTTTCCTTTGCTTTCCAGAAGCTATTTAGTTTGGTGTAGTTTCACTTGTTCATGTTTGCTTTTGTTCCTTGTTCCATATTCAAAAATAATTGCCAAGACCAATGTCAAGGAGGTTTTTCCTTATACTTTCTCCTAGTCTTACAGTTTTCAGACTTAACATTTAAGTCTTTGACCAATTTTGAGTTACTGTTTGTGTATTGTGCAGAGTAAGGGTCCAATTTCATTATTTTGCATGTGGCTAGCCAGTTTTCCCAATAGTATTTATTGAAAAGACTATATTTTCCTCATTCTTGGGGCCCTTGTTGAAGGTTAGTTTACCATAAATGTACGGGTTTATTTCTAGGCTCACTTTTCTATTCCACTGGTCTGTGAGTCTGTTTTTTGCCAGTACCAAACTGTTTTGATTACTAGCTTTGTAATGTCAGTAATCTGAAATCAGGAAGTATAATGTCTTCAACTTTGCTCTTCTTTCTCAAGATAGCCCTGGCTATTAAGGGTCTTTTATGGTTCCATATGAATTTTAGCACTGTTTTTTCTATTTCTGTGAAAAATGCCATTGGAATTTTCCATTGTATCTGTGGACCACTCTGAGTACTACGGACATTTTAACAATATTAATTCTTCCATTCCATGCACAAAAGATATCTTTCCATTTATTTATGTTTTCCTCAATTCCTTTAATCAGTATTTTATAGTTTTCAGTGTTTAGATATTTCACCTCCTTGGTTAAATTTATTCCTAAGCATTTTATTCTTTCCAGTGCTATTGTAAATGAAATTGCTTATTTGGTTTCGTTTTTGGATAGTACATTGTTAGTGTATAGAAACACATCTGACTTTTGTATATTGATTTTGTATCTTGCAATTTTACTGAATCCATGTATTATTTCTAACAGTTTTTTGTGGAGTTGTCTAGTTTTTCTTGTCTAATTGTTCTGTCTGGGACTTACAGCACTATGTTGACTAGAACTTGTGAGAGTGGGCATCCTGGCTTTGTGCCAGCCCTTAAGGGAGAAGCTCTCAGTGTTTCCCTATTGATTACAACGTTAGTTGAAGATACCCCAATTTTAGCATTGATTACCTCTGGAACTGGATTATAGATGATCTTAAATGACTTTACATTGTTTCTTATTTTTTTAAGACAACTTCAATATGTATGTATAATCTAAGAAAGTACAAAACTTCGTGAGGGCAAAGGTACACATTCCTATCTATGTCACTAAAGCCAGATTATCTATAGATAGTTTTATATAGTTCTATATAATTATATATAGTTCTATATTATTTTATACATATAGTTTTATAATTCTCTACATACAGTTGACCCTTAAACAAGGTGGGGTTAGTATAATTTATAGTCGGACCCCCATATCTGCGGTTCCTCTGCATCTGTGGATTCAAACAACTATGGACTGTGTAGCACTATAGTATTTACTATGGAAAGATATCTGCATGTAAGTGGACCCATGCATTTCAAAGCCGCCTTATGGTTTATGTTTATATGTAGATAGATTATACTTATACTTCATTTATTTATAAATTAATGCACATTTAAAAGTTTGACACCTAGTGGTGAATGGTTTTAATAAGTGTTTAAAACCATGGGAAAGTTAAGTGAAAAAGCAGTGATGCCATGAAGCAACAGTTGAGGAATGTTATTTTTGCAGTACTGTTTTTGACTGACTAAAGTTAATGAGGCTTATCAATTAAAATTAATTTTCTATTACCAAATATTTAGGTAGCCATACATATGGACTTCAAAAACCTCATTAAAAAAAAAATCACTCGGAAAATATGTAACTGGCCTGTGCCTGGGCTTTCCTCAGCCATTTCTCCTCTAGTTCCACCTGTCTCTACGACTGTCTTAGCCCATTGTCAACGAGCTGGCCACAGAAGAAAGCAACACACACACACAAACACACAAACTCCAGTAAGGTAGTTGTACTGATATTCTTGTGGGCAGATGGAGAGTCAGGGTAGATGATACAGCACAACTTTATAAACAGCACATTTACTCTCCTTCACACGTTCCCAAGTACCCTTTCCCTTGGCAGTTGTCTGATACCTCCTAGCTCACTCGTCCAAGCAGTCTGCATCTATTTTATCTATCTTACTTCTCCTCCTCCCTCCTTCCCAAGCCACATTGTCTCCAGCCCCCATCAGCCTAGTTTGCTTCTTCCAGGTCAAGAGTCAAAACACAAATGCCCCCAGGAGCCAGGCAGGCAACATAAAGGAAAGAATAAAAATCCAAGTATAAAGGACTAGGGGGGATTATGGCAACTAGACAAAAAAAAAAAAAAAAAAAAAGCCCCATAAAGTACTTGGTACCCTGTGGGAATGAAGATCCAGTATTCCCTAAGTTCCTGGAGACCCTGGAAATCTGATCTTTTTTACATCTTGGCAACTAATTCACATTTTAACAAAGTACTCTGTGGGCCAAACAAAATGTATTTGCCAGACAGATGAAAACCATGGCTACAGGCTGGATCTCTCGGCTCCTCTTCCTAAGTGAAAGATGGTAGCGTTCTCTTGGTGTCCTGGATTCATATAATCAAACACTAGCCATGCCCAGGGTGAATGTAAATGACTCATCACTTCATCTGTGTGTCAGAGAGTGGGGAGTAATACAGTTATAGACACCAAAACTTTCCAACACAGCACTGCATCTTGTAGCTGGGATAACCTAAGTGTTAGGAAAGCTGGTACCAATTCCTCTTTAGCCCCTTCCTAGATATATCTTATATCCCATGTCATAATGCCAAGATAAATGCTGAGATGCCTTCAACTCTAAAATTAAATGAGCTACACTGTACACATTTTTATGCTTTTTTTCCTTTTGGAAGAAAAGCAAAGTGAGCCAAGCATCTTACCAAGGTGCTCAAGTTGCTGTGATACACACTATACGAATGACAAAAGACTGAAGAGTCAATGCCCAAAGCAATGGCTTTTCAACTTTTTTTTCTTGACTATGTCTCATTCAGGATTTAGTCAAGAAAATGAAAATCCCTGTGGATATGTCAAACAGAGGGATTTAAAACAAGGAATTGGGGCTTCCCTGGTGGCGCAGTGGTTGAGAATCTGCCTGCTAATGCAAGACCTTGTCTAGGAAGATCCCACATGCCGCGGAGCAACTAGGCCCGTGAGCCACAACTGCTGAGCCTGCGCGTCTGGAGCCTGTGCTCTGCAACAAGAGAGGCCACGATAGTGAGAGGCCCGCGCACCGCGATGAAGAGTGGCCCCCGCTTGCCACAACTAGAGAAAGCCCTCGCACAGAAACGAAGACTCAACACAGCCAAAAATTAAAATTAATTAATTAAAAAAAAAAAAACCTCTATCAAACCTCCACCTTCATTTTCTAAAAAAAAAAAAAAACACAAGGAATTGGTTAACCATGTTGAAAGATCAGAAAGGGAGCACTAAAATAATATCTAGAGATAATAACCGTAGCAATCAGCTACCTAGTCTTGGGAGGGGGAACACAGAGTAAGAGGTGGGGTGGTTAGAACCGGGATCGTGCAGGAAGGGTTCTGAGAAGCTGACGTCCATACATTTGAGGAGGTGCACCCTCCGATTTTGGCTGGTACCTCTACGGCTGGAGATCTGAAAGAAGGTGAGAGAAGCTGGAGGCTGGAGCTGATGCTGTTGCTGGAGCGATGCTGAGGGAAACAGAAGAACAGAAAGGAAGCCCCTTCTCCCCTCCTCCCACCTTCTCCTCTCTCTCTAGCACCTCCTACTTGCAGAACCTAACAAGAGCCAGACAACATAGGAGAATCCAAATGCCAACATTACAGAGCAGTGTAGCGAGGGTGGATTTGGAGTTGAGAGACAAAAGTAAATAACTGGCACAGACACAACCACGGTAAGAAATATATTCACATCAGGACTCAGTATCATGACACTTCCGTGCACGTCCAACTGAAACAAGCTTCATGCCACAATGGTAGGCACTACATAGTCTATTCTATTCTATTCTTTAAATGCTACTTACACCACCCTTAATTGGTTTCATTAAAGTCCTAGAAGAGTCTCAAATATGAAAAAGAAGTGGGTGATTCCTGGGGTTCCATGGGCGCAAAGTGTACACAGTTGAGAAGAGGGACTCCTATCAAATTCCAACAAAATTCTATGAGCCACTTGGAAAATGTGGGGAAAGGATGCGAAGACTTGTTTTTCTGATTTCAGAGAAGTTCTTGCAAGGAAACAAGGAATATCATTGTGGTGGAGCCCACAAGATTCACATTTTAATTTTGACCCTGCCTTTTCTGTCAACATTATAGATGTAAGTCTGGAAGTTACATATGACATAGGTGTTTACATGGTGGGTGGCACTGAAATACTTAATGCCCTTTTTAGAGGCAACATTTATCAACATGGTGGCACATGGAAATTAAGTTTGTTTTCTTTAGTGAATAAGTGTTAGGAAAATTACAGAGTTGTCCACTGGATGGCATAAAAGTCACTAATAAGAGATTCTTCTTTAGATTTCTGTAGTAATTAATCTAAAAGAATAGACTTTTATGACTCCAAAAACACAAAAGGACTGTACTAATTTTTTGGTTATTGGTTATTATTCACTATTAAGTCAAACTTTTATATACATATTTTTTCTGTTCATTAGTAATTCAATCACTGAATTTAGTCCTTATGAAGCCATTTGGATATCAGTACTACTAAAAACACAACCCCTACCCTCCAAAAACTAGACAAGAAACTTGGGGAGAAAACCAATTAAAATATGCAAATGCAAATTAAAATCAGCGTAGAGGGTTTTCACTCACAGAGTTAAGAGATACACTCATGCGTAGAACCTGGAGAAACTTTTGGCCTGGATTATACAGAATTTTACCCTTTGCATTTTTTTTACCTAGTATTCAAATTTGACTCTGCGCATCACATTCTAAAGTTCATCAGGAAAACCCAGGATCTGAATCTAGGCTCAGATCCTGCTTCTGCCATTCACTTGCCATTTGACCTTTGGCAACTCACTTCTCAGTCTTAATTCTCTCCTCAGTTGCCTTTCATGAAGATCAAGTGAGAATATAGATGGAAAAGAACTTGGAAGTTTATGGGTTCTATGCAAGGGGCAGAGTCTTATTAAACTCCTCACCTTACATGCACCATAGCATCTAACAACAGCTCAGGGGACACTGCCAATAAGTCTCCCGTAACTGATGGAGGATTTGTTTTAGATGAGAATATCTATTGAGAAGCTACGATTCTCTAATCTCTTTCTATTGGAAAATACAAATACACACGGGAAAGAAAAGGGGCAGGCTTCAAGCTCCATCAGCATAGGGTGGTATAAGAGCCTGGGTTCAGAGTCTGTCCACCCCAGTTCAAATCCAGGCTCCAAGACTTCCTGTGTAACCTGGATGAGTTACTCACCGTCTCTGTGCCTTATTCATCCACCTGTAAAATGGAGGGAATCACACTATCTAACTCACGAAATTGTCGTGAGGGTACCTGTAAACCACTGTGGAACAGTGCCTGGCAAATAGTAGCCCACAAAATTGTCAGCTATTGCCATCATTTTTATTCTTATTCCCAAAGTTTGAGGAAGCCAGCGGGAAGGTAAAAAGCAGAATGATGAAATGAAAGAAACTATGGAAGAGGCATGAATTGAGGAGATGCTTCACAATTCTGAGTATTGCAACAATACCACAGCACTCAAAGTCCCACAGACAGCAGATTAAATTACTGAACCTCTTCCTTTCCAAAAATTTTCCAGCTCTCTATTCAGAGCAGTTGTCTGTGGGAACACATCTCTGATTTTATAATTTAAAAACTCCCAGGTTTCATAAATAAAACCACAATGAGAGACCACTATATAGCCAAGAGAATGGCTAAAGTGGAAAAAACAGACAATGCCAAGCATTGGGGAGGATGTGGAGCAAATGGAACTCGAGGATGTAGACGGTGGTCATGTAAACTGCTAAAAATCCCTTTGGAATACTGGTTGGCAGCATCTATGAGAGCTGAACATATGCATTCCTTATGATCCAGAAATTCTACTCCTAGGTATATACCCGATAGATATGAATGCATGTGTTCACCAAAAGGCATGTGCAGGAATGTTCACAGAGACAATATTTATAACAGCCCAAACAGGAAACAACCCAGATTCCATCACACAAGCATGGGTAAATAAATTGTGATATATTCACAATATAGAATGCTGTGTATCATAGAGAAGGAACAGACCATTGTTACAACCAGTTTGTTCAACAGGGATGAATCCCACAAATATAATATTGAGAAAAGTAGCCATATATCAAAGAAGGCCTGCTGGATGATTCTCTTCATATAAAATGTAAAAGCAGGCAAGAGTAAACTCTGGTGTTAGAAGACAGAAGAGTCACTGTCTTTGGAGAGAGTGGCAATGGGAGAGGGAACAAGGGAGCTTCCCGAATCCTCTCGTACTCTGCTTGTGGATCTGGGGGCAGATGACATGTGCTCACTTAGTGAACATCTGCCAGTATGTACACATACACGGGTACATGTGCACACAATGTGTGTATGTGTGTGCGTGTTGAACTTCAAAAACATTTCAATGCAAGTAGGAGTCTTGATCATGTTAACAGCTGTAACAGAAACAGTTGAGATATTTGAGGGAGCTACCTCCCCAGGTACTGCTGAGAAGTCCCTTCTTTATGCCACCAGTGAACCCTGTACCCTGGTGCCTCATACAATGCTCTGAAATGACTTATTTATGTGTCTGTCTCCCCTACTCAGCCATAATCTGCTTAAGGCCAGAGACTGTGTCTTATTTATCATCCTCTCTCCAGTATTCAACCCAGAGCCTGGCACATAGTAGCCCTCTAATAAATGTTTCTTGAATGAATACAATATAAAACTAATGGGATAATAACCTATAATGGAAAAGAATAACAGAATGGAAAAGAATCTGAAAAAGAATAGATATATATGTGTATATATATATATATATATATATATATATATATGTAACTGAATCACTTTGCTGTGCACCTGAAACATTATAAATCAACTATACTCCAATAAAAAATTTTTTAATTAAAAAAGAAGCTAAAATAAATAAACTAATGGGAAATGAGATACAACTTACTTTATATTTTATAGAAATATGATTTTGATGCCAAGTTTGCTGAAACATCAGTTTTTGTCAAGCGGGCTACCCAGCAATTTTTGTCAAGTGTCTTCTGAGTTCTCCCCCCAACAAATTTCCCGCAAACCATTCATCACTTTTCCCCAGCTTTAGAATATTATTAACTAAGCTCTTCTGATGATAGGATGTAGAGGACATCATGAGCTGTACCTTCCTCATGAAAGTTTCCTAATAATTCTTGATTGAATGATGAAAATAAAGCTATTGTGCATAGCTTAGCTGACTCTATAATTTATCAGAGAAATTTTACAACCTAACAAATGCATTGGTAATATACTTACACTACCTGCTAAAGTTTGCAGAGACAATGTAAGGATGGAGGAAGCTTTCTAACTTTGCTGTACCTTTAACAATTTTCTGAGATTCGTCGTTTATTGCTTTAATAGGATATCAAGAAAAATGAAGTAATCATCAGAGACACAGGGTGCTGTTAATCTGAGAATGGGCATTTGTGCTTCCCAGCCTGAGGGGCAAGTTCTTATCTTTCTCATGAGTCGAATCTGTTTAATTCTTTTGGTGTCTCTCTGTTGATAAAAGTGTTCTTACAGACAACAGCTAAGCGTCAGAGCACCTCATTTTTATCACATTCTGGTCATTGTTCTTTGCCTTTGAGACTTAACGGTACAAAGCAGAATGAGAAAAGTCAATTTCTTGGGGTTCGGAAATCAGTTTCATATTTGCTGTCTTGACAGCAGCCAAAAAGGACAAATTAATAAAACGTTATGTACAATACTAAAAAGGAAGGGGGGGGAAGGAGACTTAATGTCATCTATTCATCAGTGACCTAACCAGAAAAACATTAGTGAATGATTAAAGAAAGATGACCCTAAGGGGAATGCAGGGGGGATTCAGACAGGCTTTAGTCAAAGCCCCCAGATCTAATGTAATTTCAAGCTGGCCTCAAAATTTAATTTGTGTGGAACCTCTAAGTCATCTATTCCGCAACGACATACAGCATAATTGCATTTGAACGGCGTCCAACAGAACGCTGAGCAAATGTCCTGTTCCGGGCCCTGGGTGCCCACGTGGAAGGCAGCCCAGATGACCACACAGGAGGACGGGCTCCGAACGCAGTCTGCCTGCTCATCCCACCTGCTGACCGTTGCCCTCCACAGGAAGTACATGTTTCTGCTTAATTCCTGCCAGCTTTTGGCTGTGAGGTAGGGCATCTGCAGCGGGCAGCTCCCAAGGGCTGCCACCTGGTGCTGTCAGTCGGCCTCAAACCAAGGAGGAAAAGGGGAGGCATTCATCTATGTGCTTATTTTTCTGTGTTTAGGGTATTTCTTAGGACTTCGAGTTTTCACTTGGCAAGTTAACTTGTCTCTTTAGTTAGGAGGGAAAAAAGGAATTTAGCTTGCTTGCCTTTAACTTAGAGTTCCCTTTTTTGGAAAAGCTGTTTAGAATACCTGGTTCACCCTCATTAAATCTATGCAGCTTCTTCACAGTACTACAAACTTACTTGCAAATATACTTTAAAAGTATATCCACCAGAATTTGAGACACGTGATAAACCGTAATGGGGAAGAATATGAAGAGAATGTATATGTATAACTGAATCTCTTTTCTCTACAGTAGAAATTAACACAATGTTGTAAATCAACTATACCTCAATAAAATAAATTTTAAAAAAAGAATTTGAAACACAGTCATTGCCCCATTATTGTTTAATGTGCTGTTCTAAACAATTATAAATAGGCAAATATAAAGTTAGCGTTTGAATCCCATTAAAAAGAAAAGATGAAAATAAAACAGAAATAAACGTCCCAGGAGAAAGATGGAGCGTTCCTTAGGAAAGACCATTTTTGGCTCCTGTCTCAATGGTTTATAGCATGAAAAGGAATAAAAGATCCTCAGTGAATGTCAACAGTTAGGTAACATTTCAACTTCAAAAAGCCCGCTTGTTTTGATCCAAGATCAACTTATATTTAACTTTAACTCAGGGCTTCCACTTTGCATCTACAAATGCTGTCCAACTTTCACAAAACCGAGGCGATATGATGAACCTGACTAATGAGAAAGCATGATTTGCTTCTACGAGACTGCTTTATGTAACAGGACAATTGTGAACAGGTATTCGCACCTGGGTGAGAAGAAAGTCACTGCCCTAATGACACAGATATTTTGGCTAGTGGCTTTTCACTTGGTTTATTCTACTGATGAATGACAAAAGCACTAATGATTAAATGTATGAAGATGCTGGGTTAAGTATTGGTGACAATAGGAAAAGTTAGATGTAATCAGATGCTGACTTGCTGAATAAATTTTAGATTATATATCTAAGCATGATATAGGCTTTTTTTTTTTTGGCGGTATGCGGGCCTCTCACTGTTGTGGCCTCTCCCATTGCGGAGCACAGGCTCCGGACGCGCAGGCTCGGCAGCCATGGCTCACGGGCCCAGCCGCTCCGCGGCATGTGGGATCTTCCCGAACCGGGACACGAAGCCGTGTCCCCTGCATCGGCAGGCGGACTCTCAACCACTGCGCCACCACGGAAGCCCGATATAGGTATTTTTTTAAAGCATGCACCCATTTATTTACATTACCACTAGAAAAATTAACTTGATTTCTCTAACTCTGAACCGTATCTTTTCCACTGAAGCAACTCTTTCATCATGTGATTTTGTTGTTGTTGTTGATAACAGGGAATTTATGAGGAAGGCAACCATCACCTTATGGAAGAACAGACTGTTTTGAACTTCAGAAAATAGATTACTACAGAAATTGGTGTTCAGAAAATCAAGTAAAAATGGCTGTGAGTTTATTTCTGTCCAATGGCATTTTTAACACTGAAAAGGATCAGAGTGGAGACAGAATCAGAGAGTCTTACACCAGCATATTTCTGCACGTTTTCTAGTAAACATAAGCACTCCACTGCCTTTATTTACATGGCCCTATTTTCATTCTACCTGTGTATTTTTAGGAAATTCAATAAAATATTTGCTCAAAAAGTATTCCGTACATGTGAAGGCCCGAGGTGCCAAGTCATACAAAGACCTGGATGCAAGAGAGGAGCAGGAAGTTGAATGGGTGAAAAGTGGTTGGGCAGAGAAGCACAAAAGGGAGGAAAAAAAAGCAGAATGACCCTTAACTTAAGAATGAGAGGAATCAGACCGCAACATGAAAAGCAGAAACTATTTTCATAACTTCTTGTTCCTACCAATGATGTCTTGATTATCTGAAACCTCTGGGAAGCTGCCTGTGCTCACTTACACTTAGGCAAGGAATGAAGGAGATGGGAGCCTGTTTGGACGTTTTGGAAACATCCTCTTTGTGCAATTTCTGACTACCCATCTGTGCACTTCCCATCAGCCCCCATGCAACAAGCAACTACATTGTACTGAGAGTTCTTTCCGGTGTGTTTGAAACGATCGACTTAGTCTCCCTCAGGGATGCTGGTAGAGAGACTGGCCATCACAAAAGGATGCAGCTCCTCGTACCTTAGGAAGGGGCTGTAACTCAACAATCCATGTATACCCAAGCAATGCTCAGGGAACTCCTTCAAGGGAATTCTGTAGCCAAACATGTTTATTAAACTGAAGTGATGTTTTTCTGAGCAGTGAGATCATCAGCCAGATGCTCTGCTTAAAGATAAGGCAAAATTTTAATCTGCCCCTTGATATCCTGTCTTCAATTTCCAGGCTGAGTTTCTGAGAATTGCCTTTGCCTCAGGAGAGCTTGCTACATGTTAAAAGAAAGCCGTAAGGACAAAGGGTTCCTGAGCATCTAAGCGTACCCTATATTCCTATTCACAGAAACAGTATTTCACATCACTTGTCTCTCATTCAGCTGGCTCTGAAGTGGAAACACCCATCCGCCTGCGTGCACTGTGAGAAATTCCTAGGTTTTGTTTCATGAATTTTTCATGGAAAGCAAAACAGGATTTTCTTTTTTTTCACCAGGAGATCTTTTGAAACATCTTGAACTTGCTTTGGGTATTTAATTGGATCCGTTTTCTGTAATGTTGCTTTCCGCCCTCCTGTTCCTTCTCTTATCCAAACCCCAAAGCCTTCAGCCACTGGCCCATTCAGGGCTCTGGTTTGATAGCCCTGCAATTGGAGGGTGCGGTGGGAGAAGAGGCCTCATACCTTTGTTTTTCTGGTTCTCCCTAACACCCTGGTGGCCTACTTGGGTGTCCCACAAGCTCTCTGTGGAAAACAGTGTTTCCCATTTAGCAACAACTCCACCTAGCTCCTAAGCTATACTTAAGCAAGGGTGAGAGAGAGCTGCAATGATTGAAGCTGTGTTATGCCATGCAAGAGAAGCCATTTTCTCCCCATGGTGGTGGCCCACAAAGTAATTCTTGCTTTTGCACTGGCAAGCCATGGGGTAGAGGGAATGAAGTCATGCTATTTTCCAGTGTAACAAAAATGTAATCAGTGTTCAAAGGTATATTTTCAGGGGAAATTTTCAACAAAGTTGAAAGGGAAAGGGTGTTTTTCTGGTTTTTTTTTTTTTAACCTAACAAAAAAGTATCCAAAAGAAAAATTTTTTACTTCCCAGGGCTTCTCAAAATGTTAGATTATCTTTTTCGGTGAGGAAATGGAAATACATTCTATGCAACTCAGAGTATCCGTATTCTCAGATCGGCAGAAAAGGATCACAGGCTTTCCTATATCTTCTTCAAAATAGACACCGTCTTTTGTGTTTTGTAATATTTATAGAAAAATATAGATCAACTAGATAGCCCAGCTTTTTAACAATCTCAACTATTTAGAGTGTTTCCCCGAAGCATGCTGAAGGGAGAGGCGTGAATCTCAGCATTTGCATCTAGCATATTATGAGCTGAGTATAATTTCTTCTTCAATAATTAGTATGAGAAGCGTTCAGGCTATTTTTTCTAAGTATGAAATCGCTAAAATTGAACACTCACACCCATCCGTAAAAGCACTGTGATATGAAAAACTACTGGGGTCTGGATTCTCTTACAACATTTCAAAGCCACCTTCCACCCCCATTCTAATACCATTGACCAGTTTTCCTTGTGCCCCATGGTACCCAATATCTGTGTCTATGGTTCAGTTAAATTTCTTATAACATTTTATTGTATAGATCATTATATTGGTTTGGTACATGTTTGTCTTCCATTTGAAAATATAAAGCCCTTAAGTTCCGTAATGATGCCTCAATTGCTGTGGAACTTCCAGGGTCAAGGTCACATCTAGAACTTACAGATGATTGATAAGTGTTTGTTGCAAGAAAGAATGAATGAATGGAACCCAAAACTGACGTAAAGACCCCAAAATATTTATATTTTTTAAAATAAATTATATATATATATTAAATTATATATATAATTTAAATTATATACAATATAGTTTTTAAAATAAATTATATATATGCTTTAAAAGACATCAGGAAGATAAAGGAAGGCACTTTTGGTACAGAATTTTGAAAGGAGAAAAATAATTTCTTGGCCTTATATGTATACTTTCTAAAGAAACTCCCTTTTTGAGAAGCAAACAATGCACATGTTTTGTTTTGTTTTTTGTTTTTTGTTTTGTTTTTTGTTTTGCGGTACGCGGGCCTCTCAGTGTTGTGGCCTCTCCCGTTGCGGAACATAGGCTCCAGACGCGCAGGCTCAGCGGCCATGGCTCACGGGCCCAGCCGTTCCACGGCATGTGGCATCTTCCCGGACCGGGGCACGAACCCGTGCCCCCTGCATCAGCAGGCAGACTCTCAACCACTGCACCACCAGGGAAGCCCTGCACATGTTTTTTATAAGATGGGGACATGAGGTGTGGTGGTAATGGGGAGAAGACAGCTGAGTCTGGGCCACCCTAGAGTCTGTGCTCAGAATAAGAGAGAAACCCCTTTCTAGGGTCCTCCTTCTTCACATTAGACCTTCTGCTCTGGGCTGCAACTTTCCCTTATTTTATCACACTTTTGCTAATGGAAAACCTTGTGTTTTTTGTAAAGGGCTAAAAACTTGAGTGCACCATATTTGCCTACTTTGAATTCTACTGGTTGAAATAAAATGTTTTCCTTCCCTCCATTTCATATACTCAGAGAAACGGACACAGAGATGAAATGAACAATTGGTAGGATTCACAGATATTATTATAGCATAAAAGACTTCTCTGGCATCAGATTTATAGACATATGAGAGCAAATTTCTTTCAAACAAAACAAATAAAAATAAACATTGTGTAATATATATACCATATATATATGATGTCCAATATATATGTTGTACATCACTGTAAATTAGATATTCCTTTAGGAGAACATTCATGTTTGTAATTAAGAATATTCAAAGTTGGGCATCCAAAGCTAGAAGAGATCTATGAATTGCAAAAAGCACGCTGTTATCCCAAAGAGAGATTTTATAAATAGAAGATTTTGTGTATAAGCCTATTTATCTGCCGCCTAGTAAAGAGTTGAGCACTGTCTAGAGAATGTGATCTAAGTAGGCAAACAATTCAGATAATGTAAATTGCAGTTTGAGGCCTAAAAAATACAGAAAACATGTTTAGTCTAAAAAAATATAGAGACCTAAAATGGCATGTAAATTCTGAGAAACATTTTTCTGAGACTGGGCAATATGGAAACACTCACGTATAAATTAAAATCAAAGAGACTTTGCAGTTTAAAATGGTGTGTCAAGGAAACCACTCCTAATGACTTGTCCCAAGCTCCCATTTAATTCCCACGGACACATGCAAAATGAAAACAAAGGCAATTATCTATTGCTAGAGTTAGGGACAATTTTCATAAATGGAGCGAATCTGAAAAAAACACAAAAATTCAGAGCCTAGCCATATTTTTACCTCTTGAAAAAGAGAAGCCTTATTTACCTAGAAGGAGAGGAGAAGACCCTTTTATGGCCATCCAGGTCAGTGACCCTTCTCCTAGGCAGACGGTGTTTTCTCTGAGGCCAGCAGAGTACTATATCCCCAACCACATGTTTGTTTTGAAGCTCTATATCCCAGAAAAATAAAGGAGCAATAAAGATGTACTGGCGATTGCACGTTGCTTCCTGGGTGAACAGAGATAGGGAGAAGTCAATGGCAGTATTTGCTGGAGGGATGGTGTCATGAATGCCATTGGTTTAATGTGTGAAAGAACATCTGTTGGTGTGGGAACCTGACGGTTTTCACTAGCTTTGCTGCCCTTCAAGGTCTTATGTTGTTGAGAGAAAATTAATGAAAGAAGATCCACACAGAGACATGTGCATTAGCATAAAGTGTTGAAATATAAGGACAAAGGAAAAACATCCTATTAAATATCTAAACAGAAAACACAGGTTAGCTACAAGAAGGATGAAATCCGGTTGGCTTTTTTTTTAAACGAGAAAGGTCCGAGGTAATAGAACCATAGCCACACACATTTTTTAGGAAAAAGTGTGGTCTGTGAACTAAAAGTTTGATATCCCAGCTAAGATGCTTCCAGTGTGAGAAGGCAACAGAATATTTCTTCATATGTCAGGTCTAAAAACAAACAAACAAGAGTCACATGTCCTTCTGGAAAATATTAGAAGGCATAGTGGTCAAGATTTAATTCAAAGATAAAAACCTAACTATTGGAAAGTATTCTATAAAAGAATGGTGGCACGACTTCCCTGGTGGCACAGTGGTTAACAATCTGCCTGCCAATGCAGGGGACATGGGTTCGATCCCTGGTCCAGGAAGATCCCACATGCTGCCGACCAACTAAGCCCATGCACCACAACTACTGAGCCTGCGCTCTAAAGCCCACGAGCCACAACTACTGAGCCCATGCACCACAACTACTGGAGCCTATGCGCTCTAGGGCCCATTTGCCACAACTGCTGAGCCCACGTGCTGCAACTACTGAAGCCCACGTGCCTAGAGGCCATGCTCTGCAACAAGAGAAGCCACCGCAACGAGAGGCCCGTGCACCGCAATGAAGAGTAGCCCCCGCTCACCGCAACTAGAGAAAGCCCGTGTGCAGCAACTAAGACCCAACACAGCCAAAAATAAATTTTAAAAAAAGAAAAAAAGAAAAGAATGGTGGTAGAACCACAATGAGATATCACCCCACATCTGTCAGAATGGCTATTATCAAAAAAGGACCCAAAAAACAAGTGTTGGCAAGGACGTGGGGAAAAGGGAACCCTCGTGCACTGTTGGTGGGAATGTAAATTGGTGCAGCCACTGTGGAGAACAGTATGGAGCTTTCTCAAAAACTAAAAATAAAACTACCATATGATCCAGCAATCCCACTTCTGGGTACTTACCTGAAGAAAACAAAAACACTAATTTGGAAAAATATGTGCACCCCTATGTTCAGTGCAGGATTGCTCACAATAACCAGTATATGGAAGCAACCTAAGTGTCCATTGACAAATGAGTGAATACAGAAGATGTGGTATATGTATACACAATGAAATATTACTTAGTCATAAAAAAGAATAAAATCTTGCCATTTGAAACAACATGGATGAAGTTGAGAGTATTATGCTAAGTGAAATAAGTCAGACAAAGAAAGACAAATACTGTATGATTTCACTTATATGGGGAGTCTAAAAAACAAACAAAACTCATAGATACAGAGAACAGACTGGTGATTACCAAAGGGGAGGATGGTTGGAGAGCTGATGAAATGGATGGAGGGGATCAAGAGGTACAAACTTCCAGCTGTAAAATAAATAAGTCATGGGGATGTAATGGTGACTATAGTCTATAATAACATATTGCAAGTTTGAAAGTTGCTCTCATCACAAGAAAAAAAATTTTGTAACTTTGTATGGTGATAGATGGTGACCATACACACTAGACTTATTCTGATGATCATTTCACAACGTATGCAAATGTTAAATCATGATGTTGTATACCTGAAACTAATGGAATGTTACATGTCGATCATACTTCAATAAAAAAATGCTTTAAAAGAATTATGGTAGAATACCCTGAATCTATTAAACACAGTTTTCTAAGTAATAATATAAATAAGTAGAAAAATGAAATGCAAATTTCCCAAGCAAATTTCAAAGATCAAACATATAAGCTAACTGTAATAGTAGTAACTTCTATTGATTGTTTAATGTGCTAGACACTCTTACTGTGAGAACTCATTTAATCTCAACAATAAAACTTACAAGATGGGTACCATTATTATCCCTATTTTCCAGATGAGAAAATGGAGGCAAAAAGAGGTTCAGTAAATTGCCCTAGGTTACATAACTAGAAACTGTATACAATAGCCTGAATTTACAAATATAAGATTTTTTAAACTTAGAAATTGGGAGAAGTGGGTAGTAAAATCCCTTACATGTATTATACATAGCTTAAATGAAGGTGGCTAAAATCTCACTCTTTCCTTCTTTCCCCCCAAAACATTATTTTCCCAGCTCTCACCATTCCCCTAAGTGGCCAACTGTTCATCCAATACTCAAGCCAGAAACTAAGAATTATTTCAATTATTTCCTTTCCTGCATAATCCATATTTAATCTAACAAAAGTTCCATCAACTCTACTTTCAAAATGTCTCTTCTTCATCCAATTTGCTCATTTCTACCATCACGTCCTTAGGCCAAGTATCCATCATTCTTCCCACCTCTGACTGCTTCTATAACTTCCTAATTGATCTCCCTAACTTTTGTCTTCGCCTCCTTTGATAGACTCTTCATGCAGCAACCATAAGACATGGCACCATCCTTAAAATTCTCCAATTGCTACCCACTGCTCTTGGAACAGAATTCTGACTCCTTTTTGTGTCCTAAGAAGCCCTGCATGTTCTGGTCCCCGCCTACTGCTCCCATCTTACCCTGAATTTAGCGTGCCCCTGTCAGCCTTTGCCATTTTCAGTTTCCAAGACTTCACGAAATATTGGAATAATATAATGAACACATTTGCATCAACATGTGTACCCCTCTACACTCCAGTTACTACTGGACAGTTGGAATAAATGTTGGGTCTAACTGGATAGAAAGTTATAGGATAATTACAATATTAATAAAACAAGATGAGTGAAATAGCTGAGGGAAATTAAGAGATACAAACTTCTAGTTACAAAATAAATGAGCCATGGGGATGAAATGTACAATGTGGAGAATATAGTCAACAATAATGTAACGCTTTGATGGTGACAGATCATTACTATACTTAATGTGATGATCATTTTAACATGCATAGAAATATTGAATCACTATGTTGTGTACCATGGGGAACTAATATAGTGTTGTAGGTCAATTATACTTCAACAAACAAACAAAAAACTCATAGAAAAATAAATCAGATTTGTGGTTACCAGAGGTGGGGGGTGGAGGAGGGGGAATTAGATGAAGGTGGTCAAAAGGTACAAGTTTCCAGTTATAAGAAAAATAAGTACTAAGGATACAATGTACAACATGATTAATACAATTAACACTGTTTTATGTTATATATGAAGGTTGTTAAACGAGTAAATCCTAAGAGTTCTCATCACAAGGAAAAATATTTTGTTCATTTCTTGTATTTTATATCTTATGTGAGATGAGGAAAGTTCACTAAGCTTATTGTGATAATCATTTCATGATGTAAGTCAAATCATTATGCTGTACACCTTAAACTTATACAGTGCTATATATCAATTATATCTCAAAAAAACCTGAAAGACAAAAAAATTATTCAAACAAGGGCAAAATTTGTCAACTGTCACCAAAAGTCTATAAAAAATAAGGCCATAGGGCTTCCCTGCTGGCGCAGGGGTTGAGAGTCCGCCTGCCGATGCAGGGGACACAGGTTCGTGTCCCGGTCCGGGAAGATCCCACATGCCGCGGAGCGGCTGGGCCCGTGAGCCATGGCCGCTGAGCCTGCGCGTCCGGAGCCTGTGCTCCCCAACGGGAGAGGCCACAACAGTGAGAGGCCCGTGTAATGCAAAAAAAAAAAAATTAAATTAAAATAAAAATAATAAGGCCATAGTTGTAAATACTTTTATTAAAAATAAAGACTAAAAATAAATTTTAAAATGGGCAGAAGATCTAAATAGACGTTTCTTTGAAGAAGACATACAAATGGCCAAAAGGCACATGAAAAGATGCTCAACATCGTTAATTATTAGAGGTATGCAAGTCAAAACTACTGTGAGTTACCAACTCACACTGGTCAGAATGACCACCATCAAAAAGTCTACAAAAAATAAATGCTGGAGAAAAGGGAACCCTCCTAACTGTTGACGGGAATGGAAATTGGTACAACCACTATGGAGAACTGTATGGAGGCTCCTTAAAGAACTAAAAATAGAACTAACATATGACACTGCAATTCCACTCCTGGGCATAAATCCAAAGAAAATTGCAATTCAAAAAGATACATGCACCCCAATGTTCATTGCAGCAATATTTACAATAGCCAAGGCATGGAAGCAACCTAAATGTCCATCGACAGATGAATGGATAAAGAAGATGTGGTGCAGATAGATACATAGATACATAGATATTGGAATGGAATATTACTTAGTCATAAAAAAGAATGAAATAATGCCATTTGCAGCTACTTGGATGGACCTAGAGATTATTATAATAAATGAAGTAAGCCAGACAGAGAAAGACAAATATCATACAATATTGCTTATATGTGGAATCTAAGAAAAAAAGATACCAATGAACTTATATACAAAACAGAAATAGACCCACAAACATAGAAAACAAACTTATGGTAAAACCAAAGAGGAAAGGTGGGGAGGGATCAATTAGGAATTTGGGATTAACAGATACACACTACTATATATAAAATAGATAACCAACTAGGACCTACTGTATAGCACACTACTATATATAAAATAGATAACCAACTAGGACCTACTGTATAGCACAGAGGACTATACTCAATATTCTGTAATAACCTATAAGGGAAAAGGATCTGAAAAAGAATATATATAGCTGAATCACTTTGCTATACACCTGAAACCAACACAACATTGTAAATCAATTGTACCTCAATAAAAAAAAATAATTAGTTAATTTAAAAAGTCACACACAAAATATTAGAAAAATGTAATGCTATTTTAAAAGGGTAAATTCTTAGAACTATAAATTATATCATTTCCGTTTCTGCTTATTTAAAAAAAAACTAAGAAGAAGTAAAAAAAAATAAAAAAATGAAAACAGAAAAAACTATAAAAATTCAATCAAGGAAAAATTAAATGGAATAACAAATTTATTGTGAGAAAGAAGATATAGGAACATATAGGGATGAATTATTTTAATTTTTTTAAAACTTTTAGATTGTAGAAAACGCTATGGTAATAAAATTTAAATCTTAATATTTAGTGCTGGTTCCACAGGGAGATGTTCAGTGGTATTTGGTGAATACACAAATTGTGTAGAAATATATTACTTGTCTTAAGAAATAGAAAGCCTGAAAAGAGCAATAACCATGGGGGGAGTGGTGGGAAGAGAATACTTTACTCTATCAAAGAATTAACTCAAATTCCCAAACCCTTTCATTCAGTAAAACTGAGCACTTACTGTATGCCAGGAACAACTCTAGACACTGGGACTATATCCACTCTTCCACACCAAAAAATAACCCTGTCGTTATATAAAGTTTCGTTCTTTTCCTAGTATCAACCTGTTAACAGATACTAGAATACTAAAAATATTAGATACTATTTTTAAAATTGAGCATATGATAAGCTTGCCTTTACAAGTCACATCTATAGAGAAGATTTATTCAATAAATGGTGCTAAGAAAATTTGTTACCTCTTTTTAAGTCAAGTTCCTAGCTATTACATATGCCAAAGAAATGGTAGATGGAATGATAAATTTGATGTGTCAAAAATTTTTAAAGGCAATCATTAATATCAAGAAGAAATTTTTTTTTCCTGCGTACCAGGCACTTTATTTATTTATTTTTTAACATCTTTATTGGAGTATAGTTGCTTTACACTGTTGTGTCAGTTTCTGCTGTATAACAAAGTGAATCAGCTATACGTATACATATATCCCCATATCCCCTCCCTCTTGAGTCTCCCTCGCACCCTCCCTATCCCACCCATCTAGGTGGTCACAAAGCTGATTTCCCTGTGCAATGCAGCTGCTTCCTAGCTATCTATTTTACATTTGCTAGTGTATATATGTCAATGCTACTCTCTCACTTCGTCCCAGTTTACCCTTCCCCAAGAAGAAATTTTTGATGAACTTTTATCTGAATTCAGTACTCAGAACTTCTAAGTTTAACTGCAACGAAAGAAATCACAGAGCAAAAAAATATATACTAGAGTTAATTAGATAAAAACACAGAACTTTAAAAATGTATAAACAAAATTAAAATCAAACTAAAAGAATCTTACCATAGATATGACAATAGTCAACGTTCTTATACAAATTTATTCAAAAAATCAATAAAACAGGGCTTCCCTGGTGGCGCAGTGGTTGAGAGTTTGCCTGCCGATGCAGGGGACACGGGTTTGTGCCCCGGTCTGGGAAGATCCCACATGCCGCAGAGCGGCTGGGCCCGTGAGCCATGGCCACTGAGCCTGCGCGTCTGGAGCCTGTGCTCTGCAGCGGGAGAGGCCACAACAGTGAGAGGCCCGCGTACCGCAAAAAAAAAAAAATCAATAAAACAAACCCTAACAACCATGACAGGGAACTAGTTTAAAGACCACAAACAGAAAAGGAAGCTCATTGGGGTAATGCTACCAATGTTTCTTCCTGTAACCAATACTGGTGCTGGTCAGAGTTAGTCTTTTCTCAAAATCTTCAGCATTGAAAATGCCACTCATTGTTTCCAGATAGAAGGCAGTTTTGAAATGTAAAACTGAAACGGTTAACTAAATGTTGAGATCACAGAACGTTCCGTTGTTGGGTGAGCCGTAGCTTACACAGACGGGAAGAATTGCATTTGGGAAGAAATATCCAAGTAATATTTATAAGTGAAGGACTCTGAGCCATCAGTTAAAACTAAGAAAGGGTTATAACAATCATTGTATGCTGCTCCCTGAATTAAGATCCCAATATATTGCTGTGGGCAAAAGGAGCAATAAAATACCAAAGACATCAAAGGTGAAAATGTCATTCAAAACAAGAGTGGACAGTCCCTATATACTACATGCAGTACTAATGGTCACTGACCCTCCAGAAAAAAGGGAAAGAGGATGATCTTGGGGTTTGGGAGGCTTATGAAAATAAACTTTAGAAAGCAAGATTCTTTCTCACAGGTGCAAAATTAAAACAATAATAATAAATGTCCTATGTGTTTACTGTGAGCCAGGCAGTGTGTTAAGTTCGTTCAATATGTTTTCCCATTTGGTCTTCCCAACCAGCTTACGAGGGAGGCATTGTCCCAGCCCATGTTACAAGGGAGGAAACGGTTCTCTGAGCTTGAGATTACACAGCTGGGACCGCCAAGGTGGGCCTGTCTGACTCCAGAGCACATGCTCTTAGCTGTCAGCATCTTTCGGCTAAGGAAACAAGCAACATGGACTTATCTACGCATATTAGACCTAGGAGACACTCCTTGAAATTTCAAAGAGGAAAACCCAAGGTCAAGTAGTCTGATCCATGGTAGCACCAGTGGAATTTCCTTCCCTGAGAGGCAGAGAAGGATGAAACACAGCGTATTCAAAGAGGAAGTTATTCATCCATTTCCTCACCCTGGCAACAAATAGTTTTTGAGGCCCCACTATGCTCCAGGCACTGTGCTAAGCACTGAAAGGTAAATTCAGAATTGATTTCAGAGGCAGAAAGGAATGCTTGGGGTGGGCATTCTCAGCTTTCTTCGACTGAACTCGTGGCAGGCAAGCATGCTTTAAAAAGAGAAGCCTTCACTTGCACTGGCATAGTAAACACGATAAACCACAAACTCTGACCCGTGTCCTTCTGTCTAAATTTAACCCATGAGTGTTTTGAGAGGTAGAACTTTTGGACTATGGGTATGGTTTTCTGAACACTTGAAGAAAATAGCACTAGGTCATAATTTTGGAGTGGTAAGATGCAGTCTACTTCTTAAATGTGAAATCTGCTGAGATTCATTACATATTTATTCCTATATTCCCAGTGACTAACAAAATAATTTTAGAGCTGGTTTATTTTTTACTATGATTTATTTTATGTTAGCAATGCTTCCTAATCTTTATCTTCAAGTTTCTCCAACCTCTCTCTCATGATGTCGACTTTGGGATTATTGTAATATGCCCTCTATAGAGCCTGGGAAGAGAGCATCGGTTTTCCTTATCAGCACATGGAAGAGAGGGATTGCATGGGGTGGAGGTGTTCTTAAAAGCATTGTATTCTATATGAGCAAATAAAATCAGGATATTTTCCATCATTAAATATTCTCTTATAAAATATAAGAAGTTAATTCCACTGACTGAGTTTGATCCTAGATGAGAAAATTTTCCAACTTGGAAATTTCATGTTTGTATAACCCGCTTACTTGGAAAATAATGGCTTTATGTTTACTATCCGACAAAAGCCTAAGTGTAGAACAACAGATTCCCCGAGGGACGCTCCGGCTCCAGTCATTACAGAGGTGAGGCTGGAGCCCAAGAGGAAGGAAACAGATTGCACTGCACATGAGCATGACCTAGTGGCGGGTTCACTGAGTGGCATTTATGGCAGTAAGAAAAGGCTACTTGTCTGATTTCCAAGTGTCAGTGTAAGGGATGTGTATGCAGCTGTTGTTCACGGAGAGGTGAAGAACAGGAAAGAATAGATTCTTTGAAAGAAAGCATAAGTAAGAGAAGGACATTCACAATCTCTTAATATTAAGCCATTGGATCTCCCCACTGCCTTCAGGAACCCAGAACCATCAAAAGCACTTCTTTGCATAAGTAAACAGAATGTTCTTCACATTCTGCACAAGGAACCAAAAATGATAAACTTTGCCTCATACTGGCTCCCAAACCATTGTGGGGAGTTTATTTAGACTGTGAGACACTTAACACAGCTTATCATGGGAAGCATGGCTTGCCATACACAGTTCATCAGGGGATCACTGGCCAGTGTGCAGTTATATTGCTAAATAATGTAATACGAGTGGGATGCATCAACACTAGAGAAAATGTAAAAATGCTATGTTATGTTTTATAGCCAAACATGTATCTCTATATATAAAATTACATATTATAAGTATATGTATTACATATTATACATATGTGTGTGTGTGTGTGTGTGTGTATATATATATATATATATATATATATATATATATACATGCCAAAGGCCCTCTATAGTCCTTTGACATCATGGCTTTGCATGCCTGTCAACATTCTGATTAAAGTTGACTACATGGCAAATTATCTGAAGCACTTTTTATAAACTCTCAATGATAAGTGTTTCATCTTAAACACATTATTATTGATATAACGGGTAATATTTTGTTCCCATCAGATATTATAGAACAAGACACTTCCTACCCAGTATTGTAAACTTACTACAATATTCCTATAATTGGTCTCAGTAATTTGAGGGAATAAATAAGGCCAGAAATGCTAATATTATAGTTCTGCTTTAAAGAAAAAGAAAGTTGAGTCTTAAATGCCTCCTTTGAAAATCGTATTGCATAAGTTTGCGTATTATCTTCATAAGGCTCATCTATACATATCAGAAAATCCCTTCTCCTTTAAGCTAATTTGTGCTGGGTTTTTCTGTCCTTGCAGCATAAATTATTCTAGCTAACACAGGACATTATGAATCTTCCCTTCCTATAATAATCTGAGAATAGGAGACTGAGGCCCGGATCACACAGTATACTTGTGACTAAGTGGAGACTAGAACCCAGGTCTCTGTACACCTAGTCCAAACCCCTTTTTGATAAATCATACTCTATCCTATACTTTCAATGCTGCCACTTTCACTTCTAATCAGAGATGTGATCATTTAAAAAGTCTCTTAATAGTTCATGGTTTACTATTTAATAATAAGTTTGAGTATGTAGACAAGATGACTAAACAATTATTTAAATTTATATAGATATGTTGTTTGTAAATATTTTCTCCAAAGTGATCTACAGATTCAATACAATCCCAGTCAAGATCTCAATGGCATTTTTTGCAGAAATAGAAAAACAATCCTAAAATTCCTATGGAAACATAAAAGATCCCAGGTAGCCAAAGCAATTTTTAGCAAAAAGAACAAAGCTGGAGGCTGATTCCAAATATATTACAAGCATATAAAAAATGTTTCAGATAATTTGCCATGTAGTCAACACTAATCAAAATGTTGACAGGCATTCAAAGCCATGTTATCAAAGGACTATAGAGGGGCTTAGGCATATAAATATATATAATACATGTATTTATTTGTAATATGTAATTATACATATATGATACATGTTTGACTATAAAACATTACTGAATAATATTCCATTGTGTTTATATATGCTTAACATCAGAAAAATGCAAATCAAAGCCACAATATCACCTCACACCTGTCGAGATGGATATTACCCAAAAAACCAAAGATAAGTGTTGTGGAGGATGTGGAAAAAAGGAAACCCTTGTACGCTGTTGGTGAGACTATGCAGCGGTGCAGTCATTATGGAAAACAGTATGGCAGTTACCCAAAAACTAAAAATAGAAGTACCATGCAATCCATCTAGTAATCCCAGTCCTCGGTATATATCCAAAGGAATTGAAATCTGTATCTCAGAGAGATACTTGCACTTCATTGCAACATTATTCACGATAGCCAAGACATGCAAACAACCTAAGTGTCTGTCATGGGTGAATGGATTTTAAAAATGTGAGATAGGGCTTCCCCGGTGGCGCAGTGGTTGAGAGTCCGCCTGCTGATGCAGGGGACGCGGGTTCGTGCCCCGGTCCGGGAAGATCCCACATGCCACGGAGCGGCTGGGCCCGTGAGCCATGGCTGCTGAGCCTGCGCGTCCGGAGCCTGTGCTCAGCGACGGGAGAGGCCACAGCAGTGAGAGGCCCGCGTAACGCAAAAAAAAAAAAAAAAAGTGAGATAGATAGATAGATTGATAGATAGATACACACACACACACACACACACACACAATGGAATATTATTCTTTTTTAAGAAAGGATTCCTGCCATTTGCATCAACATAAATGCACCTATCACTTATGCTAAATGATATGTCAGCCACAGAAGGACAAATACTACAAGACATCACTTATGTGATGGATCTAAAATAGTCAAACTCACAGGAGAAGAGAGTAGAATGATGGTTGCCAGGGCTGGTGGAAGGGGGAAACAAAATGCCAAAGGGCACAAAGTTTCAGTTGTGCAAGATGAATAAGTCTTAAGAGATCTACTATATAGCACTGTGCCTATAGTTAATAATACCATACTGTATAATACTTAAAATTTGCTAAGAGAGTAGATCTTATGGGTAATGTTCCTATCACACAAAAAATTAATAAATAAACGGGGCAGGAAGAAACTCTTGGAAGTGACAGACATGTCTATGGATAGATTGTGATGATGGTTTCACAGGTGTATACTTATCTCCAAACTCATCACATTGTATATATTAAATAAGTGCAGCTTTTTGTACATCAATCATATCCCAATAGGGTGGTTTAAATATATATTTTTTAATATTTAATTTAACATTATTCAATATTAATTAAATGTACTTAATGCATATTTAAATATATATACATATTCATGTGTACATATACACATATATAGCCAAATTACAATGGCCCCTACTTCACTATCTCAATGCCTCTGTCCTCGACATACATACACACTGCAAAGCCTCTCCAGTTTTTTCTGGGCTCCCAGCATTGAAAACCAGATTGTCAGCTGTAGTCACTATCAAGTGGTGTCCAGACATGTTCTCCTCCTTTGCTCTGGCTTCTCCTTGACCATGTCCACTGTCCTCCAGAAACAAAGCCTTCATCCACACCAAGGCACAGATGGAGGCTCAGGGAGAGAGAGGTTACACACCCCCAGCATATGGGTGCCAGCCTCTGGCGCTTGCACAGACTAATTCACCACTTAGCTTCAGTCCAGTGCCTGGCACATCAAAGATCTTGGTGTTACTCACTGGATACATGTGAACAGTGTAGGGGGTGGACTGGAGACCAGAGGGGACAGTGATTCAGAGACTACTAGACTGTTGGAAGAGTCCTTGAGCGCTAAACCAAGACACCAGCCGATGAGGCCAATTTTGAGAAATAGTTCTGAGACAGAATCACCAAATATTTGCAAAGGAGTTCTCCTCTCACCTTTCAGGAAGAGAGATGGTTGGAAAAAATGGATGTCAAGTAGACAACCAACCAAATGTCCAAAACAGGTTTTTACCAATTCTGATCTTCTACTATCCTGAAGTCCTTGGTTCTTATCAAATATATTCAAAACCAAGAGTCATCCACATGGTCAGCCCCCCCCAGGACAGCCGGTGTTTCAGGAGACTTAGTGACTCTAGAAAGCCTTCAGGAAAACAAAGGTCCAGATAGCTGAAGAAGAGTCAATAAGAAGTTTCAGAGAGATTTCCTATGTGGAAGCATGGCAGATGGGAAACAGGAGGCTGGGTTACAGAACCAAGAGTTCAGAACCCAGGACATGAGAGTACGTGAGAAGAAACACTTAGATAAGAGCTAGGGTGGAATGCTTGGGTGGATCATCTAGCTTTAAATAATAATGACCATAAAAGTAGTAAAAGCAATTATTATCTTCTGTTGCAACCTCATATGGTCTGGGCAGTATACCACCTGCTTTATATATGATAATATATTTATTTCTCACTAGTATGTGAGGCAAATAATATCATCCTATTAGAGATAAGAATTGAGACACAGAAAGATGAAGAACCTTGTTCAAAGACGATTTTAAATACAGGACTT
Source organism: Lagenorhynchus albirostris (assembly GCF_949774975.1). NCBI lineage: Eukaryota > Metazoa > Chordata > Mammalia > Artiodactyla > Delphinidae > Lagenorhynchus > Lagenorhynchus albirostris. Next base: position 24,616,796 of record NC_083098.1, read on the forward strand.
GTTTTACTTCAAAATGAAACAAGTGATCCTGTCTGTGGACTTTTACCTTGTCTTTAGATGCTGAGAGAACTTAAATTGCTATCAGTTTAGAAAAATAAATTATACCACAATTTCTGTATTATCTCTTTTCAACCAATAAACTCAAAGTAATTTACTAGGTATAATCCATATCTGATCTTAATAAAAATGAAAATACCACTTTGTGTGGGGGGAGAGATAAATTAGGAATTTGGGATTAACAGATACACATTACCATATATAAAATAAACCACAAGGACCTACTGTATAGCACAGGGAACTATATTCAATATCTTGTAATAGCCTATAATGAAAAGAATCTGAAAAAGAACATATATATACATATATATTCACAATATATACATATATATATAACTGAATCACTTTGCTGTACATGTGAAACATTGTAAATCAACTATACTTCAATAAAAAAAGTAAATAAATAAAATTTTTAAGAAAAAAAAACCACTTTGATACATACTTTTTTCTTTCTCATGTATTCTTCCTTCATAAATTCCTTTTTGAAAAAAGACCACTTGGGCTTCCCTGATGGCGCAGTGGTTGGGAACCCACCTGCCAATGCAGGGGACATGGGCTCGAGCCCTGGTCTGGGAAGATCCCACATGCCGTGGAGCAACTAAGCCCATGAGTCACAACTACTGAGCCTGTGCTCTAGAGCCAATGAGCCACAACTACTGAAGCTCGTGCGCCTAGAGCCCGTGCTCCACAACAAGAGAAGCCACCACAGTGAGAAGCCCATGCACCTCAGCGAAGAGTAGCCCCTGCTCACTGCAACTAGAGAAAGCCCACACGCAGCAACAAATATCCAACGCAGCCAAAAATAAATAAATAAATATATTTTTTAAAAAAATCACTTGGGTATTATAAGTGGTTCCACCACACTTATCCCTAATTCAGAAAGATGTGACTTGCCTTCCTGTTGTCCTTGAGTTTTCAAACTCACCAGCAAAAATAAGAACATGAAACTGATTACGAATTATTTCTGTTCCCACAACCAAACCTTATGTAGTTTTTCAAATCCCTATACTATTCAAATATTCTTTGGAAATATAGAAGGCTATTAAATAGTTTCTGGTACCAATTCCAATGTGGGGAGAGGAGGTGTTCCTCATACCAACAAGCAATTCTTTGGACACCAGATGAATGTCCTACAATTCAACTCCATTCTGACACTATCTACCCAAAGAAAGCATCAGATTCGACAGGTTAAGGCTCCATCCTACAAGGCTCCCACTCCACCCCCACTTCAGATGCCAATAGCAAGCCCAGGTTGTCACCCGTGCCTCTCACCAACTGGATATAGATTGGAAGTTCCCAAGACCCTCTTCTTGGGTTCAAGTAATTTGCTAGAGTGGCTCACATAATTCAGAAAAACATTTTACTTACTAGACCACCAGTTTATTATGAAAGAATATAACTCAGGAACAGCCAGATGGAAGAGACATACAGGGCAAAGCATGGCGAAAGAGTGTTGAGCTCCCGTGCTCTCTGAAGGCACACAATTCTCCCTGAATCTCCACTTGCTCACCAACCCAGAAGCTCTCAGAAGCCTGTCCTTTGGGGTTTTTACTGAGGTTTCACTACATAGGCATGATTAATTAAATCATTGGCCACTGGTGATTAATTCAACCTCCAACCCCTCTCCCCTGCCCAGAGGTCAGGGGGTGGAACGGAAAGCTCCAACCCTCTAATCATGTGATTGATTCTCCGGGCAACCAGCCCCCATCCATAGGTGCTTTCTGAAAGTTACCTCATTAATGTAACAAAAGACACCTTTATCACTCTACACACTTAGGAAATTCCAAGGGTTTTGGGAGCCAGGAACTGTGGACAAAGACAAAATATATGTGAGAAATATATTTTGGTCATCTGAATGACCAAATATGTATTTCGTATAAATCACAATATCATAGCTATTTAATACAGAAATTCAAAACTACATGTTAGAGGAATGTAACAGCAGTTAAGAGTCTTGACATTCAATGTGAATCAAAGAAACAGGAGTTTCTCACTTCAGATGTCAGATCTGTATCAAGACAATTGTGCAAGAGGGAAGAGATATGGGAACATATGTATATGTATAACTGATTCACTTTGTTATAAAGCAGAAACTAACACACCATTGTAAAGCAATTATACTCCAATAAAGATGTAAAAAAAAAAGACTCTTAATTGAGCGAATTTACAGGTTATTATCAAGGGAAATGTAAGCAGTGTAGAGCCATAAACACAGGATTTGATTTGACTACAAGAGTGAGATCTCAAATTCCTTGTTAATAATAGAGTGAAACTAACAATCTACTGAGCTATGCTACCTTCTAGGAGAATAAAAAGTGAGTGGTTTATTATTTTAAGGAAAAGGTACTTTGGTGACACACACTTTTCTTCCCAGATATAAATCACCTTTAGCTTTCCAAATCATTACTGCCTCCAAATTAAGATTCTAGAGCAGGGGGAGTGACAGGAACCTACAGAGGATCTCTGAATATGAGACAAAAGCCAGATACAGATGGGTATGAACCAAAAAAATACTCAGTTTTTATAATACATGGGTGAGCTGAGGTTCTGGGAATTTGGGGGGTCTCTGGAGAATGTAATTTTGGATCAGAGAAGTTTCCAGAAATTCATTCTGCTTTGCAACCACCACGGAGGGGAGAATTCCTAAAGATGTAGGAACCCATGTTTTTTGTTTTTAATTTTATTGGAGTACAGTTGCTTCACAATATCGTGTTAGTTTATACTGTACGGCAAAGTGAATCAGCCATATGTATACATATATCCCCTCTTTTTTGGACTTCCTTCTCATTTAGGTCACCACAGAGCACTGAGCAGAGTTCCCCGTGCTATACAGTAGGTTCTCATCAGTTACCTATTTTATACATAGTATAATAGTGTATATATGTCAATTCCAATCTCCCAATTCATCCTCCCCCCCTCCCCCTTGGTATCTACATGTTTGTTCTTTATATCTGTGTCTCTATTTCTGCTTTTTAAATAAGATCATCTATGCTAATGTGAGCAGAGCAGGGCAAGCACTTCCAGAATTGCATAAAACTAAATTATCGTCAGTGACCAGTGTGACTCTCTGAATGACTACAATCATCTAGAGGCTAGTATTTTCTCCTGTGCATTTCAAAACACCTGGAGTAGATGTTCTTTTGGAAGAGGAGAAGGCCAAGGTCAAAACAAGCTGCCCCGCCAGGAGACCTTCAAGATGGCGGAGGAATAATATGTGGAGATCACCTTCCTCCCCACAAATACATCAGAAATACATCTACATGTGGAACAACTCCTACAGAACACCTACTGAACGCTGGCAGAAGACCTCAGACCTCTCACAAGGCAAGAAACTCCCCACATACCTGGGTAGGGCAAAAGAAAAAAGAAAAAACAGAGACAAAAGAATAGGGATGGGACCTGCACCAGTGGGAGGGAGCTGTGAAGGAAGAAAGGTTTCCACACACTAGGAAGCCACTTCGTGGGCGGAGACTACGGGTGGTGGAGGGGGGTAGCTTCGGAGCCGTGGAGGAGAGCGCAGCCACAGCGGTGCATAGGGCAAAGTGGAGAGATTCCCGCACAGAGGATCAGTGCCGACCAGCACTCACCAGCCCAAGAGGATTGTCCACTCACCTGTCGGGGCAGGTAGGGGTTGGGAGCTGAGGCTTGGGCTTCAGAGGTCGGATCGCAGGGACAGGACTGGGGTTGGAGGCGTGAACACAGCCTGAAGGGGCTAGTGTGCCACAGCTAGCCGGGAGGGAGTCCTGGAAAAAGTCTGGACCTGCCTAAGAGGCAAGAGACTTTTTCTTCCCTCTTTGTTTCCTGGTGCACGAGGCGAGGGGATTAAGAGCGCTGCTTAAAGGAGCTCCAGAGATGGGCGCGAGCCGCGGCTAACAGCGCGGACCCCAGAGACGGGCCTGAGTCGCTAAGGCCGCTGCTGCCGCCACCAAGAAGCCTGTGTGCGAGCACAGGTCACTATCCACACCTCCCCTCCCAGGAGCCTATGCATCACGCCACTGCCAGGGTCCTGTGATGCAGGGACAACTTCCCCGGGAGAACACATGACACTTCAGTCTGTTGCAACGTCACACCAGCCTCTGCCACAGCAGTCTCGCTTGCATTCTGTACCCCTCGCTCCCCCCAAGCCTAAGTGAGCCAGAGCCCCCTAATCAGCTGCTCCTTTAACCCTGTCCTACCTGAGCGAAGAACAGACGCCCTCAGGTGACCTACACGCAGAGGCGGGGCAAATCCAAAGCTGAACCGCAGGAGCTGTGCAAACAAAGAAGAAAAAGGGAAATTTCTCCCAGAGGCCTCAGGAGCAGTGGATTAAATCTCAACAATCAACTTGATATACCCTGCATCTATGAAATAACTGAATTGACAACGAATCATACCAAAATTGAGGCAGTGGACTTTGGGAACAAATGTAGAGTTGGGGTTTGCTTTCTGCATCTAATTTGTTTCTGGTTTTATGCTAATCTTAGTTTAGTATTTAGAGTTTATTATCATTGGTATATTTGTTTATTGATTTGGTTGCTCTCTTCCATTTTTTTATATAAAGATATATTTTTCTTTCCTTTTTCTCTTTTCTGAGTGTGTATGTGTATGTTTCTTTGTGTGATCTTGTCTGTATAACTTTGCTTTTACCATTTGTCCTAGGATTCTGTATGTCCTCTTTTTTTTTTAGTATAGCTTTTAGAGCTTGTTATCATTGGGGATTTGTTTTATGGTTTGGTTGCTCTCTTCTTTCTTTCTTCTTTTTTTTTATTACTTTATAATTTTTTTATTTTTAATAATTTTTTTATTTTAATAACTTTACTTATTTTTATTTGTTTTTTCTTTCTTTCTTTCTTTTTTTCTCCCTTTTCTTCTGAGCCATGTGGCTGACAGGGTCTTAGTGCTCCAGCTGGGTGTCAGGCCTGGGCCTCTGAGGTGGGAGAGCTCAATTCAGGACATTGGTCCACCAGAGACCTCCTGGCTCCACATAATATCAAACAGTGAAAGCTCCCCAAGAGATCTCTATCTCAATGCTAAGACCCAGCTCCACTCAACAACCAGCAAGCTACAGTGCTGGATACCCTATGCCAAACAACAAGCAAGACAGGAACACAACCCTACCCAATAGCAGAGAGGCTGCCTAAAATCATAAAAAGGTCACAGACACCCCCAAAACACACCACCAGACCTGCCCACCAGTAAGACAGGATCCAGCCTCATCCACCTGAACACAGGCACTAGTCCACTCTACCAGGAAGCCTACACAACCCACTGAACCAACCTTAGCCACTGGGGGCAGACACCAAAAACAATGAGAACTACAAACCTGCAGCCTGCAAAAAGGAGACCCCAAAACAAGTAAGTTAAGCAAAATGAGAAGACAGAGAAACGCACAGCAGATGAAGGATCAAGGTAAAAACCCACCATACCAAACAAATGAAGAGGAAATAGGCAGTCGACCTGAACACAAATTCAGAGTAATGATAGTAAAGGTGATCCAAAATCTTGAAAATAGAATGGAGAAAATACAAGAAATGTTTAACAAGGACCTAGAAGAACTAAAGAGCAAACAAACAATGATGAACAACACAATAAAGAAAATTAAATGTTCTCTAGAAGGAATCAATAGCAGAATAACTGAGGCAGAAGAATGGATAAGCGACCTGGAAGATAAAATAGTGGAAATAACTACCGCAGAGCAGAATAAAGAAAAAAGAATGAAAAGAATTGAGGACAGTCTTAGAGACCTCTGGGACAACATAAAACACATCAACATTTGAATTATAGGGGTTTCGGAAGAAGAAGAGAAAAAGAAAGGGACTGAGAAAATATTTGAGGAGATTATAGTTGAAAATTTCCCTAATATGGGAAAGGAAATAGTTAATCAAGTCCAAGAAGTGCAGAGAGTCCCATACAGGATAAATCCAAGGAGAAACATGCCAAGACACATATTACTCAAACTATCAAAACTTAAACACAAAGAAAAAATATTAAAAGCAGCAAGGGAAAAACAACAAATAACATAAAAAGCAATCCCCATAAGGTTAAAAGCTGATCTTTCAGCAGAAACTCTGCAAACCAGAAGAGCATGGCCAGACATATTTAAAGTGATGAAAGGACAAAACCTATAACCAAGATTACTCTACCCAGGAAGGATCTCATTCAGATTTGACAGAGAAATTAAAACCTTTACAGACAAGCAAAAGCTAGGAGAATTCAGCACCCCCAAACCAACGTTACAACAAATGCTAAAGGAACTTCTCTAGGCAGGAAACACAAGAGAAGGAAAAGACCTACAATAACAAACCCAAAACAATTAAGAAAATGGTAATAGGAACATACATATCGATAATTACTTAAATGTAAATGGATTAAATGCTCCCACCAAAAGACATAGACTGGCTGAATAGATACAAAAACAAGACCTGTATATATGCTGTCTACAAGAGACCTACTTCAGACCTAGGGACAAATACAGACTGAAAGTGAGAGGATGGAAATAGATATTCCATGCAAATGAAATCAAAAGAAAGCTGGAGGGGCTTCCCTGGTGGTGCAGTGGTTGAGAGTCCGCCTGCCGATGCAGGGGACACGGGTTCGTGCCCCAGTCCGGGAAGATCCCACATGCCGCGGAGTGGATAGGCCCGCAAGCCATGGCCACTGAGCCTGTGCTTCCGGAGCCTGTGCTCCACAACAGAAGAGGCCACAACAGTGAGAGGCCCGCGTACAGCAAAAAAAAAAACAAAAGAAAGAAATCTGTAGTAGCAATTCTCATAACAGAAAAAATAGACTTTAAAATAAAGACTATTACAAGAGACAAAGATGGACACTACATAATGATCAAGGGATCAATCCAAGAAGAAGACATAACAATGTAAATATTTATGCACCCAATATAGGAGCACCTCAATAAGGCAAATGCTAACATCCATAAAAGAGGAAATCGGCAGTAACACAATCATAGAAGAGGACTTTAACACCCCATTTTCACCAATGGACAGATCATCCAAAATGAAAATAAATAAGGAAACAAGCTTTAAATGATACATTACACAAGATGGACTTGATTGATATTTATAGGACATTCCATCCAAAAACAACACAATACACTTTCTTCTCAAGTGTTCCTGGAACATTTTCCAGGATACATCATATCTTGGGTCACAAATCATGCATTGCTAAATTTAAGGAAACTGAAACTGTATCAAGTATCTTTTCAGACCACAATGCTATGAGACTAGACATCAATTACAGGTAAAAAACTGTAAAAAACACAAGCACATAGAGGCAAACCAATACACTACTTAATAACCAAGAGATCACTGAAGAAATCAAAGAGGAAATCAAAATACACCTAGAAACAAATGACAATGAAAACACGATGACCCAAAACCTATGGGATGCAGCCAAAGCAGTTCTAACAGGGAGGTTTATAGCAATACAATCCTACTTTAAGAAACAAAAAACATCTCAAATAAACAACCTAACCTTACACCTAAAACAATTAGAGAAAGAAGAACAAAAAAACCCCAAAGTTAGCAGAAGGAAAGAAATCATAATGATCAGATCAGAAATGAATGAAAAGGAAATGAAGGAAACAATAGCAAATATCAATACAACTAAAAGCTGGTCCTTTTTGAAGTTAAAGAAAATTGATAAACCATTAGCCAGACTCATCAAGAAAAAAAAGAGAGAAGACTCAAATCAATAGAATTAGAAATGAAAAAGGAGAACAACTGATACTGCAGAAATACAAAGGATCAAGAGAGATTACTATGAGCAACTAATTGCCAATAAAATGAACAATCTAGAAGAAATGGACAAATTCGTAGAAAAGCACAACCTTCCAAGACTGAACCAGGAAGAAATAGAAAATATAAACAGACCAATCACAAGCACTGAAATTGAGACTGTGATTAAAAATCTTCCAACAAACAAAAGCCCAGGACCAGATGGCTTCACAGGCAAATTCTATGAAACATTTAGAGAAGAGCTAACACCTCTCTTTCTCAACCTCCTCCAAAATATAACAGAGGGAGGAACACTCCCAAACTCATTCTATGAGGCCAACAACACCCTGATACCAAAACCAGACAAAGATGTCACAAAGAAAGAAAACTACAGGTCAATATCCCTGATGAACATAGATGCAAAAATCCTCAACAAAATACTAGCAAACAGAATCCAACAGCACATTAAACAGATCATACACCATGATCAAGTGGGGTTTATCCCAGGAATGCAAGGATTCTTCAATATATGCAAATCAATCAATGTGATACACCATATTAACAAATTGAAGGAGAAAAATCATATGATCATGTCAATAGATGCAGAGAAAGCTTTCGACAAAATTCAACACCCATTTATGATAAAAACCCTTCAGAAAGTAGGCAAGAGGGAACTTAACTCAACATAATAAAGGCCATATATGACAAACCCACAGCCAAGATCTTTCTCAATGGTGAAAAACTGAAAGTATTTCCACTAAGATCAGGAACAAGACAAGATTGCCCACTCTCACAACTATTATTCAACATAGTTTTGGAAGTTTTAGCCACAGCAATCAGAGAAGAAAAAGAAATAAAAGGAATCCAAATTGGAAAAGAAGAAGTAAATCTGTCACTTTTGCAGATGACATGATACTATACATAGAAAATCCTAAAGACGCTACCAGAGAAATACTAGAGCTAATCAATGAATTTGGTAAAGTAGCAGAATACAAAATTAATGCATGAAATCTCTTGCACTCCTATACACTAATGAAGAAAAATCTGAAAGAGAAATTAAGTAAACACTCCCATTTACCATTGCAACAAAAAGAATAAAATACCTAGGAATAAACCTACCTAAGGAGACAAAAGACCTGTATGCAGAAAACTATAAGACACTGATGAAAGAAATTAAAGATGATACAAATAGATGGAGAGATATACCATGTTCTTGGATTGGAAGAATCAACATTGTGAAAATAACTATACTACCCAAAGCAATCTACAGATTCAGTGCAATCCCTATCAAACTATGAATGGCATTTTTCACAGAGCTAGAAAAAAATTTTCACACGTTGTATGGAAATACAAAAGACCCCGAATAGCCAAAGCAAGCTTGAGAAAGAAAAACGGAGCTTGAGGAATCAGCCTCCCAGACTTTAGACTATACTACAAAGCTACAGTAATCAAGACAGTATGGTACCAGCACAAAAGCAGAAATATACATCAATGGGACAGGATAGAAAGTACAGAGATAAATCCATGCACATATGGCCACCTTATCTTTGATAAAGTAGGCAAGAATATACAATGGAAAAAAGACAGCCTCTTCAATAAGTGGTGCTGGGAAAAGTGGACAGCTACAAGTAAAAGAATGAAATTAGAACACTCCCTAACACCATACACAAAAATAAACTCAAAATGGATTAAAGATCTAAACGTAAGACCAGATACTATAAAACTCTTAGAGGAAAACATAAGCAGAACACTCTATGACATAAATCACAGCAAGATCCATTTTGACCCACCTCCTAGAGAAATGGAAATAAAAACAAAAATAAGCAAATGGGACCTAATGAAACTTAAAAGTTTTTGAACAGCAAAGGAAACCATAAACAAGACTAAAAGACAACTCTCAGAATAGGAGAAAATATTTGCAAATGAAGCAGCTGACAAAGGATTAATCTCCAAAATTTTCAAGCAGCTCATGCAACTCAATATCAAAAAGGAAACAATCAAAGCCAAAAATGGGCAGAAGAACTAAATAGACATTTCTCCAAAGAAGATATACAGATTGACAACAAACACATGAAAGGATGCTCAACGTCACTAATTAGAGAAATGCAAATCAAAACTTCAGTGAGGTATCTCCTCACACCGGCAGAATGGCCATCGTGAAGAGATCTACAAACAGTAAATGCTGGAGAGGGTGTGGAGAAAAGGGAACCCTCTTGCACTGTTGGTAGGAATATAAATTGATACAGCCGCTATGGAGAACCATATGGAGGTTCCTTACAAAACTAAAAATAGAACTACCATATGACCTAGTAATCCCACTACTGGGCATATACCCTGAGAAAACCATAATTCAAAAAGAAGCATGTACCACAATGTTCATTGCAGCTCTATTTACAATAGCCAGGACATGGAAGCAACCTAAGTGTCCATTGACAGATGAATGGGTAAAGAAGCTGTGGTACATATGTACGATGGAATATTACTCAGCTGTATAAAGAAACGAAATTGAGTTATTTGTAGTGATGTGGATGGATCTAGAGACTGTCAGAGTGAAGTAAGTCAGAAAGGGAAAAATAAATACCATATGCTAACACATATATATGAAATTTAAAAAAAAGGTTCTGAAGAACTTAGTGGCAGGACAGGAATAAAGACGCAGATGTAGAGAATGGACGTGAGGACATGGGGAAGGGGAAGGGTAAGCTGGGACAAAGTGAGAGAATGGCATGGACTTATATATACTACCAAATGTAAAATAGCTAGTGGGAAGCAGTCACATAGCACAGGGAGATCAGCTCAGTGCTTTGTGACCACCTAGAGGGGTGGGATAGGGAGGGTGGGAGGGAGATGCAAGAGGGAGCGGATATGGGGACATATGTATATGTATAGCTGATTCACTTTTTTATACAGCAGAAACTAACACACCATTGTTAAGCAATTATACTCCAATAAAGATGTTAAAAAAAAAAAAGCCCCCAAAGTAGCTGTGCTTCCCTGGAATCTCCATAGAGATTCCATAAGTGACACGGAGCTGAGCAACTTGGACCCACTACACAGAGAACCCAGTTGTCTATCCTCTAACTTTCAGACCCTGGGGCACGCCCACTGACTAATTCAGGACTAATTCACTGACTAATTCATCCTTTCTGTATGGCTAGATGTCATTTTCATGCCTCAGCTTGACGTACAACAAAAGACTTTGGGTTAAGGCTCCATTCCAAGAAAGAGACCCTATTAACTGACTCTCTAATTTCCAAGTTAGAAATGCACAAATCTCTTTCCAAATGGGAGGTGGTGTGTAGCTTTGAAATAATTTCAATGGTTCCATAGCTGAAGGCCAACTGAGATTTTAGCTTCATCTTCTGGAAGACTATTCAGCCATGTACATTAGCTGGAGTTTGAAAGCAAAACAAGTAGTAAAAGAAAAAAGGAAGAATTTTAAAGGAGAATGAAACAACCACAACAAGACAAATAACCCTGAATCACAAATTAAAACACTCCCATTGGCAGAGACACAAAGGTAATATTTTCACTAGAATGAATAGTCCTAGAAAAATTTGTTCTCCAATATCAGACACAACCAGGCCTTTCCTTCCATATGAGACATGAATGTCTCCTTTTTCCACTTCATCTTTTGTAGTTATCCAAACAAAATTTTAGCAGCAGAAAAAATAATGAATTTTGTCCTTTTAGGTCCAGAATTTCCTTGTTAATGTATTAACTCCCTGGCAGTAGTCAAACAGGGCACTCTAACTCCAGAATATTTCCTTTTCTTTTATCACCTTTAGAATTCCAATGTCACCGAATAACTAACTATATTCTACTTACTTTTGTACCAGTGCAAGAAGCAGACGTCTTAAGAGCACATTAATTTCGTCCTACTGAACCTTTGAGAGGCTTTGTATAGCACAGAGGCAGACTGCTGTTTAAAACGTTCTTTTTTTTTTTAAATGTGTGTCAGAACACTTTAACTTCAACCATTCTGCTAAGAGCCTGTTGTTTTAGTTCAAAGTGTACACAAAGGAGAGGATCACCACGTATGAACTAATATTTGCTTAACTGTCTTCATTTCCCCAGTGCCCTGCAATTCAAGTGCCCTGTATTCCTTTCTTTAGCAGTCATGACGGTAAGTGAAGAAAAATTGCGTTGTTCCTCAGTACAGCACTTGCCAAAGAGTTTAGTGTTTGGCCTCTTGTTTCTCACAACTATGTGTTAAATGATGGCTTTACTTTCACGGAGGCTAAGGAACAAGAGGTCCAGGGGGTTAGATCAGGTAAGTTCTCTGCCCCTGAGTTGCTGCTTCATCCTCCAAAAGTCAGAGTGCCCACTTCTCCCCCCGTGTGTAACAGTTCTGAAAATAAATAACTACCACCCTGGGTGGTGGGTAAAAAGTAAACTTAAATGCAAAACCAACAGCAACAAGAGAAAGAGAGACAGAGACAGAGAGAGGAGAGGGAAGAAGACGAAGATGAAGGAAAGAGAAAAAAGACAGAAAATGGTCCCCGAAGACCATCTGGAAACTCACTAGGGTGGCCACTGCTCTCTGCTGTGGGCAGTAGTTGGATGCGAACCAACGTTGTCAATCATTCACTCCCAAAGCTGTCACGTGACTTGAAGTTGCAACGCAGAACAGCAATATCAAAGCGTGAAGTGGGGTGAAGAGAGGAACAACACAGCGGATCCTTGAATGTTGCTACACATCTGCGTTTGGAAAGATTTCCACAACTTTTCTTATCTTTCCTTCATCTGACCTTCATTTTTTCCTTCCCTTATCTCCTATGGCTCCCTTTCTAGAGCCCACCATGTAGCGACTCTAAAGGTGGGGACAAAGGGCTAAATTGTGACAGTGGTGGAAGGGGAGAAACACAGTCGGCTCCTTCACACCTCCTGCACTTGCCTGCCAGCTCCTTTGTTCACCCATCCCCCCAACTTCCCAGCCACTCGCTTGCAGGTGGTGGCTTTCTCAACACTGGTCCCAACGGTGGTAGTCCCCATAATTTCAAAACCCAGACTCCCAACATCACGCTGCCTTTTTTGTCCATTTCAGAAGTGCTTTTCAAGTTGCCGAGAGCTCCTGAAGATCCAAATGCTGTATCGTTTTTATCCACCTTTTCATTGCCACTGCTGCTTTGATCCCTTCGATTAACCGCGCTTAGAGAAAAGCTGTTTATTCTCTAGATGCTTAATGACAGCATTGCTTACAGGCGTGTCCAAATAATGTCTGTGTATACTTGATCCCCGTTGGCACTCAATTTTTTTCAGTGTTGTTATACAATAAAGCTCTCTTTATAAGATTGTTTTTCAATTGAGTATTGGAAATAGAGAGGGGTAAGGCAAGTCCTATTTACCTTCACAGTTTCACACCCATTCCTCTCTAGAGGGAGCATGTGTCTCTTTTGGACCACAGGGCATTGCAGAGCCGAGCCAGGAAGTACAAAACGGTGTTCTCCTTCTGCCCATCCATACACCATGTTCCGTGTCCAGAGCCAAGTAAGGGAGCAGAGGTACTGCTCCCCACAGCAGCTAAGCCTGTGGTCTCTCCTCCAGGCCTCCCCAGGGAACAGAGCCTAGAACTATAGTTGATCCATCTCTGAACATAAGTGTTTTACTGTCTTTCTAAGGCCAACATCCCCCATCCCAGAGTCCTTTTGGATTTCTTCCCTTTTACAGGCCCCACTGAGACGTCTCTCTGCTCAGTCAACACTGCAGTTGTCTCTGGCTGGGCCCTCTGGGCCTTAAGTAGGTCGATTGTGACCAGAAAGTTCTAGTTGTTGCTTTTGCTTCTCACTGCAGGTGGCAAGCAGCTTCCTGTGTGTGGTTCACATCAGGCTCTGCTTATTATCACGGCATATCTTACCTGGTTTGTTTCTTCTTCTTTTCCTCTGGCCCCTGGCCCATTTCTGCAAAAGTAAGAATGTCGTTTCTTCAACAAATAAAGGATTTCCTCTGAGCTCTCATAGGTTTGGTAAAACTCCATTGCTTTCATATTTCTTTTCCCCACCTAGGAGCTCTTTCCAAAAAGCACTACACCACAAGTGCTATTGGGTGGTGTACAATGCCAAAAATATTTTTTTTTATATCATTTTGAGTACAAGCACTTGTAAAACCTTGGGCACATAAGCCCCATCACCTGCCTGAGTTCTCACCAGGCCGTGGACCCAGTTATTCAGAGATTGCATATCTAAGTCCTTTCTTTTTATTTACTCTTTCTTTAGGAAGGAAATGAACATGGAATCAAAATCATAGCATTAGATTTTGCTCCTCATTGGTTAATTCTCTTCTTCGGGGAAAGGATTTGCAGAAATAGATTGAAAGATCAGGTTTTTTTAAGTTTTGAAATAATCTATGAATATAGTAATCATTTATTGAGTGCTTACTTCAGGCACTGGGCTATATGAATTCAATAATATTGTAAGGGTACTATTACTATCTGCATTTTACAGATTTATAAATAGGTTCAGACTAACTAACCTGCTGAAGGTCTCAAACGAGAACATAACAAAGCAGAAGTATTAGTATAGATTTTACTGAATCCAAAACCTGTATTACTAGCTGCTCTGCCAAGGAGCCTCCCTTACAGATAAACTTATATTATTATCCAAGCTCTCATAAAGATAATTTAGAGTTTAAGGCACCATAGCCGCCAGCATTTGTGGGGTTTTATGTTTTGTTTTTGCTAGCCCTCTACCTACATTTTTAAAAAAATCAGGGCTATTGATTCCCAGGATAATTGAACATGCTTCTGCCCCTCCTTAACTAGGTAAGGTCTCCGTACTGAATTCAGGTCACCTTCTGATTCCTGTGGCCTGTCATGTAGCAGTGTAATGACCCTTCCCAGTAGAACAACAGCCTGACAGTTGCACACTCTCTCAAACACATCACTAAAATATTTCAGACATGCTACCTGACATGCTGAATGTTAACCACGGTATTGCTCTAGGGGTATTCTTCTAAGACACTTTAGCTTTTGGTCAAATTCCACATTACTTCAACCAAATCTCTTAGGAAACAACTTTCATAAAACTGTACAAATGAAACTCCTTTCTCTCACTCCAGAGAAGCCCCTCAGTTGCCACACAGAAACCATCTAAGCAAATCTGAATTTATCCTGATATTTAAAAGACTGTGAGTTTTCCTATTCCCATCAGTATTATTAAAACAGTAGACATTTGTACATTTTTAATGCACATTTCACATGTATAATCTCACTTAATTCTCACAACACCCCTAGGGGTGGATATTATTGTCTCATTTTACAGATGGGAAAACTGAGCTCAGAGAGCTTAGATAACCTGATAAGATTGGTAATCAGGTGAGGTCATTTGACTCCAAAACCAATGCTCCTACTCCTACACCACATTCTTGGTGCCTAACTGGCAGACACTTCCTTTCTTTCCTTTCAGATATTTCCTTTCCTTTCTGCTAATTGGTAGATATTTATAAGGACCTCTAGCACATGTCAAAATACGTCCTTTCTCTTTTCCCTGAAGGAAGGGCTCCCAGATGAGCAAAAAGAGACAAAGAAAACTTAAAGGCATAGCAAATGTCTTAGAAAACATTACAGAGCTGAGCCATTACCAACTTCTGGTGGTTTTCTTTCTTTTTTGGAGGGCAGTGATTCTGCTGACCCAATCACCTATAAAGTTCAAGTCTGGGCCTTTGTTGGAGTTAGTGGTCCAGGAAATATGCCACTCACAGAAGCTGATATGAAAAATTTAAGTTGTTAGCAACAATAGATATTGTAAACTATGATAAATATGTATGCCTTAGCCATTTGGCATTTTGAAATAACGCATTTCCATGCTTCCATAAGGTAGGTCTTGAACAACATGTGGCTCTACAGGATGGAGTCTTAAAGCTTGAAAGACAGAAAGTAAAGGCCAGTAGATTCTCATAAAGAAGAAGAAGGAATACAAGTTTCTGGATATGATTTTTAAACTATTCTAACAGTTTCCTAGTTATATACCACCTCCAGGAGTGACCAGCAAGTGTCTCATACCTTTCACTATACCTGAGCACGGTAGTTAATATGCACTGTCCTCTATGCACTTGAACGGTGCTGCTGACCCACAGTAGGTCGGGTTTCTGTGCTGCTTTTTCTAATGCAGTGACACTTTGTTTTCACTGAAGTATAGTTTCTCTACAATATTATGTAAGTGGCAGGTGTACAATATGGTGATTCACGATTTTTAAAGGTTATACTCCATTTATAGTTATTATAAAATATTGGCTATAGTTGTACAACGTATCCTTGTAGCTTATTTTATACGTAATAGTTTGTACCTCTTAATCTCCTGCCCCTATCTTGACCCTCCCCCCTTCCCTCTCCCCACTGGTAACCACTAGTTTGTTATCTATATCTGTGAGTCTGCTTCTTTTTTGTTATGTTCACTAGTTTGTTGTATTTTTTAGATTCCACATATAAGTGATATCACACAGTATTTGTCTTTCTTTATCTGACTTATTTCACTAAGCATAATATTCTCCAGGTCCATCCACATTGCTGCAAATGGCAGAATTTCATTCTTTTTTATGGCTGAGTAATATTTCATTTATGCCACATATTCTTTATCCATTCATCTGTTGATGGACACTTGGGTTGCTTTTGTATCTTTGTTATTGTAAATAGTGCTGCTATGAACATTATGTTGCATGTACCTTTTTGAACTAGTGTTTTCATTTTTTTCTGATATACACCCAGGAGTGGAATTGCTAGATCACATAGTAGTTCTATTTTTAGTTTTTTAAGGAAAATCTGTACTGTTTTCCACAGTGGCTGCACCCATTTACTTTCCCACCAACAGTGCACGAGGGCTCCCTCTTCCCCATATCCTCACCAGCATTTCTTATTTGTGTTCTTTTTGATGACAGTCATTCTGACAGGTGTGAGGTGATATCTCACCACGGTTTGCAACTAATGCAGTGATGTTTGATTTACGTTCATTTGCTCTGCCTCACCTAGCCGCCCCTTCTGCTACTAGTGCATTTGTACCCATCAGCCACTGCTGACAGAAGCAGACGCACAGGCTCTGCCTGTGGCACCATCCAACCTAACTAGCACACCCAGAGACCAAGCCCACGATGCTGAAGCTTAGTGTTCTAGCCACCAGGACACTTGGGGCTTGTTATTTTGTGCTAGTGGTGGTGACTTTTCATCATCCAGATCTTTCACTTCTCATAGAGTTTTCACCATTTTTCTAAAAGGAAGCATGGAGGCCAGAGCCAGACAACCTGGATTAGTCACATCTCTGCCACAAATTAAACCTACCAAGCTGGGCAAGTCCCTTAAACTTCCCTGACTCTCAAATTTCTTCTGTATAAAATGGAATAATAGTACCTGCTCTCCAGGTTGTTGGCAGGATTAAACAGTTGACACCTTTATACCATCCTCACTCCCCTTTGCCCAAAGGATAAAATCCTAATCCCTTTACATGATCTAAAACCCCTTTAGTTGCCCTCCAGTCTCATCCTTTGCCATTCTCCCCCCTAAAAAGTCTGTGCATCAGTCACGTCGAACTTCCTTCCCTTCCTTAAACATACCTCTCTCTTTTGCACAAACTCTTCCCCCCCCCCCATCCTGGACTTTGCTTGGATAATTATTTAAGTCTTAGATTCCACATCAGTTCTCCCAAGAAGCTTTCTCTGACATCACCTCTCCCCTCCCCCAGCCAACTCTCCACTAGAACACTAGGTACTTTACATGTGAAAGCCATCACTCACTCACTTAAAAATATTTATGAAGCACTCAGTTTCTGCTCTATATTCTGGATAGAGTGAACAAGAGGGACAAGGTCTCTGCTCTCATTTTAGTTGGGGAACAAGAAAATAAAGAACTCAACTAATTAGTACTGAGGAGAAATTTAGGTAGGACAGGTTCATAATCCTCTATCCAAAACCACTGGGATTACAAGTATTCCAAAATTCAGGGTTTTTCAATTTAGAAAGGTAATACAGTGCTCATACTATTTGTTAAACCAACAGGGTCTGAGTTGGCTCCCCATAAATCAAACACATTAATGTCATTGCAATAAACTATATAAGTATTCATAATAAATGAAATAAAGATGATAGTACTAATAGGTTTGCACTCAAGTTAAGAGGGAAATTCTTTCAGTTTTCAGAGGTGTTTGGATCTGGGAACTGTGGATGAAGAGGATGGGATGGAGAGATGCTTGGGAGGGGAGAAGGGCTTGAGATTGTGTGATCCGAGAAGGCCTCTCTTGGGAGATGATGTTGGAGCTGAGACAGGAAAGGTGTATAGAAGCCTCACATGTAAAAGTCTGAGGGAAGAGCATGCCAGCCTGGAGGAGCCCCTCAAACAATGACCCAAAGGCTGAAGCTTGGTTTAATTAATTCTTTACTTTTCTGCCTCCTACTTTGGGTCATAAACTCACTAACTCTAGAGATCATGTTTCTCTGGTTCACTGTGGCACTGTGCTCCCAGTGTGGACAAAGGTGCCTGGCACAGAGGAGTTGCTCACAAAACATTTGTTGAAGCAATGAAAATGATTGATTAACAAAATAAAATGAAGTAGCTTATTATCAAAAGGTTAGGTCAGAGGAGATCAATATGGCACACAGGAAGACCAAGATCTTAAAAAACACAGAGGAAGCTGGTGAAATTGACACTAACAGGTCTCCAACTTCTACCATTTTGCTTTGTCCACTAAATTTGGGAGCCATTAGTAGCTCACGTGATCACCAGCAGCGCCTCTCCACCAGCAGACACTGAGGGAAGAAAGCCCTCGTTCTGGGATGTTTGCCAGTGGGGCAATAAGAAGTGTTTGCTAAAAGCAAAGCAGCTGCTGAGATGCAGTCATAAGGGAACAGTCATGCTCAGTTATAAACGCATCCTCCCCTCAGCTCTGGCCCACAACCCTCTCTCTCTCCCGGCCTGGTGGGCCCTTCCTTTGGGTCAAGGCACTGAATCCACCCAGCCTGCCCAACAGTGGGGAGACACTGCATGGCTCCTTCAGAGCATAATTCTTTATGCCAAACCTTACATCAGAGAAGAGTCTCTGTAAAGTAAATCCCTCCTAGAGGCACTCCAGAGCTACTCCTTACTTCCTCCTCTGTGTTCCCCTGCAATGTTTCCTCAAACTCCAATAACTTCAAGTCTCTTCTGCAACCCGTGGTATGACAGACACATCAATCATAAAATCAGAGGCTGAAAGAGACATTGAGAGGTAATTTGAGTCACATCTTCTCCATTTTCAGACTCAGACACACTTAAACAAACTTTAGAAGAGAAGAATCTACCACCTATATTATTTTAAGCCCAGGAGGCAGAAATTCCATGATCTTTCATAACAACTCAAGTCATTGACTGTGGGGGGAGGGACGGGATTTACTTCTCATCCCAGTGAAGACCAAGACATGGTCTTTAATTAGAACTAATAACATTAAAAGTTTAAACTTATCAGAGGCTAATATTAAGAAATTAATGCTAGATGGCAGTAAAGTCAAAATCTGTAAATATTTTGTGTTCTTGCACGTGAGGGTCAAGATGATGGATGTTTGGAGGCAGAACAAAATAAGGAGATGACTCAAATAAAGGAGAGTGTAGCTTTTATTGACTGTTTTGGTTTCAGAAAAACACTTCTGTGAATTTTCTATCCTCCCTCATTGAAACTATAACAGCAAAAGAACAGCTATTTGCCTCTATTACAAATTAGGTCATCACTACATCTGGAAAACATTAATGCCCAGGGGTTTGCCCAGTTACGTCCACTAATGTTGCTAACAGGTTCCATTAAGCAGAGTACCTAGATTTCATCTCTCTTCTTTTCCTAAACTCTTTTTGAAAAAATAAATTTATTTATTTATTTTTGGCTGTGTTGGGTCTTCGTTGCTGCCCACGGGCTTTCTCTAGTTGTGGCGAGCGGGGGCTACTCTTCGTTGCGGTGCGCGGACTTCTCATTGCGGTGGCTTCTCTTGTTGCAGAGCACAGGCTCTAGCGTGCGGGCTTCAGCAGTTGTGGCATGTGGGCTCTAGAGCACATTCTCAGTAGTTGTGGTACCTGTGCTTAGTTGCTCCGTGGCATGTGGGATCTTCCCGGACCAGGGATTGAACCCATGTCCCCTGTATTGGCAGGTGGATTCTTAACCACTGCACCACCAGAGAAGTCCCTTTTCCTAAACTCTTAAGCTTTCAGGTTCTCTTCTATCAGAGAGCTACTGGTTGTAGTATATTTGAATTTCTCCTATAATGAGCTGATTTTTTAAAAATACTCTTGTACAAGACAATTTGGAAGGGATCTACACACACATATACCAAGACCACTGTCCTTTTAAAAAAAAAAATCACTGAATGATATCCAAACTATAAAAATCAATATACAAAGGTCCAACAAGGAACAAATAACCTGGTTGAACAAGTATGATTGAGCAAGTCACCATGGCATGTACAAGGCATCATGGTACACCCTGTGGAGGATGCAAAGAGGCCTAAGATGCAGTGACTACCTTCAGCAAAACACCTCTCCAGTGTGACCTGGAGATACCTGCAGACACGGCAGCATGTGACAGGTGCAAAGTAGAGACCCAGTAATGCACAAATAGGAGTACAGAGGAGAGAGAACACGCTTACATCTGCCAGAGAAACATCTGCCAGTTTCACCAAGAAAGTGGCATTGGAACTTAGCCTTGAAGGATAGTGAATATTTTGGTATCATTTAAAAAAAAATAATAAGTCTTCATTTATTTAAGCCACTTCAGTCAGATTTTTTGCTGTTTGTGAGAGAATGCATTCCTGAATTATGTAGTGGAGAATGCCAACAACCAAAGATATTCTTTTTTAACTGAGGTATAATTGACATATGACTTTCAGTTGTACAACATAATGATTTGATATCTGAATAAATTGTGAAATGATCACCACAATATGTCCAGTTAACATCCATCCCCACGCATAGTTACCAAAAAAGTTTTAATCTTTTGGATTGCAAGACAAAGCTCCAACTCAGACTGGTTTCAATAAAGAAAGATTTTTGTTTCACTTAACAGAAGACCAAGGTAGAGAGGGCTCTGGGCTCATCATGAGTAACTTCGTGATATCGGTCAGTTTCTCTCTATCTCCTCCGCTATTTTACAACCTTAATCTTCACCTTCATCTCTGATTGGGTGGCAGTAGTTCAGGCATCACATCCAGACACAGCCATGTTCAAATGAAGAAGAGGAATGGTCTCCTTCACTGGAAGGGTAAAGCCTTTACCAGTAGATTTCCTTTACATCTTGTTGGCCATATAAAGTTCCCTCGATCAATCCCTGCAAAAGACAGGGAATTCCCAGGGTTGGATTAGACTGCCCATCCTCTGCAGTGAAAAGTTTCTTGGGGGGAGTCATCACAATGGATAGTATACAATGAAACAGACAGAAATGAAGGTCTGGGCATTCCTTGTGGAGGAAACATCACAAACAACAGCAAAGAGTCAGAAAATATCAGGTATGAGAATCAGAATACAAATGTGAATAAGATACACAAGATATAGCAAGAGGATGAAGGGAAGGAAGAGAAGCAAAAACAACAATGAAAAGTATCATTTATTAGGCACTGTGTGTCAGACGTTATGCCCCAAAATGTACATACATCATCATATTCAGTTCTCGCAATGACTGTTTTGTAAGGGATATGATTACCCCACATTTCAGATGCCAAAATTAAGGCTGACAGAGATTAAGAGATTGTCCAATTTCACATAGGTAATAGGTGGTGGAATCAAGATTTAATTGAAGATCCATTTAATTCCAAAATTCATATTTCAGAGGACAGAGGAATCTAATTTAGCTAAAGAATAGAGTACATGTATAGAGGGCACTGAAAAAAAGCCAGATATAATTGGGTCTGTGTTGTGGAAGAATTTAATACCAAAATAAGGAGTTTGGATTTTATTCTGTGGGTGAAAGGAGATATTGAAAATCTTTGTGTTAAAAAAAAAGAAGTCAAGATCAGAACTATATTTTAGACAGAATATCCTGTCTGTGACTTGTAGAATGGATTATGAAAGGAAATCTGACTACTGAATGACCTAAAAGGTGATGACAATAATTTGGCAAATCATAGAAAGGATTTGACTTCAAGTTAATGGCATTGGGGCTAAGGAAAAAAGAAGATGACGAAGAAGGAGAAGAAGAAGAAGGAGAAGGAGAAAGAGAAAAAGAAGAATTCTGTAGGAATTTGACAACTAATTGTAGGATATGAGGGATTAGGAAGAAGGTGAGGTGAAAGATGACTCAGAGCTTTGAAGTCTTGGAAACTGGATAAATGGTGGCATTATTCACATTAGAAGAAACACCAAGAGGAATTGTTTAGTTGGTGGGAGGAAGGGCAAGACTTTACTACTAACTTCTTAAAATTGTCCTTAAGCAGATCCTTGATATTTAGCACAAGATGAGACAACAAAACAGGAAAGATCAGTGCTAGAGACTGAGAAGAAACACGCTAATTAGTTTTTCCACTTCTCCAAGTCTGCCTTTGATCTTTCCTCAATCCCTTCATTGTTTGGCAATTGCTCCATTAGAGGATGGAATAACACACACAGGGATGGTATAATTCAAATAAGCCCATTTTGCTACTTGTCAACAAAAGTTTTGACTACAGGAGGAGTTTGCCATAAAGAAACCTAATTTAAAAAAATTGGAATTCACAAAAATTAACTTGCACAGGTCATATGATTAAGCAAAAAGATTTCCTCCTTTCAAAACAGTTGGCCCCAAAAGCCCTTTTGAATACTTCCTCAATCTGGCTTAATTTACAAATAACACATCCAAAAATGTTACCTGTACGTGAATAGCAACACTTTTCTTACTTTCTATGTTAAAACTGCACCAAATAAGATTTCAGCTGGGTTTATGTTAAGATTTCATTTATCCTTTTTCTACTTGACTATTGTGATCAATGTTAGAACACCCACAATTTTACTACTGCTACTCATAAATTTTAACCTTACCTGAGGCTCAGAAGCCAATCATGAGAGTCTTAGCTGATTGAACAATGTTATAATGTAGTTATTTCTATTTTATATTACCATAGATGCTATCCTGGTGTTCTCTTAGCAGCTTAAAACAATGCCCACTTACTGGCTCACAGTTCTGTAAGTCATAAATCCAGCATGGTGTGACTGAGTTCTCTGCTCAGGATATCACAAGGCTGAAATCAAGTTGTCAGCCATCTGAATTTGGAAGTTCTAAGAAAAATCCACTTCGAAGCTTGTATTTGTTGTTGGTAGAATTCAGCTCCTTGCAGTTGTAGGACTGAAGTCTCCATTTCCTCACTGGCTACTCTCTATGTGTTATTTTCGGGTGCTTTTCATGTGGCCCCCATAGGCAGTTCACATGACCTTTGCTTTCTTCCCTGCCAACCAGTGAACATCTCTAGGACTCTGTCTTTTCTTACCATCCAGAGAAAACCGTTTGCCTTTAAAGAACACCTGTGATTAGGATAGGCCCACTCAGATAATCTCACTATCTTAATATCAACTGATCGGTTACATCTCCAAAATCCCTTTGCCAAGTAAGATAACATAATCACAGGAATAACACTAGGAGGCAGAGATTGTGGGGCCATCGTAGAATTCTACCTGCTGCACATACTGTTATATTTTATTTATTATTTTTGTTTGTGATAACATCACAGTTATTATAAATCCTAATAAATTCTGAACAAATTGTCCCTTTAGTTTTTCTCCAAAGATACTACGCTCATCTCTTTTCTTCTACTTGATCTTTTAAAATTGTTTTCCTTTTGCCTTGCTCCATTCTGTAACACTTCTTTGATGTTTCTTTTTCCCTTTACTTCTTCTTCCTTATTCATTTTCTCTCTATTCATCTCCAACCTCCTCTTTCAATGTCTCCAGGTAAGGATATTGTCATTTTGTGTATATTTTACACACAGATGTTCTGTAATTATTTATAATGATATGCTACACTTCTATGGTGTCTCTCATCAAAACCTCAAAGCTTATAAGCATTAATTATGCAATGTAAAAATACACTGTGAGGATGTAGCAAGTGATTATTCCATTTTACAGATGGGAAAACTAAGACTGAAAGTGGTCAAGAATCTTCCTAGATCATCCAGTTAATAGAGAAAAGACAGGGGTTGAAGCCTGGTAATTTGTCTTCCCCTTCCTCTGATAACCCTTAGGGAAGTGTTTTTAAGTTCCTCCCAATGATTATAGGTTCAGAACTTCTCTCTTGTCATTGATGGTGTCTCTGCCGCCTACCAGCATCCACACAGGAAATGATATGTTCAGGAAGGAGGCACTGGTGATGTTAAAGCCTGACAGAGTGTGTGGAGGGGAATAATTTAGGTGAAAGAGAACAAGAGCCAAACCCTAACAGTGGCCAGAATTAACTGGGGAGTGAGGGGTTCAGACATACAGTCACCAAACTCCTGAACTAAAAGAAACTATGGAAGCCGTCTAGTTCTCACCTGACAAGTGATGAGAATGAATCTCAGAGAAGCAAAGTGGCTTAAACTTCATTCCAGAATGAGCTCAGAGCTGAGCTGGTATCAGAGTCCCAGTGTTGGGACAATCAGGGCAATGACCTTCCCACTGTGTCTCGCTGCACTGTGCTTCCCCCTCTACTCCCTACTACCCTCTAGTGGTGGGGGGAGGAAGTGTAAATTTGGGGGCAGGGTGCTGGCACAGGCTGGACGTTTGGGGTGGGAAAGAAAGGAATGGCTCTAAAATGTGTTTCAAGTTGATACATACTAAATGTTGTTAAGAGGAAATTCTACCTCCTGATCATCTGTGCTTTGTTCTTCATTGTGGCTTAATTCTGGTCCCCACTCCTAAGAGCAAGATGGTCTTACTTCTCTATTTTCCATTTTATGTTTACCTTAAAATCTTTTTCTAATTTGAAAACTCTCCCCACTCCCAACCACCATGTCCTTGCCCCCAAATCAAACGTTTGGAGGTGAGAACAAGTGGCCCCATTTGAAGAGAACACAGTTAGATTTACTCTAAACTTTGTTTTAGAGTCTTCCAAGCTCTTTAGTCCACTATTTTTTAAAAGGAAATGTGTATACACCATAAGAAGACACATCTAACAGTGGTAAAGTTGCCATTCTTAAATAAGGAGTATTTCTTGAGGTACTTTTGAAAATAATTTCTCGCAGAAAAAAACCAAAAAAAACCTCCTGTGGAGAAGTGGCAGTTGAGTAAACACTTCATGTGAGCAGGTGGAAGCAAAAAAGCTATCCTGTCAAAGGTTCACAGGCACCCAATACTCAAACCAGAAAATTGCAAAGCAGCATGAAAACGGCGGAACTGCAGTTTTATTGTGCCTGAAATCCTAAAGTTAACCTGCCTGTGACCTTTTTTGATTACGGTCTTATAGCCTTCCTTTTCTACCCATAGAGCTGAAAACTGAAGACTGTGAAAATCCAGAAAATTCCTGGATCTGTCTGCTTTTGAAATTGGTTTTGAAATTCTTTCAAAAATAAAAGTTATTTTTCAGAACATTCATTATTTTGAACACACACACCCCCACACAAAACTTCTGTCTGCCTAGATCTAGTCTGATACCAAGGCCTCCTGAAATGTTTTTTAATTAAATTTGAAATTTTAGTGTAGACAAATGATCTTTATAGATGAATTTTTTTTCAGTGATTTGAATTGTCAACATTTGACAGTAATTACTTTTCAGGTTAGAGCCTTATGGAGGCCTAGCTTTCACTCTCCCTCTAAATACACTTTTTATACTAGTTTATAGTCCTAAAACACATATAATTCTTAATTTTTTTTTTTTTTTTGCGGTACGCGGGCCTCTCACTGCTGTGGCCTCTCCCGTTGCGGAGCACAGGCTCCAGACGCGCAGGCTCAGCAGCCATGGTTCACGGGCCCAGCCGCTCCGCGGCATGTGGGATCTTCCCGGACCGGGGCACGAACCCGTGTCCCCTGCATCGGCAGGCGGACTCTCAACCACTGCGCCACGAGGGAAGCCCTAATTTTTAATTTTGATATGCTGTTTTTATAGTAATAATTATGGCTCCATTATTTTAATTTTTTCAATATGAAAAAGGCAAGATTTGGGGGCACACTTACTAAGTGCTCTAAATTATAAAGTCACTAATATGCTTTTTAATACAGAGAAACATTTAGAATTATCAAATACAGAAAATAGCTATATAGTCTAGCTTTTGTTTGATACTTTGCATAATTGTGTTAAAAATCTTACTTTTATAGAGTACTGAAAGACAGGGGGGGAAAGTAATGACATAATGTTTAATGAAAAGATCAAGACAGCTTCTCGGTGATTCTAGTTCTTAACAAGCTTCTTCCTACTGCCCTCCACCACTCAACCTGAACAAAGTAGTAAGGGTTAGGGTTAGGGTGCTTAAAAAGCTTTATACATTTCAACACTGCTTATTGTTTTGTGTTTTTCTTTAATGCTACAAAACTAACAAAAAGGAGAACTTCCTTACCTTGGTAAAATAGAGTATGATTCAGCCATAAAAAAGAAGGCAATCCTGCCTTTTGTGACAACATGGATGGAATTCGCAGACATTATACTAGGTGAAATAAGTCAGACAGAGAAAGACAGATACTGTATGTTGTCAGTTATATGTGGAATCTGAAAATGTCTGAATTGAATTCAGACATTGAGAGTAGAATGATGGTCACCAGGGACTTGGGGGTGGGGAAAATGGAGACACATTTCTCAAATAATACAAATTTCCAGCTATAAGATAAATAAGTTCTGAGGAATCTAAAGTACAGCATGGTGATCATAATTAACAATATTATATTAAATACTTGAAAGTTGTTAAGATAATAGATCTTAAATGTTATCAACAAAAAAAGTGGTAATCATGTGAGGGGATAGAAGTACTAACTAATTTTATTGTGGTAATTATTTCACAACATATACATGTATCAAATCATTATGGTGTACACCTTAAACTTACATATGTTATATGTCAATAATATCTCAATAAAGCTGGAGAAAAACTCCCTGTGGAATCTCTTCTCTTTAGTCTTCTTTCCTTCCAATTAGAGACAATTTCTGGACCATGGCACAAGGAGCACAAGCCAAACTGGTAGTATTGCTGAGTTGAGGTGGCAGAGATAGGTGTTCAGAACAGCAGAGACAGATAGAATTGGGGGGAAAAAAGGAGAGACTCCATAGAGAAGGAGCCCCACAAGTCTTTAGTTAAATATGTGCATGTGGAGGGTGAAACTACACAAGGCCAGGCAAAAACATGTTCTAAGTAAAGAACAAATTACTAGAGAATTGTAAGCCAAACAATTCTCAGAGTGCACACATGGCTTGGAATTGTTCAAATTCCCTCCACCTAGAATGGAGAAACCTCACTTGAACGCGAACTATAGAAGGTTCACAACCCAGCAGTAGCGCTAAATTTTTCTTAGGGTAAAGGCTGGTCTACATTTGTGCTTTAAAAGTCTTAAAAAAAAAAAAGCCTTAAAGGGATCAATCTGATCTGGATGTAACTTAACTACCACCCATAACAAAATCCAAGAGTCCTTAAAGGAAGATAACAAAATCCAGCACTAAACAAAGTAAAACTCACAATTATTAAACAGGTGAAGATGCAAGAAAATGTGACCCATAATAATAATAAGAAAAATATCATACAATAGACATAGATCCAGAAATGACAAAAATGATGGAATTAACAGACAAAGATTTTAAAACAGATTTTGTAAATGTGCTGAATTTGCCCAAAGAGTTAAACAAAAATATAAACACAATGATGAGATATATGAAAGATATAAAATAGAACCAAATGGAAATTTTGAAGATGTAAAATATATATGGAAAAATATTTTCCACTCAATTTAATTAATAGGATAATTAAACGATGAACACTCCCACCTTAGGACCAATGCACTGAATGGAACCTCCCCCTGGGGCACTTTCTCACAGTTGTCCACAGGACTGATTCCCTCACCTTCTTCACATTATCACTCAAGTGTCATCATCTCAATGGAGCCTACCCAGACACCCCTATTTCAGTTTGCCACTCAAATCACCCTCCCTCTCAGCACTCTAAATCACCCTTTATCCTCATATTTTTCCTTCTGTTCCAGGACTCTATTACCTTCAAAGCATACAATTTATCAGGCTTACTCCTTACTGTGTCTCTCTCCCATTAGAATGTAAGCTCTTTAAGAGTTGGGATCAGGGCTTCCCTGGTGGTGCAGTGGTTGAGAGTCTGCCTGCCGATGCAGGGGACACGGGTTCGTGCCCCGGTCCAGGAAGATCCCACATATCATGGAGCGACTGGGTCCGTGAGCCATGGCCACTGAGCCTGCATGTCCGGAGCCTGTGCTCCGCAACGGGAGAGGCCACAACAGTGAGAGGCCTGCGTACTGCAAAAAACAAAAACAAAACAAAACAAAAAAGAGTTGGGATTTTGTTTGTTCCTCACTGTATCCAGAGAACTTAGAATAGTACCTGGCACCTAGTCGACATTCAGTGTACACTGGTTGTTGAATTATCTTACATCACTAGCTAAGGTCGCCATTGAAAATGTTCCTCCTGCCATGAAAAGGAGGAGAGCATTGCACCAACACTTGCACCAACACAGAAACAGAACCGGAGTAAAGCAGAGGAGGGACACATGCTAAGGGTTCAGTTCTCATCCTTCAAGTGCTGGTTCCTACAGGAGCTATTCCAATACCCTTCCTAGATATATGTTTCCTAGATATATAAATAAATACATTTTTCTTTGACTGAGTTAGATTCTAATCAACTAAGCTCCAATATAAAATAAAAATTGTTTTAAATAAAGAAAAAAACGTTAGTTTCTGCCACTTAAAACCAAGAGTTGCAACTAACTAATTCATCTGGTCTGAGGGAGAAATTGGTCTAAAAAAGAAACTGCTTACCCTCACAGGTGGACCTTTTGACCTTCTTTTAAGAATATAATAAAGGAAGCACATGTATAAGACATAAAAAATGAAGTAAGATTTATGTTGTTGTGATCTTCGTGCAAAATCAATGTCCAAAAATGTGAAGGGTGTGCAATTTTACCCAACCTGCAAGCTAACAAATTATCCTGCCATGGTTGCTGGCAGAGACATGACACTCCCGGATCAGAAACAAAGGACAGTTCATTACTCACATCCATAACAGTATCTGGAATATCAGCATTTTTTTTAAGTTCCCCAAGCCCCAGTTCCCACAGAGTCAATTGACACTGACATGTATACTGGTTGTGCTACAGGAGAGAAGGGAACCCAAAATCTTATAATGGGCAGTAAGCCTGCCAGACCTTTGGTCCCAGAAAGAGACATCATTTTCTTTTATCAGATACTAAACAAACTCACCCTTTCCTCCATAAGGAGATACTCTATCTTCCAAGGCTGGTCCCTACAAACATCCTTGACAAGATACTCTGAAAGAAAGGTACTCAGTGCCTCTACTCCCAAGACCTGCAGAAATGCAAGAGACCCATGGAGAATTGTGGCTCAGTAATCAATAGAGAAAGAAGTATTCAAATATTTATTGAGTGGTTAACTTTTTCCTACTATGAAGACTCTTACATTGCCCTTCTAAACTTATCATAGGTTCAGTATTTAGAGCTATTGTAAAACACAGGATTGTTTTATTTTTAAGATTGATTATTAAAGAATAGAGTTCATGTAATCATGAGCACTTGTATTTCCAGAGCACAAATAGAATATTGTCCTTCAAGGACATATCACTCCTGACCCTCAAGATGGTGGAGGAGTAAGACATGGAGATCACTTTCCTCCCCACAAATACATCAAATATACATCTAACTATGGAACAATTCCTACACACCTACTGAAAACTGGCAGAAGATCTCAGACTTCCCAAAAGGCAAGAAACTCCCCACGTACCTAGCCGTGTGGCTAACAGGGTCTTGGTGCTCTGGCCAGGTGTCAGGCCTGAGCCTCTGAGATGGGAGCCCCGAGTTTATGACATTGGACTACAAGAGACCTCCTAGCCCCATGTAATATCAATCAGTTAGAGCTCTCCCACAGATCTCCATCTCAATGCTAAGACCCAGCTCCACTCAACGCCCAGCAAGCTCTAGTGCTGGACACCCAATGCCAAACAACTAGCAAAACAGGAACATAACCCCACCCACTAGCAGAGAGGCTGTCTAAAATCATAAAAAGTTCACAGGCACCCCAAAACACAACACCAGACATGATCCTGCCCACCAGAAAGACAAGGCTGTCCACCAGCCTCATCCACCAGAATACAGGCACCAGTTGTCTCCACCAGGAAGCCTACACAGCCCACTGAAGTAACCTTACCCACTGTAGGCAGACACAAAAAAATAACGGGAACTATGGACTCACAGCCTGCAAAAAGAAGACCCCAAACACAGTAAGTTAAGGAAAATGGGAAGACAGAGAAACGCACAGCAGTTGAAGGAATAAGGTAAAAACCCACCAGACCAAACAAATAAAGAGGAAATAGACAGTATACCTGAAAAAGAATTCAGAGTAATGAGAGTAAAGATGATCCAAAATCTTGGAAATAGAATGGAGAAAATACAAGAAACATTTAACAAGGACCTACAAGAACTAGAGACCAAACAAACAATGATGAACGACACAATAAAGGAAATTAAAAATTCTCTAGAAGGAATTAATAGCAGAATAACTGAGGCAGAAGAACTGATAAATGACCTGGAAGATAAAAGAGTGGAAATAACTACCACAGAGCAGAATAAAGAAAAAAGATTAAAAAGAATTGAGGATCATCTCAGAGACCTCCGGGATAACATTAAATGCAAAAACATTCGAATTATAGGGGTCCCAGAAGAAGAAGAGAAAAAGAAAGTTGAAAACTTCCCTAATTTGGGAAAGGAAATAGTCAATCATGTCCAGGAAGCACAGAGAGTCCATACAGGATAAATCCAAGGAGAAATATGCCAAGACACATATTACTCAAACTATCAAAATTTAATACAAAGAAAAAATATTAAAAGCAGCAAGGAAAAAACAATAAATAACATATAAGGAAATCCCCATAAGTTTAACAGCTGATCTTTCAGCAGAAACTCTGCAAACCAGAAGGGAGTGGAAGGACATTATTAAAGTGATGAAAGGGAAAAACCTACAACCAAGGTTACCTAGGAAGGATCTCAGTCAGATTCAACAGAGAAATTAAAACTTTACAGAAAAACAAAAGCTAAGAGAATTCAGCACCACCAAACCAGCTTTACAACAAATGCTAAAGGAAGGTCTCTAGGCAGGAAACATAAGAGAAGGAAAAGAACTACAATAACAAACCCAAAACAATTAAGAAAATGGTAGTAGGAACATACATATTGATAATTACCTTAAATGTAAATTGATTAAGTGCTCCAACCAAAAAACATAGAATGGATACAAAAATAAGACCAATATATATGTTGTCTACAAGAGACCCACTTCAGACCCAGGGACACATACAGACTGAAAGTGAGGGGATGGATAAAGATATTCGATGCAAAAGGAAAGCAAAAGAAAGCTGGAGTAACAATTCTCATATAAGACAAACAGACTTTAAAATAAAGACTATTACAAGAGACAAAGAAGGACACTACATAATGATCAAGGGATCAATCCAAGAAGAAGATATAACAATTATAAACATTTATGCACCCACCATAGGAGCACCTCAATACAAAAGGCAAATGCTAACAGCCATAAAAGGGGAAACAGACAGTAACACAATCATAGAAGGGGACTTTAACACCCCACTTTCACCAATGGACAGATAATCGAAAATGAAAATAAATAAGGAAACACAAGCTTTAAATGACTCATTAAACAAGGTGGACTTAATGGATATTTATACAACATTCCATCCAAAAACAGCACAATACACTTTCTTCTCAACTGCTCATGGAACATTTTCCAGGATAGATCATATCTTGGGTCACAAATCAAGCCTAGGTAAATTTAAGAAAATTGAAATTGTATCAGGTATCTTTTCCGACCACAACACTATAAGACTAGATGTCAATTACAGAAAAAAAAAACCTGTAAAGAATACGCACATGGAGGCTAAATGATATGCTAGTAAATAACCAAGAGATCACTGAAGAAATCAAAGAGGAAATCAAAAAATACCTAGAAACAAATGACAATGAAAACATGACAACCCCAAACCTATGGGATGCAGCAAAAGCAGTTCTAAAAGAGAAGTTTATAGCAATACAATCCTACCTCAAAAAACAAGAAAAATCTCAAATAAACAACCGAACCTTACACCTAAAGCAATTAGATAAAGAAGAACAAAAAAAAAAAAAACCAGAGTTAGCAGAAGGAAAGAAATCATAATGATCAGATCAGAAATGAATGAAAAGGAAATGAAGGAAACAATAGCAAAGATCAATAAAACTAACAGCGCGTTCTTTGAGAAGATAAACAAAATTGATAAACCATTAGCCAGACTCATCAAGAAAAAAAGGGAGAAGACTCAAATCAATAGAATTAAAAATGAAAAAGGAGAAGTAACAACTGACACTGCAGAAATACAAAGGATCATGAGAGATTACTACAAGCAGCTATATGCCAATAAAATGGACAACCTGGAGAAATGGACAAATTCTTAGAAATGTACAACCTTCTGAGACTGAACCAGAAAGAAATAGAAAATATGAACAGACCAATCACGAGCACTGAAATTGAAACTGTGATTAAAATTCTCCCACAAACAAAAGCCCAGGACCAGATGGCTTCACAGGCGAACTCTATCAAACATTTAGAGAAGAGCTAACACCTCTCCTTCTCAACCTCCTCCAAAATATAACAGAGGGAGGAACACTCCCAAACTCATTCTATGAGGCCAACATCACCCTGATACCAAAACCAGACAAAGATGTCACAAAGAAAGAAAACTACAGGCCAATATCACTGATGAAAATAGATGCAAAAATCCTCAACAAAACACTAGCAAACAGAATCCAACAGCACATTAAAAGGATCATACACCATGATCAAGTGGGGTTTATCCTGGGAATGCCAGGATTCTTCAATTTATGCAAATCAATCAATGTGATACACCATATTAACAAATTGAAAGATAAAAACGATATGAAAATCTCAATAGACGCAGAAAAAGCTTTCGACAAAATTCAACACCAATTTACGATAAGTAAGCATAGAAAGTAGGCATAGAGGGAACTTACCTCAACATAATAAAGGTCACATATGACAAATCCACAGGCAACATCATTCTCAATGGTAAAAAACTGAAACCATTTCTACTAAGATCAGGAACAAGACAAGGTTGCCCACTCTCACTGCTATTACTCAACACAATTTTGGAAATTTTAGCCACAGCAATCAGAGAGGAAAAAGAAATAAAAGGAATCCAAATCGGAGAAGAAGTAAAACTGTCATTGTTTGCAGATGACATGATACTATACATAGAGAATCCTAAAGATGCTACCAGAAAACTACTAGAGCTAATCAATGAATTTGGTAAAGTAGCAGAATACAAAATTAATGCACAGAAATCTCTTGCATTCCTATACAATAATGATGAAGAATCTGAAAGAGAAATTATGGAAACATTCCCATTTACCACTGCAACAAAAAGAATAAAATACCTAGGATTAAACCTACCTAAAGAGACAAAAGACCTGTATGCAGAAAACTATAAGACACTGATGAAAGAAATCAAAGATGATACAAACAGATGGAGAGATATACCATGTTCTTGGATTGGAAGAATCAACATTGTGAAAATGTCTATACTACCCAAAGCAATCTACAGATTCAATGCAATCCCTATCAAACTACGAATGGCATTTTTCACAGACCTGGAAAAAAATTTTCACAATTTGTATGGAAACACAAAAGACCCCAAATAGCCAAAGCAAGCTTGAGAAAGAAAAATGGAGTTGGAGGAACCAGGCTCCCTGACTTCAGATTATACTACAAAGCTACAGTAATCAAGACAGTATGGTACTGGCACAAAAACAGAAATATAGATCAATGGAACAGGATAGAAAGCCCAGAGATAAAACCATGCACATATTGTCACCTTATCATTGATAAAGTAGGCAAGAATATACAATGGAGAAAAGACAGCCTCTTCAATAAGTGGTGATGTGAAAAGTGGAAAGCTACATGTAAAAGAATGAAATTAGAACACTTCCTAACACCATACACAAATGTAAACTCAAAATGGATTAAAAACCTAAATGTATGGCCAGACACTATCAAACTCTTAGTGGAAAACATAGGCAGAACACTCTATGACATAAATCACAGCAAGATCCTTTCTGACCCACCTCCTAGAGAAATGGAAATAAAAACAAAAATAAGCAAATGGGACCTAGTGAAAATTAAAAGCTTTTGCACAGCAAAGGAAACCATAAACAAGATGAAGAGACAACCCTCAGAATGGGGGAAAATATTTGCAAACAAAGCAACTGACAAAGGATTAATCTCCAAAATATCCAAGCAGCTCATGCAGCTCAATATCAAAAAAAAAACAGACAACCCAGGCCAAAAGTGGGCAGAAGACCTAAATAGACATTTCTCCAAAGAAGATATACAGATTGCCAACAAACACATGAAAGGATGCTCAACATCACTAATCATTAGAGAAAGCAAATCAAAACTACAATGAGGTATCACCTCACACCAGCCAGAATGGCTATCATCAAGAAATCTACAAACTGTAAATGCTGGAGAGGATGTGGAGAAAAGGAAAGCCTCCTGCACTGCTGGTGGGAATGTAAATTGATACAGCCACTATGGAGAACAGTATGAAGGTTCCTTAAAAAACTAAAAGTAGAACTACCATACGACCCAGCAATCCCACTACTGGGCATATACCCTGAGAAACCATAATTCAAAAAAGTCATGTACCACAATGTTTATTGCAGCACTATTTACAATAGCCAGGACATGGAAGCAACCTAATTGTCCAGTGACAGATGAATGGGTAAAGAAGATGTGGCACAAATATACCATTGAATATTACTCAGCCATAAAAAGAAACAAAATTGAGTTGTTTGTAGCGAGGTGGATGGACCTAGAGTCTGTCATATAGAGTGACGTAAGTCAGATAGAGAAAAACAAATACTGTATGCTAACACATATATATGGAATCTTAAAAAAAAAATGGTTCTGAAGAACCTACAGGCAGGACAGGAATAAAGACGCAGATGTAGAGAATGGACTTGAGGGCACAGGGAGGGAGAAGGGTAAACTGGGACGAAGTGAGAGAGTGGCATGGACATATATACACTACCAAATGTAAAACAGATAGCTAGTGGGAAGCAACCGCATAGCACAGGGAGATCAGCTTGGTGCTTTGTGACCACCTTTAGGGTGCGATAGGGAGGGTGGGAGGGAGAAGCAAGAGGGAGGGGATATGGGGATATATGTATATGTATATCTTATTCACTTTGCTATACAGCAGAAACTAACACAACATGTAAAGCAATTATACTCCAATAAAGATGTTAAAAAAAAAGGACATATCACTCCTATAACAGATTAACAGATAATGAAGGATGGGATTTTTTCTAAAAAAGGGCATCTCTCTACTAGATATTGGAAGGAGACCAATTTTATTATGTAAGTGAAGTGATTCCAAAAAAGACATGAACACTGATAGTGCCTAGACACTATTTGCCTATCAAGATGATATATAAACCCCAATAAAATTCCAATTGTTGAAACTGTGAGAAAAAAAGAATATTTCTAAGGTAGAAGCATAGGGGTGGGCAAAGATGGGAGGGAGGATTTCTATTGCTCTCTGTCATAGTCTTTCTTTCTTTCTTTTTTTTTTTTTTTGATGTTGTGGGTAGGAATTTATTAATTAATCAATTTATTTTTGCTCTGTTGGGTCTTCGTTTCTGTGCGAGGGCTTTCGCTACTTGTGGCAAGCGGGGGCCACTCTTCATCGTGGTGTGCGGGCTTTTCACTATCGCGGCCTCTCTTGTTGCAGAGCACAGGATCCAGATGCGCAGGCTCAGTAGTTGTGGCTCACGGGCCTAGTTGCTCCGCGGCATGTGGGATCCTCCCAGACTAGGGATCGAACCCATGTCCCCTGCATTAGCAGGCAGATTCTCAATCACTGCGCCACCAGGGAAGCCCATAGTCTTTCTTTTAACCTGGACTTCTCTCTCTGCTTATATCACCAGAATATTAGAAAAAAATGGTTGACACAGAGAAACACAGTTGTCAAGATTTGGGGTGACCTCTCCATTTTACTAAAATTATAACCAAAAAGTCTTACAATTACCTTAAGGAAGCACCATGATCTGCATCTACCCATCCCCTACCTCTCTGGCTTCATTCCAGCCCAGCCCCAGTGACATCTTTGCTTTTCCTTGAAAACACAAGGCATATTCTTGCCTTATAGCCTTGGCGCTATTTTTACTTACGCCTGAATTGCTGTTCCCCCAGACATCTACACAGGCAACCCCCACTTCTGTAAATCTTTGAGCAAATGTTACTTTCTGGTTGAGACCCACTCTTTTTTTTTTGAGACCCACTCTTACCACCCAATTTAATCGCTATTCAGTTTCCTCCCACCCTCACACTCTTGCTCCTCTTTACTGGCTATATGTTTTTCTTTTTTTTTTTTAATTTTTATTTTATATTGGACTATAGTTGATTTACAATATTGTGTTAGTTTCAGGTGTACAGCAAAGTGATTTAGTTATACATATACATATATCTGTTCTTTTTCAAATTCTTTTCCCATTTAGATTATTACAGTGTATTGAGCAGAGTTCCCTGTGCTATACAATATGTCCTTGTTGGTTATCTATTTTATTTTATTTTTAAAAATTTATTTATTTATTTTGGCTGCGTTGGGTCTTCGTTACTGTGTGTGGGCTTGCTCTCGTTGTGGTGACTGGGGACTACTCTTTGTTGCGGTGCGCAGGCTTCTCATTGCAGTGGCTTCTCTTGTAGTAGAGCACGGGCTCTAGGCATGCAAGCTTCAGTAGTTGTGGCACACAGGCTCAGTAGTTGTGGCTCGTGAGCTCTAGAGCGCAGGCTCGGTAGTTTTGGCACACGGGCTTAGTTGCTCCGCAGCATGTGGGATATTCCCAGATCTGGGCTCGAACCCATGTCCCCTGCATTGGCAGGCAGATTCTTAACCACTGTGCCACCAGGGAAGTCCCTGGTTATTTATTTTAAATATAGTAATGTGTATATGTCAATTCCAAACTCCCAATTTTTTCTTTCTTTTTCCATAGCACTTATCACCTTCTAATATGCCATATAATTTATTATTTTAATGTATGTATTGTTGGCTTTCTGTCTCCTCTCATTATGATATAAGCTACATAAGGACAGGAATCTTTTCTGTTTCGTTTTGTTCATTAGTGTACTCAAGCCTCTAGACTACGTCTACTACATAGTGAGCACTCAAATTTAGTGAATGATGAAGAGATGAATGTAGTTTCATTCATTAGCTTTGCACCCGATTCACTGGACAGTTTCATGAATTAAATGGATTATGTATTTAAGGCATAGAGCACACTGTCTGGCATAGAATAAAAATGCACTGTTAGCCACAAACATAAAAAAATAAGCAAATTTGAATCCTAATGTAAAAGAGTGCCAAATTCCATCCGGGACAAAACATTTCCAGATCTCTCTCCTGAGTTGTAACTGAGAGCTCAGAGCCTCCAAATTGTGCAAGACATTTTTTCCCAAAGGTATTACCATGCTACAACTTATAGACCTGAATTTTACAATGTTCTAAATTACCATTTCTTCTCTGAAAGAATTTTGTGTCGTCTGCAAACTTGGAGATCTCATCATTCATTTATTTTTCTTCCAGATCATTAAAAGGAAAAAAATCTTAAATAAGCCATCCCAACACTAATTCCTAGAGTTTGATTATTTTCACTTATCCTTATAGAAAAGTAATCATTTATTACTTTTTCTTGTTCAATTCACAGACAGACAATCTTGGAATTCAGTCCTGCTAAGGACTGTCCCTAACTTTTGGCCTTTCTAGGGAAAGAGGCAGGTTTGGGACAAGATTTCAAACTCATTTCTGCTTCACCCTTTATAAGCCTGAGCTTCCTATAGATAACAGGGGACCTCAGAATAACATACCAGTAGACTTTGGTCCCCTGGGGTAGTTAATGAGCTTGTAAAGCACTCTAAGAACTTGAATCATGTCCTAGACATGCAGTGCTCTAAAAAACACTAATGCAATAGAACATAATTTGAAAACAGTTATAGAAACAATAAATGTAAAAATAGCATGCTCTGAATTGACTATAGGAACGCTAAAGGAATGCAGGATAAAGAACCAAAAGAAAACATGAACTATAAGGAAGGATTAGCCCCCTGTCCTTTAGTTCTGCAGAGGTAGTTGTGGGGCCTTGAATTCTCCCCCTTTTTTAGTCAAGACACTAACACAAAATAGATTCATCTGAAAGAGACAATGTATTGAAATGAGACAGACATATCTTATGGAAGCCAAGGGTAATGGGGCCTCTTAAAGGGCTGAAACCAATAACTGGAAAGCTTTCAGAAGCCAAGAAAGTGTTTGTTCTCTCAGTCTCTCATCTCTCTTTACACCCGTGTTATTATTTCCTCTGTGCCTCCTAGCTGCCTCTACTTCTCAGTAGACAAAGATGGCTGCCCTGAGCTTCCTGGTTTACATCATCTCACTTTCAGCCACTGCAGAAACTAACACGCTGCCTATGAATCCAGGGGTCAGACTCCTGTGACAGAGAATTGAAGTGTCCCAGCCTGGGTTCGGTGTATTAATCTTCCCTCCCTTCCCCTCATCTGCCTCTTCCAATCCACCGTGGCCCAATCAAACCTGGCTGACTTGAGGAGGATGTCAGCATACTTCTGACGGTATGTAATGGTGTTGACTTCTGAGATATTAGGGCTACTGGAAGCCATACAATTATTCAGAAGTTTTCTACTCCTCCATCCTCACCCCAAACCTGAAGGACTCTGTGGTCCTTTGAACTCTTTCCCCATGAGCTCTCTTGAAGGCCTCATCGTGGGAAGGAAGGATGACTGTTTTCAAGTCCTGAGTTAGGATTTCCACAGCTCCTTCTTCCAAATTCTTAGCTACACTCTGCCCATATTATAGCTGGGTCTTATTCATACCCTGAACCTCTTGCCTCAAGTTGTGGCATTGAAGGAGGCTGGCACTATTTCCCTTTTCTCTAGCTTGTAGAGAAAATTTCAGGTAAAAAGAGACAGGGACTATACCAGCCACAGAGTATACAAAAGGACTAAAATATGGTCACTCCCCTTCATTAGGAGAGGGAAGAAAATAAGAACCAAAAAATTGCAAAACAATGTAAAAAGTACGATCATGGTGGGAAACCTGACAGCACAAAAGAGGGAAGCACCAAATCATGCTAAAACTTTTATTTTAAAAAGCCATTATCCTTAGAAAGCAGCAGTTGTTGGTATTTTGTAGATAAAATATAAAAAGGTTCAAACGAGCAAAATTAAATGTAATTAAATAAAATGGCTTCTTTAGAATGTGACTTCTGACTACAAGATTGAATTTTCTCTTTGCATATTAAAGAACCCTGTGGAAAAGAAAACAATTAAGACTTAGCCTTGTAAAGCACATGAGTGTTAGTATCCTTTCCCATTTTAAACTGATAGATGATTTGGGGTTCATTTAACAAAGAAGTTTAAGGATACATCTTTTGAATGAGTTAAGTGTAAATTAACTCATGTTTTGCAATAATTTTGTTCATAAAATAGTTTAGTTTTGTCAGGGTATTGCTAATTTAAACAAGATGACCTACTTTGCACATGACATTCTTGCATTGCAAGGAGATTCTTGGCTAACAGCATCATAATTTCCAAAGGATAGTCCAGAAAACACACACAGAGTACTGACATTATCATAACAAGCTCCACAGCCATCACTCACCAAGACCATCCTGGTACCCCCACCATTTCATTCAGAAAATAGCCTCTGGAAGGAAAAAAAGAAGGAGTGATGGGGTTGAGGGGGTAGTTGGAACAAATTGCAAAAGACTGAACATTTATGTTTCTCAGAATCACCACTTCTCCTTTGTAGGTCTAACTGAAGTCTTAATTTATTGTATTATCTTTGCTTTTATGTTGTCTTGGGTGAGACTCATTTCCATCTTTCCCTTTGAGTCATGTGGGAATGATGACAACACAGTATTGAGTCATACAGTCAAGAGAGGAAAAAAGCTGTCCCTGATTATCATTTTTCCAGATGCCACAGTGAAGTTAAAGTAGCAGGGGTAATAAATTATAGGAGCAGACACTTTCTTAACAGCAATGGCAAGGTTAAACAGAGAAAATCAATGGACAGCTGTGTACCAAGTGTTTATGGTATGTGATACACAGTACAGGGTTACAAAATATATTCCTGTCTTCAAGATATTGGCAAACCAGTTCCAAAGACAAGCCATAGACATATAAAATAATTTACAAAACTAAAACCTTGGTTAGGTCCACCGGTGGGTAGTAAGGAAAGAATTTATTGAAGGGATAATAGAGATTTAAATTAGTATGATACATCAGTATACAGAATTTTTGTTTACATAGTTCATTTAATCCTGACAATCAATTTGAAAAACTGGTCTTGTTATCTCTGTTTTACAGATGAGTGTCCAACAGCTCAGCAAATTCAAATGTTACTTTCTCACAGTCACAGTAATAAGACAACCCCCCCCCAATATTTTTGCTCTTACAAAGTTATCACACTATGTTTAGATAGAGCTAGATACCAAAA
The DNA here is from genome assembly GCF_949774975.1 of Lagenorhynchus albirostris. NCBI lineage: Eukaryota > Metazoa > Chordata > Mammalia > Artiodactyla > Delphinidae > Lagenorhynchus > Lagenorhynchus albirostris. The sequence continues at coordinate 24,657,240 of NC_083098.1, forward strand.
ACCAGATACTGATACTGACGACCAGATGAGGCCATGGGTTGGCCTATCTCTCTTGATGGGTAAGGGCACTGCCAGAGTTAAGCAACTGGAAAAGAAGCAGGACCCCAGACAAGAGCCCAGAACTCTGGCTTTTGGCCCACAGAAGTAAGAACTTTTATTCCTTTGGGCCTCACTGGCTTCATCTTATTCTTCAAGGATGATGGAGACTCCTGATAACTGGTATAGAACATGCCCACCACAAAGCGGCTGGACAGGAGCTCAGATAGGACACAGCCAGCTAGACTGAGAGAGTCAACATTTTATAAGCCTTACCATCTCAGTTCATGCTATTCTCTGGGTTTGTTTGTTTGTTTTCCACTTTTCACCTTTCCCCAATCCCAACCTGTATGTTGTTCCTCTTTGAGTGGAATTACAGAGAACAAAGGTGTCACATATTCACACCTATATCCTTGAGTCATTCATGGTGATAAAGGTGGTGGTGGGATCAGGTGAAGGTGGGTTTTAGCCAAATCTACCTACTGTTCTCAAAGTGAAAATCTCTTTCTCTGTCTATAACTGTGGAGCTGTTGAGGTAATTTTCTTAGGGAAGGCAGTTGTCTCCTCACTACCAGATAGGTTAGCAAGTAACACGGTAGGAATATCAATCCTTAGTCTTCTGCTGTTTAACAACTCTGTTCTTTGTGCTGCCACACCCAACTGAATACAGAGAGGAACAGCAGGTAACAGTGCTTTTCATGAGGTAGGGACATAACTAGTTAGTTAACACTCCTCATGAAAACCAGTAGAGAATTTTGATCAATAGAATAAAATCTGTGTGGATGTAGCAAGAAAAAAATTACAATGTTGAGAAGCCATAAGACACCCAAGAAGGTGAATTTCAAGATGGCGGGAGTCAGAAGTGTTGATTGATGAATTTACCCATGGCTCCTATTTTCAGTGTCCTTTTAAGTCTCTTTTGTGTCTCTCATTCTTATTTCTTCAATTAGAAGAAGACCCTGGAGATGAAAACTCCCTACCACTCAACCACTACATCCGTTTGTCACTTAGTATATGGTGTGATTATAAATAGAGACATTCTACAAGTTGCCTGCACACATCAAGTCTTTACTTCACAGCCACAGCTATATACCATTCATCGTTTTAAACTAAGAATGCTAATGCAGTCCCCTGTGTCCTCAGTCCTTTCAAGAAGTCTTGCAACTTCTGTGCTTGAAAAGACTAATATTTAAAGACGAAAAGAGAAAGGTTTGCCTCTATCAATATAGCACTGAAAATTCAGTTTTAAATTTGTCAGGGTTGTAGCAGTTGATTTGCTCTTTAACAAATGTGACAGGAACAGACATATTGCACAGTTTGAAACCAATGACTAATATGAAATTTTGGTATGCAAGGTGTCACTTCACAGTAGCAGAAATATTTGAGATTGAACCTACCTTAAATACACTAATAAAAACCACAGTAGTTTACTCAAAGACGTTTGTTTCCCACATTTGATCCATAAGTAGCTCTGCTTTGTTTCTCCAGATAAAAAAGACTGAAAAATAAAACAAAAAACAAATGAAAAAATAAGATTAAATGACCTATTTTGAAAGAAGAATTTAGGTTGTGAAATTACAAGATGATTTTTTTCTTGTGCTTCATAAACTGGTTCTAAGGGAAATTCCAAGAAAGTGACTTTAAATTCTGTGAGCAAAAGAAGCATCAGTACAGGAAGCGTCTAGTTTTCCAAGGTGACTATTTACCAGCTTGTTTTTATAGGTTTTGAAAGGTCTGTTTAAAACATTAATTTTGCTATTTAAAAGTTATATATACCCATCATTCAGATAGAATATAGTCAAACGTTTCAACACTAAAAGATTAGCTTTATTAGCTTCAAAGCAATACAATTTTAAAATATGTACCAAAAGGTTATCAATTTTTATCTTGGGGTGTAGGATAGAGTGAAATTATTGTGATTTCTGTTTCCTTTGTGGCTTTACGTATTGTCCACATTTCTACATTGAGCATGTATTTCTCTCATAATCAGAAAAAAATAAGAATGGTTTTTGAAATAAGCTTATTCATATTGTATTTTGGGGGTGTAAAGCAGTACCATCATTCTTTCTGAGAAAACCAAAATGTCCTCTCAGAAGGAAAAAATAAGGTTTCTATAAAAATTATAAAACCAGACCCTGGCTGACACCCTGTTGAAAGAATTTTGAGTGTCTTTTATGATTCAAAACATTAATTCAGCATATTTCAATTTTATCTGCTCTGGGTGGCACATTACTTTCCTCTCATTGACTTCCAGAGTGTTCTGTCTGTGGACCAACTATCCAGGGAATGGAATTAAACCTGGCCCATCAGGACTCAGCATCGTGTCATGGTTCTCTTCATCATTTGCCTAGCATAGAATTCTTTTTGGCCAGGAAAGCACTTGTTTATTAAATTTCCCATAAGAAGTTCCTGGGTTTAAATTAAGGAGGACCTCATTTCAAGAAAAAGCACACAGGGGGTTTCATAACACAAAGCATTTGAGAAAATAGTCAGAAAGGTTTTATCCATCCATTTACTTCTCTCATTCAGAGTAATGTTATTTGCCCAACTTGGGACATGAGCAAGCCTTTTCTTTGTTGTTGTTTTTTAAGGTTCTTTTCAAATGGGTATCCATTAAAAATCATTCTATATGTTTTTAATGTGATTACAAACCCAACTTTTCCACTACCTTGAAGACTTTCCTCTTTATTCCTCTTAACATTCGCTCTGCTGGTTTAGATAACAATATAAAACCTGACATAAATGTCATATATTGATGAATGAAAGTTAAATTATTCTGATTTTCATAGTTTTCCTCCAGCTCCATAAGGAACTATTATCAGGGAATCAACGTGCGCTATTTCTCTAATATATGATTCAATATTTTACCCTCTAACATACATTGTATTATCAGTAGGACACTAGACTAGACATGAAAATCTGATTTTGCCAGTGGATATTAATTTAGTAACAAAGCAAAAGTAAAATACGTATTTTCCCATGTGGTTCTTTATTAGACAACAGCTACTGAGCTTTACCTGACAATATGTTTTAAGAATAAATCACTTCCATTTTATTTTTGTTCTGTACATAGACATCAACCTCCATCTAAACAGCAAGTGTGAGATGGTATCAGTTAAGAAAGTATTAGCAGCCTGGAACGTCTTTCATTATGTGAAAATGTCAAGCTCATCTCACTTCACTAGATTTCTATTCATGGATATTGTTATCTAGATGTAAATATCTGTATGCTAATAAATGAGGAAAATATAAGAAATATACATCCACTGTGGTACCATTTTCTTATGAAAGTGTTCATAAAATTTAAGAAGACAGAATTCCTAGAAATCATTCCTTTGCCTTAGTTGGAGTGCTCAAGGTTCTTATGTTTTTGTTTTTGTTTTCTTAATTCATAGCATCACTGGTTTTAGAAACAATTTCCTAGTCACTAGGAGAAGAGGGGCCAAAAGACCTAACCAAGCCACTTGCTAGGAGCCTTGTGCTTCTCTGGGTGAGATACACTCACACTGACAGCAGAACCACCTTGTGGTCAGAGTCTACGAGAAGGGCCCTGTCTTGTCCTCCAGGCCAACCCAGAAACAGAAAATGCCCCAGTTGGCCCTGAAGTGGTTAGCCAGTTACTAAGTTCAGACCCATCTCTTTGAGAAAGGATTAGCAGAAAGCATGTTAACATTCTAGGGGTTTGTAACCTACCTTCCACACCCTCAATCTACCTCTCTGCTTTACAGGAAGTCCTGTCCTTGGAGTTATAGGGACCCTGTCAAGCAGACAATGTTACACATGGGCACACTAGAGCCAACTGAACAGCAAGGCATTAGGCAAGAGGAAACTACTGCAGTTTCACAACATACATTAAAAACTGTATTTTTTGCTGGAGCGTGGAGAAAAGGGAACCCTCCTATGCTGTTGGTGGGAAGGTAAATTGGTACAGCCACTATGGGAAACAGTATGGAGGTTCCTCAAAAAACTAAAAATAGAGTTGCTATGTGATCCAGCAATCCCACTCCTGGGCATATACCCAGACAAAAGTATAATTTGAAAAGATACATGCACCCCTATGTTCATAGCAGCATTATTTACAATAACCAAGACATGGAAACAACCTAAATGTCCATCGACAGATGAATGAATAAAGAAGATGTGGTATATACATACAATGGAATATTACTCAGCCATAAAAAAGAATAAAACAATGTCATTTGCAGCAACATGGATGGACTTAGAGATTATCATACTAAGCAAAGTTAAGTCAGAAGGAGAAAGACAAATACCATATGATATCACTTATATGTGGAATCTAAAATATGACACAAATGAACCTATTTATGAAACAGAAACAGACTCACAGACATAGAGAACAGACTTGTGGTTGCCAAGGGGGAGTAGGAGTAGGGGAGGGAAGGATTGGGAGTTTGAGATTAGCAGATGGAAACTAGTATATATAGATAGATAAACAACAAGGTCCTACTGTATAGCACAGGGAACTATGTTCAATATGCTGTGATAAACTGTAATGGAAAAGAATATGAAAAAGAACATATATATATGTATATATATATATGTATAGCTGAGTCATTTTGCTGTACAGCAGAAATTAACACAACATTGTAAATCAACTATACTTCAAAAACTAAGCTTTTTAAAAACTATATTTTTATGTTCTCTCTTCTCTGGCTCTTTATCAAGGGATCCAAAATATTGCTCTCTTTCTCTTCATATATTTTTAAAGTAGTTTATCATTATTATACTACTACTTTGTAGGTATAACAAAAAGGAAGAAATGTACATGGATTCATATTTCTTAGTTCTTCAAATAAGAAGACTTTTTTTAAAAAAAGGAAAGAAAATTTCCAAAAGCATTTTTAGTTCTTGAAGAAATTTATAACAGAATGAGTGGTACAATAATCACTTTATTGAGAACATCTACAATGTTAAGAATTTGCTTTTATTTTCTGTGGATAAGAAGATCTATTATGTTATGAAATTGCTTCCAGAAGAAATTCATTAATTATGAAATTGCTTTCCAAAAGAGATTGGATTTATACAGATTTACTCTGCAATTTAGGGGTTATCTCTACTTCACATATTCTTATGAAAATTGTTTGATAATGTTTTTTGTTTTGTTTTGTTTTGCAGAATATGCAGTCAAAACCTCTCTATTCTGTCCCACCAAAAACTACTTTTAATTTCAGCTAATGAGGATGCTGTACCAATTATTTGCAACAGCTTCTTACTTGCTATTAACTAAATCTTGATTCTTTTTTGGTTTGCATTTTAATGTTATTTTCAGTACATTATAATTTCAGAAAATTAATGTGGACAATAAAGTTATAAAAGCAACCAGCTTTCCTTTCTCCTGGACACATTTGTAATTGGTTTGGCCCAGGCCACAATTATTCTATAACCAAAATGCATCAAACGCCTACAATGTGTCAAGCACTATGCTAGGTCCTGAGGAACTAATGGTATGACTAAGAAGAATATTATCTCTAGTCTACCTGTGCTCTAACAAAAATAACTGCTATTCAACCAATAAGAACCAAAAATAATGAGTTCTATGAAGAAATGCATAATACTATGGTATCCCATGAGGGAGAATTAATATCAACTGGGGTTTTAGGAAAGGTTCTCTGGAGAAAATTATATTAAACTAAGACAGGTTCTCTGGAGAAAATTATATTAAACTAAGACCAAATGGCAGTTGTCTTCCAATATTTATTTTCTCCTTATTCCATGTAATAGAACTTTACCTGGATATATAGAGACTCAGAATGAAGACTCCTTGCTTTCTTCACAGCTAAATGAAGTAAAATGACTAATTTCTGGCAAATGAAATATGAATAGAACAATGTATTGGGGTTTGTACCCTTAGAGGGAAAGTACATGACCTCATTTTTAATCACTTTCTGCTGGGGGAATATGATCATGATGATAAGACATCTTGGAGAATGTGAGTAAAACAAACTATGGGGATAGGAGAGTAAAAAGAAAAGAGTATGGGCCTCTGATGATATTCACAGCATAGCAGCCATACGAACTTAGATATAAAATTCAATTTTGTTTAAATTACTGTTACTTTTGTTCTCTGTGACATACAGTTGGACATATATCTTAATACTTTCTTGAAAAAAGAGGCTAAGTAACCCAGAGGTAGAAGAGGAGGACAGCCTTCTAGACAAGTGGATAATTGTGTACAACCCATTCAAGGAACTGAAATTGCTCAATATGACTGGTATAGAAAGAGGAAGGGGTGGATTTGTCAAGATGAAGCTACAGAGGTGCTACAGTTGATTGTTGTAAGAATGACCCTCAGTTTATTTGTGCCTCAGGGTACTCACTCTCAGCCTGACCATGTGATTTGCTTTGGACAATTGAACAGTCTCAAATTGGACACTGTTAGCAAAGCCCTGCAAAGTGCCTATGTGCTGGGTTTTGCTCTCATGTTGCTCTTTTGAACCCTGAGACCACCACTTGGGCCAAGCCTGGGCCAGCCTACTGGAGGATGAGACCACGTGGAGCAGATATGTGCTGTCCCAGCTGAGCCCCCTGAGACCAACCAGCCTGCAATGGTTGGACATACAAGTGAAGCTGTCCCAGACTAACTAGCCCCAGCAAAGCTGCCAGATGACCTCAGCAATCTATCAGAACAGCCCATTTGAGAAATGCCTAGCAGACCTACAGAATTATAAGTAAATAAATGATTGTTGTAAGCAGTTACATTTTGAGATAACTTGTTACACAGCAAAAGCTAACTGATAAAAGTAGACAGCACAGATTACATGGGATTTTATGGTTATTATTCATTCATCCAATATTTATTGAGCACTATGTACCAGGCAGTGTGCTAAGTAGGCACTGGAGATGCAGCTGTGGACAAGACATAAGGTCTCTGCCCTCATGGAGATTACCTTCTTATTGGCCATACTAAGAAATTGATTCATCATACGGACAATTTAAAAAACTATTAAAAGTCTTTAAAGCAAGGGATCAATTTATGCTATTTGCATTTTTAAAAGATTGTTCTAGTTACAATGTGGAGGGTGGGTTGGAAGGGGTAAGTATGAAGACTGAAAGATAAGATAGGAGCTTGATGCAACAGTCCAGGTGAGGAATAATTGTGACATAGACTAAGGTTGTATTGGTGGACATAAAATAGAGATTAGTTAATTAAGATTTAGAAAGCACACGGTTTGCTAACTGATTAAAACTATGGAGTGAGGAAAAAGGAGGATCAAGGATAACTCATTTTCTAACTTGAGCAAGTCATCAATAAATAAAAGTGACATTTATTGAGGTACAGAACATGGAAAGCAGAGCAGGTTTATGGAATAAAGATTGTGACATAAGATTTAAAGAAGTAGAATTTGAAATGCTCATGAAATATTAAAGTAGAAATATCAAAAAGGTAGATATATGATTCTGGAGCTCCATGAAATTCTGGTCTGCATATATAAATTTGGAATTATTTTAATTTCTGTTAAAGCCACATAGAAGTAGAGGACATTGCCTAGAGAAGGAACAGTGTAAATGAAGAGAAAGGAGGACCTTGGACAGAATTTGGAGGAATGATAACACTTAATGGTTTATTAGAGAAGGAGAATCTAGCTAAAAAAATTAAGAAGAAACAGCAAGAAAACTTTTATATATAGAATGGATAAATAACCTGGTTCTACTGTATAGCACAGGGAACTATATTCAATATCCTTTGACAAACCATAATGGAAAAGAATATAAAAAAGAATATATATATATATATATATGTAACAAAATCACTTTGCTGTAAAGCAGTAATTAACACAACACTGTAAATCAACTATACTTCAGTTTAAAAAAAGAAGAAGAAACACCAAGGAAAATGGGAACCTGGGATGTGTCTTCACATGAAAAAAGGGGAAAAAGAATTTTTTATTGAAGTATAGTTGATTTACAATACTGTGTTAGTTTCAGGTGTACAGCAAAGATTAGGTTAGGCATATATAAATATATTTTTTGTATTCTTTTCCATTATAGTTATTACAAGATATTGAATATAGTTCCCAGTGCTATACAGTAGAACCTTGCTGTTTACCTATTTTATAAATAGTAGTTTGTATCTGCTAATCCCAAATCCCTAATTTATCCCTCCCCCACATGCTTTCCCCTTCAGGAACCATAAGTCTGTTCTCTATGTCTGTGAGTCTGTTTCTATCTTGTAAATAAGTTCATTTATATCATGTTTTAGATTCTACATATAAGTGATATCATATGATATTTGTCTTTCTCTGTCAGACTTACTTCACTTAGTATGATAATCTCTAGGTCCATCCATGTTGTTGCAAATGGCATTATTTTTTCCTTTTTATGGCTGAGTGATATTCCATATATATTGTGTATATATACCACATCTTCTTTATCCATTCATCTGTTGATGAACATTTAGGTTGCTTCCATGTCTTGGCTATTGTAAAAAGAATGCTGCTATGAACATTGGGGTGCATGTATCTTTTTTTTTTTTTTTTTTTTTTGTGGTACGCGAGCCTCTCACTGTTGTGGCCTCTCCCGTTGCGGAACACAGGCTCCGGACACGCAGGCTTAGCGGCCATGTCTCACGGGCCCAGCCGCTCCGCGGCATGTGGGATCTTCCCAGACCGGGGCACGAACCCGCGTCCCCTGCATCGGCAGGTGGACTCTCAACCACTGCGCCACCAGGGAAGCCCACATGTATCTTTTTGAATTAGAGTTTTCTCCAGATATATGCCCAGGAGTGGAATTGCTGGATTATATAGTAATTCTATTTTTAGTTTTTTAATGAGCCTCCATACTGTTTTCCAGAGTGGCTTCACCAATTTACATTCCCACCAGTAGTGTAGGAGGGTACCCTGGGAAAAGAATATTTTAAGAAAAGAATGGTCAACTCTATTGAATGTTGCTGAAGATGGAAAAGCATTATTCGGATATAGTAACTGGGAGACCACTGGTGAGATGAGAAGAACCCCTGAGGAGAACTGGAGTTGGAAGCCAGAATGGAACGGGTTGAGAAGCCAGTGGAAAGTAAGGTCAAAGTGACAGCTAGTGTGCACAACTCTGTCAAGAAGTCAGGCAGTAAAGATGAGAAAAATAAGCACATGACTACATAGGGGAACATGGGACTAAGGAATAGCTTAAACATTTGCATACTTGAATATTAATAAGAAGGAGCTAGTAAAGATGAAGACGTTGAAACTACAGGTTAAATAAAAGAGGGATGAAATTCAGATGGAGGATATGACATTTTATAGGAGTCAGATGTTTTGTCTGGTGACAGTGGGGGAGAAAGGAAAGGATGGATGCAGATGCAGGAAGATTTGTAAATTTGGTGGAGGTTGAGGGAAATCCCACATGATGGTTTCTCTTTTCATGTGTATAACACAGGGGGTAAGTTCATAGGCTGATAATAAAGAGGTAGAGGAGGAGGGCCTTGAAGATTTAAGGAGAGTGAAGAAAGTTTAGAACAGCTTTTGTGGTAAGTAGGAAAGCAAGCTGAGTTGAAAAACATGGTAAGATTGCTGAGCACTGTGGAGAGCCAAGTGACATGTGTGAGCATGAATTTACAGTAGTGCCATTTGAGTTTAGACTCGGTGGGAAGAATCACTGGGTTTATTTGGAGTTGGAGGCTTTCCAGGTAAATGCAGCCAACAGGCGAAGGATCAAGGGAGTTAGGATATTAGCAGGACAGTAATTGAAATATGGAAGCAAGGAATCTAATCTAAGGAGGGCAGTGGGAGGCGTGAAAACTAGAAGAGATGCATATCAGGACCAAGAAAAGAGATCAAAGGCCTGGAGATCAAATGAGGTAGAAGAACAGTCATGGCCTAGATAGCAAAGCAGGAAGTGTTGATAGGTAGGATGAGGAGACAGACAGACTTTAGGGTGGTCGCCAGGATGCCTACCTCCTGGTGTTCATACCTTCATGTGATCCTCTTCCTTGAGTCCAGGCAGGACCTGTGACTTGCTTCTAACCAACAGAATACAGCACAGGTGATGGGATGTACCTGATTACATGTATGTGATTACAGTACAAAAGATTGTAATGGCCATCTTGAGAAGGCATTCTCTTTCCCTTGATGGCTCTGAAGAAACAGCTGCCATGTAGTGAGATGACCTATGTCAAGGGTCATGTGATAAGCAAATGAAGAGGACCTCTGGCCAGCAGTCAACAAGAAACTGAGGATTTCAGTCCAACAAGTTGTAAGAAACTGAAAGCTGCCAGCAACCACTTGAGCTAGAAAGTGGCTCCTTCCTCAGTTTTGCCTTAGTTGAGACTGGAGCCTGGTCTACACCTTCATAGCAGCAATGAGACACCCTGAAGTTGAGCCTGATGTCTTAACTCATAGAAACTGAGATAATAAATGTGCTCTGTTCTAAGCTGCTAAATTTGTCATGATATTATTACAAAGCATAAATAATTAATAGAGAGGAGGTGGTCAAAGAGGAACGTCAGACCAGAGGTGATGACAAGCACAGGAAGTTATCTCAGGAGGAAGTGAAAGGGGTGGCATGAAGGAAGGGGTTAGTGGAAATGAGAACGATTTACAGAAACAGGTTGTGTTGTCTGTTCCACAAGGACCAAAAAGTTACATATGCGTTGAACTTCAGATTTTAAAGAAATATGATAACAGCAGATGCTGAGAACTCTTAGCAGTGCATATACAGAAAAATACAGTCTCAGACTGTTCATGCGAAGATGAGCACAGTACTGAGACATCTGTGTTTAAGATAAGACAACCATCAAAGCCCAGTTCTTTTGGAAGCACCACAGTGAACTGATAGAGCATGGTCTTTGGACGCATCTGGGTTTGGACTACAGCTCTGTGATTGACTAGCTATGTAGCCATGGGAAATTTCTTCACCTCTCTGAGTTTCTGTTTCTTATATATAAAATGTATTTATTTCATTGTAGGGTTGCTACAATGATGAAATGAGATTATAGATGCAAAACACTGATTGCTGCACCTGGCATAAAGTAAGGGCTCAAATATAGCTCTTTCTTATGTTTCACAGAAGAAACTTCCTTTTCACAAAAATAATTGATCAAATGGGTTCAAAGACTGGAGGAAAATGTCACATAGACAATCAAAGAGAGGAAGTACTTAGAAGAAACTATACAAAAAATAAAAATAGACATTCATCTATATGAATAGAAGAGCACAAAAGGAATTGAGAAATCCACTATGTTCCAGCAGAGATGAAGAAAGAGGAAAATCCTAGTTTTAAAAGAAATGAGATAAGGCTGAATTACAAACTTATAGGATGTAACACTGAATTTCAGAAATATTAAATCATTCTCCCACTAGGAGATAATAAACCAATATCCATACCTCACAAGATCAATATATTTTTTTTTACATTTTTATTGGAGTATAATTGCTTTACAATGGTGTGTTAGTTTCTGCTTTATAACAAAGTGAATCAGATATACATATACATATATACCTATATCTCTTCCCTCTTGAGTCTCCCTCCCTCCCACCCTCCCTGTCCCACCCTTCTAGCTGGTCACAAAGCACCGAGCTGATCTCCCTGTGCTATGCGACTGCTTCCCACTAGCTATCTATTTTACATTTGGTAGTGTATTTATGACCATATATACACTACCACTCTCTCACTTTGTCCCAGCTACCCTTCCCCTCCCCGTGTCTTCAAGTCCATTCTCTAGTAGGTCTGCGTCTTTATTCCCATCTTGCCCCTAGTTTCTTCATGACCTTTTTTATTCTTTTTTACATTCCATATATAGGTGTTAGCATACAGTATTTTTTTTTCTCTTCCTGACTTGCTTCACATTTTATGACAGACTCCAGGTCCATCCACCTCACTACAAATAACTCAATTTCATTTCTTTTTATGGCTGAGTAATATTCCATTGTATGTATGTGCCACATCTTCTTTATCCATTCATCTGTCAATGGACACTTAGGTTGCTTCCATGTCCTGGCTATTGTAAATGGAACTGCAATGAACATTGTGGTACATGACTCTTTGAATTATGGTTTTCTCAGGGTATATGCCCAGTAGTGGGATTGCTGGGTTATATGGTAGTTCTATTTTTAGTTTTTTAAGGAACCTTCATACTGTTCTCCATAGTGGCTGTAACAATTTACATTCTCACAAACAGTGTATGAGGGTTCCATTTTCTCCACACCCTCTCCAGCTTATTGTTTGTAGATTTTTTGATGATGGCCATTCTGACCGGTGTGAGATGATATCAGATAGTAGGATTGAATTGCATTTCTCTAATGATTAATCATGTTGAGCATTCTTTCATGTGTTTGTTGGCAATCTGTATATCTTCTTTGGAGAAATGTCTATTTAGGTCTTCTGCCCACTTTTGGCCTGGGTTGTCTGTTTTTTTTTGATATTGAGCTGCATGAGCTGCTTGTAAATTTTGTACATAAATCCTCTGTCAGTTGCATCATTTGCAAATATTTTCTCCCATTCTGAGGGTTGTCTTTTCATCTTGTTTATGGTTTCCTTTGCTGTGCAAAAGCTTTGAAGTTTCATTAGGTCCCATTTGTTTATTTTTGTTTTTATTTCCATTTCTCTAGGAGGTGGGTCAAAAAGGATCTTGCTGTGATTTATGTCATAGATTCTTCTGCCTATGTTTTCCTCTAAGAGTTTGATATGTCTGGCCTTACATTTAGGTCTTTAATCCATTTTGAGTTTATTTTTGTGTATAGTGTTAGGGAATGTTCTAATTTCATTCTTTTATATGTAGCACTCCAGTTTTCCCAGCACCACTTATTGAAGAGCTGTCTTTTCTCCATTGTATATTCTTGCCTCCTTTATCAAAGATAAGGTGACTATATGTGCATGGGTTTATCTCTGGGCTTTCTATCCTTTTCCATTGATCTATATTTCTATTTTTGCACCAGTACCATACTGTCTTGATTACTGTAGCTTTGTAGTACAGTCTGAGTCCAGGAGCCTGATTCCTCCAGCTCCATTTTTCTTTCTCAAGATTGCTTTGGCTATTCGGAATCTTTTGTTTTTCCATAAAAATTGTGAAAGTTTTTGTTCTAATTCTGTGAATAATGCCACTGGTAGTTTGATAGGGATTACATTGAATCTGTAGACTGCTTCACAATGTTGATTCTTCCATTCCAAGAACATAGTATATCTCTCCATCTATTTGTATCATCTTTAATTTCTTTCATCAGTGTCATATAATTTTCTGCATACAGGTCTTTTCTCTCCTTGGGTAGGTTTATTCCTAGGTATATTATTCTTTCTGTTGCAATGGCAAATGGGAGTGTTTTCTTAATTTAATTTTCAGATTTTTCATCATTAGTGTATAGGAATGCAAGAGATTTCTGTGCATTAATTTTGTATCCTGCTACTTTACCAAATTCATTGATTAGTTCTAGCAGTTTTCTGGTAGCATCTTTAGGATTCTTTATCTATAGTATCATGTCATTTGCAAACTGTGACAGCTTTATTTTTTCTTTTCCCATTTGGATTCCTTTTATTTCTTTTTCTTCTCTGAATGCTATAGCTAAAACTTCCAAAACTATGTTGAATAATAGTGGTGAGAGTAGGCAACCTTGTCTTCTTCCTGACCTTAGTGGAAATGCTTTCAGTTTTTCACCATTGACAATGATGTTGGCTGTGGGTTTGTCATATATGGCCTTTATTATGTTGAGGTAAGTTCCCTCTATGCCTACGTTCTAGAGGATTTTATCATAAATCGTTGTTGAATTTTGTCAAAATATTGCATCTATTGAGATGATCATATGGTTTTTATCTTTCAATTTGTTGATATGGTTTATCACATTGATTGATGTGCATATATTGAAGAATCCCTGCATTCTTGAGATAAAACCCACTTGATCATGGTGTATGATCCTTTTAATGTGGTGTTGGATTCTCTTTGCTAGTATTTTGAGGATTTTTGCATCTATGTTCATCAGTGATATTGGTCTGTAGTTTTCATTCTTTGTGACATCTTTGTCTGATTTTGGTATCAGGGTGATGGTGGCCTCATAAAATGAGATTGGGAGTGTTCCTCCCTCTGTATATTTTGGAAGAGTTTGAGAAGGATATGTTTCAGCTCTTCTCTAAATGTTTCATAGAATTTGCCTGTGAAACCATCTGGTCCTGGGCTTTTGTTTCTTGGAAGAATTTTAATCACAGTTTCAATTTCAGTGCTTGTGACTGGTCTGTTCATATTTTCTATTTCTTCCTGATTCAGTCTTGGCAGGTTGTGCATTTCTAAGAATTTGTCCATTTCTTCCAGTTTTCCCATTTTATTGGCATAGAGTTGCTTGTAGTAATCTCTCATGATCCTTTGTATTTCTGCAGTGTCAGTTGTTACTTCTCCTTTTTCATTTCTAATTCTATTGATTTGAGTCTTCTCCCTTTTTTCTTGATGAGTCTGGCTAATGGTTTATCAATTTTATCTTCTCAAAGAACCAGCTGTTAGTTTTATTGATCTTTGCTATCATTTCCTTCATTTCTTTTTCATTTATTTCTGATCTGATCTTTCTGATTTCTTCCCTTCTGCTAACTTTGGGTTTTTTTGTTCTTCTTTCTCTAATTGCTTTAGGTGTAAGGTTAGGTCGTTTATTTGAGATGTTTCTTGCTTCTTAAGGTAGGATTGTATTGCTATAAAATTCCCTCTTAGAACTGCTTTTGCTGCATCCCATAGGTTTTGGGTTGTCGTGTTTTCACTGTCATTTGTTTCTTGATATTTTTTGATTTCCTCTTTGATTTCTCCAGTGCTCTCTTGGTTATTAAGTACTGTATTGTTTAGCCTCCATGTGTTTGTATTTTTTTACAGATTTTTTTCCTGTAACTGATATCTAGTCTCATAGCGTTGTGGCCTGAAAAGATACTTGATATGATTTCAATTTTCTTAAATCTATCAAGGCTTGATTTGTGACCCAAGATATGCTCTATCCTGGAGAATGTTCCATGAGCACTGAGAATAAAGTGTATTGTGTTGTTTTTGGATGGAATATCCTATAAATATCAATTAAGTCCATCCTATTTAATGTATCATTTAAGGCTTGTGTTTCCTTATTTATTTTCGTTTTGGGTGATCTGTCCATTGATGAAAGTGGGGTGTTAAAGTCCCCTGTTATGATTGTGTTACTGTTGATTTCCCCTTTTACGGCTGTTAGTGTTTGCCTTTCATAGTGAGGTGCTCCTATGTTGGGTGCATAAATATTTACAATTGTTATATCTTCTTCTTGGATTGATCCCTTGATCATTATGTAGTGGCCTTCTTTGTCTTTTGTAATAGTCTTTGTTTTAAACTCTATTTTGTCTGATATGAGAATTGCTACTGCAGCTTTCTTTTGATTTCCATTTGCATGAAATATCTTTTTCCATCCCCTCACTTTCAGTCTGTATGTGTCCCTAGGTCTGAAGTGGGTCTGTTGTAGCATATATACAGGTCTTGTTTTTGTATCCATTCAGCTAGTCTATGTCTTTTGGTTGGAGCATTTAATCCTTTTACATTTAAGGTAATTATCGATATGTATGTTCCTATTACCATTTTCTTAATTGTTTTGGGTTTGTTATTGTAGGTCTTTTCCTTCTCTTGTGTTTCCTGCCTAGAGAAGTTCCTTTAGCATTTGTTGTAAAGCTGGTTTGGTGGTGCTGAATTCTCTTAGCTTTTGCTTGTCTGTAAAGGTTTTAATTTCTCCATCTAATCTGAATGAGATCCGTGCTGGGTCGAGTAATCTTGGTTGTAGGTTTTTCCCTTTCATCACTTTAAATATGTCCTGCCACTCCCTTCTGGCTTACAGAGTTTCTGCTGAAAGATCAGCTCTTAACATTATGGGGATTGCTTTTTATGTTATTTGTTGTTTTTCCCTTGCAGCTTTTAATATTTTTTCTTTGTATTTAATTTTTGATAGTTTGATGTGTCTTGGTGTGTTTCTCCTTGGATTTACCCTGTATGGGACACTCTGTGCTTCCCAGACTTGATTAATTATTTCCTTTCCCATATTAGGGAAGTTTTCAACTATAATCTCTTCAAATATTTTCTCAGTCCCTTTCTTTTTCTCTTCTTCTTCTGGGACCCCTGTATTTCTAATGTTGGTGCATTTAATATTGTCCCAGAGGTCTCTGAGACTGTCCTCAATTCTTTTCATTCTTTTTCCTTTATTCTGCTGTGCAGTAGTTATTTCCACTATTTTATCTTCCAGGTCATTTATCAGTTCTTCTGCCTCAGTTATTCTGCTATTGATCCTTTCTAGAGTATTTTTAATTTCCTTTGTTGTGTTGTTCAGCATTGTTTGTTTCATCTTTAGTTCTTCTAGGTCCTGTTAAATGTTTCTTGTTTTTTCTCCAATTCTATATCCAAGATTTTGGACCATCTTTACTCTCATTATTCTGAATTCTTTTTCAGGTAGACTGCCTATTTCCTCTTCATTTGTTAGGTCTAGTGGATTTTTACCTTGCTTCTTCATCTGCTATGTGTTTGTCTTCTCATTTTGCTTAACTCACTGTGTTTTGGGGTCTCCTTTTCACAGGCTGCAGGTTCGTAGTTTCCATTGTTTTTGGTGTCTGCCTCCAGTGGCTATGGTTGGTTCAGTGGGTTGTGTAGGCTTCCTGGTGGAAAGGACTAGTGCCTGTTTTCTGGTGGATGAGGCTGGATCTTGTCTTTCTGTTGGGCAGATCCACGTCTGGTGGTGTGTTTTGAGGTGTCTGTGACCTTATTATGATTTTAGGCAGGCTCTCTGCTAATGGGTGGGTTTGTGTTCCTGTCTTGCTAGTTGTTTGGCATAGGGTGTTCAGCTCTGTAGCTTGCTGGTTGTTGAGTGGAGCTGGGTCTTGGCATTGAGTTGGAGATCTCTGAGAGATTTTCACCGTTTTGTATTCCGTGGAGCTGGGAGGTCTCTTGTGGACCAATGTCCTGAACTTGGCTCTCCCACCTCAGAGGCCCAGCCCTGATGCCTGGCTGGAGTACCAAGATCCTGTCATCCACGTGGCTCAGAATAAAAGGGAGAAAAAAGAAAGAAAGAAAGAAAGAAAAAGATTAAATAAAATAAGATTAAAAAGTTATTAAAATAGAAAACAAAAAATAATTTAAAAAAAAATTTTAAGTGATTTAAAAAATGAAAGAAAGAATGAACAACCAAACCAAAAAACAAATCCACCAATGATAACAAGTGCTGAAAACTATAAAAAAAAAAAAAAAAAATGGACAGAAAGAACCCTAGGACAAATGGTAAAAGCAAAGCTATACAGACAAAATCACACACAGAAGCATTCGCATACACACTCACAAAAAGAGAAAAAGGGAAATGTATATATATATATCATTGCTCCCAAAGTCCACCTCCTCAATTTGGGATGATTCGTTGTCTATTCATGTATTCCACAGATGCAGGGTACATCAAGTTGTTTGTGGGGATTTAATCCGCTGCTCCTGAGGCTGTACGAAGAAATTTCCCTTTCTCTTCTTTGTTTGCACAGTTCCTGGGATTCAGCTTTGGATGTGGCCCTGCCTCTGCATGTAGGTCACCCTCTGGCGTCTCTTCTTTGCCCCGACAGGAGGGGGTTAAAGTAGCAGCTGATTAGGGGGCTCTGGCTCACTCAGGCCGGGGGGAGGGAGGGGTACAGATGTGGGGCGAGCCTGCAGCAGCAGAGGCCAGCGTGACGTTGCACCAGCCTGAGGTGCGCCGTGCATTCTCCCAGGGAGCTTGTCCCTGGATCACAGGACGCTGGCAGTGGCTGGCTGCACAGGCTCCCGGGAGGGGAGGTGTGGGTGGTGACCTGCGCTCGCACACAGGCTTCTCGGTGGCGGCAGCAGCAGCCTTAGCATCTCATGCCCGTCTCTGGTGTCCGCACTGATAGCCGCGGCTCACGTCCATCTCTGGAGCTCCTTTAAGCGGCGCTCTGAATCCCCTCTCCTCGCGCACCAGGAAACAAAGAGGCAAGAAAAAGTCTCTTGCCTCTTAGGCAGCTCCAGACTTTTCCTCTCCCTCCCGGCTAGCTGTGGCACACTAGCCCCTTCAGGCTGTGTTCACGCCTCCAACCCCAGTCCTGTCCCTGCGATCCGACCTCCGAAGCCTGAGCCTCAGCTCCCAGCCCTGCCCGCCCCAGTGGGTGAGCAGACAAGCCTCTCGGGCTGGTGAGTGCTGGTCCACACCGACCCTCTGTGCGGGAATCTCTCTGCTTTGCCCTCCGCATCCCTGTGGTTGCGCTCTCCTCCACAGCTCTGAAGCTTACCCCCTCCACCACCCGCAGTGTCCGCCCGGGAAGGGGCTTCTAGTGTGTGGAAACCTTTCCTCCTTCACAGCTCCCTCCCACTGGCGCAGGTCCCGTCCCTATTCTTTGTCTCTGTTTTTTCTTTTTTCTTTTATCCTACCCAGGTACCTGGGGAGTTTCTTGCCTTTTGGGAGGTCTGAGGTCTTCTGCCAGCGTTCGGTAGGTGTTCTGTAGGAGTTGTTCCACATGTAGATGTATTTCTGATGTATTTGTGGGAAGGAAGGTGATCTCCACATCTTACTCTTCCGCCATCTTGAAGCTCTACCTCAGTACATTTTTGAAAGTTTCTTTCCCTAACTGTGAGTGGAGACTTTATTTTAGGACTATCGTCCAGTGTAGTGCTGGCCTTTGGGGTGGTCTCACACACAGAACCTCTCTTTTCTGGAAGAAAATAAGAGTATTCTTTCTCAGGTGCTTGCTTATTAATCATGTTAAATCGTTCTTTAAAGGCAATAAACAATGCACACGTGGTAATTAGGACAGAATTATTTTTCAAGGGAAAATAAAATCTGGTTTAATATGTTTTGGATTCATGCTCCCAAGAATAAACCCACAATTTTCCATCCCTTTACCAAAAAGGAAAAAAAAAATCATCTGTTTTAAAGGAAATGGAATCCTGATATTTGGGTTAATTTACACTTATAACTATCCAGATATATTTCAAGAACTAGTTGATATTTGAGAATATATTTTTCAGATGTTTTAAATAGAAAAATCATATTTTATTTAAGGTAAACAAACCAAAACAGCAAAACATTGACTCTTGTGGAAACTATGGTCTTATGAAATACAAATAAATTTTAAAGTTAAAAATCCTTCTCTTATATCCAACATTTATTCTAAATTTTTACATGTAAAAATATCAGTAATGTCTATAAATGCCCAGGTGTTCACAACTATTAATAAATGAAAATGTTTGCAGAATTTTATGCCCTTGGGCAAGAAATAAAATATAGATATATTTCTAATAAAGAACTGAAGAATTTCTTTACAAGTAAACTATCCATTTTGAAAATAAAATGATACATGCAGTTCATGGATTTTTGAATAAGGAAGAATTTGTAGTCTCAAACCACACCACACAAATAATTTTTTAACTATATCACATTCTATCAAATCAGATATATTTTTGCCTTAGATGTAATGATTTCTCTGGTCCTAAAATTTAAATGCTAAGGTTTTGTTTTAGTCTGTCAGAACGTTCTTTCACAAATATCTGTCCCCTTCCAGACCAAATAACCACAAGACTACTACAAATTCACATTTTAAATTACATGATAAAGGTTTTATAACATAGCACTTTCTCCAGGACAATTATTTGTAAGATAAATAAAGTTTTAAATGTTTATTTGAAAATGTTTAAATAATCATATATTTAGGTTTGATCTAACTAGACTCATATTTTACTTGTCGCTCACATTTTCAAAGAAATGTTTGCCAGATTGTCAAATTGCCAAAATTGTAAACAGCTTAGTATTTTGAAGATTAATTCTGCATCTTAATTAAGGTAGCCTGTTTTAAATAAAAAAGTCTTTGTATTTTTACATTACTCTTGAATTAAGCACATTCAGAAATAGAGCATGCTTTTATTCAATCATTAGTAAACATTCATTTGCATATGTTGTTTTGGTGGCTTAGTTGCCAAACATTCCACTAAATGATAAATAGGTACTCACTGAGGAATTAAACTTTCCTACAGGGTGGTCTTGATTTGAGTCAAAGCCAGAAAATTAATGCTTAGTTTCCAAAACACCTAACGCACACAAAAGTAATTAATTCTATAGCTGTGTGGGCTTTCAATTCTGTGAATTTATAATGTCTTCCATATTTATTAATTGTTTACATAGTTAAGGTATTATACTTTCTCACATCATTTATGTACGGTTGAGATACAAACGAGTTAATTTACTTGATGTAATCATTAATTACTGAATCATCTCGGTTGTGATCGTTCTGTTTATGAGGTAATTTCATTATGCAGACTGTTTTCCATTATTTTATAATTAGGTACCATTTCTGCACACCCTCTGGCCCCATTAGCTCACCCTTCCAATCCATCGAAGGGAAACGTATTAGCAAATTACACCACTGCAACTGATTCAGGTATTATAAGAAATTGGCAATTACTAAAGAAAAAAAAATCTAGCATGGACTATAAAAATAACAGTTTAAGTCACTACCATTAAATAAGACTATTTTTTCAAAATAAATCTGAATTGACAAGACTCAGTTTCATGAGACACACCTCCCCGCCTTCATGAGAAATCTACAAGAGTGACTCCTACAGCAGGGGCCCAAGGGATCTCCATCCCAGTTCAGCCCCTCTCACTGACACCAACTCCAGTCATTATGCAGATTGAAAATCAGTGTCAGGGATGTTCAATGGTGCATCAGCAGAGTCTTGGAGACTCAAGGACACATGTGAGTTGTGGGGCTGGCCACATAAAAGAGGCTAGGCGATAGTGGCTGGTCATAGCCCCTGTAACTGTGGCTGGTGCAGGGAACGTTGCAGATAGAATCCGTCTGATTCAGACATGATTCCATCATTCCATTTATGAGTCAGACATGATTAAGGACCAATTGCAGATATTTAGCAAAGGCCAACTATCTATAAGGAAACTCACGTAAATGCCATCTGCTAATTGATGCTGTTACATTTAGGGAATTTATATCTAGCAATAAAATTTTACTCAGTTGAATTGAATAAGTAAATATAAAGTGTAAAGTATAAGGAATAAGGTATAATTAAGATGTAGTCTTTAAAAGTTGTTTTATAAAGAATTATATTTAGCCAAATATTATAATGAATTATGAATAAATTAAATATAAAAGGAATAGAATTCAAATTAATTATAATCATGAGAGGAATTGAAACCCCAAAGGGTTAAACATTGTTGCCTCTGAAAAGAGGAAATTAGAACAGGAAGTATGGATGGAAGGGTTTGTGTTCTTATTAGCCTTCCTGTATTGTTTCATTTAAAAAGTCATATGTATATTTTAATTTGTTTTTTTAAAAATTAAAATGTTTTATGTAAGATGCTAGTAAATTTTTTTTAATGCACCTTGCAAAACATAGGCTGAAAAATCTATATAAGGAGACAGGAACTCGCCATGTTTCAAGTCAGTGATTTAAAGAAAATTTAACATTTAAGTTAAAAGTAAACAAAAGTTGAACCATATCCAGACCACATCTATATTTTACTTGCATAATAGGTTCACCCTATAAGAAATTCAAAAAGACAGACAGTTTTAATGAAATGCATAGTGGCATGTTCGGTTCCAAGAAATCTAAATTTCTCTTTAACTGTCACCTTCAACAGTCCTGTTCAGGAAATCTTTCATTTTATGTCCCTTCCTCATAACTTATTAAACGTATGCTTTGGGGTGATGAGATGCCACGATGCAGAACACAAGTCTTTTCTGTCCACAATTTATTTGAATTCAACCAAAGCTGTTTCAGATCTATTGTTGAAAATAATAGTTCCTGTCAATCTGTGTCACATATAACAACAGCTGAGTTGTCACTGTGTCATCAGAGATTTGAAATAAGACTAAGGGTATGTTGAAACATGAGAAGCCCAACCCAATGAATAAGTGATTTTCTTTGGGAGGCTATGAAAATTCATGCCAAATCCTGACCAAACTTCTTAATGACTTCATGTACAAGGAAAAATAAGTTAACTTTACTAAATTAATGAGTGGCCAGTCATTAGATAAACTCTTCTAGGTTTTCAGTTCATTTTCAAATTGTTCATTATTAGTATGTACCAATGCAACTGATTTTTGTATTTTGACTTTGCATCCAGTGCCTTGCTATACTCACATTTTAGTTCTAACACCTTATTGTTGATTCTTTGTAGATTCTTCATAGACAGTAATGTCAACTGTGAATAGATAGAGGTCTATTCCTTTCTCTCCATTCTGTGTGGTATTTGTTTATTATTTACTTCCTTCTTCATTTGCCTTACTGCACTAATTAGGACCTCCAGTATGATGTTAAATAAGAGTGATGGTGAGAGTAAGCATACTTTCCTCTTTCCTAGCCTTAGATGGAAAGAATTCAGTCTTTCACAATTAAATATTATGTTAGTCCTATTCTCTTGGTTGATTCTCTATTGGGTTGAAAACAATAAATTATTCCTAGTTCATCAGGGGTTTTAACACAAATGGATGTTGAATTTTGTCAAATACCTCTTCTGTATAAATACAATCATATGGATTTTCTTCTTTAGTTTACTGATATATTGATAACACTGATTTTGAATGTTGAACCAGACTTGCATTCCCAGGATAAATCCCACTCAATTTGGTATCATAATATTTTTTTAAGTTGTTGAATTTAATTTGATATGTTGTTGAGGATTTTTGCATCTATGTTCATGAGAAATATCAGCCTATAGTTTTCTTTTCTTGTAATGTTTTTGGTTTTGTTAAAAAAAGGGTAATTCTGACTTCATAAAATGAATCAAGAAGTGTTCATACTCCTATGTTCTGGAAGAGTTTGTGTAGAATTATTATTTCTTCCTTGAATGTTTGATATAGGTTTATTTTTCTGTTGTTGTTCCTTTATATTTACTTGTTTTTAAATTTTTATTGGAATATGGTTGCTTTACAATGCTGTGTTAGTTTCTACTCTACAGCAAACAGAATCAGCTATACATATATATACATACATATCAGAACACACTTTGACACAAATCGCAGCAAGATCTTTTTTGACCCACCTCCTAGAGTAATGACAATAAAAACAAAAATTAAAAAATGGGACCTAATGAAACTTAAAAGCTTTTGCACAGCAAAGGAAACCATAAACAAGATGAAAAGACAACCCTCAGAATGGGAGAAAATATTTGCAAATGAAGCAACTGACAAAAGATTAATCTCCAAAATATACAGACTGCTCATGTAGCTCAATATCAAAAAATCAAACAACCCAATCAAGAAATGGGCAGAAGACCTAAATAGACATTTCTCTAAAGAAGACATACGGATGGCCAACAAACACATGAAAAAATGCTCATCATATCTAATTATTAGAGAAATGCATATTAAAACTACAATGAGATCACCTCACACAGGTCAGAATGGCCACCATCACAAAATATACAAACAACAAAAGCTGGAGAGGGCATGGAGAAAGGGAACCCTTTGCACTGTTGGTGGGAATGTAAATTGATACAGCCACTATGAAAAACAGTATGGAGGTTCCTTAAAAAACTAAAATAGGGCTTACCTGGTGGCACAGCAGTTGAGAGTCCACCTGCCGATGCAGGGGACACGGGTTCGTGCCCCGGTCCAGGAGGATCCCACATGCTGCAGAGCAGCTGGGCCTGTGAGATATGGCTGCTGAGCCTGCACGTCCAGAGCCTGTGCTCTGCAACGGGAGAGGCCACAACAGTGAGAGGCCCACGTACCACAAAAAAAAAAAAACAAAAAAACCCCTAAAAATAGAACTACCATGTGACTCAGCAATCCCATTACTTGGCATATGCCCAGAGAAAACCATAATTCAAAAAGACACATGCACCCCAATGTTCATTGCAGCACTACTTACAATATCCAGGACATGGAAACAACCTAAATGCCCCTCAACAGAGGAGTGGATAAAGAAGATGTGGTACATGTATACAATGGAATATTACTCAGCCATAAAAAAAGAATTAAATTGGGTCATTTGTAGAGACGTGGATGGACCTAGAGACTGTCATACAGAGTGAAGTTAAGTCAGAAAGAGAAAAATAAGTATCGTATATTAAAACATATATGTGGAGTCTGAAAAAATTGGTATAGACGATCTTATTTACAAAGCAGAAATGGAGACACAGATGTAGAGAATAAATGTATGGATGCTAGTAAATTTATCATGATGAGTAAACATTATGATGTTACAATATATATTTCTTGGGAGATTTTTATTAAACATGAACCTAAATAAAACATGTAGATGAGGATAAAAAATTCATTATAAAATTATAATTTGATTTCACGAGTTAATTAATTAAATCATAGTTATTTACATCTACATAATAACTTGAAGAGAAATATCATGGGAAGGAAGCTTGAAATGGTAACACAACCAAGGCAAACAATATACTTTTCTGGCAAATTTAAAAACAATACATTTTAAAATGTAACTTTACTCACTATGCCAAAAAAAAAAAAAAAGAAAAAGGCAAAAACCGGTAACTATGTGAGGTGATGAATGTGTTAATTAACTTGATCATGGTAATCATTTCACAGTGCAACTATTATGTATATGAAACCATCACATGGTACACCTTAATACATACAGAATTTTTGTTAATTTTTACCTCAGTAAAGCTGGGAAAAAATATAACTATTCTTTCTTCCAAAAGCCATTGCCCCCTTCTCCTATATCCCTTCCCTGGGTTTCTTGCCCTAAAGTCAACACCCTTGGGCACAGCCTTGAGATGCCACGTTACCATTGTTGATGTGGTCAACGACCCGGGTTTTTTTTTTCTTTATTTATAAGTACTTTTCCCGGCTTTATTGAGAGATAATTGACAGCACTTTATAAGTTTAAGGTATACAGAATAATGATTTGATTTACATATATTGTGAAATATTAAGATGCTCTGGTTCGTCAAAGCTTATTTTCTGTTATGAAAATAATCCTGCCGTCTGCCTGTATATCAGCAGTGCAGCAGCTCATCCCTCATTTCCCATATGTGTTAAACCAACATCTTGTAACTTTGTCTACCTCAAGAAGAATTCTATTTTAGAAAGTTTCAAGCATTTATAAATATAAAGCAAATAACAGCAGGTAAGCAGGGACCAAATGATAAAGACTCTCGTATATCTTTGCTATAGAATTTGGATTTTGTTCTGAATTCACTAAGAATCCACTGAAGAATTTTATGCAGGGAAATCATATGAAATGGTTTGTGGTATGCAAAAATCCATTTGGTGGCAGTGTGCATAATGGGGTCAAGTTAGGGGAAAAAATTATAGTGGCAATCTTAAGAAGTTGTTGCAGTAAAGCTGGTAAGAAATATAGGTCCCTAATAATAACAGACCTAGGCAATGATAGTCAATAGCTGTTAAAACCACTAAGTGAGAGGTTATAGGGATTTTTTTTAATGAATGGATTAGAATAATAACACACTAAGCCACTGAAAAATCATATCATTACAAAAAAAGAGACAACCATACATTATACATTATATGCCCCCTGATATGATGACATAGGAGCCATCTATGGATCTTTCTTACAAAAATTCTTTTTTTGTTTTGTTTTCTCCACCATGCCACACAGCTTGTGGGATCTTAGTTCTCTGACTAGGGGTTGAACCAGGGCCCCGGCAGTGAAAGCACATAGTCCTAACCACTGGACTGCCAGGGAATCCCGATTTTTACAAAAATTCTAATGAAGCTTCTAGATCTAAATATGAGTTTCCAGAAAATACAGAAATAGAGAAGCATCTTTAATGACACCATGAGGACGTAACCAGAAAAATCTACAATGTGAGAGATTCTACAGGACAAATGACCTGATTTAGTCAATAAATAAAGGGGAAGAGAAAACAAAAAGGGAGGAGGAACCGCTAAACTAAAGTAGACTCAGTTACATCATAGCAACCAAATACATCATGTGGTTCCTGCTTAGTTCCAGATCTGAACCAATCTACTGTAAAAACAAAAAATTATGAGACAACAAGGAAACATACTTACTGGATATATGAATATATTTTAAGGAATTATTATTTTATGATGGTAAAGATTTTGTGCCTATGTTTTCAAATATCTTTTCCTTTTAGAAAGACACACTGAAATTTTTACAGATGAAATGATATGACACCTGGAATGTGTTTTAAAACAATGGAGGAGAAAATGGGGAGCGAGGAGATGATAAAACAAAATTAGCCAAATGTTGGTAATTGCTGACCCTGAGTGACAGGTACATTTTACTGTGTTTAAAATTTCTATAATAAAAATTACAAATAATAGGAATAAAAGAAGCAATAGTTGAGAAAATAGAAAGAAGTGAGTAAATCTGAACACTATTTAGGAGATGTTACAGGCAAGGTATGATGGCCAATTGAATCTGAAAAGGGAGTAGAGATGGTGTCTAAATTTCTATCTTGGTGGTTAGAGGCACAGAAGTTCTGTTCATCAAGGAGGTACAGGTGGGTGGAGGAGCAGATACCGGAGTGAACATGGCAGGTTTGGTTTGGGGTGTGCTGAGTTTGAGACACAGGTAGATATCCGTGTGCAAATGTTCAATAGGTACAGTAAGCAGAGAAGAAGCTCAAGCATATAAATCTGGGATATAAAAACATGTAAAGAGATGTAGAGAGAAAGTGAAGACAGAGGAGTAATATCCAGAGAAATAAGAGAAAAATCAGTAGAGATTGGAGTTACTGAAACAAGGAAAGACATGGTTTCAGGAAAAGGAATTGGTCAACAGTGTGAATTTAAAAATTAAATGTAAGTTCTAGAAGAAAAATATCCTCGGCTTTAGTAACTAAATAGCAACTGGTGTCAGGTCAAGATTACAAACTGAGCATATGAATTCATCTCCTCTCGTTCCTCAGATCCCATTAAAAGAAGAATACATTAGTTGAAAGAAGAGGGGTAAGCACAGAGCAGTGAAAAGAACAAGAGGTAGTTTATCAATGGATGAACTGTTTCAACACAGTTCTAGAGGGTGGAAAGTGAGTGGAAGAGTGCAGCTCAATAAAGCAAGCCAGGAAAAGGCACAGCCCAGAAGAAATATGGAGGGGCTGCTGCTAAGGAGGGAGCCATCCTGCCTTTCAGAGGTGGGAGGGTGATAGACTCAGGATGCCAGGTGTGATAAGCAGCAGGGTACCACACAGGGCTGAAAACAGGAGCAGTTATTGAAAGCCTGCTGCCAATTTCCCCATCCATATATTCAGAATACATGGCAGCCAGGTGTTACGCTCTAGGCAAAAAAAAAAAAAAAAAAGTAGAAGAAGGTTTTTTGTGTGTTTTCCAAATAAATTTAACACACTGTCTAGCATAAACAAAAGAAGTAACTGTTGCTGTCGGAGCAGGAGAAGGAAAACATTCTGAGAGTCAGGGTTCCCCAGAGTAATGCAGAGGAGGGAAGAAGGCCTGAGTACAGCTCTAGAAACAAAAGCGGGTGGACAGAGAGGAAAGGGCTTGATATAACAAAAGGAAATGTGAATAGAATTCATTAGGATCACTACTCATAATGAAGGGCAAAACGGAAAAAAAAAACCTGCCAACTACTTTGTGAGGGTGTAGATTATATGAAGCAGTAGGTCCAAGGAGGGAGAACAACATGATCACTGGCTAACAAGAAGAAACTGAAAAGAAATAAAAACAGTCACCAAGTATAGGTTATAGCCTAAAATCTTAAAGAAATTGAATTGGTTATCCAAAATATCACCAAAAAAAAAAAAGATAAGACTTCGGCTTCTAGCCAAGATGGAGTAAGAGGGACCATTTAGACCACCCTTCCTGAAACAGCTAAACAGTTAATATTATATTATTTTAACAAAGCTGACAAAAAAACTAGACAAAGTTTTCAGGCATTGCACATCAACTCAGTAAGCAGAGGACATTTGTCCCAGAGAGAGGGAAAACAAACAAGGTGAGCACCGTGACAGTCCCAGCTTACTGCCCAGACATATTTTCCAGGCTGCAGTGCAAAGAAAGGGAATCCAAACAGAACCAGGCAGTAACCTTGAATCGAGGAGAGACACATGGAGACTAGTGAGGGCAAAAGCTGGAGTTAAAAAAGCAGAGTCCTGGGGAAAGACAGCTGTACAGAGAAAGAGCTATGGAGATCCACAGGCAATACCCCCTCAAGTTTTTATATTTAGTAGCATAGGCCTGTGGAGAAATTATCTTAGGAAAGGGAAAGAACCGCTTGAAAGGAGCAGGTACTCAGAGCTCAGACAGGTCCAATAATAGTTCACGTTCCAAACAGCCAGAGGGAAAACATCATAATTCAAGGAAAATCAGGCAGAGTATTTACAATGGTATTACCTCCGTGGTGGAAGAAATTAGTCTTAGATTAAAGGTGGTTCTGGTTTCACCTAACAAGGTTTAACAGGAGGCTTGAAAAGATCAAACTGTTACCAAGTGATTTAACCAAACTTCAGAGCGAAGTTCAAAAATATTTATAAGAATGTAATATTAAGCATCTAACAAAGTAAAAATCATGAGGTTTTGAATTTAATAAAAAAATTATAAGGCTTACAAAGAAATAGGATAATGTAAGCCATAATAAGGCAAAAAAAAAAATCAATGAACAAACACAGTTCCAGAATCAGCATGGATGGTAGAGAATTGTTGGATTAGGACATTAAAACAGTTATGGTAACTATATTCCATATGTTCAAGAATGTAAGGTACAGACTTGAAAGATTTTTAAAAGACCCAAATCAAACTTTTCAAGATGAAAAATGCAATGCTTGAAATAGAAAATACCTGAGATAAGATAGAGCAGATTAGACATTGCAGAATTAAAGATCAGTGAACTTGATGGTATAGTAACTAAAATAAAATACAGAGAAAATAAAGACTAAAAAAGAAAAAAATTAAGAGAGCTTCAGTGGGCTATGGGAAACTTTCAAGTTGCTTAATAGATATGTAATTAGAGTCCCCAAAGGAGGTGGGGAGAGGTAATATTAAAGACATAATGGCCAGAACTGTTCCAAATTTGATGAATCTGTAAACCTACAAATCCAAGAAGCTCAACAAACCCCAAGCACAAGAAACATGAAGAAAATTATACCAAAGCATAATAGAATTAAAAGATGCATACACACCGATAAAGGGAAAATGTGACAAACAATCAGAGAAATAAGGCACATTATACACAAAGGAACAAAATAAGAATGAGACCAAGTTCTCTTTGGAAAAATACAGTTAAGGCAGTAGAGCAACATCTTTAAAGTACTAGGGAAACAACAACAGCAGCAACCCTGTCAACCTAAAATTCTATACCCAGCAAAAATGTCTCTCAAAAACAAAGGCAAAGAAAAGATTTTGTCAGACATATCAAAGCTGAATCATCACACTCAGAATCTTAACACAAGACTACAAGAACTGTTAACACATGTTCTTCAGTCAGAAGAAAAATCATACCAGATAGAAATCTGGAGTTCCCACTGGGATGACACAGAAGGATTCAGTTGGGTGCTATACATGTACTTGGTTGTATTACACTGAGGAACACTGAGTTTGAGGACTCCACTGCTTTTAAAATGAGAGGTTAGCAAGTTTCCTGTTTGTCTGAAGGAGAAACATTACCTCTCTCCCCACAGCTGTTCATTACAAACACACTCCCAAGAAATGGCTCAGAACCCTCCATATTGTTTTCAGTAGTGGCTGCATTAAATTGCATTCCTATGAACAGTGCAGCCATGTGGCAGACAGGGTCTTGGTGCTCTGGCCGGGTGTCAGGCCTAAGCCTCTGAGGTGCGAGAGCCAAGTTCAGTACATTGGACCACCAGAGACCTCCAGGACCCACATAATATCAATTGGCAAGAGCTCGCCCAGAGATCTCCATCTCAATGCTAAGACCCAACTCCACTCAACAACCGGCAAGCTCCAGTGCTGGACACTCCATGCCAAACAAGTAAGACAGGAACACAACTGCACCCACTAGCAGAGAGGCTGCTTAAAATAATAATAAGTTCACAGACACCCCAAAACACACCACTGGATGCGGTCCTGCCCACCAGGAATACAAGATCCAGCCTCATCCACCAGAAAACAGGAGCCAGTCCCCTCCAGCAGGAAGCCTACACAACCCACTGAACCAACTTTACCCACTGGGGGCAGACACCAAAAACAATAGGAACTACGAACCTGCGGCCTAGAAAAAGGAGATCCCAAAAACAGTAAGTTAAGCAAAATGAGAAGACAGAGAAATATGCAGCAGGTGAAGGAGCAAGGTAAAAACCCACCAGACCAAACAAATGAAGAGAAAATAGACAGTCTATCTGAAAAAGAATTCAGAGTAATGATAGTAAAGATATCTAAAATCTTGGAAATAGAATTGGAGAAAATACAAGAAACGTTTAACAAAGACCTAGAAGAACTAAAGAGCAAACAAACAATGATGAACAACACAATAAAGGAAATTAAAAATTCTCTAGAAGGGATCCATAGCAGAATAATTGAGACGGAAGAAAGGATAAGTGACCTGGAAGATAAAATAGTGGAAATAACTACTGCACAACAAAATAAAGGAAAAAGAATGAAAAGAATTGAGGACAGTCTCAGAGACCACTGGGACAACAATGAACATACCAACATTCAAATTATAGGGATCCCAGAAGAAGAAGAGACAAAGAAAGGGACTGAGAAAATATTTGAAGAGATTATAGTTGAAAACTTCCCTAATATGGGAAAGGAAATAGTCAGTCAACTCCAGAAAGCACAGAGAATCCCATACAGGATAAATCCAAGGAGAAACATGCCAAGACACATAGTAATCAAACTGTCAAAAATTAAATACAAAGAAAAAATATTAAAAGGAACAAGGAAAAAGCAACAAATAACATACAAGGGAATCCCCATAAGGTTAACAGCTGATCTTTCAGCATGAACTCTGCAAGCCAGAAGGGAGTGGCAGGACATATTTAAAGTGATGAAAGGGAAAAACCTACAACCAAGATTACTCTACCCAGCACGGATCTCATTCAGATTCGATGGAGAAATTAAAACCTTTACAGACAAGCAAGAGCTAAGAGAGTTCAGCATAACCAAACCAGCTTTACAACAAATGCTAAAGGAACTTCTCTAGGCAGGAAACACAGAGAAGGAAAAGACCTACCAAAAAAAAAAACCAAAACAATTAAGGAACGGTAACAGGAACATACATATCGACAATTACCTTAAATGTAAATGGCTTCAACCAAAAAACATAGACTGGCTGAATGGATACAAAAACAAATCACGTATATATGCTGTCTACAAGAGACCCACTTCAGACCTACAGTCAAATACAGACTGAAAATGGGGATCGAAAAAGATATTCCATGCAAGTGGAAATCAAAAGAAAGCTGCAGTAGCAATTCTCATATCAGACAAAATACACTTTCAAATAAAGACTACTGCAAGAGACAAAGAAGGCCACTACATAATGATCAAGAGATCAATCCAAGAAGATATAACAATTGTAAATATTTATGCACCCAACATAGGAGCACCTCAATATATAAGGCAAATACTAATAGCCATAAAAGGGGAAATTGACAGTAACACATTCATAGTAGGGGACGTTAACACCCCACTTTCACCAATGGACAGATCATCCAAAAGGAAAGTAAATAAGGAAACACAAGCTTTAAATGATACATTAAACAAGATGGACTTAATTGATATTTATAGGACATTCCATCCAAAAACAAAAGAATACACATTTTTCTCAAGTGCTCATGGAATATTCTCCAGGATAGATCATATCTTGGGTCACAAGTCAAACCTTGGTAAATTTAAGAAAACTGAAATTGTTTCAAGTATCTTTTCTGACCACAATGCTATGAGACTAGATATCAATTACAGGATAAGATCTGTAAAAAATACAAACACATGGAGGCTAAACAATACACTACTTAATAACGAAGTGATCACTGAATAAATCAAACAGGAAATTTAAAAATACCTAGAAACAAATGACAATGGAGACACGACGACCCAAAACCTATGGGATGCAGCAAAAGCAGTTCTAAGAGGGAAGTTTATAGCCATACAATCCTACCTTAAGAAACAGGAAACATCTCGAATAAACAACCTAACCTTGCACCTAAAGCAATTAGAGAAAGAAGAACAAAAAAACCCTCAAAGTTAGCAGAAGGAAAGAAATCATAAAAATCAGATCAGAAATAAATGAAAAAGAAATGAAGGAAAAGATAGCAAAGATCAATAAAACTAAAAGCTGGTTCTTTGAGAAGATAAACAGAATTGATAAAGCATTAGCCAGACTCATCAGGAAACAAAGGGAGAAGACTCAAATCAATAGAATTAGAAATGAAAAAGAAGTAACAACTGACACTGCAGAAATACAAAAGATCATGAGAGATTACTACAAGCAACTCTATGCCAATAAAATGGACAGCCTGGAAGAAATGGACAAATTCTTAGAAATGCACAACGTGCCAAGACTGAATCAGGAAGAAATAGAAAATATGAATAGACCAATCACAAGCACTGAAATTGAAACTCTGATTAAAATTCTTCCAAGAAACAAAAGCCCAGGACCAGATGGTTTCACAGGCGAATTCTATCAAACATTTAGAGAAGTGATAACACCTATCCTTCTCAAACTCTTCCAAGATATAGCAGATGGAGGAACACTCCCAAACTCATTCTACGAGGCCACCATCACCTTGATACCAAAACCAGACAAGGCTGTCACAAAGAAAGAAAACTACAGGCCAATATCGCTGATGAACATAGATGCAAAAATCCTCAACAAAATACTAGCAAACAGAATCCAACAGCACATTAAAAGGATCATACACCATGATCAAGTGGGGTTTATTCCAGGAATGCAAGGATTCTTCAATATACACAAAACAATCAATGTGATACACAATATTAACAAATTGAAGGAGAAAAACCATATGATCATCTCAATAGATGCAGAGAAATCTTTTGACAAAATTCAACACCCATTTATGATAAAATCCTCTAGAAAGTAGGCATAGAGGGAACTTTCCTCAACATTATAAAGGCCATATATGACAAACCTACAGCCAACATCATCCTCAATGGTGAAAAACTGAAAGCATTTCCACTAAGATCAGGAATAAGACAAGGTTGCCCACCCTCACCACTCTTACTCAACATAGTTTTGGAAATTTTAGCCACAGCAATCAGAGAAGAAAAGGAAATAAAAGGAATCCAAATCGGAAAAGAAGAAGTAAAGCTGACACTGTTTGCAGATGACATGATACTATACATAGAGAATCCTAAAGATGCTAGCAGAAAACTACTAGAGCTAATCAATGAATTTGGTAAAGTAGCAGGATACAAAATTAATGCACAGAAATCTGTGGCATTCCTATACACTAATGATGAAAAATCTGAAAGTGAAATCAAGAAAACACTTCCATTTACTATTGTAACAAAAAGAATAAAATATCTAGGAATAAACCTACCTAAGGAGACAAAAGACCTGTATGCAGAAAATTATAAGACATTGATGAAAGAAATTAAAGATGATACAAATAGATGGAGAGATATACCATGTTCTTGGATTGGAAGAATCAACATTGTGAAAATGACTCTACTACCCAAAGCAATCTACAGATTCAATGCAATCCCTATCAAACTACCACTGGCATTTTTCACAGATCTAGAACAAAAAATTTCACAATTTGTATGGAAACACAAAAGACCCCAAATAGCCAAAGCTATCTTGAGAACGAAACACGGAGCTGGAGGAATCAGGCTCCCTGACTTCAGACTATACTACAAAGCTACAGTAATCAAGACAGTATGGTACTGGCACAAAAACAGAAATATAGATCAATGGAACAGGATAGAAAGCCCACAGATAAACCCACACACATATGGTCACCTTATCTTTGATAAAGGAGGCAGGAGTGTAGAGTGGAGAAAGGACAACCTCTTCAATAAGTGGTGCTGGGAAAACTGGACAGGTACATGTAAAAGTATGAGATTAGATCACTCCTAACACCATACAGGAAAATAATCTCAAAAT
Organism: Lagenorhynchus albirostris; assembly: GCF_949774975.1. Taxonomy (NCBI): domain Eukaryota; kingdom Metazoa; phylum Chordata; class Mammalia; order Artiodactyla; family Delphinidae; genus Lagenorhynchus; species Lagenorhynchus albirostris. The sequence goes on from NC_083098.1 coordinate 24,691,201, forward strand.
GGATTAAAGACCTAAATGTAAGGCCAGAAACTATCAAACTCTTAGAGGAAAACATAGGCAGAACACTCTATGACATAAATCACAGCAAGATCCTTTCTGACCCACCTCCCAGAGAAATGGAAATAAAAAAAAAAAAAAAAAACAAATGGGACCTAATGAAACTTCAAAGCTTTTGAACAGCAAAGGAAACCATAAACAAGACCAAAAAACAGCTCTCAGAATGGAAGAAAATATTTGCAAATGAAGCAACTGACAAAGGATTAATCTCCAAAATTTACAAGCAGCTCATGCAGCTCAATAACAAAAAAACAAACAACCCAATCCAAAAATGGGCAGAAGACCTAAATAGACATTTCTCCAAAGAAGATATACAGACTGCCAACAAACACATGAAAGAATGCTCAACTTCATTAATCATTAGCGAAATGCAAATCAAAACTACAATGAGATATCATCTCACACCAGTCAGAATGGCCATCATCAAAAAATCTACAAACAATGAATGTTGGAGAGGGTGTGGAGAAAAGGGAACCCTCTTGCACTGTTGGTGGGAATGTAAATTGATACAGCCACTGTGGAGAACAGTATGGAGTTTCCTTAAAAAACTACAAATAGAACTACCATATGACCCAGCAATCCCACTACTGGGCATATACCCTGAGAAAACCATAATTCAAAAAGAGTCATGTACCAAAATGTTCATTGCAGCTCTATTTACAATAGCCCAGAGATGGAAACAATCTGAGTGTCCATCATTGGATGAATGGGTAAAGAAGATGTGGCACATATATACAATGGAATATTACTCAGCCATAAAAAGAAACGAAATTGAGCTATTTGTAATGAGGTGGATGGACTCATACAGAGTGAAGTAAGTCAGAAAGAGAAAGACAAATACCATATGCTAACACATATATATGGAATGTAAGAAAAAAAAAATGTCATGAAGAACCTAAGGGTAAGACAGGAATAAAGACACAGACCTACTAGAGATCGGACTTGAGGATATGGGGAGGGGGAAGGGTAAGCTGTGACAAAGCGAGAGAGAGGCATGGACATATATACACTACCAAATGTAAGGTAGATAGCTAGTGGGAAGCAGCTGCATAGCACAGGGAGATCAGCTCGGTGCTTTGTGACTGCCTGGAGGGGTGGGATAGGGAGGGTGGGAGGGAGGGAGACGCAAGAGGGAAGAGATATGGGAACATATGTATATGTATAACTGATTCACTTTGTTATAAAGCAGAAACTAACACACCATTGTAAAGCAATTATACTCCAATAAATATGTAAATTGTTAATTGTACAAAAAAAAAGGTCATAGGTTATCACATTGACAAAAATAAGCAAAACCCAACTATATGCTACCTACAATTGATGCTCTTGAAATATAAAGACAGAAATAAATCAACAGTAAAAGGATGGGAGAAAATATGTTAACACTAATCAAAAGAAAGGAAGAGTGGTTATATTAATAAGAAAGTAGATTTTGAAACAAAGATTATCACCAAGGATAAAGAAAGACATTTCATAATGACAAAAGGAACAGTTCATGAGGAAGACACAACAGTCCTAAATGCTTATGTGCTCAGTAACAGAGCTTCAAAATGAAAGGGAAACAAAGACTGAAAGAACTGCAAGAAGAAACAGGAAAATCCCTAATACATTCAGAACTGTCAATATTTATTCCTATCTCAATAACTGATAGAACAAGTGACTGAAACTCAGTAAAGATGGAAGACTGAACGACACTATATAACAAATCAACCTAATCAACATTTATAGAACACTCCACTCAACAACAGCAAAATTGTACACAGAATGTTTACCAAGATAGACCATTTTCCTACCCATAAAGAACTCTCAAAAAATTTTAAGAGATCATGCTCTCTGACTACAATGGAATTGAATTAGAATCAACAACAGAAAGGCTTTTTAAAAATCCCCAAGCAACTGGACACTTCTAAATAACCTGTTGGTCAAGAAGAACTCAAAGGGGAAATTAGAGAGTACTTTGAACTGAATGAAATTGAAATCACAACGTTTCAGATTTTGTAGGATGTGGCTAAAAGCAGTACTATGGGGGAAATGTATATTGCTAAATGCCTACATTAGAAAAAGAGGAAGGTCCCAAATTAATGACCTTGGGCTCCATTGTAAGAAACTGGCTAAATCAGAGCAAATTAAACCGAAATTAAGCAGAAAAGAGTAAACAATAAAGAGCAAAAGGGAAATCAACTAAATAAAAAACAGAAAAACATTTGAGAAAATTAATGAAACCAAGAACTGGTTCTTTGAGAAAACCAATAAAATTGATAAACCTACAGCCACATTGATCAGGAAATAAGACAGAAGGCACAAACTGTCAATATTAGGAATAAGAGAAGTAACAATACTACAGATTCTATAGAATGAAAGGATAACAAGGCAATATCATGAACAACTTTATGTCAACAGATGAAATGGACAAATTCCTTGAAAAACATAGGCTACTAGAGTTCACAGCTGTCGCTTCTCCAGAGCATTGTTCTTGGCAGAATGGGACCTGTCTACCTGGGGGCTTGTGTCTCCCTAGGGGGCAACCTGCAAATAATAACCAATACGTGGGTTAAAAAAAATCATTCCACCCCACCTCACCATTGCCTCAAGTTGGGACCGATTCTGTGGTGCAATTCATGCTCTAGAGGCCCCTGTGGGATCAGACTGAAGGTAGTCTCCAGCTTACATCCTTACTTAGCTTTGTTCTCTCGCCTTATCCTGCTTCCCTCACTCTCCTTCCCTAAGAGTACTCTTTCAATAAATTAATTGGCCAAGGATCTCTGCCTTGAACTCTGTTTATTGGCAGCCTGACCTAAGACAAGGCACAGGAGGGAAGCTGGAAGGCACCTTCCTTGCCATTCCTGTCTGCATCCCCCCAGTGATGACCCCTTATGTTATGAATTACATTGTGTCCCCCTAATAGATGTTAAAGTCCTAACCCCCAGTACCTCTGAATGTGGCCTTAAATGAAAATAAGGTGATGGCAGTTGTGTGAGTTAAGATGAAGTAGACCCTAATCCAACATGACTGGTGTCCTTATGAAAGGGGGAAATATGGACGCAGAGACAGACATGCTTGGAGGGAATATGATGTGAAGAATGCCATCTACAAACCAAGAAAAGAACTCCTGAGTTTACCAGAACTAGGGGAGAAGCCCAGAACAGATTCTCCCTCAGAAGGAGCCAACCCTGCCCATGCTTTGATTTCAGTCTTCTGGCCGCCAGAACTGTGAGAGAATACATTTCTGTTGCTTTAAGCCCCCTAGTTTGTGGTACTTTGCTATGGCAGCCCTAGGAAACTAATGCATCCTGTCAGTAGCAGTTGGTTCCAGTCTTGTTTTCTCCCAGCACGCCCATAATCAACTTCATGTCACCATCTGGGAGGTATCCACACCAGCTGGGCAATGACTGCATCTCCACAGTTCCACCAGGGCTCTTTAGTCAGCTTCTAGGTTTTGGTAACCCCGACTCTCCTTGTCCCCCAATTCCCAGGGATGGGAGCTGCTTCCTGCAATCGCTATTTTACTTCAATAATCTTTTTTCCCTTTTTCAGTTTCCCAACACCCATTTAACTAATTCCTTATATTTAATTTGCTCTGTGGAAATAGGAAATAGCTACTCTTTATTTAACAATTAATTAATAAATAGAATTTCTTTATTTCTGACAAGACCCCAGAGTGATAACCATTTCATTCAGAGGAAAAGCCAAAGTCTGTAACATAGTTTATAAAATCCTATGCAATGCGGGATGCCGGCTACTTGTCTGCCCTCATTTCTTGTCATTTCCTCTATCACCCACTCAGCTCCAGCTGCATTGGTCTCTCTGCTAATCCTTAAACATACCAAGCATGCTTGCTTTATGGCCTTTGACTTGCTGTTCCCTGTGCTTACAGACATTCGCATGCATGTTTGTAAGTGAGCAGAGGCTCACTGCTTCAAGCCTCTGTCCAAGTATCTATGCCCCAGTCTCTGCCCGTACCTCAGGAGACTCCTTTCCTGACAACGTACACTCACTCCTGGTATCCACAGGGGATTGGTTCCAGGATGCCTGGATACCAAAATCCATAGATTCTCAAGTCCTTTATACAAAATGGCATAGTATTTGCATATAACACATGCACATCCTCCCACAGACTTTAAATCATCTCGATTACTTATACCACTCAGTATAATGTAAATGCTATATAAATAGTTGCCGGCATGGCAACTTCAAGTTTTGCTTTTTGGAACTTTCTGGAATTTCTTAAAAATATTTTCAATGGGGGCTTCCCTGGTGGCGCAGTGGTTGAGAGTCCGCCTGCCGATGCAGGGGATGCGGGTTCGTGCCCCGGTCCGGGAAGATCCCACATGCCACAGAGTGGCTGGGCCCGTGAGCCATGGCCGCTGAGCCTGCGCGTCCGGAGCCTGTGCTCCGCAACGGGAGAGGCCACAGCAGTGAGACGCCCGCGTACCGCAAAAAAAAAAAAAAAAAAAAAAAAAAAAAAATATTTTCAATGGCAATTAGTGGAATTCCCGGATGCAGAACCTGGAGATACAGACGGCCAACTATATATAAAATTACTATTTCGCTCAACCCCTGCACACTTTCCCCATGACCCCCTTTCCCTACAGCACTCATCATCTTCTGGCATACTCTCAAGCTACTTGCTCTCTGCCTCTCCAGTGGAACACGAGCTCCATGAAAGAAGTTTTGCTCTCTGATGTGTCCCCAGCACCCAGAACAGAATCTGGCACCCAGCAGGTGTCAACTTCTGAAAGAAAGACTGAATAACTACAGAAAAACCCCTACAAGCAGCCCTACCATTGTCATCAGCGTACCTGAACTGTAACCAGTCTTTAGTTTTTTTTTGTTTTTTTTTTTTGCGGTACGCGGGCCTCTCACTGTTGTGGCCTCTCCCGTTGCGGAGCACAGGCTCTGGACGCGCAAGCTCAGCGGCCATGGCTCACGGGCCCAGCCGCTCCGCGGCATGTGGGATCTTCCTGGACCGGGGCACGAACCCATGTTCCCTGCATCAGCAGGCGGACTCTCAACCACTGCGCCACCAGGGAAGCCCCCAGTCTTTAGTTTTTAAAGGATGTGTATTTATTCTTTAACTTTATTGGCTGCCCTTCCTTGGTGGACTCACACTTCGGTAACAATGTCTCCTGAAATTCCTTGGTGAGACTGCACTTTAAGTGCGTCTTCTCTTCTGTTTAACAATTAAAATTTTTTATAATGCAAATGTTTCCTCTATTTAAAACCTTTAAAAAGTATTCAAACAGGATTGGACAGTCAGCAGCATTTATCGAGAGGTCGGCGCTATACCATGCGACTGAATGAGACTGTCGAGATTGTGCTGGAGTGACCAAGGAAATGCAATTCCTGCCCACATGGAGTTCACAACTGCATGGATATTCAGCTCCCACGGATGAAGAAAAAACCTCAATTCCCGTTAACAATGCACAAATGAAAACAAAGAAAATAAGTGATTAGGTGAGAATCAATGGCTGAAATGCCATTCGAACTAAAATCCCTAGAAGTTGAGTGAAAAGCCAGGATTTAAAGAAAGAGACAAAGATCAATGAGGATAAGGTACTTGCAAAAGGAAATGACAAATGCATGAATATAACTTCATTAATTTCCTAGAGTCTATAAACTACCCTATGAGTTTGGCCTGTAGCCTCTCCTTTCTTAGTTATCTGTGCTTCCTTAGTTATCTGTGCTTTCCCTTAAATGTATCATATTCTATTCTGAATTCAATTGTTTCTGTACTTTAATTTTTTAAATTGAAGTATAGTTGATTTACAGTGTTGTGTTAGGTTTGGGTGTACAGCAAAGTGATTCAGTTATACATGAATATATATGTGTATATATATATATTCTTTTTCATATTATTTTCCATTAGAGGTTATTACAAGATATTGAATATAGCTCCCTGTGCTATATAGTAGGTTCTTGTTGTTTATCTATTTCATATATAGTAGTATCTGTTAATCCCAAATTCCTAATTTATCCCTCCCCCCTTTTCCCCTTTGATAACCATAAATTTGTTTTCTATGTCTGTGAGTCTATTTCTGTTTTGTAAATAAGTTCATTTGTATTATTGTCTAGATTCCACATATAAGTGATATCGTATGATATTTATCTTTCTCTCTGTCTGACTTACTTCACTTAGTATGATCATCTCTAGGTCCATCCCTGTTGCTGCACATGGCATGATTTCATTCTTTTTTCTGTACTTTAAATGGCAGGGAGGAGTCACTTCATACACTCCTTCCAGCGCATCCTTGGGTCCCAGCTGAAATGTCATTTTCACAGAGAGGCTTTTTCCAGTCACTTAATCTGAAATGGATGTGCCTTTGTTATTCTCCATCTTAGCATTTCTTTCATAGCCTTTACCGTAATTATTCAATCGTAAGTTCACTTGTGACCTTACTAGACTGTCTTCCTTACTAGATTATTAGCTATCTAGAGGCAGGGTGTTTGTACTACTTTTCATTTCTGGGTACACATCGCTTAGCACAGTGGCTGGTGCTTAATATGTTTGTTGAAATAGAATTAAATAGCACATATTTCTGTGAAGTCCAGAAATCCATATATAAAACCAATTCGAATATCCAAAATCGTTTTATTTTAAACATTTACCAAATTTAAGTTTTGCTAACTTCTGATACACAGACATGTATATCTACATGACTGTTTATATATGCATATATACATATGTAATTCACATCTATGGAATACTTTGAGCTTTACCTATGAAATTAATTTCAATTTGGGTCAAATATTTCATCTTTTGCAAGAAACCTAATTTGTTCATGAAAATCTTGAATCCATGGAGGTAAGGAATAGAATCCCGGGTAGGACTGGGATATGGGAGCGGGGTGGTCAGACACGCCACGAGCCCATACAGGGTGCATTGGTGCAGATTAGAAAAAGGAGCCACATCATCTGGGCAGACACGGCAATGCACCAATAAACTCAGCTTGGTGAGTGGAGCAGGCCTTCAGCTCCCATTCCCTGACACAGCTGGATGCCTTGCCCTGGGTGCAACCGGCATGTAGGTGGCAGTCCTAGAGGGACAGCTCAGTGATGGTGCAAGCAGAAGATGGTGTTCTGGCCACCCTTGTACAGCTCCATTCCTTGCTAGACTGATTTAATTTGTCTGGAGGAGGTTGGTTGGGTAGGGGTCTTTTCTTCTCACCACTTCTGATGATTTAGCTGAAGGAGATCTCCCCGATTGAAAAAGTCCATTTTTCAGGTTCAAGTGTGCAGATGGCCATGCAGCCTCCAAGTGGGCTTTCATGGTTTAATCTTAGGAAATAGCCCAGTGTTGATTCTTGATTCCTAAAAAGAAATATGCTGTCAATCTGGCTGTAGATGAGCTTTGCAATTTCCCTCTGCAAAAAACGAATCGGAAGTTAGTTCACTTGTATAACACTGCTTAGCGACTATTTGGAAATTCTATCAGTGGCGCTGAAAATAAATGCAGCTAACTCATCAGTGACCCGATTTATGGACTGGCGTGACGAAGAGCAGATGGGATCAGTTCTAGCTCCCATGGATCAAGAAGGAACAAGTCTGTCTCATTTCAGTAATCGTTCATAAACTCTATATCTTTAACTTAGGGTCACAGTTTATAACATCTGCATAATTTTTTAAAACCAAAAATTAATTTACCTTTAAATGTCCTTAGTCTTTAAGTATGAACCATAAGGAAGGCCTGTTCCAAAACTAACATGAATTCATCACTTGGGGTGGGAGCTCATAGCACTGAAATAGAATTTTTAAAGGATAATCAGTAATCGTTCATAAACTCTATATCTTTAACTTAGGGTCACAGTTTATAACATCTGCATAATTTTTTAAAACCAAAAATTAATTTACCTTTAAATGTCCTTAGTCTTTAAGTATGAACCATAAGGAAGGCCTGTTCCAAAACTAACATGAATTCATCACTTGGGGTGGGAGCTCATAGCACTGAAATAGAATTTTTAAAGGATTCTTTTTATTTTGGAAAAACAATGTAAAACTGGTGTTTGGGAATAAAGCTTTAGATGGTGGAAAGCAACCTAGATTGGGCCCCTGGTTTTTAAACTACCTAATTAGATGAGATTGTACAAGTCATATAATCTCGATGGGATTCACTTATAGATTTGTTTATTAAATGGGAGTTTAAAGTTTTAAAGTCTTTCTAGCTCTATGATTTTCTTTATATTAAAAAGTCTTCAAAGCAGGAAGAATGTCAGATAAAGCAGTCTGTGGGATCAGAAGAAGCATTTGCGATCACAAGCATACAGAAGTCTTGTGTATATGACGGCCCCTGGGAGAAATGTTAAGTAAGTCATAGGGGCCCTACAATGAGCTCAGGTCTGGACTGAATATCTCAGCAGATTCTTCTCAGCTATTCTAATCTGTCACCTCTTTTGGGAAAAACCTAGCTCCACTAGTAAATCCAGGCCCAGGAGGAGAAAGGGGCAGAAGCCTTATCTAGCCACTGCGACCACTTTAACAATAAGTAGTTTAATCAGCTATCCACACCCACGGTCACCAACTTTTACATCAGCTTGGTGAAATCTGTGCCTGAAGAGTGAAGCAAATCCAAATATGGTGAATGTTCCTCCATTGCCAAAATGAGAAAACGGCCTTATCTCCTCTTCAGAACCCATCTACCAGAAAGTCAGCTCCCCTGTTAAATACTCAAGTGGGCAGAAAGCACATTTTGTGATGCAACCCCATAGAGACTCCTCTTGATGCCAACTTGCGGGGATCCAATCAATGCCAAGTCACCACTCTTGATAAGGCACAAATCACTTTAGAAACACCTTCTTTGCGCAGACTTTGTCTAGCGGGGGTGGGGGTAGCGATTTAACTTACTTAGGTTCCCGGGATACGTAGCGCATCCCGCTCATCGACGCCTGCAAACCCACTACTAATTCTTCGTCCAGAGCTGATGTCTCTGTGTTTACACCCCTGCGGAAATCTCCCCAGGATTTTTTTTTTTTCCATTTAAAATGAATGCTGATTCCAAGGCCAGCTTCTTCTCCGTTCCTCCACCTGGGGCAGGGGAACCTGCGTTCCTGCGTTCCCGGGGAGGCACCAGCGGGGCCCGGCTAAGTTCCAGGGCACAGGTGGGGCCCTCGAACGGGGCGTCCGGGGCCAGCCCGCCCAGGACCCAGGCGAGAGCAACCCTTCCAGGAGGCCCCGACACCCCACCTCACGCACACGCGCTTGTGCCACTCCAAGAGCGCGCAGGACTTAGGCAAGGATGGCTACATCTTCTCGGCACAGTCTTCAAACCACCTCCACATACTCAGCGGCTTGCAGCATCTGGGCTGTTGCCCCCGTCTCTCAATCAGACCCCCAGGACGATTTTTAGCGGCTCGAGCTTCACTCTGGAAATCACCGGGGTCTGGGGGAGTCCAAGCGGGCCAGGGGAGGGAAAGGGGCCGGAGAGCTCCCTCCCGCCAACTCCAGCCCACTCGGCTCATCCTCCCTCCCGGGAGAGGCGCGGACAGGGACCGGGGCAGGGGAGGCCCTGGAAGGCTCCCCTCCCTTCTCGCCTCCCACAGCCCTCTCTTACTCACTTTCTCTCGGCGCCTCAGCGCGGCCGCCTCACGCCCGGGGTCGCACGGAGGGGCTGCGCGAGGAGCGAGGAGCGGGCGGGGAGCCACCGGGCCGCGCCCCAGTCCTAGGCGGGCCGGCCGGGGGGACCAGGGCCGTGCACGCCCCCACCCGGACGGCGCGGCCAAGCGGGCGCGCGGCGTCCCGCGCCCTCCAGGCTGGCTCCGAGGACTCCGCCGGGCCCTCCCCCTCCGCCCGCCGCCACGGCCCGCGGCCCCTCCCCACCGCACCCCGGAGGCCGCCGGGGCCGCCCCCTCCCCTCCCCCCAACCCGGGCGGGGGCGCGCGAGCAGCGGTGACGTCAAGGGGCGCGCGGTGGCAGCACCTCCCCGCGCGCTAGTTAAAAAGAAGAAGAAAAGAGGGAACGAAACATGAGAGGCTGTGTGAGAAGCTGCAGCCGCCGGCAGAGGAGACCTCAGCATCATCTAGAGCCCAGCGCTGGCCCTGCCTCCGCCTGCCCCGCCGCCGCCGCCGCCGCCGCCGTTTCTGTTCCTGCTACTACTGTCTCACCTAATCAACTCCCGTTACACGGACAAGTGAACCTCTGTGGCCGTCTTCTCCTCCTCTTCTACCTCCTCTTCCAACTCCTTCCCCTCTTCCCACTCCTCAGCCGCAGCAGAAAGCCCCCCACCCAACTGACACTGGCACCACCGCAAACGGTGTCAACCGCACTTTATCTCGGTCCTCGGGCTCCCCTGAGGCATTGGGCCCATCGCCTCGTCTTTTATTTTTTGCAAAGTTGCATCGCTCTACATCTTCTCGCCCCCGCCACCTCTCTCTGCCTCTCGAGTGTCCTGCCGCCCCGCAGCCTCCTCCTGGAGCTGCGCCCTAGTGCCCCTGCTGGGCAGTGGCCTTCCCCCCCATCCTCCCGCGCGCAGCCCCTGCCGCGCGGGGCAGGCGATGCTGAAGATGCTCTCTTTTAAGCTGCTGCTGTTAGCCGTGGCTCTGGGCTTCTTTGAAGGAGATGCTAAGTTTGGGGAAAGAAGCGAAGGGAGCGGAGCGAGGAGGAGAAGGTGCCTGAATGGGAACCCTCCGAAGCGCCTGAAAAGGAGAGATAGGCGGATGATGTCCCAGCTGGAGCTGCTGAGTGGGGGAGAGATGCTGTGCGGTGGCTTCTACCCTCGGCTGTCCTGCTGCCTGCGGAGTGACAGCCCCGGGCTGGGGCGCCTGGATAGCAAGGTAGGCACGCACCCGCCTCGCAGCTGCGAGGTTGGCATACTGGCTGGGTGGGGTGCCTTGTGGCTCCGGCTGGAGCCGGTGCTGGTGACTGGAAGAGGGGCGAAACTTCTCTGGGGAGTCCTTTTCGATAACTTTTCTAAAGCGCTAGCGTGATTCGTTTGTGTGTTCCTCTGGGGTGCGCAGATACCTCTCCCGCCCCCAAGAGTCTCCGGTCGGGATGCTGTGCAAAACTGCCTGTCTCAGAAAAGAGAAGCTTCTGTGGTACCCGCATTCTGGGCTGGGTAAATACTTTATAAGAATCGCGATTAACAGTGTGTTTTGGATCGAATCGGGCATTGGTTGCGGTAAAACTGTAAATGAAGGTGGCTGTGGTTTCTGGTTTATTTTTCTAGGGTAAAAAGATTTGTGCAGCTTCTCCACGTGCTCGGTTAGAGAGAGGATTGAATCGTAAAGGATGTTGAAGCACGGTTGGTTTATGATCCCCAGCCCCGTCAGAGGGGGGGTGTCTTGCATTACAATAGTTAAACAGCGAAAAGGAACTCCTGGTACTCCAGTTTAGAACCCCAAAATTGGCGAAAGATTTTGCTGGGGCATGTTTATCACGTAAAACCGAGGCGATTCTCCTCCTGTCACGTTTTGTAACATTATAAATTCGGGTATTCAGTGGTAGTTAGTTGTCTAGGAAGATCTTCTCCAGAAACTTGTTTTAGGGGTAATGGCATTTACATTTTCCCGATGTTAATAAGTTTAAACAAATACGAAAATAGTGTTGGTTGGGTGTGAAGACATGCTTATATTTGAGTTTGCAACATTTTTCTTGCCCTGGGTTGCAGTAATGTGTGTTCTCTACTGCATTCCAAGGAAAGACTCCGGGGATCAGTCATTAACAATCCCTGCGCATGAAATAAACAATCAGGTGTCTTTGCCCCCCACCCTTCCCCCATTTTAGGTTTAATTAAGAATTCCTCTGTTACAACACTGCAGTTGTCAAGGTCTGAGAGACTCTTGGAAAACTTCTGCTTCAGTCTTGCTGGCCCAGGCATTAAAAAAAAAAAAAAAAAACCCAGGCTGAATCTAATTTTTATGCTCAGTTCACGGTAGATTTCACTCTATTCTCATGTAAACAGCTCCTACGAATCAACATATGTGTCTGGGTGGTATCTCTCACTTTGTTTTGTAACAAAAAGCCATATTGCATCATTTAATTTGCTCAAGTCATGCAAATAGGAAAAAATCAATAGGACAAAAAGGGGTCGACTTATCCTCTTCCCCACTAAACTGCTGCCCACACACAGAGTCCTGTTGCTTATGGCAAAAGAATAACAACAACACCATTGTGTTTGTTAGTTGGTTCACTAATGGGTGAAACTAGAGAACATCATTCTCTTTCAGTCCCCAGCTCTGTCCAAATGTTCATGCCTTTTGAGGGAGCATTTGTCCAACTCCCTCTATTCCCAGCTGAGTGAGAACTGTCTTGCTGCAGGTTTTCAGCTGTAACTCTCTCTTTATTCTTACCACATGCAGCAGTAGTCTGAGATTCAGGGAACAGATATTACCGCATTTTGTTCCAAACAATGTCATTAAGCTCCTGTGTTGTAATTGAATTAAAGTACAAAATCTCTACATTCACATCAGCTCCAGGGTTTTTACCAGGAGCAGGACAGAACCAGGAAATTGAGAGAAAGGATTCGAAATATTTGGCATTAAGCCTCCCGGTGTGCAATATACGCTATGAATGTACCAATGATCCGCAGACCCCTGCAATACTGAACTCTTCCAGGTACAGGAGGAGTGAAAACTTTTTCTTAACTAAATGTAGTGGGGAGCTGGGGGGGGGGGGCGCTGAGACTGAGGGGAGTTATAACCCTTAAGAGAAATTATATAAATTTTTTTAAAGAAATCATTCTTTAGGAATCATTCTGCCACGTTAGCTATCCACATTCCTTTCCGTTTTATGTGCTTCCAATCTCCAACAAACCCCTACTCATTTGGAAAATGTGTCTGAATTAAATTTGGTACACTAGACTTTGCTGGTTCCATTACGAGTGGTTTATAAACCAACAATACTCAAATTGTTCCAATCAGGGATTTGATATAGTTATGCATATGCATTCTTGACCCATGTTAGTTCTCAAGTTTTAATAGTTTTTAAAACATGTTATTTTATAATAAACTTCAGTGTTTCCCTTTTTTCCCCCTAAGCCTTCCTGGCTTATAATATATGTTAGGGTCTTATTTCATAATGTGTGTGCAGGAGAGATGATGGCTATTTGAAAGGGCCCTTTTTTTGTTCATGAAAAAAAAAAATTTCCCCAGAAAGGTTTCTGCAACTTTTCAAGAAACTACAGGAGTAGCTTTTTCCTAAGTGAAGAAACTTCATAGACAAATAGATAGTAGCAAGCTGAGTAGAATATTGATCATGCTTAGCTGTGCGATTAAGTCCAGTTTCCAGGCTAACCCATTTTCTTTAATATGTAATGAACTATTGAATGTAATTGAGTTCAATTCTTTAGCCATGGTACTATTCTTCTAAGTTATTCTATATTTTCATTTCTTTGTATATTTTAATAGTTTTGTGTACTGTAACGAGATGGTTAACTACTGTTACAAATAAGTACTGCCAATATCTAGCAAGTTATATTGTCTTAGCAATATTTTTGCAGCTCCTAAATACAAGATGCTAAAAGGATCTAATTCCCATTAGCCAAATTGAATCTGCAACCAACTGAAATACCCCCATTTCTAAAACTTAACTTGTAGCCACAGAGGCATAGAAGCTCTCTCTACCTTGGGTGGTTTCACAGCCAAAGCTGTCAAGGAATGGGTGAAAAGTAATTGTTTTCAAGTGTGCCCTTTTACAATCATTTGTTTGCTCTGGCTCTTTCAGGGACAAAGGCTATTGTTGAACACATCCAACTAAACAAATAACTCATCCTGGGGTCCCTTTAACAGCTGCCTTAGTACAATGATCTATTTACATATTAGCCTAAAATTGAAACTGAACTCTTTAATGACATAATCCAGCACTACAGTCCAGAGACGCATGTGTTCTACCCAACAGCTGAACAACCTTGTAGGCATATGAGTTTTAGAAATAACTTTTTGTGTACCAAGTGATCTTAAGGCGTCATCTTAATATACTGTCCTGTATTTTCTCCTTTTGTCCCCTGATCGAACCCATGTGGGTGCCTTTTTATCCTCTCTCTTTAGTTACTTGATAAATAAAGAGAAATACAGAAGGTCTCTGTCACCCATTTTACTATTTGTTGATAAACTGTAGTTGTAGGCCACGCTTCACTGTGTATTCCAGGATTTATCTTACCTTCCTTGTATGGGTTTTACTTTCATGTGGCTGAAGATTAGAGGATGACCTGCCAGATGTTATAAATTAGTCAGCAACAGCCACAATCATTACTAGGCACACTGTAATAATGATTCGAAGTTTTACATGATTTCCAAAGTATATTTAGTTTAAACCGCTATAATTTGATGCTTTCGTATATGGCTTTTAAAAATTGAAACAGGATATTAGCTTAAATTTCTTCTTAAGATTGATGACATTGTCAGACATAAAGTTAAGGACCTGTATAGACACAGACACTTAGGCAAAAAAGAAGAAAAAAATACCCTACCCACAGCAGCACTCATCTGTCTAAAACAGCGCTGCAGCTTGGGCTGAGTCAGTTTAATTGACTTCAGTAAGACTATTGGTTCATTGAAACCAAAGCCAGAATGATGGCTCTATCTATCTTCAAATAGGTATTTACACTGCAGACCTCACACAGAGCAAAATGTTACCATCCTGCTGGGTTGGAACAGCATGAAACTTTACAAAGAATAATATTATACTTGATTTCAGATAATTTATTGAATCCTATTTCTGCACTTTTGATGAGAGATCTTGTGGCCAGGACACATTCCAAAAATTGTAAAAGACAAAATTCTTGAGGCCCTAAAATCAAGCTCTTCCTGGATAGCAGCTGGGAGAGTATATGGGGATCGTTTTGTTTCAGCTATAAAAAAATCGAACCATGCATGTTCTCCATAAAACCAAAGGTAATTACATTCCAGTTTTTCCACCAGCAAAAGCGGTGGCTTCAGCATCCTGCAGTTGTTTTGTTCTTCGTGGACTGCCGTATGATAAACAAACAGAACCGAGTTGAACAGTATTAATATTGAATAGATCTGGTGAGGTCTGCCAGAGTATGGACAACAAAAGACATTTAAAACATTCTTGGAATGCAAATTCTAAGTGTCTGGTGTATGTTTCCCCTTAGAAAACTTTAACCATTTAAGCTATTGTCATTTAAATAAATTGGTAAAAATCAAAATGCAAACAGAATTGTGATTAATAATAACTTTTCTGAATATTGTAGATAGTTACGACTCATCGTATTTATACCATATTTTTTTTTTCCAAAACAGGGTAGCTTCTATTGGACGTTTAAAATTTCAGCATGCCTTGTATTCAACAATTTTTTTTAGTTGCTTTGCTCTTTCAGGTCCAAATTTTGTGATCACTTAGAATATCTTTATCCTAAAAAATAGAAGCCATGTGATTCGCTCAATTTACTCAAATTAGAATCTCAACTTCAGAATGAAATATTTGCTTTGAGCAGTGATCTATAGAGTTTAAAATGTTAATTTCAGTTCATAGTTCTAAAGAAATAATTAAGTATAAACATAGTTGTATAAACATAGTTATATAAACCGGGAAAACACAAAATTCAGTCCCATGATGGTGTTTTTTAATACCATATGGTGTTTTTTAATATGAAAAATCAATGCTTAATTTAGACAGCACTGCATTTCACATCTCAAATATTGTGCTGATAGTCTATATTTATATTTATTAGAGGACGTCCTGAAGTCAGTTTTTTAAAGTTAGTACTAGACACTGAAACCGATTTTATCTGCAAAGTACTAATCTCAATGAATCAATAACTCTCAAATTAGTCTTATTGATATAAAAGACATAATAATGCTGTATAAACAAAGATAAAAGTATGCCCTTTTTCACTGAAACTCACTAAATACAATACAAAATCACTTTTCTTAAACTCTTGTGTTTTTCGTGCATATAACATACCTGAGGAACTAGTTAGAACATTTTTCCTGGCTAAAATACAATGAATAATAATAATTGGTCTTAAACCTGTTTGACACAGCTTCAGGTATTATTTTTATAGAACATGAAAGGGCGATATTTCCGCCCCCCCTTTAGAAAACTTTCCCTATGCAATCTGTGTATTGAAAATTAATTAAAATGAGAACAATGTAATTCAAGTAATCTTTGAGAATGTCGTTAGGAATTTCAGGAGTGAAATAGATTTTTACCCAAGACACAAATAAGCCATGTCTTAAAAGTTGCTTTACGTACAGTGGGATAAAGGTATTTGGAGTTTTCAAGTTAAATTATCAGTCAGTGTATACTTTGAGGCAGAGTAAGAAAAAGGGTTAAAGAATCTATATATAATTGTCATTTAATTTTTCACACCTGAAGGACAGATAAACAGACTTGGATTTGCAAGAGTAAGAAGCATGTCTGTGCATCCCTACCCTTTGCCCTCCCATCCCAACCCAAGAGACTGCACTTGTGTCCTTATAAAGGCATACTGTATTGTGACTTGGTGATTCTTTGCAGACAACAGCTAAATGACACTTTTCTCTTTCCATGATGACCAAAAAACATAACTAAACCCAACTTCACGGAACTAAAAAGAAGTTTGTTTCTGATTTATGGCTTTCAGATGTTTTCTGTTACCAACAACACAGAATGCGGGAAGTTACTGGAGGAAATCAAATGTGCACTTTGCTCTCCACATTCTCAGAGCCTGTTCTACTCACCTGAGACAGAATCCTTGGAAAGAGACCTGGCACTTCCCCTGCTGTGCAAAGACTATTGCAAAGAATTCTTTTATACTTGCCGAGGCCATGTTCCAGGTAAAAAAAAAGATACATTAAATCAACTACTGCAGAATAGCTTTCCAAGATACCTGTTCCTAAATGCTTGCTTAGGAAAGTGTAAAATTTATCTGCCTTTCACAGTATCTATTTTTACCTCATAATTCACTGTTCCAAACTTGGAACCTTTTATTGCTGCTCAAATTGCTGCTGTCATTTCAGCCTACAAACAATACATTGTTTTGTTGAAGTGTTTAACATTTCTCGTTAAATGGATAATACAGTTGGTAATCTTTACACAGCTGGATTATCAGCACAAATCTCTTGTTGGTGCCTTTAGTCATCAGCGTTGATATCAAGACAGCTTCCCCTTCTACACAGCTGATACATAAGTGCAGATTGTACATCGACTTTTAAGGTATTTCCTTAAATAAAATATAATTCAAAAGGCCCCAAAAAGTAACACCTTACAAAGCATTTTCATATATAATGACTAATTTGCTCCTCATAAACCCTGTGAGGTAGATAGGAAAGGTCTGGTCATTTCCATTTGACAGATGAGGAAAACTGAGCCTCAGGAGAAGTTAAATGCCGTAACCAAACTTGTACTATGAGAAAGTGATAGGCTAAAAGAAGTTCAAGTTCTTATGCTTATAATGTCCCAGATATACCTGGTCACTGTCGTCTTTTGGACCCTAATAAACATATAGGCTCTTGGGCATTGATTAATTTTACCATCAGAAGCTTGTAAACCTTGGTGGGTTTTGCTTTAGGTTGGAAGAATCAACACAGAGGTAGAAACGAATTTAACGAGTCCGATTCTGTTTAGTTAGGCAGTGTCACCCACAAACAAATCTACTGAAACTAACAGTTTATAAAACTCAATGGCACTGAAGGACAAGACAAGCTTTAAGAACTGTAGGATGCACTTGGAGAATTTTTTTTAACTGCTATGGACATTTTACTTTTTTCTCTGACCCAGAAAAGTGTAGATTTTTGTATTTTTTATAGAGCTCTCCTAATAGCCTAAGAAAACATTTTGACTAGGGTTGCTTGCCTCCTTTGGTGTACCATAACAAGTATCTAAACCCATTCAATATGAAAATATTATTATTGTTTTTTTTAACTACAGCCATGTTTCTAAGGCTTTCCTTCAACCAGCTGTTTCTTTCTCTTTATCACATTCCCCAAAGCAAAGTAGAATAGGTCACGGTTGCCTAGATGGCCTGCCGAGAAGCGATAACAGATTAGGTCCCATAAAGTTTTGCTGCAAATTTCCAGTCTGCAAGGTTTGCCTTTACCACTATAACTTGAAAATGGTATTGACAGTGGGCATTTTTATCTACCTTTATCTACTTGCGATAAAAACCACTAGGCTGGATTTAGAGACTCATCTGTGGGGTGCTTCCTATATTTGAAGGTATTTTAGCTTCCAGAACAAACAACAAAAAGCAATATCCACTGAAAGAGAGAGCACAGCAAACAACTCAGGAGCCAGAGCTGCAAGCACCTCACTCCCCAGATCAACATATGTGGTGACGAATGACAAATTTATTTTTCTACAAAGTTTGTATATATGTAAAACTGCTGAAGTGCATCAAGATGTCAAGTGCTTTTGGTGGCCACCCAGGCTGCCTTGAAAGATAACCAGATGAAAGCTCTACTCCAGTGGTGGGTGGAGCAGCAAGGCTACTTTTCAGGGCCAGGCCAGCAGGCTTTAGCAACGAGCAGAGGGGGCTTCCTCTGCATCCATCAAATGCTAATAATTGCTCTAAATACTTGTCCCAAAAGTGAGCTGTAATAACACACTCTTTGTGTTACTTAGGTTGATCAATTTGTTAGCCAGACTGATCCTTGGCACGTAGGTTACCATTTCTTAAAGTATGATGAATCAGATAATAATCCTCCCCTCAGTCCTGGCCCCCAGCACAGAAGGCTCTTTAGAATTCTAGAACACTCGTTTTTCAGAAACTGCTCAAAATTTGTAATAATTTCACCTTCTTAAGTCTATTTAATGACATGGATTGCTTTTCTCCGAAGTTCAAAATTGTGAAAAACAGCTACTTAGTGATTCTTCTTTTTTTTTTTTTTTTTTTTTTTTACTATCCTCCTTGTTAGCCTCATCTTTCTGCAAATCAAAAACATGAAGAGGAAGGGACCTTAAGGGTGTAGTTTGCTAAGAGAAGGGAACTGCTGAAAGGGGTTGAAAGAGTGAAAATAATTCTAGACACATCTTCATTTCTTCCCCCACTGCCCAATACGTAAAGAATTAAACACATAAACGGTCTATCCCTTTGCTTCACCCTCTTGGCTTTAAGGAAGTGCCACTCACTTTGGGATACACGTATACCTGAAAGACAGCTACTCTCCAGAAACTTTAATTCAGAAACATTCATGGTCTGCTTACTTCCACAAAAATGAAAAAAGAAGTTACAAATCACTACAGTGAGGAGACACTAGAGTTTTATTAATCATAAATATTCTCCTGTTGTGACTTTACTTAGGGAGATAAACTCTTAAAACTTCTAAAAAAATACCCAAATTTCATTAAAAAAAAAACCACGGGAACTCTTTTCTCAATACCATGGGTCTCGTCTTTTGCCTGAATTATGGTGAACTGAGGAGATGCTTTACTGTTCACTAAATGATGGCCTAATAAATACCCTCTGTGGAAAGGATAGGAAAGGACATCTCTGGGCCTTGCTTCTCCCTTTATACTTGTTATCATAGTGATTTTTATCACTCTTGGACCATCATATCTCAGCTGTAGGTTATGGTAGTGTGAAATATCTGTCTGTGCACAATTAGTTCAATTGGTTTAATCCCATTGCTACAGAGGCCGAGGTCAAGAATTTGATTCCACTGAGTTTCTCGAGTCCATAGCCACTCCTGACCCAGTCAGATATCTTACACGTGTGTCTCATTAGTGCCCAAGAGTGCAAACCAGAGCGGATATATGAATACACCAAAGTCTACTCCCTCTGCTAGAAAATGCTCTCTAGTGCAAGCCTTACAGATGGTAGGGTTTTTTCATTTTTTCTTTATCATGATGAACAGCATATATAATGAGGAAAAAATAACTCTTCTGTAGCATACATGCTCAGAGAAAAATACATGCTTAGAAAACTGCACAGAGAATATTTATTTACATGTCAGTATTTTATAGGGTGCTTTGTGGTACAGTAGGACTGGGTTAATGATCCAGGAGAAGAGTTACAGTTCCAAAACATTTGATAAATTATCAGGAGTTATAAAAAAATTACAGCTGCTGGAATCATCAGTGTACTTCCATTGTTAGTGGACTTCATCATATTATGATGATCCAGGGTGAGCTGCACATCTTCAGTAAAATGCTCTTCAGTGTTTCCTTCCAAACAGAAGGGTACCATTCGGTAAATTGTATCCTCCCTGACAATAAATGTTAGCCCTATGTCCTGAAACCAGATCTCTTTTAGTTCTTCACAGGAAAATATATCTTACTCATCCCTGCTTATAAAATCGGGTCATTTAAGGTAAAGTACTAACGAAAGTATTAGATGTTTCAATTCAAAGTAACATAATTGTCAGAAAAATGCCCGGATTTTTATGTAAAAGTCTTCTGAGTTGGCCCCCTTCTTCCCACTTAGATTGTTCAGTTTGTCTCAATACTGTAAAAAGCTCGGAATAATTCATTGTTAACATTCTGGTTTTGTTTTGTTTTGTTTTGTTTAATTTGCTAAGAGAGCATAGTATCTCTGGAGCGACAGAGTTTATGAATCTGTACTCATTCATCTTCAGATGTTCCATTTGAAAATGATTTCTCATTTCCTCGTGTTTGTCCCCAGCTAATAATTCCTTATAAAATGAAATTAGCCACCGGCATCGTTCATTAATTTCCCCTTAAGATGGTATTGGTTTGCAGACTGTAATGCTGGAAAACAGATATGTTTTTAAAAAGCAAACTCAAAATTTCCTCTGAATTGCACTTTGGAATTTTTCTGCGACCCCTGCAGGCAAATAATCACATTAAAACAAAAGGTCTCCTTCACACATTCAGTTATAAATAGATCCATAGTATGACAGTCTTCCCGCATGCATCAGACTGACATGGAGAACTCCCTGCCTGAAGGTAAATATATATTGATATGTAGAGAGAGATATATATAGAGATATATCTACATATCTATATAGAGAGATATATAGAGATACATATCTACATATCTATATAGAGAGAGATATAGAGAGATATATATCTACATATCTATATATATTTATATATAAAACACCTAGCCCCCCAAAACTTCTAGCCCCAAACTGTGAAAAGTCTGATTTAGCAACTCAGTTTTCCTTCTCTTCTTTTTACCTCAAACAGAATTATTTCACACTACCGGGCAGTTTTCATCTGATGCTTAGCCATTAAAGAATGGAGGAGAAAAGTTATCTTTCGCAAACAGTGAATTGCTGAAGATGAGTAAAAGCTGTTGCAGCCGTCATTCTTCTCCCCAATTTCTAATCCCTGGATTTTTTCAAAGAAAGATAACCTCCTCCCCAGCTGACACCCTCCTTGCCTCCTTCCCAGCTGACAGCCTCCTTGCCTCCTCCCCAGCTGACAGCCTCCTTGCCTCCTTATTCTGCCCACCTCCCCCACAACACACACACACACTCCCAAGGACATCTGCTTTTACTTGCCAGTTTCCCAAAGGCAAGATGTTTCCCAGTAGTTGAGTCAGATATTGGCCTTGAAGAGTCTGTCTCAGAAATTTAGGGGTGATCCATTTCACCCAAAAGTTAGGTCAAAATGTATATTATGTTTTAACCATTTGGGACCCGCGGATTCCAAGATTAGCTTTAGGTTTGAGGGGACCTAGGTCAAGCTCACAGAAAATCAACTTTTTAGGGTCTTTCATGTTCCATTGATGCGCCTCACTTGGTTGTCCCCAAATCCTTGTTCTTGCAAATCCTTGCAAACTTGCATCCATTATACAACTTCTAAACCTCACCTGGGTTACCAGGTGCCTTTGTTACAAAACTGATTGGGAGTACAATAATCTAATTTGTTAGGTAAAAATCAAGACCTTGAGCATAATTAAAGGTATGAAACCAGAAGCAGGAATTTGGGACATCATATAAAGTCAACTCTGATAGCAGCATCATATTTTAATAGCAAAATCATCAGAATATGGAAGTGAATCTGATTAATTAATATGCCCTCCCCCCAATAAAAACCTACCTTATTAATTCAAATTGTAAAAGAAATGTCAAAATTGTTTTTGTAATAGGATCTTCTTTCTTATTCAACTTTTTATTTGATAAAAATTCTTACTATGTAAGAAATTTAAAAAAAAGGTCTTTCACATCCTTTTAAGTCTACTCTGCAGTTTTGTTTTGGCCTGTTTTAATATTGTTTTCATTGAGGGGTAGTATGTCAGCTATTCTGCTTGAGACTATTGAAAGGATATCTTAAAGAAAATTTTTGTATTATAAAATAATCATTGTCTCCAGTAAGTGAGCAAGAAAAAAGGCACCAACACATTTGAATATAGAGCCTCTGTTACTGGCATCAATTCGTTGCTTGATCATTCCAGGGAGTCAGTCATTTACTGTAGCATATAATGAATGACCTTGGGATAGTAACTAGATTTATTATTTAATCATATATGAGTGACAATACAATAAGAATTGTAAAATGACCCAAACTGCCTCCCGATGGTCTATCTCTTTCCTGATCGCAATTTGTTCTTCTTAGGAATAGTACTGTGGGCAAAAAGTGCTGAATAGTAATCAGATGAGCTTGAAAGTACAACATATGGTAACCAGGGAGGCTTGAAAACAGAGTCAATGCAATAACAAGATTAATGCTGTGTTCGTATCAATTCTGTTTCATAGGAGCCTTTTAAGACATCCAACACAGTATCATTTCACTTTTACTGCAATTTTTAAATTTTGGTTAAAAAAGAAATGGAAACCCCAAGCCAAAAAATATGTTCTTCTTACCTTTTGTTTTTTGTCTATATATTTCCCTAGAATATTCATATAGTTCCTAAAAAATTCTTTACCTATATTTTGTCTTTCAAATGCTCTGTTTTTACCATGACACTAAATATTTCTAAGGTGTCCTTTTACATTTTTAAAGGTTTCCTTCAAACTACTGCTGATGAGTTTTGCTTTTACTATGCAAGAAAAGATGGTGGCTTGTGCTTTCCAGATTTTCCAAGAAAACAAATCAGAGGACCAGCATCTAACTACTTGGACCAGATGGAAGAATACGACAAAGTGGAAGAGATCAGCAGGTTCATAAAGATAAATGTTCTTTAATCTTAAAAAAAAAAAAAAAAGAAAAGAAAAAACCCGACAAGTCTTGTGGTTTTAACAATGAGTCAACTGGCTATGCTCATGTCCAGCAGCTATATCCTCCAGATGCTTTTTGTTTTCTTTTTGGTAGTTTGCTTCTCTAAAATCATATTCGCTTAAATGCTTTTAATGCTGAGACTACTAATCTTCTGTTATGAGCTTGGCTTCTCTCTGATTCATGGGAATTTTATGAGTATAGTTTTAAACTTGAATTTTATGATAGTTGTTAGCTTATGGCACTGTGGAAACATTCAGCACAATTATTAGTAGCAAATCAGAGTTTTATAAATAGATCTTAGAACTTTCTCTCTGAGTGCCTTTCTGTAAGGTTTAATTATTGTGAGTAAAGTCAGTTTTAATTAGAGTCACTGAAAGATGAGATAGTGAGCTTGTGAAATTTTAAAATACATATGTGTTTTGATTCTCTCCTTTACTTCCTAATAGAAGGCTTTTTTGGTTTTTTTTTTTTTTTCATTGAAAAGAATTTAAAAGAATCAGAGTGTGACCTTGGGTTAGCAGCCCTTCGTGATTATCAAAACCGTTGATTCCTAGAGGAAATATATTTTGAAAAGGATGCTAAGTGCATCCCTTACCTCCTTCATCTCAAGAAAAGCTTACTGGTTTTCTTTAATTTGTTTAGAAAGCACAAACACAACTGCTTCTGTATTCAGGAGGTTGTGAGTGGGCTGCGCCAGCCCGTCAGCGCCCTGCATAGTGGGGATGGCTCACACCGTCTCTTCATTCTGGAAAAAGAAGGTTACGTGAAGATACTTACCCCTGAAGGAGAAATTTTCAAGGAGCCTTATTTGGACATTCACAAACTTGTTCAAAGTGGAATAAAGGTTGGCTTTTTAAATTTTATTTATCTTTGCTCTGGCTATGTTAATTTTATTTTAGTGTTCTCCTCACTAAAGGTATTTCTTTGTAATAAAAGAAATAATATAGGAGAAAATAAGGAGACAACATAAGGGAACAATAATTATGGCAACTAAATCAGGACAATGACATTAAATTTTTAATGTTATTTGGTGACTATTAAGCAGTGCAATCAGATTGATATTTTTGACATCGTTTCCCTATGTAATTTACATACTTAAAATAATTATTGGTTTTATAAAGTATTTGTTTAAATATTGTTTAACAGGCATTAGAATTGTATATCAGCATTTGCTAGCAGAAACAAAGAGGTCTTTGGGTTACTTTGGCAATTGCAAATCATTCTTTTACCGCATCTGTGTTCAAGTCTGTGTCATAAAAAATGCTACTTATACTGTAATTTCCTTGTACAATATTTTCACAGGTAAGTCAGATATTTTTATCTATAATTAGCCACCTTTATAATATATAAGCCCATCTATTGCCTTCTTCTCCCACTTCTCCAATTTGAATTCTCATGTTAAAGTAATCTAGTAGGTATATAAATAAAATTATTGTCAAGTTTATTTCACAAGAGAGTAACACAGTACAGTGTTAGCAGTACTAAGCTATAAGGCAAATTGTGGCATTCTAAATTAAGACATTTAACAGCTCATGACCGTTTTAGAATGAAACGAATTAAGTATGATTGGGGAAGAACTGGTTATCTTTTTCTAAACTGGAAAAAAAAATCAAAGGAGGATTTATACTCTGCTACTCATATCGAAATAAGCTCCTCTTTGCTTTGTTAAGCTCTATTCAAAGGTAAGAACATCAAAACCAGCAGAAACAAATCAGAAAAAAGTATAAATATACTCGATGTCTATCTATTCAATATCTACTACATGAAATAATTAGGGTGACTCAGTTAGATCACAGAGAATACCTATTGTTTGGACCACCCAGCCTCCAGGCCATGTTGTGACAGCATCACCAAGACATACTGCGTAAGAGAAGTATTTTATGGTACTTGTGGTCCTTTAAGGAAAAGGACTTTGGCACCAAGACACAGATCATTTGGAAAAGCTGTTTAAATCAGTAGTTTCCACTTTCTCCCAATAAAATTTTTCATTACACTTCACAGCAAATATTCCAAAGTCTCTTAAAATAAAGCATTAGTGTTTTGCACATCAGAGTTCAATAAATACATTCTGAAATGTGTTCTGATAACTCATTGCAAGTGGTACCTCATGAGGAAGGAATAAGGATGCAGCAGCAAGTGCATTACTCACTACAAGTGTTTTACTCACCTTGAAAGTTAAACATGCTCTCTATAGAATAAAAAATTGGGGAAAGTAAAGTATTTTAAAAATCATCACCTATAATCCCATCAGTTAAAGAATATCACTATTAACATTTTGATATACTTTCTTCCAGTTTTTATATTAAAATTAAATGAATTTTTCCTGACTACAAAAGGAACACAGGTCCATATTAATAAATGTGCAAACAGAAGAACATGTTTTCTTATAGCTTTTTTCCTAAGAAGTGTTAAAATAAAATTGAAATCAAACCATATATACATCTTTTTAGCCTTCTTTTTTCACCTAACAGTATGTCATGGATATGTTACCAGATTTGGAAACTTTTCTCAAAAACTTAGTTTTTTTGAGTGTTCCATTTCCTTATTATGAGATATTTAGGAAGACCCCCAGTATTTTCCTTTTATCATTGTAAATAATGTTATCTATCATTCTTGTATATATTATTTAACCTGATCATGGATGATTTCTTTAAAATTCACTGATAAAAAGAGCATTACTGAGTTGAAGGACATATGCCACAATACACATTGCCAATGTGCTCTAAAATTTAATATATCTTTGGGTATTTGAGAGAATAATACATAGTTTTCAAATACTATTTTACTTAAAATGTTGGTATGAAAAATCTGTGTATGATAAAATGTAGGTGAAAAAAATGGGCTCAGAATACTTGAAAATTTTGTTGTAAGAAGGAAAAAACTGATGTTCTTGTTTCTACTTCAATTTAACTGCCTAAAGAATGCCCTGCTTCTAATTAGAGTTACTTCAGACGCCCTCTTCATTTACACCCATTCATTGGGATATGAATGAAAGTGTATCTTCTCTGACTTTGAGACATCTCATCATGCAGGAAAATTATACAAACTCGGTTATGACAGTGCCATGATTCTGCAGTATGTTCTGCAGGCCTCTAGGAATTCTGCAGAACCCTTTTTGGCCTTCCTTTCCTAGGAGAGCTGCAGGGCTCCTGGGGCTTAAAATAAACTTCAAAATCCATTCTTCTCCATATGTATTGATAGAATACATATTTCTACATTAAAGACATATTTCAAAGTGCATATTTTGGATTCCCTTAGTATTTGGCACTAGTGATATCAATAAGATAGGAATCTATCACATGGATATTTGAGTGTATACTGATAAGGGAGTAACAAGACCACATCCTTATCGCTTCGAGTAGCTTATACAACAACTGGCCTTTATCTCAGTCTCCAAGGAACTCCTGTCACAAGTCACAGATTGGAAGTGTTAGAAGTGGCTACTGTTGGTTTGATGGGGTGGGTGCCAACACATTCATGAGTTGATTAGGATTATGCCATTGACTTTTGTGGTATGCCCCTCAGAGACTTCTGAAGTGAAAACATTATCACAGTTACTTCACAGTCATTTTTCAGGCTTCTTGATATGTGAATAGTTAGTTGTTCATGTTAGTGTACAGTTAGTGTATTCTGTGTTCGTCAGTGATCATTTTGCATTAATAATGCAAATAGGAATTTTCATAAATTATCATGCATATCACTTCTCTAGTCTTTTAGTTTTAAAAATCCTAAGAGAGGGAATAAAGCTGTTTTAACAGACCAAAGTATTGATTGCAATTTTCAAATCACAGAATTAATAATGTATATGAAACCCAACCTTGGTATGTTTGAAATAAATACAGGACAAACCACAGTGATGATCTCCCCATGATATTAAGTAATGACCAGTATGAGTATATTAAATCAGACATAAAGAGGAACTCTTGATTATAAGAGTTTCTAAAAGCTAGCGCTGGCTATAGGGAATTTGGAATTCCTTTTCTGCTAATTGTCAATTAAGAATTGACAGGGATATCTGTCACCTGGTTAAGGACGGGCCTTTTTGTGGCAAAAAGCTAGACTTGGTTGATCTCCTTCAATCTCTATCAGCCCTGATTCTGATACCACCAGCAAAGAGCCAGTCATTTGGGGAACTTGGAAAACTCCTCCCTAAATGGGTCCTGACTGAAGCTAAAAATATGGCATCTGGTTTTTATCTAACACCCTGATTGTAGGAGATTTCAGTACCCTGTGAGTGTAACTAAGTTTCACCGAGCAAAAGTTAGGTGCAAAAGTGCAAAGCACCCGCTAAAGAATTGACTTCTTTCTGCTAAAGGAAATAAATTATGGAGTTGGATGAATGGAGTAAACTCTGTGCCGTATGAATTTAAACTGCCATTTAGGAAGAGGTGATTCCATTCACAACAGCTCAAATCCTAGAAGACTGAGCTTTGTGAAATTGCCAAGAGTGAGTCAAAAATAGGTGTGAAAACTAGATAGTGGTTTGCTAGATCCTTGGTGCTAGTGCACTGTACAAGCTGACCACTCATACTGATGCTATGAAGAAGGGCTCAAGTGTCCAACTGGTGAGCAAACTTTAACATCTTCATTTTGTGTGTCTAGTGTCGGGGGGAGGGCTTATACCTTGTCTGTTGTTGATATTGTTTTTCCCAAAGAGGGAAATTCCAGGATCCTGGTGATTTGAAATCTTTAAATTGAGCTTATATCTGAATTACTAGTCAGAACTTCTGGAAGTACTAGAACCAGCCTCATCTACTTGAAGTCCTTGAGGATGACAGACCAGTGGCTTCCAAAAATGGCTGCAGAGTAGAACCGCCTGGGAGCTTTAGAAAATTCTGCTGCCCAAATTAAATCAGAATATCTAGAGTTAGGACTCAGGCATTGATACATTTTTAAAGCGTTTATAGGTAATTTCAGAAGCACTGGTCTAGACTGAGCCAGACCCCCGGATCAGTTGAATAAGGAATGAGACACATTTTCTCTGCCCATCCATGGCCAAGTCATATTACTGAAATGACCACTGAGAGCAAATGGTTGGACACCAGTTGTCATTGTCCTGTACCTTCTGTCATTTACCTGACCTACACATATTACTTGTCCACTCTGAGTGAGGAGATGAGTAGTTAACTCTGTCAGCATTGTAAGATTCTTGATAGAAAGTTTCGGAAAATGACACTTAAAAATCTCAACAGTTGGGCTTCCCTGGTGGTGCAGTGGTTGAGAGTCCACCTGCCGATGCAGGGGACGCGGGTTCATGCCCCGGTCCGGGATTTCCCCCATGACGCGGAGTGGCTGGGCCCATGAGCCATGGCCGCTGAGCCTGCGCGTCCGGAGCCTGTGCTCCGCAACGGGAGAGGCCACAGCAGTGAGAGGCCCGCGTACCGCAAAAAAGAAAAAAAAAAAATCTCAACAATTCATTCTAATTGGACAATTGCTTTACCTATTACGTTTTCCTATTTTTGTTCCTTTTGGGAATTTGGTATTCAGCTAGTTGGCCAAATTGTTCTCATTCCTGTTCCTAAACTATGTAGTTTGCTATTATATCTGAAAACCCTTGTTACGCCAGAAGTTACTCTAGTCTAATCTTACCAAACTTCCCCTGACCACCAAGAATCTGAAAGTCAGCCTTAGCTTTGCATGTGTGTGGCAGTTAAGACAAGCCTGCGCCTGTCACCTACAGGGTGGACCCCCAGGGAAGCTGACACACACCGTTCTCTGCACCCCAGTTCTCAGGGGCAGTCAGAGGACCAAGAGGCTCGCACCCGCAGCAGACAGAGCTAAGACTTGTCGATCATTGGAACAAGTGTGCCTGGGCTCCTGTCCCTCTCTATCTACTTGGGTCCTCATTTCAAAAGATGCTTTTCGAAGCAGTCCTTTTACCGCGGGAGGAGAGGACGTAAGGCTGAAAGCTGCTGTTGTCCGGGTGGCTGAGCCCATTGACACTGGGGCTCTTGAGAGACAGTGACCCAGGTGCCCAGGAGCCACAAGAGCATGTGGAGGAGGACGCAGTGTGTGCCGGGGCAGGACCCGGCCGGGCAGCCTCTGATTTCACATGCTTGTAAATCACATGCATACTTAATGAGCAGCGAAAGTTTAGTGAAATCCATTGCTCATCATCCCATTGGGATTGATGTCCTACTTTTCTGAAGTTTGTCAGAGACCCTCCCTTTTACATCTTCCTCTGTCTTTAACTGGTGATCTTATGGCAGCCCATGCAATGTTAGCGTATTTTTTTTTCAAGTGAAATGAGTCAGAACATAAATGAGAAGCAATTTACTTTTCAAAACCATTGTTGGAAACATAGCACGCATGTGTGCACACACGTACACATGTATGTGGCAGTGATTGGGTCCCATATCAAATGCTTCCTCAGGAAAATTGTTAGAACTCTGCTTTAAAGCATGCTTCAGGTTGAAAGAAAGTGTGTGTTCGGTTGAAAGAAAACAGCAATATATTTAGTATATTTGATAAATATTGCAATACAATAGAAGAGTCACCATTCTGGAATTTTTTGTATATGTGACATTTTTAAAGTTTGTGACCTATCAAACTACTGCATTAGAATTTATTAAATCTCATCTGAAAGACAGTTGCTCTAGTGGTAGAAATAACCATTAGATAAATTCATTCTAAAAGTGGTAGAAAGTTAATTGAAGAGTCTTTCCTCAGATAAAAACTTTTAAATGCCTTATTTTGGGGGTAGTTTAAAATTCTGGTTCCAAACCATTAAAATATAGATCCGCAAGTAAAATTTTTTACTGTGTTTTTTTTAATATATATATCAAGGTAGTAATGATGTGGCATTAAACCCAACTTTATTTTATTGAGTGTTGCTGACCCTACATCAGAATGCCCTGTACTCTGAGATAAATGTTGTTTTCAATTTTTACATAAGTCTAATCTCATTTTAAATCTAAGACAAAAGTCCACAGAGAAATAATTTTTTTGTCCCTTGGTCATGTGAAATAATCTCAGTGTAATGTAATTTGGTTAAGTTAATTTCATTTCTGGTGCTCTTACTTTTTTATTTTGGCATTTGCAATTCTACTGATAAAGCATTTTAATAAATGTCAATGGACATAGATATGGTGTATGCCAGTATAAACGGGTTTAATCTATAAAGTACTCTCCAGCATGCATCATGTTTTTTTTACTGAAGTCGAAACTGCAGTATGCAGGGTCCCTCCAGTTGAGTAAAGAAAGACCTGCTTTCTCCTACATTTTAGGTCCTGTAACTCACAGCTGAGGTGAGGAAAGCTTTTACATGAATGTCTTTATATTTATCTAAGACTTGAAGGGCAAAGGAAATAGAGCCTATAAATCTCAGAAGTCCTATGGTAATCATTTAAAACAAGTGAAAAACCAAGAAATCTGCACCCTAGAGAAGGTCACTGCCATCTTTCAAAAGCATCTGTCTGGACGTGGCAGCCACCACCTCTCTGTATCTGACTAGAAAGAGAACAGAGAAGGGCTGCTGGTGATATCAGTTGGCACGACTTTCCAGTGGCTCTATTATCTAATGAAAAGGAAATCACAGGTGTCCCAAAACTGCCTCTAAGTAGTAGAAGGTAGCACAGTACTCCCTTTTAGAGACAGTCGATAGCTTTTCTTTCCCGTACTAGAGATAGTCTTCAAGCCAGCCATGTTGTTAGCAAGAATACAGTAAGTCCCCTGCGTACGAACGAGTCCTGTTCCGAGAGCACGTTCATTAAGTCCAATTTGTTCTTAAGTCCAACAGTTAGCCTAGGTACCCAAATAACACAATCGGCTCTATATACTGTACTGTAATTGGTTTATAATACTTTTCACACAAACAACACGTAAAAAAACAAACACAAAAAATAAAGAAAACATTTTTAATCTTACAATACAATACCTTGAAAAGTACAGTAGTACAGTACAACAGCTGGCATGGAGTGAACAGGCAAGAGGAGTTACTGAGTGTAGGAGGGAGAGGAGGTGGGAGATGGTAGAGCTGAAGCATCGTCAGCAATAGGAGACGGAGGGCAAGCTGCAATTTCACTCACACCTGACGTTGATGGAACGCATGTTTGCATCTTTCAAAATTCGCAACTTGAAGGTTCATATGTAGGGGACTTACTGTACTCTAGTCTTCTCTCTTACTAATCATAACCACCATTCTTTTAAGCACTTACTTTGCTAAGCCATTACATAGAGTACCTCTGTAATCCTTCTGGTAACCCTGTGAGGCAGGTATGCTTATCCCATTTCACAGATGAAGAGACTGAGATCCAGAAGTTAAGGAAACTGCCCAAGAGAACAGCACAGCGCCAGTAGCAGAGCCAGATTTGCAAGGCAGTTGTCGGACGCCATTCTGTCAACCACGGTGCTGTGCTGCACTGTGCTTTTGATCAACAGCCACTGCACAGGAGAAAAGATTGGGTAGCACGTTTAAGAAGCAGAGATGGGTGACGGTTGGTGTAGACATGCTCAGTGCTGCTCGTCCTGGCTCGCAGGACAGTGGGGAGGCTGAGGGCCTAGATCTAATGTCAAGCATACAGACTTGGGTGCTAGTCACTGCATTCATACCACGTGCTGGTTGTTTGACTCTGGACAAGTTATTTAACCTCTAGGCTTGGTTACTTCATCTGTAGTATAGAGGTGACAAAAGGTTGCACCTACGACTTTACGTGTACAATCTCACATGAATCCGAAGTACTTTGTAAGCATTAGCTGTTATCATCATCTATTACACTAACATGAAAGGAAGAGGAAGGAAAGGAAAAGGTGCCCAGCCCTCAGAATGACTTACAAGCTCCTGTGGCCACAGTTAACTATACTCTGTAGTATTTAACAGTCCCCCCTCGTATGGGATTGGATGACAATTTATGGGAATTCCATGATAGTGTTAGTGTTTGCACCAAAATTATATGGCAGTCTTATGGGAGCAAAGTTATACTGATGTATGTCTGTGGGTTTACTTCCATTCAAAAAGATAAACCTAGAATATATTTTTTATCAAAATGTATAACTGGAGGAAGAGAACATCTTCATTTTTAGATCATCACCTCTTGGCATTAGGTGTAGGGCATTGCCACCTACCTCATTATGCAAAACGCCCCAGGTCTGGAGTTTCTCAGAGCACATGCCTGACGATGATTAAGCACAAAGCAGCTGACCCATGAGTACGGCAGCAAAAGCTTCCTCAGCATTTCCTTGCTTTCAGAGTAGTTTTTCTCAACCTGGATATTATAGTAATGTAGGTCTTTTTGTGTGTTTATTTTGGAACATGGTTTGTGTCACTCTGCCATAGAATTAATAAATTGTAGGATTTGCAAAGGAAATATACTGAGACTGAAAACTAAGAAAGCACATATTTTTGCCCACCAGCAACAATCGCTCAAAGCACAGATTTAGAATCTCAGGGTCTGGGAGGGGAGCAATTGGGCAAAGTTGCTCTGAAATTAACATGTAATGTCATGATACAAAGAGTGTATTACTCAACAAAATATTTTTGTAAAAGAAGCAGATGAGGTCAGGGAAGAGAGAAGTTTAAAGGAAGGTTTCAGAATTAAACAACATAACAGACATCAGTTAATTTATCATGAAATGTGCTAGAGGTCAGGTGTGAGAATATATAAATGAAATGATCTCAGCTACCTCCCTCTCAGACCCCAGGCTGCAGTAGACCCTTTTCCCATCACATCAACTCAGTAGTTTACAGAAAGCTTCCTAAATCTGTAAGCACGTTTGCTCCTTGATTTGTCTTCTTACCTAAGACCAATTTTGGGAGTTTGTTTATGTAGCATTTGCCTCTTAACAGACTTCTTTCATCTTTACATTTATATACTAAATATATAGAGAGATTTATGTATATAATATATAATACTTACGGAAAATAAATATGTACGTAAATATGTTATCAATTACTATAATCCATTTTAATTTATTTGTTGGTAGTATTCGCCAATTGACGTTTAGTTTTGTTTTGTTTTGTTTTTAAAGTCTGAAAGTCTGCAATTATGTTGAACTATCATAATATCAAAGTGGCCAGAACTGAGGACATTTTGAAAAACGGGGTCACTGTCTAGAAATTAAAATCATCTTTGGAAAGCTATTTATTGAGACCATTCTGTAATGTGTTATAATGAGAAAAGTTCGAGAATATCTTTTTCTAAATCATGTCATTTTCTATCCCAGCTTGTCTTTGTGATACTAGGTGACAGTACATATGGCCACAGTGGCTTTTGGGAATTACCATCCAAAAGGAGTAAAATTTGACTCTTTTTCCTAGTGAATTTCCATTTTAACTCTATCTGGGCATGTTGTATACAACTAACTTTAAATTCATCCATTTACTCGTTTTAAAATGTTGTGCAGTTCCACAGGCCTAAATTTCAAATCACAGAAAATCTGTAAAAAATAATTATTTGTTTAAGACAAAAAATATGAGCTAATTATTCTATCATACATATATGTAGTAGCACAAAAACAGAAAAAAAACCATCAATAAATTTGATCTAAACTAATACCATGATTGCTTGCGGTTGACATTATATTTAATCTGCTTGTAAAACTGAACCCAATAAGCTGAAACTAATATGAAAATAAAGCATGATGACAAAGGATCTTAAAGGTTTATATATTGTCACAAAATTCTTGAGAAAAGAATATTCCTTCCAAATATTCAAATATTGAATATTCTGGCTTTCTCTTTAAGAGTAACTAAATTCTGTACTTTAAAAAAAAAAAATTCTAATAAGCTGTTTCCAAACCAACCTCTTATCCTAAAGCACTTTTGATCCAAATGGATCACACAGTTAAATAAAATGACATCTGTCCTCAGGCTATTTCTAGATAGGGAAAGCACATCTGTTCTAAAAACTCTTAGCCAACAGTTTGAAACTGTTCAGAAGAATTCCTTAAAAAAAGAAAAGACTGTGTACAGAGAGCAAAGAGAAGATGCTTGAGGTTGGAAAAAATTAGGACAGCACTAACCCTTAAGAGGATAAAAAGATAACCCAATTTAATTCCCATTAAATTCTTAGCCTTTCTATGAAAGATTTGGTGAGATTCCCACAGTGCAAACATCTTTGTGGATGGATGTGAACACACCTGTTCAGGAAAAGGGAAACAAAACTTGAACTGACTCCCTTCCCACACAGGTCACCAAACATCTGTCATAAGTTATCAATTACTAGCCTAGACTGGACTCAAGCCTGTGACCTGAGGTTGAAAAAGCCACGTAGCTCATTCGGTCTCTTACCTAGTCTGTGGTTTTACCCTGTACCACTGGTAAAGCTTCTGTTTAAATCTCCAGGGGTTTGGAAGACCAGGTTGACCCCGTGACATTAATAATGTATTTACGCCCAGGGTTTCCACGCACACCACCCTGGGGCTGATCTTAGTTAGGATTGTGTGACTTGCAATAATGTAGGCAGCTCCAAAAAGATTTACCCAATAGTTGGCATAGTTCTTTAATTGCATAAGTTCCTTAATTGCAACCTAAAGACAATGTCTTCTTGTCCAAGGAAGGTTGTGTGTGTGTGCGCGCGTGTGTGTATGTGTATTTTAAGATTTTGACTTTGATTAAATGTCAATACATATAAAACTTCTGCATAAAAGCAGAGAAACGAAACAAAGAAAGAAAACCAAAAAAGGCTTATGGGCATGACTAACTAGGTGAGCTTCTTCCCTTGTAATTATTAAAACTTTGGGCGACAGCATCAAATTGTCAATGCTTTTGATCCCTCCTGTGTCTCTTTCCTGTAATATCCCACCTCAGTTGGGTACATGTGAGAACTAATCTCTGAGTGGCTATGGCGCTCATCCACGGAGTTTGCCAGTGGTTGTGTGATTTGGAGCAATCTGCTTAACCTTCTGTGATTCTCTATGTCCTCATCTTGGAAATCAGAGGACTAGGCTAAATGATACCTTAGGTCTTTTCTAGCTCTAAAATTCTGCGAAATAGAAAGCAGTGTAAGTCTCCAACATTTTCCAAGAAAATTATGGTAAAGAGAAGTGGTCAGTGTGGCTCTGGCATTGGCAACTCCACCATTGCCCAGGCTCAGAGAGCATGGGGCTCACTTTGCTTAATTCTGATTTTTTTCCTTTGCACTGATATAGAAACACAGGCAGTGTCTCCCAGTGCAGAGCCCACCGGGCACCCTACCACACTGACAGATAGGTGCACTCACCTTTCCGGAAGGTCACTACCACTCCAGTTAATTTTTAAAAGCTGCATAACTCAGCATGAAGTGAGACTTCAGGTTTCAGTTAATGGAAGCATGATGTCTTTAATGTGTAGGAATAATAGGGTGGTAAGTTTTCAAACCTGGGTTCGAAGGTAAAGATACACCATGACCTTGAAGTGAGCAGTACTTGGTGTGCTGGGGAGGACACACTATGGAGCTGAGTGACAGAAGAGGAGAGTCCTCATAGGAGATAAGATTGCACAGCACCTATGTAGTGCTGGCGGGGTGGAAGGTGTGCATCAGATAATGCAGGGTCTCACATGCTCTCCTAAGGTCTTTGGCTTTTCCTGTGAGTGAAAGGGAGAATCACTGGAGGATTTTGAACAGAAGACTGACATGGTCTGACTTAAGCCTTTTTTTATACATATATATATTTATTTATTTTATTTATTTTTTGCTGTGTTGGGTCTTCGTTGCTGTGCGCGGGCTTTCTCTAGCTGCAACGAACAGTGGCCATTCTTTGTTGCGGTGCGCGGACCTCTCATTGGTGGTGCAGTGGTTAAGAATCCGCCTGCCAATGCAGGGGACACGGGTTCAAGCCCTGGTCCGGGAATATCCCACATTGCCGCGGAGCAACTAAGCCCGTGCGCCACAACTACTGAGCCTGCGCTCTGGAGCCCGCGAGCCACAACTACTGAGCCTGTGAGCCACAACTACTGAAGCCCACGCGCCTAGAGCCCATGCTCCGCAACAAGAGAAGCTGCCGCAATGACTTAAGCCTTTTTAAACAAGATCAATAGCAGCGGTGTAGAGATAGCCGGCGAGGCAGGGCAGGAGTGGAAGGAGGGACACAGGGAAGAATATCGACTCCTGGTACTAGTTCTGCTCTGAAAGTGCCTTGTGCCAACGGGCAAGTCATTGACCACTTGAGCCTCAATTTTTCTCTGTAAAGGAGCGAATCAGTAATAGCTGAGCTTCCTTTCATTTCCAACTTTCAGTGCATCAACGCTTGGAGAAATATTTAGAAATTTACCCTATTAAAGGTAAGCATTTTTACACATGGTGTTTACCGAATGTATACATTCTTTCCCATAGTTTTAAAGTGCAGATTTTAAAACTCAATACCTTAACAACATAGGACATTTAATTGGTTCCAGTGAAAGGTTGTGAATTACAGGAAAATATCAGTTATGGTATTTTATATAAAGAAGAGGGCTCACTCTATACCAGTCGTAAATGTTAATTCATGAAAATGGTAACCACAACTAAAGACTATCTGTGTACTCACACACAAGTTCCTCCTTGGGAAATGTACATTTACATAGAGGAAGGGGGTCAGGTGATTATTTTTTAAAAGGGTAATTATAATTGGATTTAGTGTATAAGAGGCCAAAATCCAGGTATCCTTAAGTCAGAGAATATTAAAATAATGGTGGAATACGAAACTATGGCCTTCTAATAAGGAGGATACACAAATATTATTGTAGGGAATTTCTAACTATTTAAATTATAAAATAATGACCTAAAAAATAAAAATAAAATAAAATAATGACTTGACTTCTAAAATATCCATAATTCACTCTCCAAAGTAGAATATTCCCAGATATAGTCAGTGAGTTTCTTTTTTGTTTACGCCAATGGAACCTTATTTAACTAATCAGTCTTCCGTGCTGTAAATTAAGATGGCAAAAAACAAAAAAAACTGGCTCCTTTTCTACCTGCGTGAGAATCTACAAAAGTTAATTTGGTTGTGCACAGAGTAACTAGATGTGAAAAACTGAAAAGGGAAAGAGGCTCCATCATTTTACTTGCACGTGTAAGGATTTCAGTGCTCTGTGTTTTCCTTGAACGAAATCCCATGGTGCCAATTAACCTAACGTATTCCAAAACAATTCTCTGTTTAGAAAG
The DNA here is from genome assembly GCF_949774975.1 of Lagenorhynchus albirostris. NCBI lineage: Eukaryota > Metazoa > Chordata > Mammalia > Artiodactyla > Delphinidae > Lagenorhynchus > Lagenorhynchus albirostris. The sequence goes on from NC_083098.1 coordinate 24,728,316, forward strand.
AATAATTTTCATTGTGGGTGTTCCTTGAAATCGTATGCCTCATCCCCTGTTATTACCAAGATGTGTGCTGGGCGATTCAAAGTACCAGCTTCACTTCCACGCACTGCATAGATTAGAGCTGTATCCCACACACAGTGTCAGATAATCTGTTTTGATTTTGTCCAATGCACACATATTTTCACCTTTAGTAATTTTTTTAATGTGGAAAAGCCCTCTCTACCTAATATTAAACCAAATATTTCATGTCAAAATTATCAAAAACACTCAAAGCAGGAGATTTGGTTTAATCGGGAAATCGCTTTTTCTTGCAAAAACTTTGCAATAAGTCAACTTTCCTGGCTTGGTTTAAATAGCATCTTCATTTTTCTTTGAAATAACGTGAATACATTTTTCCTCCAGTGTGAGACAAAACTGGACTAGAAAAGACTGAAAAGGATTTAACTAACTTGGTAAATACATTCTCCATTTTATTAGGCTGTGTTGTCTATTTGGATTTCTGGAGTATTTATTTTAAACCTAATAAATCAATTAACCAGTATTCATTCTAAGATTTAATTTGGTGAATAGAATATATGTGCTTTTCATCAGGGCACACATCATTTTTAAGTCTGAAACCACCACACACAAAGGATTTAATTCCGACAGACATTTGTTCTCAGCATAAATACTTTAGGGCCAATAGTTGTCCCCACTTAATCATGCTTCTTAAAAGTGAATTCCAGAAGACTTGAGGCCCCAAATGACCCCTGGTAAGGTGAGTTGTCAGTAAATTACTTTTATGATGTGCCCTAGGGAAGCAAGTCTGCTAGAAACTTGGTAGGGAGCTGGCCCCCTCTTGCCTGTAGGGGGATGACCTTTAACTTTATCTAACCTTTGCATTTCTAATTCTAAATTTCTAGGAGGCATTTAGTCACATTGTTGGATATCTTATGAAAAGGGAGGCCTCTCCTGTGCCCATAAGATAGTGTTAACCACACATTTGTTGCTAAACTTCCCAATGAAGCATGCCAGGACGCTTTTTTATTTCTACAATTGACTTTTAAATACCAAACATTTAATGAGTTGAAATATAAATGAGTTCAAAACGGACTCATAGTTAAATTATGACTGCCTTGGGTGACATTTGGGAAACACTGCAGAAAATTTAATCCCTGTAATTTTGCTAATTTGAATTTATCGTGGCACTTGAAAATTTATAAGAGCCATTAAGGATGATTGAAGATATTGCATCAGAATACATTTTTTTTTCACGATATATTTAGTTATTGAAAGCAAGTCTTGTCGATTTTTGTGTTGTCTCCATTATGAGAAAGTTTTTATTGTGCTTTGGGAGGATAATTACATCAAATGTAGGAATTTAGATTCAGTTTTAGATGAAAAAATATATACCCTTCTTTGGCTGTCTTATACTGAAAACATTGGAAAATAATGCTCATTTACAGGATATAAAATACAAAGTGATCATTAATTTCTTGTTAATGATCAGGGCTTAAGTTAGGTAGACCCAGATGTCTATGTTTAATTCCATGAATGTCTAATTTTTCTTCTTTTCCCATTAGTTTTGGATGACATTGAAGAGACCAGTATTTTTAATTCTTTCCTAAAGCAAAGTACTTCATTGCTCAGTTTTATTGTTTATAAGTGTGTTATACATACATGTAAGTATGTATGTATATACATACACGCATATATAATAGAACAGTGTGTGGCTGAATGAAATATTGCTAAAGATAAGCTTCTTCCAAAAAATTATACACCTAATTTTTAATCAGACAATGTTTAGGTATTTAAATACATAGACTAAATGTAGAATATTTCTATAATCTCTCTGACTTACATGTCAGATTGTAACATAAGCAAAGCCAAGTGGTCTAAGCTTTGCATGTGATGTCAGCCCTTTGAGGAGTTCAGCGATATGCAGTCATAGAAGCAATTAGTGTAACTTCAGTAGTTTTTTAGTGGGGAAGGAAAGAGATCAGCAAATTCTTTCCCGTAAACCAAAGGTTCTGGCTCAAGAGCATATATAAACAAGATGTAAGTTTTAAATATAGTTTAAATGCCACCCAGGAGAAAAATTCAGCGGTAAAGAAGTTGTTAAGAGACAGGGAGCAATCTTTAAATGGTGAAGAAAATATTAAACTGGTGACAATACTTTAGGAATACATAGGCACGTGCTTCCAAACACTTCAGCCCAGAAGGTCCTCTTCCTCCTACCCCACCCCAGTTGTTTACCTTTGGATGTGGAAGGAGTAGCAACAGTAAAGTAACAGTCAAGCAGGATGTAGATGTAACTTGTTGATAACCCTAAGAAGAGTTTAGCTGAGAAAATGACCATCAAACTCACAATTTTGAAATGAATTTGGAAGCAATAGTTAGAATACAATACATGGCACATTATGACACTAAAATTCAAACTGTCTTAGGCTGTTTGCTCGTTTTAATCCTACCAAAAGCATTTGTTTGTCATCATGTATGCTCCTACTGAGATATGGCCGGGCGTTTTTTTCTTTGTGTGTGTGCTTGTTTTTGTTTTGTTTTGTCAAAAATTCTGCGCGGAAGTATCTTGACGGTTTTGACCGTTACAGCCTGGTCTGCTTTATTATTGCCTGGAGACTTGCTGTTCGATTACCATTGAACATGGACCAGAAGACACATTCATGTGTTAGGTACTGAACAGGGCCCATCTCTGGAACCCGACCAAAAAACACAGGACCTGGTGTGTGGAAGGTAATTCCGCAAAGGAAAATCAGAGTGCTCTGACCAAAAGGACTGGATGGTGGGCGGGAAAAGCAATAGAGATCTGAGAAGCTCAAGTTAACAGGGGAGAGGAAACAGAAAAAATTACCTGGTACGTGCTATAACGAAAGTCTGAGCTGAGTATGGGAGATCCTCCATCCATCTGAGGATGGTGGCCCCTCACGGAAGGAATGACTCTTTAAGGGTACGGGCAGGAAAGAGGGCTGAGGCTTTCATGCAGGAAACATCGTGAAAGGATTGAGATGGGGCTAGACATGTAAACTGAGGCAAGAGACAGCCCCCATAAAGGGTCTTGTATACTCAGGGATTCTGAGTTTCTTCCTAGAGTAGACAGCAAGGACAGTTCTGGCCAGCCCCCAGTGATGTATTAGGCTCTCGTGTAACCGGCTGCCTTCCTTAGGCTGCTGTGACTGCCCTACTTCCCCTTGTAGGGGATCTGGGAGCTTCTCCTTTTCCTGGAGGGCAAGGCAGCTCAAGAATGAATCTAGAAAGAACTTAAAAATGAATGCAAAGGGAGAAGATTCTAGGGAAAACAAACTCAATTCAAATGGGCTTAATCAAAAAACAAAGCAAAACAAAACAACTCCTGGCTTTGCTTTCCCCTGTGTTAGCTTCATTCTTTGCCAGGCTTTCTTCCTGTGGCACAGATTGTGGTAGTTCCAGGCTCACGTGCTTCCAGTTTAGCAAATCCAGGGGAGCAAGAGCTGCTTTCCCATAAGAGTTCCATCAGAAGTTCCCTAAATGATGCTCCAGTCTTAGGACCTACACCCACCCTGGGGCGAGTCATGTGCTGCCATGGTTGGCCTGGCCTGGGGTCATGTGCCCGTCCCTGGAGCCAGGGGCAGAGATCAGGACAGTCCAAAGCACTACGCCCCAAGTGTGGAAGGGGTAATACCCCAAAGGAAAATCGGAGTATTGTTACCAGAGGAGGAGGGAGTGGATTCTGGGCTGTCTACACAACAGACATCCACTACTCATTGGGCAGAGAAGGGTACTGTGAATCAGAGTCCAGGCTTCTAATATTCAATCCTGCCTTCCTTCCTCCCCATGCTTCTGATTACTGGGCTTTCCTCTGGGTCATATTTCAAGGACATTCAAGGGTTGTAAGGCAGCCAACTAAAGCGTTCTGTTGGTACAAGATACCTAAGTAGGTGGTATTTTCTTTTTGTTCACATAATACTAGTTTCTTGCTTATGTCTATGATTATTTTTAAGACATGTAGATCAAGATACCTTGGTTCGATATACCAATAAAATATGCATCAGGAAGCATTGCTAAATCAGCAGAAACAATGAGGCCAAAAAGACTGACTTAATTAGCTTTTAAATCACAGAAAATGACCCATCTGCAAAACAGGGGAGCTGAGGCCCCATAAGAAACACATCTATACAACCCACGGTCCTGTCCTTATTTTGAAAGGCTTTTGTGAAATTTCTATTTCAGTTTCATCCATTAATCATATTTATTAGTGAGTCACTGTAGAGTTTGCATCCAAGCCTGCAAGAATTCCAGAAGCGTGTAGGGAACTGCCTTCAAAATGCTTAAATAGAGAATATGAAACATTTGATGATAATGTTTTGTATTTTGGCAACATGTAATTTTGGAATATTTTGCACCCTATGGCTCTAAAGTTCACGTTTTCTTTCCAATGATGTTGAGCTCATTTTGTGCAATTTAATTAATTTTGGTAAACAAGTATGACATGTTTTAATTTGTCTTTAGTCATAATGGTGTGATTAATGTGCTGTAGACTACTTAAAGGGTAATATTGTCATTCCTTTTTTTATACTCTGAATATTCTCATGAGTCTGTTAGTATGCCTTTGCTAGGTACTTAATAAGCACATTAAAATCTGTTCTTGTTTACTCACTTAAATGAAAGCAAGAGAAAGTTTGAAAAACACAAATCCTGACTACCCAAGAATGTGCATAGTTTTATCTCTAACATTAGGAAAATCTTTAAATTAGTTATTTGTTTTCTTATTGAAAGCCTTTGTCACATTTAAACATGTTCTTCAAATTAATGTTAACTACATGCAATGAGCATTCAAAAATTAAAAGTTAATTTCTTTTTGATGGAAAAAAACTAGTTTATGTCTTATATATCTGAATTTTAAATAGGAATAGTATTACATAAGTATATGACAGACTTTTCTCTGCCTAAAAACATGCCTATGCACTCATTATCCCTCACTAAAAAAATTAACTTGTTTTCCTTAGCATATATTATACCATTGTCTGTCATATCCATGCTTTCTAAAACCAGTGTTTAATTTGCTTATGTAGAAAGTGGCAATGACTTGACCCTTCTGCTTTATTTCATCACCCTGACCCCTTGTCAGACTTTTCATTCTGCCATTTGATTATGTCAAATGATTGGGAAGGTATTTTTCTTTGAAACTGGCTTTTCACCCATGGAAGGTTCAGGTGGAATCCAGCTAGAGGACTGTTACCCAGAGATGGTAATAAAGCTACCTACTGTTTGATCCAAAGGGCGACAGAGTTGTGGAATTCAGCTCAAAGGAATAATCTGTTTTTCGAAGTTCTCTGTGTAGGAACTTACTGAATGTTTTCCCTGTGTTTTATGGATCTGCAAAAATAACATGGCTCTGCTCCACATGGGGGAGATGGCCGTAGGTGTGTCATCCATTCATTGACCGATTCATTCATCGAGTTAATGTTTATTGGATTTCTTCTATTTGAGCCAGGGGAACTGGGGAAAGTCCAGAAATTCTGTCTTTATATGTTGATGGAATACAATGAATTGATTGTAAATATGAAGATAGAGATTTCTAGAATTAGAAGGAGAGAAAGATGGAGGAAATGAAGGCCTTTGGATTTGCATTCTGGGGTTACTTTCGAAGCAAGTTCAAACATCTCCCCATTTACTTGTTCACTTATTTCTTATGAGATATTCCTAAAATTGACCTGAAAAATACTAAAATATATAAAATTTCTATATATAACAGGGAATGAGGACTTCTTATTAACTGAATACTTTTAACTTTATTTTATTGAAGTATCATTGATTTACAATGTTGTATTAGTTTCTTACCTGAATATTTTGATTAATAATTTAAAAGATACATGGTGAAAATGATCAGTTTTCAAAGAATGTACATGAACGTATCACAAAAAACATGTAAATAATGCCAAGGACCATTTATTCTTAGATGCAAAATTTGAAATATTGTGGATTTCAGGTACATCAGGTTCATCATCTCTCATCATCCTTTACACGAAACCCTTGAAACTAGATAAGTTTCAGAATTCAGGGATTTCCAGATTTATACTTAGTCAGTATGGTTCACATATTACATTTGATCTATTTTATCTAACAACCCTGATGGGGTCTGGGATAGCACCATGTAAAAAATATATTAATGTATATGCAGAAAAATCTGAATATTCAAACTGAGTGGACTAAAGAAAGACTGTAAACTTCTTCCCAACAGTTCAGATCTAGTTTTGTGGACAAATAAATTTTACACAAAACTTATAAAAGAGCTTTTGCTTATCAAAGCTTTTTGGATTTCAGAACTGCCTAGGAGAAATCCTGGACCCCTTAGATCACAGCACTGTGATTTAGCATCTCATTTGTCTGGCGGTGAGTTCAACATCGACTTTTAGGGACAGAGCTGGGAAAGCATAATTAAGCAAAAATGGCTTCTGAGCTTCCAAGAAAATAGCTGTCACTGAGTGTCATGTGCTTTAGTCATAAAATCATAAAACTTTCGAAGTCGAAGGAACCTTTGGAATCATTCAACCTAGCTCTTTCATTTCACAGTTGAGGAAACGAGAGCCTGGAAAAACAGAATCATTTGTTTGAGTTTGGTTAGCTACATGGAGCCATGTTGACATTGAATTATAATATAAAATTAATCTTCATTAGTTAAAAAGGCTGGTGTCTTGCTGTTAGTTTTCCCAGAATGTTCAAGTTTCTGAGTGGACAGTGGACAGTGGATTAGAAATACGAAGGGCACACGGGGCACCCTAGAGGCTGATTTACTGAGAAGTGGAGACTGAGAGCAGGATAGGAAAGCAGCACATTTGCAGGGCAGAAAAAAACTTTATACATTCCCTGAAGGCTAGACAGCGCGACCAGCAGATTCATGTCAGGGTGGCGATACCTGTCTCTTGTTCAGGTGCTCTTAAAGGAAATGCGGTGTTTCTCCATGAATGCAAAGTGAAGTTCTACATGGCAGTTCTTGTTGCCAAACTATTCACCTTGGGTTAGATTTATCTCTTTCGAAACATCCCCCAATATCAAAGTGTAAAAAGAGAATTGCATTGTCTTCTCGATGATATTTCAATTAAATGGAGTTTCCTAAGGAAAGAGAGACGTGGAACGACAGCATTAGCATTGTTGATAATTAGAGTCATCTTCAGGAAAACAATCTCAATGTGTGAAAACAGAATGCAGACGAGATCATTTTTTAAAAAGAGAACATTAAGACGTTAAGAAAATGTTAAAACTGTATTTACAAAAGCAAGGATGTGTGAAATATATTTTTTAAAGATTATCAGTCAGATTTTTACTAGCTTGATTTTTGTTAAAATTCAGATGTCCCTGAGAAAGCTGACTGTTATCCTTACCAGTCTTTTTGGTTTAGTGGGAACAAACTTCAGCTCTTTTCTCAAATGTGGGTTTTGGTGGTGACAAAGCTTGGGAATCTTTGGGTTCAGAGAAGAAAACATAGTTTTAAAGAGAGAAAAAGAAAGGGAGAACCTGAGAGAGTTTAGACACTGAAAACAAATTTCTGATTTTGTAATCTGTCCCACATTAAAGTAGTAACTTCCAGAATCAAGCTCCGTTGTCAGATCATAGGATTTTATGTTCCTGTCCAAGAATTTTGAAAGCTTCTTAATTTGCTTAGACGATTGATAGGCAATCCAATGTTTCTCACTTTCTTTTTAAAATCAAGAACCTCGGATCAGAATGACCAGAGCAAGTGCCATTTACTTTAGTCTTAATGTTTGTATAAGAAATAAAGAATAAGTGTGATTATATTTATGAGGAGTTTAAGTATAAAAGTTGATCTATGGTTAAAAGGAACAGGCGCTAATTACATCATTTTCTTTTTGTTTTAGTAATGTTAAAGAATTAACAAAAGATCACTGTGGTTGTAATGGTTGGCATTTGGAAATTAAGATTATAGTTAAATAATTGAATTTAAAGCATTAATAAATTATACCAACTTCCTCTACATATGTGGATATTACACCACTGGCGGGCCAGAGTAAAGTGTACTTAAGACATGCTATGTGGTAATGACTTAGATTAGGGGTCGGCAAACTACAGACCAAATCTGGCCTGCTGCCTGCTTTTATAAATAAAGTTTTATGGGAATAGCCACACCATTTCTTTATGTAGTGCCCATGGCTACCTTTGTGCTACAACTTCAGACTTGAGTAATTGCCACAGAGAGACTAGACGGCTCTCAAAGGCTTAAATATTTACTATCTGACCCATTAAGAAAAAGTTGGCTGACCCCAGATTTAGGTGGTCAATTCGTTATTCTCAATACACTCTTCTAAGTTAAGCTGCTTTCAATCTTTGAAGACACTACATTCATTTACACAGTTATGTTTTAACAAAATTAGGGATATCTTGAAAAAACACGTTTCTCTAAATGCACATTTTAGTCTTATCTCAAATCCTAAATTTTTTGTGTGGTTTATATTTCCAGGCTTTGATTTTTTAGGACATCATTACAAAGAACTATTTTTGAGAGTTCTGTATTTGGAACTAGTGAAAAGAAAATGGTATAGGTGTTTTTGTTTGCGTTCGGTAGCTTTCTACTCTAAATGACTTAGGTAGGATTCCCATTAGTCATTGGCACACTTGGGGCTTGTATATATACCTCAAATCCCAACCCATTATCTTGACTCCCTGGATACACTGCTGCTTCCTACCATTAACAGTGCAACCTTGCCTATACAGGCACAACTCATTTTATTTCACTTCGCTTTATTGCGTTTAACAAATAACAGCGTTTTTATCAAATTGAAGGTTTGTGGCAGCCCTGCGTGGAGCAGTTCTCTCGGCCGCATCTTTCCAATAGCATTTGATCACTTCGTGTCTCTCTGTCACATTTTGGTAGTGCTTATAATACTTCCAACTTTCTCCTTTTGATTATATTTGTTATAGTGATCTGTGATTAGTGATCGTTGATGTTATTTCTACGACTGACTGAAGGCTAAGATGATGGTTAGCACTCTTTAGCAATAAAATATTTTAAAATTAAGGTATGTACATTGTTGTTTAAGACAGAATGCTATTGCACACTTAATAGATTCTAGTATAGTGTGCACATAACTTTTATACACACAGGGAAACCAAAACAATTGTGTAACTGGCTTTATTGTGATTTTTGCTTTATTGTGGTGGTCTGGAACCGAGCCTGCAGTATCTCTGAGGTCTGCCTGTATATAACTGCAGCCTTCTGCCCTATGCAGAGTAGCCCAAGAGCACTCTTCGTAAGTTACACCCTTTACTGTAGCACTAACCACCTTTCACTGACATTGTCTCTCCTGAGGGACAGGGACTCTACTGATAACATCTTCCCACATACCATTTGCAGGACACCATTTGCAGGACAAAGAGCTGATGTTTTCATCTAAACGTATACTTTCCAAATTTTCCTCGTCCGCACATGCTCAATAATTGAAGTACGTATTAAATGAAGCGTGACCATTTAATTTATCACCCAAACTGGGATAGCTCTGCGAGTGAAAGGAGAGTTTTATTAGAACACAGACCAGAACTGTGTCCAGGCAAACTAGGACATATAGTCACCCTAAGCTTTATAAATTTTAAAATTACCAAATTTCCTTAATTATACCATGGCTGATCATTAACTCACTCATTATCATAAAAATGACCTTGATGATGGCAACAAAATAACTAAAAACACAATGTTTTAAAAATTGAGGGATATCAGTTAACTTGAACTTGATAATTTGTGCCTGATATAAGCAACATGATGACCAAGCCTCCTTCTTTTTCTCTTCTACTTCCATAGTATCTTCTCCTCCATTCAGTCCTCTTCTTTTATTGTCACTTTGTCACTATAGACAAAGGCCAATAAAAGAAGAAGGAAAAAAAAAACGAAAACAGGAGTAAGAAGGGGGCTGATCAAGGGTTCTGTCCAGGATTTGGAAGCAATATCTTGCACAAGCCATCTTGTTTCATTTTTATTCCTTTTTAATCACTTTTTTTTTTTAAAGAAAAAGCATAACGGAGCATGCATTGATCTTACAATAAGCTTTACTTAAACAGTAACATTTGAGCACATGGTAAATTATGCAGTTCACTATATTAAGCCAGGACTTTCCAGTCCACCCAAAGTTTCCAGTAAAGTTCTGTTTGACCTTTGTATAAAAGACCACCTTTGCTAGGTGACTTATTTTTGCTGCCCTCTTGGGTGGTCGAATGAGGCAGATTTCCCTGTTGAACAACATACAACCTTCTTTTTTGCCAACTGAACATTACACTGGGATGTGGCTTGGAGGAACAGTTTCTCAATACTATAAACAACGGCTTTCTTGGAACAGCCTGTTGCTGAAGCATAAAGAGAGGTTACTCTTGGTTTTGCCTTCGGTAGCATATGAATTGGTTAAGAAATAAGTGTGGCTGAGCCACCAAAGTACAGTGGCCGTAATATAATTAAGTTCCGTATCCTCCCTGGAGGCTCGGAGCAGTATTATTATGACACCGAGCTTAAAGAAAAGGAATATTTTCAGAGCCAGGAAATTAGTGAGAAGCAGTCCTTGGGGAAATGTTGCAAAGTCAAAAAAAAAAACTGAAAGAAATCAGTAGAAACAGCATAAAAGTTTTTCAAGGAAAAGGGCTGGTTAAAATACAATATTTTGTTATCTTGTGAGCCTGAGTATATTAAGTCATTATCTTTCAAAAGAGTAGTGTTTTGGGGATTAAACATGCTATTGGAGTTAGGATGGGGAAGAAATGGAGGATTAAAGATGTGTTTGAAATATTGAAAACAGGGAAAATATGAAATGTTTCTAGAAGGAATTATCGGGAAGACTTTTGCTCTCTGCTTATCCATAATAAATTGTATTTAGAAATAAAGTTTTTAATAACAACTTAGACTATTAAGGTGTAGGCTTAATATAGACTACTAAAAAGTTATTAAAGATGTGAGTGACTCTGAGTGGAAAGAAGAGGACAAAGAAATGAGAATGTAGAGCTATTTGGCTATTTGCTGCCTCGCCCTAAGGCCACAACACTCAGCAAAGCAGCTCATGTAGTTGTCAGAGCTTCCCTAGAAGACCTTAGTCGGGCCTCAGCAGTCACAGGGACAAAAAGTTTCTCAGAATACGTATGAAAGCATAAACACTGAAAAGAAAGATACTTAGCCTGGATTTCTTTCCAAATCATTCCTGTTCAAGGCATCACTCTTTATCTTTTAGGCTCCATGACAGATTGGCTTAAGATAAGCGATCAAGTCTTCAGGGCAAGGGTGATTTATTCTTTGGTAATATACCACAGCTTTGTCACTCTATAGATTGTTATATTCAGTCAGTCCTTTTATCATTCATTGGTTTTGACTGAATAATGTAGCGGGTAATCCTGCTTGTGTCTGTCTGTCTAGGCATCAGCCATCCATGCAATAACTCCTTGGATAGCCTAATAATATTCTCTTCATGTGTTCTGCCCAGGAAAGCTACCTTGTAATAAGCATTGCTTTCATAGAGGTAGAGTGCTTTGGGGTGGAGGAGAAGGGCTGCTGCTCACTATAAAGTACAATCCCACAAATGGTACTAGTCAGACAAATCAAGGGCCTGAATGTGGAGCAAATCCATCTCTTATACAACCAGTCTTCTACCTAGAAGTAGAAGAGTTTAGAGTAAACATTAGTGCATTGACTGTAAACAAATACAAACTTAATGCTTAATTTCTGCCAACCTCAAGGAGGATAGTTCAGTCGCCTACAAGTAGGAACCAAGAAAGTGTATTAGATATGCTCAAGAATCAGTGAGCATCTTCCAGTTCTTTGGCTCTAGATGTGGAGTAGCTCTAGATTAAACTGATGCTTTGATGTCTTCCTTCTTCACACAATCGGGAATTATCTCCCGACCATAAAGCTATAAAAGTCATTTGATCTGCTGAGTGCTTTTGGTGTTCCAGGTGCCTAGTAACTTTTTGAAATCTTTTTGCTATTGGTCTATAGGCCACTTTAGCATTATCAAAGTTGAATATGATACCTTATACTCTATTTACATGCACCTTTCAACTTGATAGGCAAAGGGATGTACCGTTTTGAAGTTTCACTCTATTTCAGAGACTTTTTAAGGTACACCTTCTTTAATTCTGGGTGTTATTAATAGTCCTATAATCTGGGTATTTCGATTCCTATTTTATAGGTAAGAAACTCATGTTCAGAAAAGTTAATAATCTTCTCAATGATATATATCTAGAAACTGGCAGAACTAAGATTCAAATTCCTGTCTGTCTGACTCTAGTAATTGTGCAATAACCATCCAAAAACCAACCTGTGAACATTTGAAGAAATTTTGCTCCAGAATCAGCACTGATTTGCAGCTCTGCTCGTCCACTGAGCATTCCATAATAAACTAACACAAAGCTAAAACCCAGATCATATTCCTGCTCCCATCAGCCTCTGTTCCCAAGTATGGGTCAACCCTGGAACATCTTGTTGAAGCAGAAAAAGAAGCTAAGCTTGATTTGGCCTGGAGCAATATGATTGTAAAGGAAGTTAAGTGTGGCTTGCTAGAAGAGTCCGTTTGATGTTGGTTGACAGAATGTCCTTCTGTAGAATTAATTGGAGATTCTTTTTTTGAAGTCCCAAGCAGCCAACAGGTGAAAATGCATTATTCATGCAAATCTTGGGGAAAAGGCTCACCTGTGGTGAGATAAGGCTTTCCCTATCTTAGATGAATGGGAAGTTTGATTCTTCTGCCAAAACAAATTGGGAGTCTAAACATTAGAACTTATGGAGAAGGGTTATGCCCATCTGATGTATTTGAAGAAACCTGAGGCTCTTTTGTTCTGTTGTTTCTCCAAGTCAATTTCGCACACCAAAAGACACATGTCATGGGGAGCATGTTGAATGTCAAAGAGACTGTGTCAAGTGGGTAGACATTAATTAACTCTGCCAGATGAAACAGTTGCAGAATGGGAGAAATGAGGAAATGCATCATCTATGAAGCTGTATGCAGAAGTGGAAGAGTTGGGAATTCTTTCTCATATACACGAAAATTCTCAATTCTCCTGTGTCTCCTATTCTGTATAAGTTGTCCTTACTCGTAAATTGGATGTGGTTAAAGGCCATAGACACTTTATGGGTTTAAAGTAAGAGCACCAAAAACTATAACTATAAATGTCATTGGCGCACTTATTTCTCCAACAAGTTTGGTATGTTATAAATGTCATCTAGAGCCCATGCCATACCAGTAGGCAGATATAATTTAGGAGCTTCTTTTAGATACTTAAACCATTTCAATGACAGATAAATATCTTCCAGAGAGTTAGGATCACAAAAATGAAAAAAATATTTTTATAAATTGTTGGATTAGGTCATACAGTTTAAGCTTAGTCCATAGCGTTTAAGCCACTCCTGCACATGTGCAATTCACAAAGATAGTTGACTTCAGAGGGCTTTTAGTAATGTATTTTGTTTCATCTAGAAGATGTTCTTTATAACAAACAGGAAACCTCACTAAATATAACCCAAAGTTTAAGCAGTGGAAAGGCACATAGATGATGTCGTACATTATAAATATTTTTTGTACTTGCTGGTTTATTTCTAAGGAAATTATGAGAATGACATCATAATGATGACTGACTTTTATTAGTGTTTTTGCTCTGAAGCTCTAAAGCTCTAGACCAGTAGTTATAAAGAAAAACAAATTGTCTGGCATTATCCCTTAATACTTTACCTGATGTTTTCTAGTGGCATTAATTCTAGGAAGTAATTCTAGGACCACTATATTATCATCAGTTCTCTTTTACACATTTATCATGAAAACCAGCATGATAGTAAAGCACACAGTTTCTTAAACTCAAAATGGGAAATAATTACCTTGTATTTTTGGCTGAACTACTGCTTGGATAAGTCTACAACTCGAAGAACAATTTTGGAGTAATATTTTATAGACCATTACTAGTTGCAGTTAGAGAAAGGCTTTTCATAACCATCCAATGTAAATTTTAGCAACATGCTCCTTTGTTCTACTAATACCAAGCGGAAGTTAACTTCCTATTTTTACTGAGGCTTTACTCTAATGCCTTTTCTAGATAAATCCTCTTAAATGATTTATTTGATAAAATTGAGCCTTGGAAGAGCATGGGGCAAAGATATATATAATACATGAGATGGAGCTATAGGTCTTATAGTCTTTTATTCATACAGCCAACTATTTGAGTGCCTATTAGGTGTCAGCCATTGGGTTGAGTGCTGGGATACAGTCAAAGAATAATCAGATTTGATTTCCATTCAAGATTTCTTCTTTATGGAGTAGGGAGACTGGTAAGTACAATCAACACAACATAATAGGCTAGTGATATGGTGTCCTAGCAATATGTAGAAAGTGCTAGGAAGAAAAAGAGAGAGGCATGCTCTGGGATCAGAGTAGACTGCAGAAGAGCTGGAGCTGGGTCCTAAAAGATCTATAAGTTCTTCCCCAACAACTAGATGGGGATGGTCTTCCAAGCAGAGGAAATAACCACGTGCAAAGGCATCAGGATGTGAAAACCTAGGTAGCATTGAGATAGTATGGCAGAGCTGAGGCTGGAAAAAGAGGTTAGGGCTGTCTTTAAAAGGGTCTTGTGTTCCTTGTCTAATCCCTTGAACTTATTTTTTAGGTAATGAGAGTCAGAAAGTTTTGTTTTGTTATTGTTTTAAGGAAGCAAAATTAAATGATCAGATGAGCTTTTTACAAACCTGTGTGTAGGAAGTGGGGTAAGGCTCTTCTTATCATCAGACACAGCCAACAGAAACAAAAACCTCTCACAGCCAAAGAAGAAAAATGAGCTGTCCTTTATCCTGTCCATGGTTTTCTTACCTCTGTTTAGATTTATATCAGGAAATTACTTGATTCAAAGAAAACTTAGCTTGATCTGTGTTTTCAGCAGCTCAACAGCAAAGGATGGATGCCAAAGGCACTCCAGCATCAGTAAGGGCAGTTCTGTCTTGGGCCATTTCCTGCTTCTAGACTACTCTAGGATCATGTGTGGTATTATACCAAAGAATGTTCCTTGTATATTTGAGAGTTCTCCGGACAATCTCACATGTATCTGTGAGAGTCTTCTGTTTACCACACAATGAAAAGATTACCCATTTTCCAATAAAAGAAATGACTTCCTTTATCATTTTTACAGTGATAAAATGTGGGTTTCTGGATACTTGGATTTCTAATACTCACATCAACATGGCCTTACATTTTGGCTATAAGTGTAAGAAAAAAAATCCTTAAAAGGTTTTATATTATGCATATTAATTTTGATTGGTAATTTCACATTTCCTGATTCCCACTCTCCAGGCTTATAGGTGTAACCTGAAAGGCAAGATATTTTGTGTCTGGAAATATTTAAGAATGAGCAGAACAAGGCAGTTTGTGGATATTGCTGACATTTGTGTCCATAATTCGGCTGATGAACTGCTGCTTCTGGAAATTTGCTTTTTTAACCATATGATGATCCTTAAAATATCTATGTAGTTTTTGCTAATGTGTTTGTGTTTATATTTTCTTTTTTTTATATTCACACGTTATGTATAAATACAAACATTAAGTATCTTTATTTATGTAATTAAATAAATATGTAGATTTAGATTTCCTATATAAAGATGGCCTTTTAAAATTGGTTCCTTAATTTGATTTCACATAATTACAAATATACAGTAAAACAAGTAGCTTTACTGCAGATGCCACACATGAGAAAACCAAAGGCCATCAACAATGCCCTTTCCAAGGTCCTCACCCTGAAAGTCACTTTGTCACACAAGCCATCAAATGAGAAACAAATCAAGTATTTTACCCAACCGTAGTTTTCCACTTGAAACCATCAAGACAGAAAAGGTATTTTCCCTATCAAGATGAAAAAAACTATGAGTGCTTAGGAAGAATAATCGAATTATCATTTCTTTTACAGCTGATCTTATAGTGTACATTTTGGTTTGAGGTTATAGCTCTGTTAGAATAATTGATGAATGAATAAATGATTATTCATCCCTGGATATAATCCTAAACTCTCAATCCTTCCTTACATTTAAGGATAGCACTCTGTTGCCTACTGTCATGTACATGAACTACAAGCCCATTGCTCCATCCCTCACGATGAGGAAGAAAAGAGCTAATTAGTGAGCAGCTAATATGGACCAGTTGAGTGTTAATAACTTAAAATTTTTATTGTATTTTTCATTAAAAAAGGAAACCTGATGAAGTAGAAGTTATAATTCATTTACAATAGAAAAAAAAAACACAAAAATAAACCTGAAGTTCAAGTGTGTTAAATTACTTCCCCAAAGTCAAACAGCTTGTAAGTCACAAAGCAGGGATTCAAACCCAGCTCTCATATTAAAGACCCACCTTTATTTCACTCTATTCATCCGTGACCTCAGATCCCTAAAACTCTTCACGGTCAGAGAGCAGGAATGGAAGAGTGTGTGTACTTTTGTCTCTTTCCTTACATTTCTCTTTTCCCAAAGAATTATACCCAATATTAATGAAGTGTCTCTCTGGGAGATGCTATTCTTTCTTTCCTTGGAATTTTCTTCCCTTTCATTGTCTGGCTCCTGAAGTCTCAACTTGAATGCATGTCTTCAGAGAGGCCTTCCCTGACCCCCCCAGCCTAAATTGGATTCCCCCTGATATGCATTCCAATAACACCCTATTCTTTTCTTTTTAGTCCTCTCCAACATTTAATTATGCATTTGTTTGTAGGCTTACTTGTCTGAAAACTCTTCCCCCAAATAGCATACAATAGCTGGCTGTGGCATATAGTAACATTGGATGACTTTTGATGAACATCATCTTGTGTCAGGGCCCACTCTACACTCTTTCAATTAACTACCGCCCCCAAAACAACTTTTGAGATAGCAAATATTCCTGTTTTGAAGGTGAGTCAACTGAGTAACTTTCTCACGTAAAAAGCTAACAAGTGGAAGAGCCAAGTTGCAAACATAGGCTGTCTAAACCCCTGGGCCCATCCTCGACACCAACGAATAGGAATTTGATGCCTAATGACCTAGGAGCAACTGGCTCACCATATTTGCCCCCCGATGATTGAGTGGAGTGCTGGAATCTGAGAGCAAAGCTGTGCAGTGAGTGAGGATAAATGGTAACCACGCTATGGATGATGGTGGAGGGGGGGCGCTGGCGGTTGGGAAAGTGGAACATTTATAAACACTTCATTTGCCCCATGTTTGAGAACCAGGAACTAGTCTCTGCATGGTGATTCTGTGAATGAAAACGGGGCAATTAAGTGTGTCATCAGTTTTGTCCACATTGCTACAAATGTTGAATTATAAACATATTAGAAAACTCTGCTCTTTTTCCTGTTTGGCCTTTCCCTCAGTTCACTAAGAACACTAATTCAGGCAATTTGAATAACAGAAGTTTCCTCAAATTTTGCCTTTTGGTCCAAAATTATATTATCCCTAAATATGTAAAGCAAATTTTCCATTATATTAAGAATTATAGGGAACAGAGCTTCTTTTGCACTGAAAACTGTCCTACTGGTGAAACTTCCCTGGAAAAGGTGAACAGCTACACACTGTCCTCCTTAAAATAAATCTTCATGTATTTGAAGCAAGTTATGTGCACTCAGATTTTTTTCTTTTGTGAACTTAAGAAATACCAGCCCTCCCTTTAGTCTTTCTTCATAAATTCTATTCTGATTTTATAATTACTTTCATATCTTTAATCTGGACTTCAGATTTTTCAGATATCTGTAATATACAGTTCCCACACTTAATGCCATATAGTATCATACTTTCCTGATTGTGGAACAGCAAAAATTTATGTTTTAAATTGTTACCTAATTTAATATTCAAGATGCATTTTTCCAGAAATATATATTAATTACTTTTATTCAGAATTACTATAAATATGTAATATATCAAATTTCAAAAAGAGTTGCTTAATTTGGATATCTGAGGCATAGCAAATGTTTGTTTACTAAATGTTGGTTTGTAACTAATGATATTTTGGAGTAAGAATGATTTTTTAATGTAAAAACGAAGGTTTGGAGTGATCGTCTTTTAATGTTGCTCTGTTGCTAGAATTTGATCATTTTGTAAAATAGTGATTAATGAAAATATCAGATTCAAAGAATTTCATTTTATTATTTTGGTAAATTGCAAGTTTAATTGACATCTAAATCATGTAAATGCAAACTCTACTCAGAAAGTAATTTCAAAAGTACCATAATTTTTATATGACCTTGAAGTTGAAGCAATCTATTGCATAACTTTTCAAGAGAAGTCACATAGAGGAAACCTCATATTTTCTTAAATTTATTAGTGCTCCTTGGTGGTCTAAACTCTTGGGGGTTTTTTCAAGGTTTCTTTTCAAAGCAATAATCTTACTTAATTGTTTAATGTTTGTTCTCATATAAGTCAATTTGAGTTCTTTCGAGTAACAATAGGAAATACATAATGGCAAAGAGCAGTGAAACATGACTAGGAAACTCAAGTATCCTAGTGTTGTATTTCTATATAATGATGTGAAGATAATGCTTTTAGCTGCATGACCATCATATTAGCCACACGTCATAAAAAACAAACTTTATAAAAGCAAGGGGTCAAATTAATTTAAAACAATTTTGTACCCTTACCTAGAGTGAGGCATTTATCCTTAATATTGTGATTTTTTTTTCTTTCATTGAAAGGACCCTGAATCTTCCATTTTCTGACAGGAGACAAAAGATTTTTCAGACTACGAAGGTATAAATCAGATGAAAATATTAAGGAAACATGCTTTATAGCCTTGGGTTTAATATTTAAAATAAAATGGTCAGACTTTATGCCACAAAGATTTTAGCTTTAAAGATGGTAAATGAAATCATATGAGTCCATTTTATTTCTTTAGCTTTTCAGTATGAAAATTTAATATTTCTAATAATTTCATTAAAATTTTTACTCTTTTTCTGATAAAAGTTAATAATCCTTACTTCAGTTAGACCTTTATTAATAAACTATGAAAGGGCTTCCCTGGTGGTGCAGTGGTTGAGAGTCCGCCTGCCGATGCAGGGGACACGGGTTCGTGCCCCGGTCCGGGAGGATCCCACATGCCGTGGAGGGGCTGGGCCCGTGAGCCATGGCCGCTGAGCCTGCGCGTCCGGAGCCTGTGCTCCGCAACTCCCGTTGGAGAGGCCACAACCGTGAGAGGCCCACATACCGCAAAAAAAAAATTAAAATAAAAAAATTTTAAAAATAAACTATGAAAAATTATTTTTCTTTATGACAGACCAAGTCATTCTAAGAAAGATATTTCCAAGCTGTGAGACGATAGAATGACACTTCTTCTTACCCATTAAGTAAGTTACAGCTTTGGGGTTTGAAGGAGTTAAGGTATTTTCTAAATCGTTTTCCTTGTTCCAGAGGAATTAGTTGCTTTTCTAACAAGGCTTGCCCAATATTTGTCAATTTAATAATTTTTTTAAAATATTTACTCTTTAAGAATAATGTTAAGAAGGAAATCCTTGAGGGAGTGAGATAAGTAAAAATTGAAACTCCCCAAACATAAACAAATACTTCCTTTATTTGTAGCATAATCAAATCTTTGCGGATATGTATATTTTTAATATTTTTATATGTATTTTTTAATGGACGTACATACTCTCACATACTGTTTGAATAATTTTAGATTCTTAGGTCATAACTGGATATTCAAACTTGCGTCTAAATTTAGTGTCTTTAATCTGTAATATTGCTCTGAGGTAATTTTCCCAGCTGTTTGCCAATATCAAGAATGCATATTTTTCTATCATAAATCTTGAAAGTGCATTTTTACATAGAGTTTGTTTTTAGAGGGGAGAAAATATTGTGACTTGCCATCTGTATTATTAGAGAACAAATATTGGGGTTAATTTGTTTCTCCCATTCCTTTTGCTTGTTTACTAATTAACTTCAGAATATACAAACACTATATATATTTTTAACTGAAAAAAAAAAAAAAGTAGGATTCCTACAGTAGCCAAGTATGTATGTTTCAATGCTAGGATAAAAATTCAGATTACCCCGAGTCTTGCAAATCATTCATTAATAAGCCACTGGTAACACATACTATCTAAATCTTCTAAAGAGATATAGACAGATCTTTATCAAAACTATGTGGTAAGCCTGGTGCTAAATATAAGTATAACTGTGCCTTTCCATGCCTGCAATTTTCTGAAGTCCAAAAGTTCTTCACATGGTAGCTGGCAAGATAATACCCCTCTACATAATTTAAATGCATTCCTCATCTGATTCAAATGTAGGGCTACACATTCTCTACTTCAAAATCACATTCCCTTCCAATATCTGATTGTTTTATGGATCAATTGAGTTTGAGGATGGCTCTTACCTCTCTGTCCATTGTAAATAGCTGTATCTTCCATTCAAATTGCACATTGGAATTTACAAAATGATTTTGCATTTATTGTCTTCTTTGATTATCTGAGCAACTTTATGAGAGGGAGGAGAGATTTTTACCAAGGAGTTTTCCTTTGCCTTTCTTGCCCCTGACACAACCAAGTAAACTCCTTGAAAGGATTGTTGAGCGTTCTACTCTATTTTTTGGTGGTATGCTAGTTTTTATGTATAGTTTCATCTAAAATCCAGTAAAAAAAAAAAAAGTACCTCCTCCCCTCATCTTAAATTAATGATTTATTTAATATTTTGAACCCCATTTCAATTCACAAAAAGATTTGAGTGCTTCGCATTGAAAGGAATAGGTTTGATAAAATTGTAAAGCAGGAGATAAAAGATAAGAGCACAATACTAATGGGGAAAAGAATAAAAGAGGCTTGAAGGAGAATAGAAATGTCCTACAGTGGTGGTCCAGGGTTTACCAGAGCTAATTGTGCTCACCTCTTCACACACCACAGTCAGACATCAAGTTGCCAGTTTGAAATTGGCCATGGCAAGAGTATTTACACCATGGAAATGTACATAAGTCAGGATTTTTTTCCCAGATAGTTGGCTTATCAGCACATTGCCTTAAGCCTAAATTAACCTTTGTGTCAACATAACTGATATACGTTTCATTTTATTCTCCTGCACAGCTTTGTAAACTTAAGTAAGACTGTTTCAGTACTGCCTCGGTCTGTGAACAATGGGTGCTGATGAGGGAATACTATCCATTTTGTATTTGTTCATGTTTTCATTTAGGAAATATTTGGTGAAGTGGTAGAACATAACAGTTTACATTATTTCTTCTCCCATCAGATAATCTCTGCTTTGCCTCTTCTAGTTGCACATTTGGAGCAAGTTACTCAAATCCTCATGCCTCTGTGTCCTTATCCAGAAAATAAAGATAATAATAAAATAGTATTAAACTCTAGAATTGTTATAAAGTTTAAACAAGATAATGCTTGCAAATTACTTAGCGTGGTTTCTGGCACATAGTAAGAGCTCAATACATGTTACCTTTTATGACAAGGCTTCCACTGTTAGACGCTTTGTCTTACTTTGTAAGACACTAGAAATACCAAGAGGAAGTCCCTGCCTTTAAGAAGCTTACAGTCTAGTGGAGAATTGGTCTAGCTCCTAATTTACCTATCTGACATTTTGCTGTGACTAATAATGTAGCTGCCCAATATTTTACTCATTTATAATTCAGTCTAAAAATGTGTGTTTTTAAAATATTTATTTATTTGAAGTGTAGTTGATTTACATATAGTGTTAGCTTAAGGTATACAGCAAGGTGATTCAGTTATATACATATAATTTTTATATCTATATATATAATATTTTTCAGAATATTTTCCATTTTAGTTTATTACAAGATATTTGAATACCCTGTTTTATACAGGAAATGTGTACTTTTAAAAATCTAAGGTCCAGCAAGTATTAAACCTGTAGGTTGCAATAGAAGAGTTTAAGGTAGCTACAGTCTTCTTTAATTATCATTTTTTTTCATTTTTAATTCCATGAATATTCTTGTAGTTTCTGTCAAACTTTTGCTCATTTGTTTTCAGGTACCTAAACATACAGCATAAGAGCTTTGCTTTCTTTACGTGTTGCCAACGTCTCTATACATTTCCTTCTTCAGAAAAGCGTTCAGTGCTAGGATTTTGTTTTTGTTTTTGCTTTGCATTTTATTTATTGTTTTATACAGTAGGTTCTTATTAGTTATCCATTTTATGCATATTAGTGTATCTATGTCAATCCCAATCTCCCAATTCATCCCACCACCCCCACCCCCCAACCCCGCTTTCCCCCCTTGGTGTCCATACGTTTGTTCTCTACATCTGTGTCTCTATTTCTGCCTTGCAAACTGGTTTAGGATTTTGTTTTCAAGAAGAGTTTATTATACTTTTTGTAGCTTTAGTATTTTGTAATCATTTCAAATAGATGTTCCACACATTTAGTTTTAGTGAAGCATTGTTTTCTTTTAGAGAAGATGTTTTGGAGAACTGAACTTTGGAACATGACAGATATTATTAACACTTGACCTATATTGAGCCAAATAGTCCTTCGTGCTCAAGCCATTCCCTGATACCATATTGGATTCATTGGACAGCATATATTAAAGGTTCTACAGCAGCTAATTGCTGCCTGGAACAATGTAAAGGGACAGGTCAGTCCACTCTCTAATGTGCCATCCTGTATCAAACATCACAGTTCAAATGGTAAAAAGCCTAGAGAAAAATAGAAACACGAAAGTTGATTCAATTTGACAAATATAAAGTTTGTATAAAATAAATCATGTACACCCATACATAAATTATTGTGACCATAACAGTTTTTACATATGTAACTGAATGTGTATATACTTTTTTCCCCATAGGCATGAGATGTCAAAAGAATATTAGTACCTGGAATAAGAAGCAGCTGGGAAGCTGTAAATTCTAGAAAATAACCGCTTCTAGTATCTTCCCTCTGTGTAGGTCATAACTTAAACCCTATGTGACTGATTTATTTTGTTTATGCTTGAAAAGAGTGGGGAAGAGAATTGTTGAAGAGGGTACTGTGACTTTGAGATAGCTGGTCTCCATCTAGGATGTCTTTTATCCTCTCATTTGTACTTTTCTAGTCTGTTTTTGCATTTGCTACCTTCAGAAGATAAATTGTACAATCCTAAATGTAGATTTGACATGGACCAATTGCTGCATACCAGAAGTTATACACCCCATAAAACACTTCCTAAAAGCTCTGAATTGCTGGGTATCTCTTAGCAGCTCTCCAAATTCATTTGAAGCAGGACAGACCTCTTTGTCAGGTGGGTATGGTCGAGGTAAGCATGGGTCCTGCCAGTATTTGAAAATTATAACTACTTTCCTAAAGAACTAGAATTGTATTGGATAAATACAATTAAGCAGAGAATAGGTCTTAAAGAGACAAGACAGGGCTTCCCTGGTGGCACAGTGGTTGAGTGTCCGCCTGCCGATGCAGGGGACACGGGTTCGTGCTCTGGTCCGGGAAGATCCCACATACCGCAGAGCAGCTAGGCCTGTGAGCCATGGCTGCTGGGCCTGTGCATCTGGAGCCTGTGCTCCGCAACGGGAGAGGCCACAACAGTGAGAGGCCCGTGTACCGCAAAAAAAAAAAAAAAAAAGAGACAAGACAATGCCGTGAAGAGCGTTCAGTTATCAAGAAACCAAAAGAGTAATTAGAATAAGTTACAGACTTATTTAAAAGAAAAGCCAAATGTGGAAAAATATAGGAAATGTTAAAGAAAAGGGGAGAATTAGTACTATGAGTGATAGGTCCTCAGTATTTTGTGGCTGGTTTCATGCTCAGAGAATAGTGAAGGTAAGAAAAGCCAAAAGAGTGAGTCATAAAATGGCACAAGATATTTTATAAAAACATTCATTTCCAAAGTAAAATTTGTATGGCAGGAAGACTACCAAATTATTCCAAGTCTAACTTCAACTTCTTCGATAGAGTTGACCGTGACCTCCTTCTCCCTAGAAAGGAGGATGGGCTAAAGAACCTCTTGGATTTTTTTCTGGAGTGTTTTCTGACACCAAATGACAGAGGTGTTTTGTTTTGTTTTGTTTTTCTCACATCAACCAATTCTCCAGTACCAACTGGGTGTCCAACAACTCAGTTCAGTTCTGACACTATCTGGAGTTAGCCCAGACTCCACAGATTATGGACTCAGTCCTACAAGACTGTCTCCCTTACAGGTACCAGCTACAAACGGGGTGCCCACGCTACCCACATTTCTGCTTCCCACAAGCTCCCCGTCAGCCTCCATAACTCATAGAAAGACTCACAGAACTCAGCAAACTGCTTTACTTACTATTACAGGTTTGTTATAAAAGCTATAACTCTGGAGCAGTTGGATGGAAGAGATGCACAGGGCAAGGTAGGGGAGTTAGGGGGACATGGAGCTTCTATGCCCTCTCTGGGCACTTCCAGCACTCCCACGCCCTCCAGCACCTCAATGTGTTGACCAACCTGGGAGCTCTCCGGACTCCATTGTTTAAGGTTTTATGGCGGCTTCTTAGGCAGCTATGATCGATGAAATCGTGGCCATTCATTGATGATTGAATTCAACCTCCCGTCCGTCTCCCCTCCCTGGAGGTTGGTGGGTAGGACTGAAAGCTCCAATCCTTCAATCACATTTTTTGGTTCCTCTGGCTACCAGCCCCCATTCTGAAGCTCTCTGGGGGCCCACCAAGAGTCCCTTCATTAGCATAAACTCAGGTAAGGTTGACAGGGCTCATTATGAAGTACAAAAGACACTCCTTTCACTCAGGAAATTCCAATGGTTTTAGGAGCTCTGTGCCAAGATCCAGGGCCAAAGACCAAGTACATTTTTTGGTATAGCACAGACCACATCTTGCAGTCCCTCCCATAAACTAAGTCAGGGGCCTCAGGGGATTGACTCCTTTCTGAGACCAAATTAGACTTTTGGAGCTATTGAAAAGCAATGCTTCTCATCTTTTCCAGGAGTTGTTGGAGAAATGAATACCCTACAGTGTGTTTCAAAACTTATGAACAAAGCAAAATAACACAGTTTTAGTGAGTTTAAAATCCTCCATTGCATGGAAATGGTTTGCTCACATTGAATTTTACCTTCTTTGCATCCTGTGATTAACACAGGAGTTTGCTCTTGACTGAATTCATCTATGCCCACATGTTAACAGATGGTCTCTGCCTTCTCCTCCTCCATTCTGAAAAGTGCTTTCACTTCACGCTGAAGGGTGTTGGTTGTTCTTGCAGTACTCGCAGCTGAGGGAGAGTGCTTGCTGTGAAATCGCTCTCCTTAGGTATCTCTCTGTGAACGTATAGGTGAATTTCACCAGCCTCCTGTTTCAGGGTGCTCACAGCAGGGCACGGCCAAGATGGCTCAAGTCATCAATGCTTTGGATCCTTTTAAAAAATAGATTAAAATAGCCATGTGGTAGGCAGGAAATGCCCCTCCCCCAAAGATGTCCTCATCCTAACCTCCAGAACCTGTGCATATGTTACTTTACATGGCAAAGGGGAATTGAGGTGGCACTGGAATTAAGATTATACTGAATTATCTGAGTGGGTTCAATGTCATCACAAATCCTTAAAAGTGGAAGGGGGAGCAGAGGTCAAAGGGATGAGATACAAGAAGGATTCATCCTGCTGTTATTGGCTTTGAAGATGGAGGGAGGAGGACATCAACCAAGGAATGCCTGATGGCTTCTAGAAGCTGGAAGGGACAGGAAATGGAATCTCCCCTAGAGCCTCCAGAAAGAAACACAGCCCTGCAGACACATTTATTTTAGCCCAGTAAGACCCATGTTTGATTCTGACTTACAAATTTTAAAATAATATATTTGGATCGTTTCGAGCCACTAAGTTCATGGTGATTTTTTATAGCAGCAAGAGAAAACCAATACAGCTGCTATTGTATCTGAGCTAATAATTCTCAGATAAACCTATTTGTCATTTCTAAACAGCAAAAGGTTCCAGTCTAAGACGTACAGGTTTGCACGAGGAGGGGCCCACATTGGTCTCCAAGTCCCCTTGTTCCTTTCCTGAGACTGTGCCCGCGAAACATAGATGTACAAATGACAATTAATAAATGACAATTAATAATTTATCTGTTATAAAACCAAGATGTTTTTTCTTTTTCTTACCAAGTTTTAGAGTGGAGAAACCTCAGTGATACTGTGTCAGAAGTTACCCAGAGTAGGTATTTACTCTCCTTAATACTTGTGTTTGGGCCATACATATTTCTAATAGTGTAGCACTGTTTAAATACCCTCACCCCAAATCAGCATCATAAAGAAGTTATGGGAGGAATGAAACAACTGAAACTTACTTTGTTATCTGCTTCCATGGGTAAGTTCCCGGAGGGCAGGAATTGGTTCTCACTGATTGTCTTATCCCTGGTGTCAAGTACAATGCCTAACATGTAGTAGGTATTCAATAAATATTTGTCGAATGAATGTTAAATACACAATTGTTTTGACAAGGGGGTAACAAGGAATATCTTGAATTTAGCAGTGCATTATTTACTTTAATCTATGTTTCCTTGCTTTCTCTATACCATAAGGCTGTTGTATAGATCACTGAACTTGAAGCCAGTCACTTGCCAAAGGGTCACTAAGCAAACTATGGAAAAATGAGAAATGATGCTCCCAGCTCAGTGCTGCCCAGTCCTGTTTCCTAAAATACACAAGTCGATTGCCAAATATGAAATATGAAGGCACAGGAATGAAAAAACGTATATATATTAAGGCAAATTTTAAAGAAGTTGGAAGTCAGAAAAAAATTAACCACATTGAAAGTATGAACACACTGGAGTGTTTTCTTTAAAATATCATAATGAAAGGCCATGCCCCACAATTTCTCTTAAAAAAGAAAAACATACTTCTTGTTAGAATCACCTTATGATTCTCTGTGTTTTTCAATAGATGCTTCATTTTCTTCAAAGAGGAATATTCATAGTCAATTGGTTAGAACTTCCATGTGTTCACCAGGGAAGAGTTTATCTCAAAACTATAGGACTAGATCTGATCTTGTACTTACGTGAAAGTCATCAATACTCTTTGTTTGGGGTTTTTGTCTCTTTTCTGCTGACCCTGTGAGATTGTTCCTGAGTGCTGAATGAGAATTAGAATGGCAGTTAACTACTTATTAAAAGTCTCTAAGGAGTGTTTTATGATTTACTCTGAAACATGGGTTAATCTCAAGGTTCCAAAGTATATAGGGACATTATTTTCAAATCATTCAGCTACCTGATTTTGAGGAGTCATTGGTGCTTGGTGAGGGGCTGTCCAGAAGTTCATGTATTGAGAGGACTGAGCACGGGGAGGACAGGGGCTCATGGTAGCCTACGATGATGGTTGGTTGAGGCTTCAGTCAGTGAGCTTGAAAAAAAAAAGAAAAAAAGCATTACGCAAACAGAGGAAACCCTAAAGTATTGCTTGTAAATTACTTGTTGCCCGTTTAGTTCAGGCAGCGATATACGCTCCCAGAAGCACGATGTGCACACAAAGCTATCGGTATTAGTAACGAAGTACAAACTGTAATGTGAATATTTGGTCACATTGCTGCTTCTCACATGACTAAGGACAACATTTTGGACATTGGGTTAATAGTTTTCAAAAGTATGATGTCAGAAGTCAGTGTCGTTTTGAAAGGTGTGGCTCCCCACCCCGCAGATCTTCCATTTGCCATTCTACAAATGTGTCTGTCTCCCTTTTAAGACAGCTTGGCTGATCTAATTAAATTCACTAGAGGTTCATTCTCTCCAAATGCTCAGCAGAAACAATTCAGTAATTTGACATCTCAGGAAGGAGGGCATGGTTTCAAATCCATAGAGCTACACATAACGAGGGGAAAGGATGGGAAGGAATAAGAAGACAGTCTAACATTGACACAAGGGCTTTCTGCTGAGCCTGGGAGAGCTGGGCTGCTGGTCCAATCCTGACTGCAGGGGCAGCACTCGGGCTGTCAGGCGGCAATGTGTCGGTGAAGACTATGGTTGAAGCAACCACAGAGGGTCTGGAAGCCTCAAATGTCTAGTGGTGGTTCTGGCATTATGGCCTCTGACCCTGGTCCAAAGTTAAACCTTCTTTGGAAAAAAAAAAAAAAAAAGCATTACCCAAACAGAGGAAACCCTAAAGTATTGCTTGTAAATTACTTGTTGCCTGTTTGTTTCAGGCAGTGATGTATACTCCCAGAAGCGTGATGTGTACACAAAGCTATTGGTATTAGTAACAAAGTACAAAGTATAATGTGAATGTTTGGACACATTGCTGCTTCTCACATGACTAAGGACAACATTTTGGACATACTTCTCCATCTTTATGATTTGTCAGTAACATACTTTAAATGGACAGCATAACTCTGCAGGCTAATTGAAGCTAAACCTCCTGACAGCAGTCATATATCCTTCCTTCCCAATCTCTGAGCATTTAAGAGTTGTGCTATACGATATAATTTTAAAAGCTAGTTTCGAGAGACACTCTAGGATATTTACATAGAATGTTAAATTTTTTCATCAACATAGTTATGAAAGTATTTCTCTGAAATAACTTGAGTCATTAGTCATGTTTCTAAACCACCCAGAACACTACTTCGCACCTGGAAGTTGACTTTAAAAAAATGAAATCACATGTAATGATTACACAAATATAAATCCTATAACCTGAAAAATTCAGGACATTTTAAAATGACTTTTTTGATTTATATTCTTGTCATTCAGATGTCTCATTCTGTTTCCATATTTGGCCCTTTAATAAAAGTCAGCGATGCCCCTCTACATTCATTCGTGTGATAGGTGAATCTTTAACGTAAACGACTGTCTTCTGTCACTTGTGGATTTATTTCAATCTCTTTTCCCATCTGTCTCTCTACAATGCATGAATTCTGTGTTCCTAATTCCCAAAAAGCAACCAGCACAGTTTTAAACTATGTTGCTAGCCAGCTCAAGTTGTCTTTCAGATGATTTGATTAAAAACTACAAAAGAACTACTTTCAACAAAAGCTTCTTATAGTGGAACGCAAACATTTGTGAAGTGGGTTTGCAGTACTTACCCTGCATTCACAGCTTTAGAGGGAAATATATGCGGAGAGGAATTAATCACAAACTAAATCCCACCCCTAGGCCTCCTTATACATCAATCAAGGAGGTTTACATGTGCAGTGGCTTTTCTACAATCGAATCTTAGTTACACATCCCTGTTTTCAATATCTCATAAGAAAGGCAAGAGATGTTTATTTACTGAAGATATAAGAAGAAAAACAGCAATGTTGAGTCAATATTAAAATCATCATAACAAGATAACCCAAAAAAACCAGGCTTCATAAATCCTAGTCATAGAGACTTACCCTTCTGCGAGCTTGTTCTTAAAATTAATCATATTGTGATATGCAAATGAAGAGGCTGCCCTTTTTTGACATTTGAATAATAATTTGGTAGGTCTGGGATATTTGCATCCACTTTATTATTTACACACTCTTAAAGTTTGGATGTTTTCCGCTTTGGATGGCATAGCTCTGAAAGCAGTTTTTCTCTAATCTGGGAAATAAAACAAACGGTGCTTATTAAAAGTGAACTTTTATGCCTAAAGCTTTAAATTCACAAATCCTTGTAGCACACAAACTACAAACAGTTCTGGGCTTTGTTAGTAACACATGCTATCCTGGGGGACAGAGGCAGGAGAGCGCTTCCGTGATTGAGCACAGCCTTGTGAAGAAATGGCGGTATTAGAGACTTTTTTTCCTCTAACACTTCTAAGGAGTAACTTACAGCTTTTTGCCATAAGAATGTTGTGCTGTTGAATGAAACAGCGTGTATAAGGTGATGTCCTAGCGGCAGTCGCAACATTCAGTTTCTGCCACGTTTTTCGCCGTTGTGCATAACTCAGCAGAGCACAGAGGAAGTGCTCCCTGGCTTACCAGAATTTGAACTTGACGTCTCTGATCTAGATAATTTTAGATACTTTGATTTCATTATAGAAATTCCTAGACTACTTGTGGGATAAAACAAATGCTAAGACCATATTGAGTTTCATCGAGCTGAATTAGCAGAAAATAAAGATAAAATGCCTTTCTATTTAAGCACACGATGATGTTTTAATTGTTACAGCATTTGGCATGCCTAATGTATACAATTCTTGACATTCATACAATAACAAAAGAAGGTTGTTTGGGATTTTTCTTTTATTTCCTAGTGTCTCCTTTCCTCTCTAGGATTTCTCCCACCCCCATCCCAGCCCTGGCTTTTAGCTCTCCTTTCATTTCTCCATTTTTCTATAAGGAAAAAAAACTCTAGGCAGCAAAGGGATATATGTAAAAATACCTCATTTCGATGTAGAGAGGCCAAGGCTGCTTATTACCTAGCTATGATGAACAGACCACCACGGTTGTGACAACTGATGTAGATGCCTCCAGGGTAAAACAAAGGTTTACATATTACACAAGCAATTTAACTGTTTTCTAAACAGATTGCCAAGACAGTGGGAGTTGGCAGCCCACACTGTGTTTTAGGTTTTGGAGACTTGGATTAGAAGTCACTGCTGATTACGAACCTTTTTATTTGTCTTCTGTGAACTACAAGCAACCTAGTAACCCAGCAAAGAATTCTTCACAGCACTTAAACTTGTCTTCCTAGCTTCCCCAGATTACATACACAAATCACTTGACAAAAGTGGTGTAAGGGTCTTGCGTATAGATAACCACACAAGACAATTGTCTTGTTCTAACCCTTAAAGAGTTCCGCAAAGTGAAATGTTTTATAATCCTTTTTGTGCAGTAGGCAAGGAAGAAAAGAAAAGAGTTTGGGCAAAGATTATCCAGGAGAAAGAAAGAGACTCTTTTGGGGGTTCCAGTTGAAACACAATAAAGAACATAATTAACTTCACAATTCTTTGTGTTTTTCATTTGACTGCAGGGAGGAGATGAAAGAGGACTGCTAAGCCTTGCATTCCATCCCAATTACAAGAAAAATGGAAAGCTCTATGTGTCTTATACCACCAACCAAGAACGGTGGGCTATGGGGCCTCATGACCATATTCTCAGAGTTGTGGAATACACAGTATCCAGGTACCACTAAAAGACATTTCATCTTATTTTCTCATTATCTCTTTATAATTTTTTGTCTAGAAGTTACAAATAATTAACCATCAGGTGGCAATAATTAAACCCCAATCTCCATCTGGCTTAAAATCCTGTGTGTGTCTTTAAGGAAAATTGCGAAAAATGGTAGCTTTGTACTTCTCCACAATCCTCTTTCAACTTAAAGGCTACACTTTGGAAACCTGGAGACTAACACGATTTTTCAGTAATTTCTATTGGCTACATTTTTCAGTATGTTTGCTTATTTACGTGCCACGTGTTTGCTTCCCCCTTTGTGCCCTATTTACTTTCCGTGGGTTCACCTTACGTCTTTCACAATCATGGTGTGTTTCCTCCCCACCACCTAGAAAAAATCCCCACCAAGTTGATTTGAGAACGGCCAGAGTATTTCTTGAGGTCGCAGAACTCCACAGAAAGCATCTGGGAGGACAGCTGCTCTTCGGTCCTGACAGCTTTCTGTACATCATCCTCGGTGACGGGATGATCACGCTGGATGACATGGAAGAAATGGATGGGTTAAGGTAAAAAAATCCAACAAAACAACAGATGCCCCTTGATGGTAAAATGTTTTAAGTGAGTTATATCACTTATGTCTTTGAATGATATCACCTCAGTTAAATATTCAACTTTTATTATCAGCATCTGCCTTTATAACATGAAGAGGAATTCAAATACATATGCTGTTATAGTATTTTTGAAAGTCGCTCTACTGAGATGTCCTGAAACGAGTTCCTGCTGTGGGGTTTGTGCAGTAGCTGCCCTGCACATCCCTGCTGCCTTCGACACTCTACCTAATGGACCAGCATTGTCCAGCGGAGCTTCCTGGGGGACGTTAAATATGTGGTTTGGCAAAAAAAAAAAAAAAAAAAAAAAAAAAAAACATTTTAGAGGACGGATACCAAAAGCAGCACACCACCAAGGCTGCAGCCTTCAGCCACCGTTGAGCTGTGTCTCGGTGCTGCCACGTGTCTGAAGCCAAACTGCCCCTGGTTTCATTTCCCATGATATGGAATTTGGAACTTTAATAATTTTGTCTCAAATAGGGGGCGGGGGGTGGTTTTTTAGCCATAGGGCAACTTCCCTGAATTGAGTGTAGGCGCAATACGTAACAAAAACGGAAAGCACTTACGTTGTCCTCCGATTCCTCAGCGACTTCACAGGTTCCGTGCTCCGTCTGGACGTGGATACTGCCATGTGCCACGTGCCTTATTCCATACCCAGGAGCAACCCGCACTTCAACAGCACCAACCAGCCCCCAGAAGTGTTTGCCCACGGCCTCCACGATCCAGGCAGGTGAGAGCACAAGCCCGTCCTCTCTCCTGCCTTACAGCAGGGCCGGGATTCGCAGAGTGGGGAAAGAAGGAGGGTTTCCGGGCGCGGAGCAGCTAAGAGTGGTATCCAAGGTTATGCCTCTAAAATTACACTGGTTCATTATCTTACCCAGTATTTTGCCCTCTTTCTTCTATTAATGTGTGAAGCAGATGGAGAAGGCAGATTAGACAAGGCAGAGGACAAGTTCACAGAGAAATATCGCCTTAACATTTTGGAGAGTTATTATTGGATAAACACTGGTGGACAGATGTCATGATGAAGACTTTAATCTGAACAGTTCAGACAGATAATAAACTTGGTCTCCTTAAACCGCTCTAAATGTTAATTTCCTTATAAATACATTAAATGAGGATGGTAATAGCCACCTTGCAAGGATGCTGTAATGATTAAATACAGATCTATAAGTGAAGAATCAAATAGAGTATCTGACACACGTGATGGATTTTAAATAAATTATGATTCTTATTATCATAGCTTCACTTAACAGATGATGACACAGTGTCATTTGGAAGGAATTGAGCTAAATGTTAACATTTTTTTACTTGCAAGAAATTACAAATACTGAAGGAATTCAGACTGACTGTTTACTACAATGAACCATAAAGAAAGGACCGCTAAGAAGAATGTAGAATGAGACATTTGGGGTATACTTGAAAAATGCTAGGAAGTGTAATATAGCAATTCTATGATGAAAGCTTTATCTAATCTGTGGTCTGTTACTCATACTAAGGGGTATCTGGCCACATTTATTCGTTTACTAGTTATTATTGCTATTTAATATTTATTGAGTGTTCACTACATGCAAGGTGAGTATTTCTCGAACTTTTTCTTTTTATAATCCCTCCTGCCCTTCATCTCCCTTCCATCAAAGTCCAAGTCTACAGTTCATTTCCTTTTTGGCATCTCAGCAGATCTTAAAATCTGGGCGACAGGGACTACTTAAGGTGGGTTCAGGAAGTGGATGAAACTGTCACATTCCATTCCTAGAGCTCAGAACCCGGCAGATACCACCACAAAGCAGCACTTTGAAGTCGAGCAGCCTGAGTCACCACAATCCCACTGGAGCCTTCATGCAACCTTCCCGGGGGGTCCCGACCCTCAGTGTGAAAACACAGGGCGAGGTGCCTTACAGACCTTACGTGTGGCAGGACGCCTGTGCTGTGGAATCTTACCTCTTCCCGTGATAGAGGGCTGAACAGGCTGCCTCCCTCCAAGAGTATGTCAAGCAAAGGAGGATTTAATAAAGCAGAAAGGGAGCTAAAATCATTATTGGCTAAAAGTAAAGCTGGCTCTTATTAAGCATTGGTGCAGAGTAGCAAACCACGTATCATGTGCCCATCCTCTGATCGGTAACTGTCAGCCGCCACTCTGAGGTAGCTGGCATCAGGCACCTCCCCCTGCCTTTTTTTAAAGACTTTAATCTTTAGATCAGTTTTCAGTTCCCAGCAAAATGGAGCAGAAAGCACAGAGGTTTCCCTGTCTCCTCACCTACATAACCTCCCCCACCCAAGTGGTACATTTTTTACAACTGATGACCCTACACTGACACATCATTACCACCCAAAGACCATAGTTTACGTAGGGCTCCTTCCCAGGGTTGTACATCCTATAGGTTTGGACACAGGTATAATGACATGGATCCACCCTTACAGTATCACACTGAGAAGTTTCACTGTCTGCGCTCTTTTTTATATGAGACTAAAGGTTAAAAAGGCCAAGAGGTTCTTGGTGGATTTGATATTCAGTCAGAGCTAGACCTCATGGTCTCCAGCAACTCCACCTTTGGGAGACCTGGCCAAAGGTCTCTTTGCTCTTTCTTTGTTAGAAACACAAAGCTTTTTTGGTCAGAGTTTCTCGATTGTCAAAAGAAAAGCGGTACAGGAAAAATGTCTCACCCTGCATGGACTTGGTTCCACCTTAAGTCACAGCAGGCCTGTGTCAGGATCCCTGCCAGACGTTGTATTCTGCGAATCATTGAATTAATGAGGACAAGAGAGTGACTGCAGCCACAGAGCCACTAACCCACCTTCGGCAGGTCAGGCTAATGTGAATAGGATCATTTGGAGTCAACGGGTTTTGTTTCACTGTTGTTGTTGCTTAAATAATTGCTGCATGTGACTCTTACGTCTCTTAAGCCCCAGAATCTACTCTCAGATTTTCTTTTTAATTTTGTAATTTATTTAATAGCCCCAATGAATTTCTTTTTGTCATTAGTGTATTTTATTGGCCTAAAACAGTGATTCTCCATGGGATGACTTTGCCCCCAGAGGACATTTGGCAATATCTAGAAGCATTTTTGGGTTTCACAAATTGGAAGGAGGAGATCATGCTACTGACACCGAGTGTATGGAGATCAGAGATGCCGCTAAATATCCTGTAGTGCTCAGAACAACCCCCTCTTCCCCCCCCAAAGAGAGAACCATCTGGCCCCAAAGGTCAATAATGCCAAGCTTGAGAAACCTAAATACAGTGCAAGACTGTTTTCCAAATTTGTGAGAACTTCAAAAATGTTATTCAACTTCATTCTTCCCCCAACCCAAACTCCCCATACCTAGTCACTCATTGACTTCAACATTCAACAAATATTGAGCCCCTCTTACATTCCTGGGTTTGAACTAAGGAGTAGAAATACAGTGATAAAGAGGTCGGAAGTGGTTCCTGTCCCCATGGACTTTACAGTCAGTGGCTTAAGTCACAGAAATATTCTGGCCCCAGATTGGGGGGTGAATACAAAGTCAGAGTCCACGTGAAAGACTCAATGGTTGTGGAGATCAGCTTTATCTTATTCCTTGAAAGGGAGTGCATGCTTTCCTTCATTAGAGCAGCCCACACTTTAGAACGTAGTGATTCTATGTAAGAAACACAAAACTAATACTATATATAACTATTACAGGTTATCCGTGACTTATGATGGGGTTAAGTCCTGATGAAGCCATCATCAGTTGAAAATACCGTTAAGTCGAAAATGCACTTAATGGTCCTCACCTACCGAACATCATAGCTTAGTCTAGCCCACCTTAAACGTGCTCAGAACACTCATACCGGCCTACAGTTGGGCACAATCTTCTAACACAGAGCCTATTTGATGTTGAATATCTCATGTCATTTATTGAGTACTGTACTGAAAGTGGAAAGCAGAATGGTTGCAGGGGTGTGGAATTGGTGTCAGTGTATCGTTGTTTCCCTTCGTGATGGAGTGGCTGACTGGGAGCTGCAGCTGCCGCTGCCCAGTATCACGAGAGAGTATTGTACCACATGTCATTAGCCCGGGAAAAGATGAAAATTCACAATTGGAAGTATGGTGTCTACTGCATGTGTACCACTTTCACAGCATCATAAGCTGAATCATCATTAAGTTGGGGACCAAGTGTTCTTGGTGTCGCACGTGTTGCAGATGTGAATTGATGGTGCTGCCATTCTTACCCTTATACTTTACCAGTGTATTATACATGTGCTATTCCTTAACAACAGACTAACAAGTGTTCTGAGTCAGTGTGCACATTCATTATGGAGGTAGATACCAAGAGAAATTAAGAAATACACTCCAGAGATCATTAAACTTCAGCAGAGTAAGCAAACAGGATGTTTCCTTCGGTGGTTTTTAGAGGTTCCAAACTAAATCGCCCGTAGGATCCTTGCCAGCCCACAAAGGATTCCTATGTCAGGAATCTCTGGTCTGAGCTTAGAAGATACCCCGGTTGGAATTCATGGGTATCACCCCCATTTTGTCGCAGATGTGCTGTGGATCGACACCCCACTGACATAAACATCAATTTAACAATACTTTGCTCAGACTCCAATGGAAAGAACAGATCATCCGCCAGAATCCTACAGATAATTAAGGGAAAAGATTATGGTAAGTAGAGCATAATTTGTTGATCTGGTTTTCGTTTGGGCTTTGTTTTATTTTAATATATTAATTGAAGAGAAAAGGATTTCTGCAAAATGAGCATTTGGGAAAGCATCAAAATACTGGCCTAACCATGGTGAGGGCGTCAATTGCTCACTTTTTAAAGGTCCAGTGACTCTTACAAGCTCTAGGGGTTCCATGTGGGTAACTACCTTTCCCATGGATTGAATGGTGCTCTGTAGGTCCAAAAAATTTAATGGACCTTCAAAAGTTAGCAGTTTATATTTTGCTCATCTGAGAATCGAGATGAATACCTTCTATTTATTTAATATATAAGGGAGAACTTGTCTTAACATCTTATATACAGAGGGAAAAAGACAAGTGTTGAAGGTAAGAAATTTCTCAATACCCAACGTACTAGTCTCAGCAATTAGGAAAATTATAAGTGTTTCAAATAAGAATGTATTTTTTAAAGGTGTTTATTTTAGAGAAAACAAAGTAATAGACTTATAAAAACATGGCTTATTTACCCAAGTCATAAAGAAGGAATGTTTAGATCTTATTTTTAATAACATGATTACTAGAGTATTTAGAGATACATATTAAAATATAAAGTTAATATTTTTCAGTGTTTTTGTATATGCTTCTTTTAGAGGAAACAATATATCAAATATGATTATGATTCAGGGAATATAGTAGATGAAGATGATTAAATTGTTGGCTTCTTCTATTTATTCATTCAATACGGATATTTACTTAGTACCAGGAATGAAGCAGCTGTGTTGGTTCATGTGGTATTCAGTTATTTTACTTTATTTTTTTTCAGGTATTCATGTATGTGTGTGTGTGCATCTTATAACAGCCAAACCAAAGAATAATGTGGTTAGAAAAAAAATCTAATGAGTCACTAGCTTGTGGGAATTTTGGTTATATTTGTAGATTAAATTCTGCAATCACATTAATTGGGATTCAGCGGAAACTGGTTATAATATTGATGGCCTTACATTTATGTATTAAACACACAGACACAGAATCCTTTTACAATGTGTATATATATATACACACACACACATATATGCACATACATGTATAATTTTATTTGTTAATTATACCTCGATAAATCAGGAAAAAAAAAAAGCAAATAGCCACATCCACAACGCTTACTACCTGCCAGCTCCTGCAGTAAGCACTTTGCAAACTTCACTCATTTCATTTACAGAGAAACCCTATGTGGTAGGCACTCTTATTGGCCACATTGTACAAATGAGGGAACTGAGACACAGAAAGGTTGACTGTCACACCACGTAAAGTGACAGGATCTGGATTTGAACCTGACTCCAGAGTTCATGACCTTAGTCTTTCAGTTATGCTGCCTCTCAGTATCCTGGTTATTTAAAACATATCCGTTCTACTTTTTATAATATCGTATTCACCATAATCACATGGGGTGGGGGAAGGACTTTAGAATGACTGTTTTTCCACAGAAGCTTTTGCCTAAAATACTTCCTGTTGGTAGTGACTTATTTAAGTACGTAATAAGTAATTTTCAGATTAATTTGCAGCTGACTTTGTATCTTTTCCATTGCAACTGGCATCCCTGTATTCAAGTACATAACGACATGCCTAGAAAGACTGAGATACATGTCTATCCACATGTAATTCTGAAGGAATGGCTGAAATAGACTTTGGTAACCACATAACTCTATAAACAGAACTCTTAAGACATTTTAAATGAAGATATTACTTGACTAAGTGACAGTGTTTTAAAATATGCAGCAAATGTGGTTTTGAAGACCTTTTATGTACCATACCTTTATTTTCTTCAAAGCTTGAACTTTTAAACATTTTATAAAATTTGAGAGGCCTGGCTCAGTTTAGTAGGCATATGCAAAAGCATTTCTACAAAAAATTCAATATTCAAAAAATTAAGTATTTTTTTAAGTATTTTAGTTCTAAAGTCCATGATTTTGCAAAATACCAGATTCTAATGTCATTGAAAATTTTATACATCTTGGCAGTTATAATAACAACAAGCATTTGCAGAGCATTTTTATTTCATTCCGCTATGCGTGGAAGCCCTTTACATTATATTTAATTACATTATATTTAAGAAAACGGGGTAATTATTTTCAATAAATATCTACAACAAGGACCCATCTTACGCATTATGGAACACATTTCAGAGTTAAATTACTGCAATAATTGTGGTGTGGCCTACATTGCTTTTCCTTTATGAAAATACGCTTCATTTGATCTAATGTTATGTTTATTTATTTCCAGAAAGTGAGCCATCACTTTTAGAATTCAAGCCATTCAGTAATGGTCCTTTGGTTGGTGGATTTGTTTACCGAGGCTGCCAGTCGGAAAGACTCTATGGAAGCTACGTGTTTGGAGATCGTAATGGGTAGGTTTCCTGATACCACAGTTTGATAGATCAAATGACATATCCATTGATTATTGGGCAAACCATCATAAAATATTTAAATGATTGCCTCCTTTTGGAAGTCAGGTGTGGGACACACATAAATATTATTATTTACTTTTGGTTCCACCATGTTTGGTGGGATAATTCAAGAACTTCCTAAAAGATGCTTTTTAAACAGACTTGATCAAATTCATAAAATAATTTTTAAGAGCAGAGAGGTCTTCAGATAGACATTTCATATTATTTAGAGTCTTCCCTTCATCCTTAACATAAATTTACCATGATCATGAGTAAATTGAAAACTGTGGTTTTACATGAGTTGTATAAATATTTTAAAAATTATCTGGAAGGCTAAGAATTTTTGCTTTTGCCAAACTTTTGGGACTTTTGGCAACAGACCTTAATTTGTCTGTATTCATAAGAATGCTACAAAATTAAATTTTAGTCTAAAGTTTAGAGGTCACATTGTTGGTAATTATAAGAAACTCTGTGATGAAACCCAAAATAAGAATCTTGTTCCCCAAGTCACTGGCATTCAGGCCATATGGCAGAGCTGATATGCTTGGTCGCTGAAAGGAACTAAAAAAGAGTACTGACCCCATGATCTTCCCCCATCCCTCTCTCTGATTAATAGCACAGCATGGAGTCTAGTCCTGGAGAGGAAGTATCATTCTCTGGATGAAGGGGAGGGCTTTTCTCAGACTCAGGTACTTTTAGTACCCCGCCTCCAAACAAAATATTATCTTAAGTACTTTCTCTTCACATGGGAATTTCGGCGTAGTCACATACATTATGGGCTATATTATTTTTCCCTTTAGAAGCCAGGTCTGTGGCACAACAATTATTTATTATGAGTTTTATTTTAAACATTTTATTGTGTTTTTCAGGCAAAAGCATATTTTCATCATAGGTTTCTGGTATGTTTTGTTGTAGGAATTTCTTAACCCTCCAGCAAAGTCCTGTGACCAAGCAATGGCAAGAAAAACCACTCTGTCTTGGCAACGGCGGTTCCTGTAGAGGTTACTTTTCAGGTCACATTTTGGGATTTGGAGAAGACGAATTAGGTACTGTACAAACTATTTCTGTTAAGTTCCATTCTCAATCTTTGCCCAAGAGACTCTGTTCTGCTCTGAAAAATAAGTATAACAATCTCATCCTCCATTTGTTGGAAATGTAACCTACAGCAAAGAGGACCAATTCAGTATTCTCTTCCAATAAACTTTCTCTGGGGGTCTTTAAATCTTATTCCCACCCACGCCACCAGAAATATAAAAGTAATAAAGCAGAAAACGGGGAGTCGGGAACAAAAGAGAATTTTTGAGTCTTGAAGACAGAAAATTTTAAATGTCTACTGATATTTTTGATGCAGCTAAGTCATCTGTTTATATTCTTTATCTGAACCTTTGCACTTATCCATGTCTCTTGGAATAAATTAAAATTTGTTGTAATCTGAATCTCAATTTTTATTTTTATTTTATTTTTTTTGCGGCACGCGGGCCTCTCACTGTTGTGGCCTCTCCCGTTGCGGAGCACAGGCTCCGGACGTGCAGGCCCAGCGGCCATGGCTCATGGGCCCAGCCGCTCCGCGGCATGTGGGATCTTCCCGGACCGGGGCACGAACCCGCGTCCCCTGCATCGGCAGGCGGACTCTCAACCACTGCGCCACCAGGGAAGCCCCTGAATCTCACTTTATCCCTTATTTTTTTGCCCATCGAGGCATGAAATTTGTGCAAGATAATCCGGCTTTGTAGATCTGCTTTCCAACAGAATGGAAATTATCTTCTCATTGATAATCTCCAGGATAACATACAATTTATTTGTTGGTATGTTATCAAAATGTATGCAGCTTAACAAGCAAAAAGAAGTTGATATTGGAATGTTACCCATCAAAGGGTGAAATGCTACCAATTTTAAATTTCAGAGATAAATATAGTTTTCATAATGATTCCCTTTAAAGAATAATATCCAAATAAACTATGGCTACCATGCTCCTTTAGCCTTGGAGATAAATTTCTAGGTGTTAAGAAAGAAAAGTTGTTTCTATCTAAATCAGAATTATTAATAATTTTTAAATATTTTTTTATAAATTTATTTATTTATTTATATTTTTGGCTGTGTTGGGTCTTTGTTACTGCATGCGGGCTTTCTCTAGTTGTGGCGAGCAGGGGCTACTCTTCGTTGCGGTGCGCGGGCTTCTGATTGCGGTGGCTTCTCTTGTTGCGGAGCATGGGCTCTAGGCTCGCAGGCTCAGTAGTTGTGGCTTGCGGGCTCTAGAGCGCAGGCTCAGTAGTTGTGGTGCACAGGCTTAGTAGCTCCGTGGCATGTGGGATCTTCCTGGACCAGGGCTCGAACTCGTGTCCCCTGCACTGGCAGGCAGATTCTTAACCACTGCACCACCAGGGAAGTCCCTAAATCAGAATTATTTACTCTAAACACGCAGATTTGGTTTTCCTACATCAAACAGAGAATTCATCAGAAATACATCCATGCCATTCACTTAGGTTACCAAGGGACTCAGACAAGTTTCCTGAAACACAACACACAGATTTCAAAGCCGTAGGAATATAAGGATTCAAAGAAAAGAAGTCCAATCTATCTTTCTCTTGTTCTAGCATTGAAAGCATCTTGCATTTAATTTTCCCTTGAAATTCTCCTACCCCATTCAAATGAACCAGAAAGATACCTTTTCTCGCTTAAATCTTCTGTAATTGTAATTTAAATGTCATTGGCAAACTCTGATTTTAAAATATAAATTAGGATCACATTGTTTGTCGCAGAGTTAGAGATGAGTATTTAGAATCATTTTGATGAATCATTTTGATTTCCCCAGACCTTGCTGCCAGTGACTCACCATCATTCATCCTATTAGCATCACCCCCATTAAAATATCCAAATATCTGTCCACACTTAATACAGTGTTGGGAGGAGAACCAAGAAATGAAGCACATACAGTTCTTACTGTCCAAAAGCAACAACATAGTGTATATTTCATAATTAAAAATAAATATACTTTCACTCTTTAATGTAAAACTCTTTGGTTTTTAATTAAGAGCCATATATGAAAGTGAGTTAGAGCTTTCTTTTTTTTTTTTTTTTTTTTTTTGGCGGTACGCGGGCCTCTCACTGTTGTGGCCTCTCCCGTTGCGGAGCACAGGCTCCAGACACGCAGGCTCAGCGGCCATGGCTCACAGGCCCAGCCGCTCTGCGGCATGTGGGATCCTCCCAGACCAGGGCATGACCCCGTGTCCCCTGCATCGGCAGGCGGACTCTCAACCACTGCGCCACCAGGGAAGCCCTGAGAGCTTTCATTTTTTGAAACAAAAAGTGTTGAGTCTTTTTTCTATGTGTGTGTGTGTTTTTAACTATAAAATAAGGATGGGTTTGTTGTAAGGAGTAAATGCAGTAAACTACATAAAGTACGTGAAATAAATATGATTTTTTTTACTTACATTCCTTTGCCTTTTAACGTCATTTTAATTTTTTCTGTTGTGTCTGTGTTTTTAATGTAAATCCCATAACATCCTTTCCAGAAGTGAGAAAGTAGTAGGGTGTGCTTAATACACAATAATAAAGTAGAAAAGAGACATATAGACTAAATCAAGACCTATTTCATGAGTGAGAACCAAATATAAATTTTAAAGCCTTATAAACATATAATCATAAATACAGCTTCTAATTCCCTATTCATGTGATCAGTTCTATATATTGAATTATATGGAAGGAGTGGTAATAAACGAGAGCGGTTCTCTCCTAAGAGGGTACTCCATCGGTTGTAGTTCATTTTCAGGAACACAGCCTGGTGTCAGGAATCAGAGACATGGAGCTGGGATTGAGCAGAAGAGTCTTTTTCTCTCTGCCCCCAGCTATTTATTTAAATGTATTTTGTTTAAAAAGCTAAAAATTAAAAAGGAGTAACCAATGCCATCTGGCCTCAAATTATCAATTAACAGTAACAACTTGGTAACCAAACCTTTGAATCTTGGGTGGAATAAATAAAGATAAAACTTGCCATTCCACACTCATTCTACAACTATTTATTGAGCACCTATTCTGTGCAAAGCTCTGTTCTAGGAGTTGGGGATACAGGAGCAGATAAAGAGATAACAATCTAAACTGTTTTCATGAAATTTACATCCTAAAGGAGGACAATAAAAATAATTCTTAAAAAATATATTGTACACTAGTTGGTAATAAGTGCTTAGGAGGAAAATCTAGTTGTAAAGAGGGATAGAGATGGCTAGGAGTTGGGACAAATGTACTTTTAAATAGAACAGTCAAGAAAGATGATATCTAAGCACAGCCCTGAAAGGGGAACAATGCATCTAGTGGTGGTCTACTGACAGGAGCCTGAGATAGGACCTGGGACAGATGCTGAGGCGGGAGGAGCCTGGGACACCAGGAGCCTGTGACAGGAGGCTGGGACAGGAACCTGCCTTGCATGTCCAAAGTCAGGAGGTGAGGCTAGAAACATTGCAGATGGGGTCAGAGCAGTAAGGGGGGGACATTGTAGGCCACTGTCAGGACTTACCTTTGCTGGGAGAGAGATTAGATGCCATTGGAGGGTATTGAAACAGAGGAGTGTGATCCAATTTATATGATCTAACTTGCCTTTTAAGGAATCCCTGCGACTGGTATGTTGAGAATAAACATAGAAGAAGAAGAGTAGGAACAGGGAGATCAGTTAGGAGGCTGTTGCCATCTTCCAGGTGAGAGATTAATATCTGCTCGCACTGGAGTAATAGTGAGATGTGGGGAGAAGTGACCGGAATTTGGATGCACTCAGGCAAGTGATCTTCTGAGGATGTATGAATATATAATATATGTATATACATACACGTACCTACATACACATACATATATACATACGTATTATATATATATATAATAATCTGCTAGGCAAAAGAAGGTAAGGCTTTGTAATACTGTGAATTAACATTGTATTTCTCTCTTCATAGGTGAAGTTTACATTCTATCAAGTAGTAAAAGTATGACCCAGACTCACAATGGAAAACTCTACAAAATTGTAGATCCCAAAAGGTGAGGTTTTTTTCTAATATTCCATTAAGTCAAGTAATATTCTCTTAGTTATTCCAGTGCATTCAAATTAGTGATGGAATCGCAATTAGCCCTCAACAAAGATGAACATTTCCGCCCTGCCCATCTGCTAAGTGCTCTCCTGAGGGACCCTCAGTTCCAGTCTCTGAGGCCTAGACTTGAACACCCTGAACTTTAAAGGCCTTATTTTGATCACGTTCATGGCATCTTTGCTGTCCTCTGAAAG
Organism: Lagenorhynchus albirostris; assembly: GCF_949774975.1. Taxonomy (NCBI): domain Eukaryota; kingdom Metazoa; phylum Chordata; class Mammalia; order Artiodactyla; family Delphinidae; genus Lagenorhynchus; species Lagenorhynchus albirostris. The sequence continues at coordinate 24,772,162 of NC_083098.1, forward strand.
CAGCATTATATCTGTGGAATCAGGATCCTCACTTAAATGTCCGAGGAGGACCCCGATGTATGAGGCAGTGGCTTCCGCTCTCTTGTTGGAAGCAATAAACCCTCCTTTCCTTTCGAGAAAACCAGGAGCATTCTGGTAGACCTTAGTATGACTTTTGTTAGGTAATCAGGATAAGTTATTTCGGCAGCTCAACATTGGAGCCTCATTTTATAACTCGATGCTCACAGCTTCTGTGACTAAACAAATGAAAACTGAAGAAATATTTTGTTATTTATTTCAGCAAAAGGAAGATGTGAACGTTTTAATCCTTTAGAGAATATAATTATCCGTCTCCAGCTCTTCTCTACCCACCCACCCAACTTCAACACACATACAACTTTCAAATTATCTTGAGTCATCATTCGTCAGTTGTTAATTTCATGGATAAAATCAGAACTCTCAGAAGCTGCTAAAATTATATACTGTCAAATAGATATTAGCCATAATTTTAGAAACAATTATTATAGGACTTCAGTATCTTCACAAATACGACTACTGTGGAACGCCAGTAGTGGTCAGACCCTAGCTTTGCCGTGCTGTGAATTTCCAATTCTTTCTATGCTAACTTAGCTTCATGAGCCCATTTGAAAATTTAAATTTCAAGTCTCTTTTAGGAGAAAAAATTCCAATAATCTGCAAAGTTTACTAAGAGCATTCATTTAATTCCACTTTTAAAATATTTGTAGGTTATAAATTGTGTATGTTTTTCTGAAAAATTCACTGACTAACAAATGGAGATTCTTGTCCTTTTTCCATACCCTAAAACACTATCTTTCCTGAGAAAAATATAGGTTGACATTGGTGCTGCAGAACAAAAAGAGACCAAAAACGATCTCTCTATGATAGAAGGCATCACATACACCCATCTATCACACAGTGATAATGACAGCTTTCCTTCCCTATTTAACAGTACACATTTTCTTTCACAGTAAGAGAAGTACCCATCTACACACTGTAAGGGTTCTTTTCTTCCTTGAGTGTGAAACCAGTGTCCTTCTGTGAGAAGCAAAGTAATGAATGAAAAATAAAATAGACACTCCGGTGCTTGTTGAAGGTGGCAATATTAAGAACAAAAATCAAACCAGTGTTAATTCATAAAATAGCACTCTAACGATTCAGAATGAGGTCTACGATTTCACTCAGATCTATTGCCATTAGTTTCAACATAGCCATTGTTATTCCATTATATTTGTCAAAGTTGATGTGCTTTTGCAAGCTTTCTGGTAGTGTTATTAATTCTCACTGCTTCTCACAGAAATGTTTCTCTCTTCCTCTGGATTGTTTAGTCTGTTGGTGGTGAGTTGAGGTGAATTTTACACCTTCAGTCCATTATTAGTGTCTAATTACCAGGGCTGCCATGAGGGACCTTGGCTTTGTGATCATGGGGCCTCCTCTCGTAGGGTGGTCTCAGAGTGACATACCTGAAAGGCCTGACTTCTCATTATGGTGTCTGTTTCTGGTGAGTCGTGTCATGCGTGCGGCCAGGGTTAAGATGTGTGTTTGGTTTTCAGAAGGTGGGGGGATTAACAGAGTCCCAGAGACACAGTCCTTGTACACAGGCCCAGGCATACATTTCAAAATTAAACTGACTATAAGAAAACAAATGTTTTCATAAACATTTGTTGGGAGCCTCATGCTGTTTCGATTTGGAAGCCAACGTTTGTTATTATAGTAGTTCTCCCCAGATGAGTGGAAGTTCTATATAAGCAGACACTTTTTAGTATATGTGAACGGGATTATTTTGGAAACACGAGCTAATTACTAACCTAGCTGTGTTCAGGATGTCTGCTTCAGAGCACAACTGTTTTCCTAAAATGTTTGAGGGAGAAATTGAAGAAAGAGCCTCATCAACGGAAAAAAATTATACACAGACATTTCTTGTTACATCAAAAAACCTAACTCGAATTAAAATCTTAGATTAACTGTATTCTTGTGGAAGAGCCCCAGACTTGTCAGAATAATGTTTTCAGAATGAATTTCAAACATTCAGTTGACTCATGACTCTAAAAGAGAATAACTACAAATCATAAAATTTTTATATTCTGTATTATGTATCATGGAAGTTACATTCCTATACACCATAAGATTTATATTTTTTCTCTTTTTTCCTACACACACACACTCACATATAAGAAAAATGAGGGAGTTTTGAAACGATATGTAATATTCTTTGGTCATTTTGACAAAGGTAGACGAGGTCCCGGCATTACCAGCTCAGTCTGTAAGGGCAATCTGGTCTCAGGCTATATGTTACATAATCATTTACGTAAGTTTAAAATCATTTACGGTGGGCATCCTTCTCAGAAAAGGATGGCAAGATAACCTGTTATAAAAAAACAAATTCCATTGTTTGCAATCAAAAAAACAAAAATTCTATGAGAATACAACCAGCTTTCTCTATGGCTTCACTAGAACTCAGGAGTTTTTAAAGGAAAAGCAGAAAAGGGAGGAATTTTGCCTCCCTGTTAGAACAGGGATACCTTCAGAAGTGGAAGAGTCTCATTTCATGGCAGAGTGGAGTTAGAGGCGAATCAGTACAGTCAATCATTCAGCTTGCTGGGCCACTTTGCTGGGTCCCCCAAAGCCTCAAGTACTGGGTTCTGCGTGCCCTGGTCTGGGATGCTGCTTCAGCCAGCAGATGTCAAGGCATTGAGGACAAGAGCTGGACACTCATTTCAGTCTCACTTAGTAGAGCCATCTGAAGCCTGTCAAGATGAGGAAGTCTATCCTGGCAGGATAGGCAGTCAGACGGTCTTGTCTCTGAATCTTCCTTAGTGTGGACGCTGCATTGTGGCACCATACTGTGCTCCTTCGCCTGTCAGTAAAGTACAGGTCATCATTCTGCCTCTGCTACATTTCTGTAGAGCGCTGTGAAGATAATTAAATATTGTATTTAAAGCATATGCAATTCTTCAGTACCATTGGTGTTCATTCCATGCATTCAAGAATTATTTGCGGGTGATCTCTCAACTTTTGAGATAGTGTTAGTTTCAAAATTGAGGTCAAGATGTCCACGGAGTTTTAAAGAGCCCTGAGTACCTAGTTTTCGAATATCCAAGTCATGTCTTAGAGGCTTGGTCTTTGTTAAATCTTTTCAGAATCACACAAACGCTCCTGAGGGATGGAGATGAAAGAATTCTAACAGAGTTTTGAACTTTCCAAGCTTTAGTTTTATTTTATAGAACACAAATATTTTCACACTATTGAAAAAGATTCTTTAATTTTTGTTTCAGATGGACTTAAACTAAATGACCTTTTCTGACCTGGAAATGTTTCCAGGGTTATTTCTCCAGGAGTTCGTAAAATAAAATCATTCTTAAACATGTCGATTTAATTCCTGTGTACCCAGTCTTACACTATTTTAACACGTTGCTTATCTGTTAACCCCCTAAGTCACACAACCAAGTCCCTTAAGAGGTCTATAAATTAACAGTGCAAATTCCCAGCTTCAGAGGTCATTTTGCAGAAACGTCCTGTCCCCAGACTCTTGTGTGACCAACATCAAAAACTGCCCTCCTGTCTCCTCCCTGCCCCTCCTGTGATGACCCCACTTACTGCTCTTTGTTTATTTATTTGTTTATTTAATATCTTCATCCTACTCCTTAGTCTACTGGATGCTGAAGTGTGCTTTTTTTTTTTTCTTCTCAAAAATCACTTCATGAGAGGAAATTGGTTCTGTTTATCCTTCGCATATGTCTCAGGGAGCCGGCAGGCAGCTCTGCCATCCTAAAGAAAGCCATGCATAATGGAGAAGGTTTAGCCCAATAAGCCAGTCTAGTCCCAATTCATCAGTCAAAGTTTTATGCAAGTGGCCTCCCTAGGTTGATAAATCCCCACAGTGCCTGTTGACCCAGCTGCCAAGTCCTCTTGCTGCAGGCGGTGTTTTCATGGCCACCCTGACAGTAATACAAACTGTTTAGCAGCTCCATTGACCTTTCAGCTATTAACAGGGACACAGGCTCGACGAGGGACTAGTTTTCAAACATGACAGAATTTCTTAACACTAGAGGTCATGAACAAGTATATGCCCTATAAAAATTCATTCAGCATGGTGGATGTGAAGTCTAAAAGACAAGGAAGCATGGTCCACATTTTTGCTATAATTTTTCCACATTTCCAATAACTAAAAAGAGTATACACTCAGGTGCCAGCTTATATTTTATTCTTAATATGCTATAGTTTACGTGGTAGTGCACAACATTTTTAGTGAACAGATCCTTCCTATGCTGTCAGATACCATCTGAAATTTTAAAGATATATTGCAGAAGAATGAGATAAGATCAAAGTCAAAACTTCTAATGAGTGGATGAGTATGCATACATAATACATGGTAATGGCCTAAGTGTAACTGGAATTTTATTCATATTTTACCAAGATTTGTGTGTTTCTGTATATACGCACACAAACACACTTAAACATACTCAGGTATTCCATACAAGGCTACGTAGAGCCATCGCCTATCTCAAAATATACACAAAATATGATACCATAATTTATGAAAAAATTTTCTCTAAACGCCCATGCTATTTTAAAAGTCTGTACTATAAAGCTTCTTATGTTTATATCCTATTTTCTGAAGATGTGACGTATGACCACAGCATTCAAGGGAATTTTCTGCTTTATACTAATTATAGTCCTTCTTAAATTATCAATTTTAAATGTTGAAATATCAGTTCCTAGAGTAATTGTACAGATTGCTATGAAAACTTGATTGATCTGCCACTTACAAATGGCATTTGTTAAAAAGGCATAAAATGGAGAATATGAATAATTAAAAATATATTCTTCAAAAAGAGCCTCATTTGTTAAGAGCCTCTTAAAAGCATTTCTTTTCAATATCCATGTTTCTCCCCCACCTGGGACAGTGGTGGAAATCTGATATTATTAGACCTTCTGAATATCTTCTACTTTTATTGTGACAGTGGATCATCAGATGTTACAGCTCTCGAGATAAAGGCAGATTTAATCTTGCATAAAACAGCCACACAAATTTGCAAAGAGATGGTTTCTAGAGGAAGATATACTTTTTAAAGAAAAAAAACTACCTTAGCATCATTTTTTTACTAATTCATTTTAGTTGAGCTAAAAAAAATCTGTTGCTTAAATGACTCGTTTTTGTCAACATTGACAAGTGAATCAAAAGGTGTAACATCAAAATTTGTGAACGTGTCATCCTAATAGTCTTCAAAGAGAATTTAAACTGACATTTTTGTGCTATTTTAAGGGACAGAAAATCATTTCAAATTTTACTTCCCATTTAAAACATTTAGTGATATTTAAAATTTCTGCCTTCATAGAATACAAAATTAAAACACTAGTAGTCTACAGTTTTTTAAGTGGGAAAAAGATTTATTTTTTAGATGGCTTCTAAAAGAAAAATACTATATAGGCTTTAAGACTTTTGAATTATGTTGTAATCAAAGTGTTACTTAAAATGTCTATTTTCCCAGTCGCAGACATTTCTTATTAAGTGTCTAACATTTTCATCAATTATGGCTTATGAATCAAGTTTTTAAGTTAAAAAAAATTGGTTTTAGACGTAAAATTCTGAACAGAATGTGGTTCCTTCTTTATATTAGGAAGCAATGGCATTGGCTTTTTATTGTACCCTAATTTTTCAGTTTTTATTTTTCTATCATATCAAAGTACAGTTATACAAGATTAAGACATGAGATTGAATCAGTCTGCAGGTATCTTTGGCTTGTCTCCTGTGTTCAAGATATTGTATTATGTGCTATGGAGGGAGAATATACGTGAGAATTTAGTCCTTTCCTCTAAGGAGATTATTTTTATCTTAAATCAGGAGATTGCACACATTACCTAAAACATGAACAATATTATCTGAGATAAGTATTGCCACTTTGGGACAACAAAATTATGCCAGAACATTGTACATTACAAGTTGCCAGATAACGGTCCAGAAGGTGATGGGTAAAACTCACCATGAGTTGGCTTCTTGGTCCAGTCTGTTCTACCAGGGGGAACAAGGCCTCAGCCCGGCTGCTGTACAGGCAGAAGGCGCCTTCTCAGTTGACTGTTAAAATGAGAAATAAGTGCCCGCAATGAGTTTCCCTCCCCCAGGAGACATTCCTCCAGCTTTGCCTGGCTCTCTGCAGGTTTCACTCCCTCCTGAGTTCAAAGCGTCACGTCCATCACCATTTTGGTTTTGTGTGCTTCAATCTCCCCTGAGCAAATCTCTCCTCCAGCTACTGCCGACCTGCTCCCTGGGCTGCCCTCTCCCGAGGTACCAAGTTTTATTTTTGCTAGTGCTTTAATTACGAAGTTGCATGGATCTCGAGGGGTCTGCCCCAACTTTATTTTTCCCATAAGCCTTATTTTTAGTATGCGATTTTGTAGAATACAAGATTTTTTTGGGAACAAGTCCACTGAATTAAAGTGCAAATGCCTATTTTTCTAATAATTGTAGTGGACCAGTTTCTGAATTAAGGACATTGCAAACATAATACAAGAAACACCTAAGGCAATTTAATAAAATTGGACGTTGTCCTTTTTTCCCTAAAAGCAGACAACCTCATCATCCAGTTTCATTAGTCATTTCTCCTAGGTTTTCCTTTTAAGGAAATACATAACTTTTCATTTCCTAATCTTCGCCTGGAAATATATAAACTGAGGTAAGCTGATAAAGTTGAATGAAGGCGATCCACACACCCTTTTAGATACTTGTGTACAGTGGTAGTGATGTTTGGATAGGGAGATTAATAAGGCCTGAAACACAGGTGCCTAGCTCCCTTTTTCCTAAAAAGGACCAGTTGAGTAGAAAGCTGTGCTAGAAAAGAGTTCCATCCAGATTATCTGGAATTAGCTGTATGAAAGCTATTTCATATCTTCATCCATGTTCTGATCTTCTAAATTTGGGAATAGCAAGGTTGGCCCCGTCTCGTGAGGATAAAGTTTAATATGAAATTACTGGAAAGTGTAAGTGGCTTCATTATCTGCTTTCATTCTGGTTGCATCTTTAACCATAGAACAAAATTGAGCAGGTATTTGTGAAAGTTCTAATAATTTCATTAACACTAGGCGGTCCAACTCACAGCTCCACCAAGTTGCCACTACCTTTGTCCTCTTTGAGTTTAGCACCTACTCAATCCCAAACTGCCATATTAAAGCCAGTCGACACTATTTCTGAGTGAGCATGTGCTCAGCATTTAAATCACAGACCTCAAAATGAAGGCAACCTTGGTCACAGAGAAAAGAGCTGAGGCCCAGCCGCACTGTTCAGCGCATTTCAGAACAGAGAAATGCAGCGGTTTGAGAAATAAGATAGAGCACTGCCTTTCCCATTCTAAATTTGAATTCTAGAAATATACAGTACAAATTTAAAATGCTTAATATGACCCATAATGTATACAAGTTCAGAGGTAATCTTGAATTTGTTTTCTTTTCCTTCACTTTATATATGTTACTGAGGACATATGTAAAAAGATTTTTCGAAGCAGCTTACATATGATATAATGTCAAAGAAGGCATTCCTTAAGAATGAAATGAAAGCAAGTAGCTCTTAAAACGATTAATTTTTTGGTATCTCTCAAATGGTACTTGAAAAATATTCTTAGGAAATGTGTGTTGCTATCTCTACAGCCACGAAGTCCTGTGAGACCGATATTGCGTGGTTACACAGAAGCAGATTCCATTTTCTTTGTTCTCCAACCTGGAATAGGATTGTATTATGAATGTATAAGATTCCTCAGAGCAAAATTGAATTTGTATGATGTATTATCGTTTTACCAGGTACTACAAAATGGTTATATGTAGTCGGAATCCAAAATTCTACTCCTCATGGGTAAACTGACCCTGAAAAGAGAACTGTCAACATGAGTAAGAAGCATTTAGTGAACACCCAGACTGAAGAAAATTATCCAGACCAAAAAAAAAAAAAAAAGAAAAAGTAGTTTGTATGTTGACCTTGGAGAAAGGCACTAAAACGAATAATTTAAAAGATGACATAGCACTACTACACTAGTGCTCATTCCTATGCCTCCAGCTATACAAATGGGAGAAATTTCCCATTTTCTTACTTTTTTTGAGGCAAAAGTGCTGAGTAATGGTTTTAGGAACAATGAGTGGTTATGGGTTATGGCTTGTATATCGAATGCTTACCGAGTGAGGAAATCCATGAAACCACAGAATCGGTGGTGGCACAGGAAGGCTGCCCCCTCGTGTAGAGGCCGTACTCCATCCAATCACAAGATGGCAGAATATTCTGTACTTGGAAGCTCCTGACCACACTTATTCATGGCCCCATTAACCTCTTTTGGCTGGGCATGGCCCTAATTAAGAAAGGGGCCTCTCAGACTTGAACATGCACGTGAGTCACTTGACAAACTGACCGAAGTGCAGATTCTGATTCTGTACGTCTGGGGAGGGCCTGAGAGTCTGCATTTCAGACGACCTCCTGCTGGGGCTGCTGCTCTGGGACCACACTGAGTGATGAGGATTTAGATTTATCAGTTTTTCTTACCTCATGACAATAGGAAAAAGCATGGAAGAAAAATCGTTTTGCAAAGGTTACAGTTGCAAGGGAACACTTTTCCATGTGTCCCAATGTGACTATGGATAAGGGAATTCCCTGGTGGTGCAGTGGTTAGGACTCCAAGCTCTCACTGCTGAGGGCCTGGGTTCAATCCCTGGTCAGGGAACTAAGATCCCACAAGACAAAAAAAAAAAAAAAAAAGAATAAGACAGTTCTTACATCACGTCCTTAATCACCTCAAGCAGACTGTTGTCTATGAGAAGCTATAGAATTAGCACATCTTCTGAAATTTCCAATGAATCAGGATTTTTATAAAAGAGTATTACTAAAAAAAAAAAAAAAAAGAAAAAGGAGCATTACTCATGATCGATGTACCTTGTTTTACAATAACATGAATTTAAAGTCTGAACCCCTAACAAAAATTTCAGAATGAACCCCTTTACTTTTCGTAAAGGACACAATAGATCGAGTTCTGTAACACTCACTCCAAAGATCAGGCCTGCTAAGACAGAATTTATCCCTGTGCTTCCACGCAAATGCACAGAAGACTTCTCATTTATTGATTGATTCATTCACTTATGAAGTATCATAAAATTAAAACCATTCTTTAATCCCACTACCCAGAGACATTCGCTATTGGCCTTAGCTATTCACAAATTATAAATTATAATTTATTATATAATTTTTTATTTATAATTTATTTTTTATATAAATATATATATTTATATATATAATATATTATATATATAAATATATATAAATTATTATAATATATAAAAATTATATATAATATATATAATTATATATATAAAATATATAAATATATAAATAATTTATTATATAAATTATTATATAAATTTATCACAAATTATAAATTACTCAGGCTTCTCAACTTCCTCCTTTATTTCAAGAAAGTATCTAAAGCTTTATGCTACTACACAGAACCAGCCAACGTAGGTTTCTAAGAGAATGTCTTATGTTTCTGAAAATAATGCTTATACGTTAAAAAATGTTGGGCAGTTTTCTACACTATCCCTTTAGTGCTTCATTATTTGTCATATATAAAGGGGTTAGAAAATGTGTTTTTCTAATTTAAATTAAGTTTGAGAACTATGGGGATAACTGTCAACAAATGGGCACCATATATTCTTTATTAAAAATCTGAATATCCTCTTGCGTAAGTTTTCTATTTTGAAAGCTATCTCAGACTTCATTCAGTAGACCTAAGAGTCCAAAAGTTTAAAAAGTAATTGTTTAAAAGGAGAGCAAGACCATTTAAGTAATTTTTATTAGGCCTACATTAAGATGCTCAATTTCCCAGTGTAATAAAAATAAGAATGAAAAATGAGTTCATCTATCACAAGTATATACCCTAGATTTTTGTTTAGATCCCATCTAGGTGTGTATATATAGTAATTAGGAACATACAAGATGGTTTATTTCAAGGTGACAATAATAATAAAGTTCAAGTTTACTTGTTTTATTCCCTTTTCTTTCTCCTCATTCCATGTAAAGGAACCTTACTCTTTTCAATGGAAAGAAGAAATGTCCCTAGAACAAAGAATGAGTGGAGAGGAAAGAGATGGTTGGGATCACCAAAAATCTTTGTCAAACTTTAACAAATGTATTACTAGAAAAATGAATGTTGATATGTTGACTTAATTCCCAGCTGGAGGAGAAAGTAATCCCATCTCTTTATGTCATGCTTACTTCTTAGCCTGTTGTTTATTTACTATGATTATAATTAGTGTAAAAATGCTTTATTTAAAATGAATTTAACTATGCCTTGGAAGAATTTTGTAATACAATATTACAAATTTGTAATTTGTAATTACAAATACTTGTAATTAATACAAGTTAATTTAGCCAATAGAGAGAAATACAGTGAGTGCTTTTAGTTTTATGCTTATGATATAAAAGTATAGTGATTCGATTTTAATGATATCCCTCCCCTAAATAGTCCATATATTCCTAATATTGTCACTCAGTAGCATTTTAAAGAAGCAAACACCCTTTTAAAATTCCACTCGTTTCATTCATTCAACAGATTTTTAAGAAGGATCTTCCATGTGCTGTACACTCTTCTGGGTCTTGGAAAGACACAAGAGAAGAGAGGGGAATATTTGTCTTCATGGAATTTATATTCCAGATTTGAAAAAAGTTTCTACTATATGCATTCAATTCAATAAACATTTATTGAATGCCTATGGTATTTTCCTACCTCCTATGACTATAAGTAGTTAAGGAGATAAAATACTTTGGTAGCTTAAATATCATCTTTCTATAACATCCCTCAATCCTAAATTAATTGCACCTTCATCTGTATTCCTGTGATACTTCATATGCACCTGTATCATAGCAAAGATCATACTGCCTTATACTTTTGTGTTTGCTTGTCTGTCTTCTCCACAGTGGTCTCCAAGAAGATTAGGACCCCGTTTTGTTTCTGTCTTATCCCCATGAAGAGCACAGTACCTGGCAGAGTCAATGACTAGACTTGAAGAGGATTGAATATATAGTTTTTGCCCTCAGAAAGCTTTTATTTCAATGGGGAAGGGAAAGGGGAAATAAGATTACTCATTCCTTAAGAGAAGTGAAGTCCTATAGGTGATGGGCTATGTTTTATGTACATTTTCATGTTCAAGCCTCCCCAATAGAATAACAGAGACAGAGAGAGGATTTATTTAACATGCTAAGTGAGGAATGTTGGTTGTCAACTTCATAAAAGAAAAAATAAATATTTTCCTAGGTAATTAAATAAAACTTTAAGGGCATCATAATGTTTATATATGACAGCCACACAGTTTTATATAAGCTAAACAAGCCCAAGCATGAAGCAGTGACATCCACCGATAGATAAGCATTTGCTCAACCCTAGGCAAAAAAAACAACAACTTATAATTCCCTCCATAACCTGAGTTTCCACACATTTGAATGTTTGGTGAAAATCAGACAAAGTGTCTAATTGGAGGATCATCCAGGAAAAAAGGATCAGATACCCTGCCCTGAAGAACTGAACTTCCACAGAGAATCTCTATTCGTCATACCCCCTTATCTGTTCCCAGTGTCGTCACACCCACCTTATCTGTTCCCAGTGCACATGAATCAATGTCCCTACACTTTGCCTCAAACAGGCAACATCTTCCGGTGGTAGTTGTTTGATCGAAGTCACCTACGTTCTTAATCCACATGGTGTCTTCTCCTCTTTATATTCATCTGCTCAGGCATGAACCGTATCATCAAGTAGCATGTGAGCTATGTGCCTGCCTTTTTTGCATTGCATATAACACGTAACATATTCTTGACACACTCTGCTTCTGGGCCTCTTTTCTTGAATGAATCAGAAAGAGCTTGAACAAGTGAGTAACAAATAGAATTGGGTAAACACAATCTCAGTTACCTGTAAAATGGAAACAATACCTGTTTACCGATTCTCACTCAGCAAATGGTGGTGGCCTGTGACTCAGAAGAGCATCATGGCTACTGAGAAACTGCTCTCCTGATGGTCACAAATGCCACCATCGTCTCACAAACAAAATAAGAATTTTATATGAGGAAGAAATAGGCAGACTTGGGCTATTCAACAATAAGAAGGCCAAGGTAATGCCCTCGCTTTCCTTGGCATATCTGTTTAACATCTTCACCTTATCACACTCTGCCATTACTCTCAGAAAGACTCCCTTGGGGGCACATAGGAAATACCTGATGGTGTGTTCTGAGTGAAAATATGGAATGCCTTAAGTACCTTTCACATAAGCTGACCATTTCTAGATTTAAATAAGAGGTTGAATAGATTTAAGGGAGTTTTCTGAATTGTCACGTTAGTTGCAAAACAATACTTTTATTTCTTTCAGTTTTTATTTTATATTGGAGTATGGTTGATCAACAATGTTACGTTAGTTTCAGGTGTACAGCAAAATGATTCAGTTATGCATATACGTGTATCTATTTTTTTTCAAATTCTTTTCCCATTTAGGTTATCACAGAATATTGAGCAGAGTTCCCTGTGCTATACAGCAGGTCCTTGTTGGTTATCTATTTCAAATATCATAGTGTGTCCATGTCAATCCCAAACAATGCTTTCAACAGAGAATGGGATCTTATTGGAGAGAGGAACTAAAGAAGTCATTAGATATTTTAAATATGGTTTTGAGTCATTGTAGAAACAGCCTGAGGCCAAGCTCCAAATTATTAACACTGTTCATATTGCTACAGGGGCATAACAAGATAACCTGTCTCAAGAAAACTGAGTCTGCAGGGCCTAATTATTTGCTTCTCTCGGAAAGCTGTATCATTCACCTCTGTGGTGGTTCTGACCTATAATTATCACCTTCTTTGTTATGGTACTTAAGGACTCCCAACTGATTTGTCCATCCTCCTGGTGGTGATTTGACTGGTGATGAAGTGTTTACTTACATTCCTTCACTGAAAAGAGCTTTCTCACCACACTGAGGCACAGGTAACAGTGACTGATAGCAAAGTACCACTGCACATTTTTTCCCAAAGATTAGGTAATGAGCAGGTGTGATCATGATTCCAGCGTGAAACAACTTGAAAGACACCCTCTTATTCAAAAACATTAAGAGCTATAACAACCATCTTCTGAAGGCATCTTGGTCCCTCTCTAAATGATGGCAATTGTAGAGCAATTAAAACAAAGTCTATGACTTTTAACATGACAGATAAGATGTTTTTGTTTGCTACTATTAGCATTCTTTTTCTTCATAGCGGGACAAAATCAAATTATAAAAATATATATGTATGTATATAAAATCTCTATGTAGATCATTCTTTGCATAAAGAGTTTAAACTTTGAGTCAGTAGTAAACACACACATGTGTTATGATGTCCTTTTAAGAACAGTCATTCTGGAAAAAGTATTTCAAAAGAAATGTAAAAATGAAATAAAAAATGATTCCCAAGCTTTTTAGGCTACAACTGTTCATTCTGTTGAATGCCTTCAGCCTCGTGATGTTGCCAAATATGCCAATAACAAGTGAAACCTATCTCAGGTGCTATTCCTAAAAACTTATGGCGTTTTGAGGGGAAAAAAAAAAAAGCTTTAAAATATCTATTCATCTTTAGTTTTTAAATTGTAATTGCTAGGAATTCTTAGCTACCAAAATATTGATGTAACGTAATTACATTTTTAATCAATGAATTTTGATCATGATAAAGTCTCTTACCATGTTTGATTTGTTCCCTTTGGTTCAAAACTGGTTAGTTTGTTTCCTCATGGATGTGTATTTTCTCCTCTTAGAAAGTTGTCGACCCTTCTGTCTGAGTGGCGTAAAAGAAAGGTCTCTTTGGAAAGCAAGAGACGTGCTCTGCAAGCTACGAAATCACTAGATTTCATTCCAATATTGATTTGCAACCGAAATGCACTTTTGACGGTTGTCTTTTGATGCAGACCTCTGATGCCTGAGGAATGCAGGGCCACGGTCCAGCCTGCCCAGACCCTGACCTCTGAGTGCTGCCGGCTCTGTCGGAACGGCTACTGCGCGCCCACAGGAAAGTGCTGCTGCAGTCCAGGATGGGAAGGAGACTGGTGTAGAGTCGGTTAGTTTTCCTTCTGTTCCGGGGAGATTGGGCCTGCAAGAACTTAACGTTAGTTACTTCCTTTAGAATGACCTAGTGTTCAAAACTGTAGCTGTTTACAATAGTAATGCTCAGTCTGTTTCTGAACTTGCACCTGAAATCGTTGCCATTTTCCTAATGGAAACAGTTCACGTATATAAGTTAATCATAAACATAATCGAGTTCTTTCACAAAGTCACACATGAAAACAGCCCAACTAGATCATCCCTGTGGACTCTCAGTCCTGGGTTTGAGCTTTCACACCAGCCAGTGACCTGGTGCTTGCGAAGCCCCTTTCTGAGTGCCAGCATTTTCCAGACACTCCGTAAAGACCCTCCCTAAATTTGCTGCTTGCTTTCTTGCTGCAGCGTGCTAAAAACAGGGGTTTTCAGTGGGTGTTTTTATAGAAAAGGGGAAAATGCAGTTATCTAGAGGCATATAATGAGATTTTTCCATTCTTTTTGCCACTGCCTTGTGGACCATCAGGTGGGTGTGCAGCTGCTCAGAGAGCAAATGAGATTCATTCCAAGGTTATTCTATCCTTTAACTTGTGACTTCCGCAGATACATGTAATCGCGTTTAAATTCTACTTGGTGTGAAGTAAGACAATTAGATTAATTTAGGTACCTAGAGTTTAAGATGTGTATACTGAAAGTATGTTTTCAACAACCGGCATATACATATTACTTGCAAAAGATTTTGATCTCTGCTATTTCAAATATTAAAGTATCTCTTGCCAAAGAAAATTCAAGTACCATATTAATATTTAACAGTATCCTTAATTCATAAATGCCTTCTTTCTTTATTCTAAACATGTATTTGTTTCAAAAAATTATAACCATACCTCGTTTACCTCAAATAAAGTAGACATTTAAAGTCACAGAGACAGTATCCATTTTAAGCTTAAATTGCTTCAACACTAATAATATTACGTGATTGATTGATATCATGGTTACATATCTAGGAAGAAGCTATCATAACTGAAACTCAACAGAAATTAAGTAATTATATTATTTTTTAAAAATGCTTACATTCTATTGACCCATTCTGTCTCATTTTTCATTAGTTGGCCAAAAAATGAGAATCAGTGTTTAAATGCAATAATATTCTAATTCCTGATGATAGATCTTCCTTCTGCTTCCTTCTATGCTTGACAATATCTACTCTCTCTGCTTTTACGGGGTGTCCATTCTGTCTTATTCCTTACTTATATTTTGCCTAACCTTTTAAGTCACCTCAAGTCATCAGATAACAAATATTTATTGAGTGCCTGCTAGTAAAGTATGTTAAACTGAGGGTAAACATAATTTTGAATCTAGGCAGCTTAATACATACCATAATAGATATTAATAATGATATATGATATAAATGAAAGTTTATAAGCAGGGGTCCCCAACCTCCGGGCCACAGACTGCTACCGGTACCGGTCTGTGGCCTGTTAGGAACCAGGCCACACAGTAGGAGGTGAGCAGCGGGTGAGCAAGTGACGCTTCATCTGTATGTACAGCCGCTCCCCATCGCTCGTATTACCGCCTGAGCTCCGCCTCCTGTCAGATCAGCGGCAGCATTAGATTCACATGGGAGCGTGAACCCTACTGTGAACTGTGCATGTGAGGGATCTAGGTTGCACGCTCCTTATGAGAATCTAATGCCTGATGATCTGAGGTGGGGCTGAGGGGGTGATGCTAGCACTGGGGAGCGGCTGCAAATACAGATTATCATCAGCAGAGAGGTTTGACTGCACAGAGTCCATAATAAATCAATTGCTTGCAGACTCATATCAAAACCCTATCAGTGAGTGGCAAGTGAAAACAAGCTCAGGGCTCCCACTGATTCTGCATTATGGTGAGTTGTATAATTATTTCATTATGTATTACAATGTAATAATAATAGAAATAAAGTGCACAATAAATGTAAGGCACTTGAATCATCCCGAAAACATCCCCCACCCACCCCACCCCCGGTCTGTGGAGAAATTGCCTTCCACGATACTGGTCCCTGGTGCCAAAAAGGTTGGGACGGCTGTCATAAAGTACTTTAATCTTTCCACTAAATCAAGTAAATACTTTGAATATATAAGAGAAACCAGAACCGTTTTATTAAAGTAATATATTTGTGGTATTTTTGACCCAAGTAAGAACTTTTGACCCAAGTAAGAACTTTATTCATATACTCACAGAGTTTGCTCATCTCCCACAAATTTAAAAGACTATTTTGGTCTATTTTCTCCCTGTTCTTTCTTTCCCATATATCAGCCACAGACCCCTGGATTTTGATTAACGCCCTGGAAAAGGTTAAACTAACTCTGTCCCCTAAAAGTATAAGGACATGTATTCAAGGAATTTGGTTCTGTCTACAGTGGCTGCACACGTCAGATTCATCCTATCAGTAAGAGACAATTAAGTTATATACCCGATTTTATGCTCCATCTCATTTTAGCAATAAATCTTTACGTTCCCTACCTATATTATAGTGGTAAACATTCTTCTCTGAAGCAATCCTGCTCTGTAGAGCAGCCCTGTAAAGGATTGCTCAGAACGTCTTTCTCTGGGCAACTGCACTGACCCCAAGAAGGGGCTTCAGGGTGTAATCAGAAAGGGGCATATGCACTACATCCCCTGGGAACAAGGAAAGGGAGGAATCCAAGGGAATCCACGTGGCGGATCCTCCCTCCAACCAAAATCAAAAACTGACCATTTCTTTTCTTTTTTTTTAAACTCTAGTGTTTTTTTTTAATTAATTAATTTACATATTTATTTTTGGCTGCATTGGATCTTCGCTGCTGCAGGCGGGCCCTCTCCAGTTGCAGCAAGCGGGGGTCACTCCCTGCCGCGGTGCACAGGCCTCCCATCTCGGTGGCCTCTCCCGTTGCGGAGCACAGGCCCCAGGCACGCAGGCCTCAGCAGTTGTGGCACGTGGGCTTAGCAGCTGTGGCTCGCAGGCTCCAGAGTGCAGACTCAGCAGCCGTGGCGCACGGGCCCAGCTGCTCCGCAGCATGTGGGATCCTCCCAGACCAGGGCTCGAACCCATGCCCCCTGCATTGGCAGGCGGATTCTTAACCACGGCACCACAAGGGAAGCCCAAAAAACTGCCCATTTCTTGATGTTACATTGGTGATGCTCTCGCCACTGGGCCTTTCTCTTTGGCCGCGCCCTTCCCACTGTGAGGTCCTACCCCAGAGGGACGGAAACAGAGCGGTACTTGGCAGGCCCTGTGTTGCAGATGCCCTAGGGAAGCAGAGGTTTTAAAGAACTGAAATCCTCGTTTTACATAAAGTCAGTTCTGCAAGGGATTGAAATTGTTTCCCATGATCTGGACGATCCGCTTCTCTCGAAATGTCTCCCACTGTCTGTTGCGTTCTGGCCCCCAAATAACTAGAAGTCTGAAAGCCTTCTTCCTTTGTACTTATTAACTTTGGGATCATTTTGGGACTGGCCTCCCCCTCCTTTCCCTCCGTTCCCTTACTCGTCAGATATCTATTGGCCTCATACTCGGTGCTGTTTCCGACTTACAGAATGGAGTGTGATTTCATTGGTCTTTTTTTTTCTCCCAGCGAAATGTGAGCCAGCGTGTCGCCACGGCGGTGTCTGTGTTAGACCCAACAAGTGCCTCTGTAAAAAAGGATATCTTGGTCCTCAGTGTGAACAAGTGGACAGAAACCTCCGCAGAGAGACCAGGGCAGGTATTCTTGATCAGATCATTGACATGACATCTTATTTGCTGGATCTAACAAGTTACATTGTATAGTTTTTGGGACTGTTTGACTATTCCTTTCCAATGGGCATTTATTTTTTATCCTGTCATTAAAAAGAACGACTGTTATCCTGCTACACACTCCTGTGATTTCATTTTCTTTGATTAATTTAAAAGTCATTTCCAGAACTGTGCAGACCCTGTGTGTGTATATAGGCACGTTTGTTCACATATGCACATATGCACACACACTCACAACCCCCGTGAGTGTGGTTGCGTAACAGATGGGTTTTTTAAATAGATATTTCCTTGTGCGGAGTAATTTCCCCAGAAATTCCATTGTAAATTGATAACAGAATTTTTATGTCACCAGAAGAGATTATTTGCCTTCCCAGGAATTTTCTGTCTGTAATCACTAAAGTCAACTTCAATGGAGTTTTAAAACATTACTGTGCAATCTGATGGATTGAATTTTAAAAGGCCATATTTTTATATTAAAGGACTATAATATGAGAGAATGTTTCAGAGCTCCCTGATGAATTTATAAGAGGGCAACTTGATATAAAATTGTAATCTTCGGTTTTATCAATGTATCCAGTTGCAGAAAGTTAACGCACTTACCTCTTTATTGGCAGAGAAATCTGGTTACTCTAGCTTAATTTCAAGATTGTTTTCAAATTAAATCATAATGGCAAAGTCTAAAACCAATCTTCCTAAAAGGTCTGCTTTTATTGTATAGTTTATTTAACAATAGGCACTGGGTTTGTGTTACATATTTATATTTTTTATTTTATTTTTATAATATAGACATCACCTAGATGAAACACCTTTACCCTGTCCTGTAAAATACTAAAGTTACATTTTTCACCAACTTAATTGGAAAGAAGGGGAGTGAGAAAGCAAACAGTCTTTAATGTGCTGAGGATCTAATCTAGCAATGTATCCTTGTGCCAACATGTAATCATTACCGACGGATGAAAAAGCAAGAAAACAGCCACTCCTTATAAAATTCCAGCATTAAACATTTGTAAAGTGCTTTTCACCATAGCAAGACTGTCAGAGTATATGTGATGAGAATGTTGCAGGTTTCACACTGAATCGCCTCACTGGAAAAGAATTCACTCATTTTTAACAAATCTTGCCTGTGTAAGCTGTCACTTGTACAAATTTTTAATATGATCATTCTTGCCAAATATGACTTTTAATGTATACGTTCCTTCGGAACTCAGTGAAAATCCTCTCTGGTTCATTTATGAATAAATTTCCTGTAAATGTTCTGTTCGGGTTTTTCAAGAAATGCCACGTTCTAACTTAAACTGCAAAAAGTCTGGTACACGTTTTTCTTCATGGTTTTTGAGACAATCCTGCCACGTTTGGATTATAACAAAATGATCAGGCCTCTTTGCCCCACTGAGAAAACATCGACTCATGACATGTGGGCACCTACTGTAGGTTGCCCTTCTCTAAACATCTGCTCCTCCAGAATCTAAATCGTAGAGTAGGACAGATTATACGGCACAGACTGACTTCCCAAACCCGCTCCTTACCTTTACGAAACGGAGCCTCAATTTCAAAAAGAAACAAAATCTTGGAACTCATATTTGTCTATTGTTTTAAAGCGAGAGATCTGCAAATAAAGCACAGTGAGAAACCACAACACAGAAAGGTTGGTTAAGTACTCTGCTCTTGTCTTCCATACATGATTACTTAAGTTTCAAGTGACCTCATGCCCAATGGAAATGGGTTGACAAATCTTGGTGCAGTGCTTAGTGAACAATAGCCTGCATTAAAAAGTGCATATGCATAATTTTGCACAATTTAGATTTCAATTGACAGTCTATTCAAAGAAGTCTCAGGATTAAATGAGCATGGAGACCAAATTGCCCTCTTACCCCAGAAAAGGGGTGGTCCCTTCTAGTCACACGAACACTTCATTGGCCCAACAGTGTGACAAATCTTGCAGTGAACCCTGTACTAGCCCACATCTGTAGGTTAATAGCAGTCTTTTGTCCTCTTTGCTTTCTCTTCGTAGCCCTTTTACTGAATTCCATCACAGAAAGTTTTACAATTAAAAAAAAAAATGTCCTGACAACCATTTTTGTAAATGGACCTTAACCATCTCATCGTCTCTTATTCAACGTGGGTGACATTCACAAAATGTGAACTTCTTGTGAGGGAGCCAGCTGTCTAAATCTGTCAAATTGTGCAGTTTTATTACACATTCTCCTGTACATAGTTTCACTGAAAACAATAAGGATACTGCTATATATTCAGCCAAATCTGAAAACGCCCAGCATTTCTTCTTACATCTTTAATCTTTCCATCTTTTCCAAAAGAGTCTTTCCAAAAGAAATGGTGTTCTATTGCCATTTGTTCTTCTATTTAAAAATATCTAGATTAAATTAATCAGACCCAGCTTTTTTTATACAGCCCTTTCACAAGTGAAAGAGTTTCAAATGACTTAGTAAAACATATGTACCCCAGGTATCATTGCCTTTTCTATTGTGAGTCATTAGAATAACAGATCAAAATCTTTGAAAAAGAAAATCACAAGATCCAGGGATATTAGACCCCAGCAAAGACAGTCATTGGAGTCATTTCTCTCTGTTCTTAGGAGAGAAGTAAATAGCAATGGCTAATTAAAAACTCAGTGGTTTTAAAAACTCAGTGGTCATTTCAAAACATCTTTTGACCTTTCCTTTCAAGTAGATTTTTTAAATATGTGACTGGAGAACGATCTTAAATAATTCATGATGAGAGGCAAGTAAGAATTGGTTAAAAAGTATGAGCTAGGGAAAAATGATTGTTTCATCACACGAATGGTAACATCTACTCGGTTCAAAAAGCACATAATCAAAATGGAAGAAAATGTCCTTGGTATGGATACAAATGTGTGAGATAAAGATAAAATAAAGAAACAGAAAAATGTAGATTATTATCCCTTTTTCCATTCTAGAGCTTAAGCTTTGGGTATCAATTTAATGTGAAAGGCTGTTACGGTAGTTATAAAGAGTTGGGAAAAAACTTTCTGCCACTGCTTCTGCCAAACTCTTGTTCTGATTAATAGAACTTCGTTTTCTTGCGAGTTATTTAAGGTAATGAGAAAATAACTGAATAGGCACATCATTAAAGTGGAAAGAAGGGAAGATTTAAGAAACTTGAGTGATGATAAAAAGTGCTTCCATTCATACCTTTCTTCTTGGAATTTCCTTTCAATGTGGCTATTGTAAAATATATCTTTTATTTTATCACAAAGAACACTCAGAAGTTTTCTCAGCTTAACAGACTATCTCGTAAAGAAAGAGCAAAGAAACCTACCTACACATGCAACATATACATACAACCTAAATGGAAAATCATTCTCTTTTTCATTTACATACTTCAGAGCAGTCACTTCTTCTCTATTTATTTCTTTGAAAATAATTACATGATAATGTACTAATAATTTTTAACATTTTTGTGATGTTGTTTTTATCTCCAAATCATAAACTATACAAGAAGCTTACTAGGTTTAGGACTTAAGGTTAGATGCTCCATCTAGGGACTTTTAAAGAACACATTAATTTAAACTTTTATTAGTCTAACTTTTTTAGCTTGGAAACATAAAAGAGAAACCAAACCTACATTTTTAAGAGGAAACTAAGGTGTATCATAGGCATTTGTAGTTGACTGATCAATAAGTTAGAGTTTCTGGATGTCTCTATAGAATGTTATCTGAGATATCTATCTTTCTTTTTCTCTGTTTCTCTGTCTTTTTGCCTCCCCACCCCCATGTACCCCTCTTCCTCTTAACAGTTCTCTTCTCTATTTCTATTGGTTCTGACTAAACAGACATGTCTTCAGTACACCCATAATAAAGATACCCTGGGGCAGGTTGCTATTGATTTTGCTGGCTATGATCTTTTCTTTATTTTTCTGAAAACACCTTCTCCTAGTACCACATCTGCTCAGATGCTATATCATAAAGAACAGTAGACAAATATGAACATACTAGACTGACCTATTCATATCGTTGAAAGAAGTAACAAAAAGCGTAAATGACTCCCAGCCTGGATGTCCCAGCTCAGCTGGGGTTCCATCTTGGATGCTGAAAAGAGTATCCCCAGTCAAGAGCGCAAGTTAACAGTAGGGAAAGTCAGTAGCTATTTCCTATTCAAGCAACCACCATCTCAGTGGAGTCTATTTTAAATAAGATTATCCGAAATTGATGAGGAAAAAATAAGTAGTTCCTCAATGGAAACTTCAGAATCTTCTTTCTCCACCCTTGAGCCTTGAACTTGCAGAGAACTCAGACCAAAGTTCCATGCCCAGAAAATGTACCTATTTCTTTATTACCCACAGGAAGTTAGTGGGCCTGTTACTGTGACTGCTGGCAATACCTTTAGAAAGTTCTCCATTAGAATATCCTAAAGAAATAGATGTTTGCTCTCTTACTTTCTTTCTCGTCATCACACCAACACAAATCAGTCATACCTCTAATAATTAATATGATGACAAAGAAAGTGGGAAACCTAAGAATAGAAGCATTTTGATATTAAAAACAAAACCGTAAAACCCGCCAAACACTAGTCCTAGCCAACTTCAACACTTCGTTCCCTTAAATAGCTACTCATATATAAGTTTTGAAAATTGTCTTAAAAGAACTATTTCAGGGAGTATGATATACTCATGAGAGTGTAAGAAGGTGTTGTGTTGTTTTCTTCTCAATCATAGTTGTTGTTTCCCTAGAGGCTATGAAGAGATTTACTCACTTATCAGGTTAGCTCTTTTCTTCAATTCTTCATTAAGTGAGAGCCCAAGATACACCCATCATTTACCTTGCTTTCTTTTGTTTAGGTCATCTATAAGTTGGTTGAAAAAAAAATAAAAAATAAATAATGATCCCTTGTATTAACATAAAGCAAGGTAAATGATGGGTGTATCTTAGGCCTAAATCTTATCACTGCTTTTTTAAACCAGAATACAGAGAGACATACCGAAAAAAAAAAAAAAAAGGTACCAACTCAACATGAATTCTAAAGTTACATCTCATGTATATCACAAACACAGACCTCACATTTCAGTCAGGATTTTTTTTTTGCATATGTAGATTCTGTATTACTTAAAATACATATGTAAGCAAATTAACAAACATGTTTGGTGAGTTATCTCAATTGACTATAATCTTTTAAGTTAAAAAAAACATTTTTAGCACATAGGATAGAAAAAATGGAACATTAACAGTGATGGGAAATTCATAATGGCTAAATAGAAAATACGCTTCGTCTTCACAGTTAGAAACTAATTGTTGTACGTTTCCCTTTGCACTAAAAATTAACTAGCCAAAAGTTTCCATTCACGTGAACACCGTGCGATCAGATTTGGTAGTCTGTGCCCCAAACGTACGTTGGATATTTCTTTACTTCATGTTCTTAAAATCAGAAGCATGATTTTCATAGAATAAATTAGGAGTTCATGTACTGTAGAACCCAATACTATTAACACATTAATACATTCTGTTCATAATACTATTATTGAGAAATCGAATTGACAACCTTATAAGATATCAGGTATTTCCCACATCTCATTATATTCATAGGACATTTTTGGACGTGCATCTCACCAAGAACCATGTGGTAACAAGATAAATGATACTGAGGTACTAAGGAATTTTTGGAGCTTAATTCGCTAGGACATGCTAAAGAAGACTATTTAAAAGAAACCCATCTAATTAAAATGAAAAAATTATCAAATCATTATAATTAAGAAGCAGGAAACAAATCAGCACAGAAACCCCTGTGTCTTTCCTGGTTTTATCTGTGATTAATTTTATCCAGTTTTAAAGTATGGTTAACTTTTTCATTCTTCTAACACATTTTGCTTTTCCTAGTTGTTCATTTTCCTTTAGATTATTGACAGTTTGGGCAATTTGTCCATAACCTTCTTCACAGAGGATACCTTGCTTGGATTTCTATTAATAAGAAGCACAAGTAATTAAAGCAGGTACACGTTTAAGGGAGCAGAGTTAATATATGTACTAGTTGGAATTTCTGTAAATGTTCTTCTGAAAAGTAACATGCAAAGTCATTGGCTCAGATAATCCTTCTAAATTTGAATTAATCTGACTTACTTAACCAAGTTATTATAATATTCAGTACTCTTTGCTTGATCTATTATTCAGCCATCCATCCATTCAATAATTCAACAAAGATTTATTGAAGTGCCCAGCACGGTTATGTACTACGGAAAAGGCAAGGATGTTTATAATGGGGGATTGTGAGCCCCATGGGTATGATGAACACATTTGAAGCAAAAGATAATAATCACACCCATCCAGCTCCGATTCAGTTTAACATCAAAATCCAGCAATAATAGTACAGATGGCCTAAAGTACATCTGTGTGTATCTGTATGTGTGCACACACCCGTGTATATATATTTATCTATCTGTACAAACACTACATATGTATACACACTATCTATGTAATATATAATATATGTATAATGCATATAAATTCTAACAAGTGTATTTGTGTTATCTTTAAAATAGAACAATTGTATCTTGAAGTGATAAATGCAGAGAATTGGTTTTTATTGTTGATCTGTGGATTTAATGATTTTTAGGTGAAAAGGATGTTTAAGTGTATAATTTCTTTTCTTAATTTAATATATTTATGTAAATGCATGCCTGAAATTTGGTTAGATTGGCTGTGTTTTGTGTCCTTTAACATGATCAAATGTATTAAACTTTATCTTATGACCTGATGTACATGTGCTATTTTAAAATTCTTTTTTATTTTGGAATTTTTTAAAGTTTTCCCTAAGTATCCATACTGACTATATAAACACTAATTTTTAAATATTCCGTACCCAAACTACTTGTTCAAAATATTCTTGCCTTTTGTCATTTTTCATGTTCTAATTTTTAAATTTACTCCCCAAAATACAGGCCAATGTTAAGGGTCAGTTTCACTGTGTACAAATATTGACTTAAATTTATTCTAAGTTGTAAATGACTTAAATCTGATCCTTTCAAGTAAGTAAGAATTAATAAGTGAAGAATGCAAAAGAGCGGGTGAGAGTCCTAAGTGCCCACATTGAAGGAAAGAAGCACGTAGAAGGGGAGAGACATGGAAAAAGTGATTGCAGATACCATACAACCTGGTTGACCTTGCCATTTTGCTTCCAGTTAACTGTATCAAGAGTATTTGTAGAAGGTCAACTATGCTGTTTTGAACATGAATTTTAAATCTGCCAACATTCTTTAGAAGAGCAAAATGCTTTCATCTAGATCTCCTCCCTTCCTGAACAAATACGTCTCTTTGACTCATTGAGAGGAAGAGCTGTTTCCCTAGAAGAGATGATTGTTCTAAGACAATAAAACGTGTTACAGATGCTTATTCACAGAGTCCCTAAACTCAGGTTACTCTCTGGAGTGTTAAGTGAGGCAAAATGACACCATGAAAAGTGTCCCTTAGCACATTCCTCAATGGCCCAGGAAGCAACAAAGGTCTCTCTCCCTCAGCGACTGCCTTTCCAGTTCTGAGACTCTGTCCCTGTGGTTTAGCGCTTAATCACAATCTGTTTTCTGTGTGTGCCTAGTCTCTCCGACCAGATTATAAATCTCCTGAGGACATACCTTCTGCTTAGAATCCCTGACAGGTCTAGAGCAGCTCCTGCCTACTTGCCATAAGGAAAATAATAATATGTATATAACAGCCTAGAGATGGAAGTGGGTTTTTTTCCTGATGCTAATAATCTCTCTGGGTTTCTTCACTGTCCCTTGATTGGCTTCTCAGCTCTGCCATCACCAGTACAATCAGTCCCCTGCATTAAATTCCCTTTGTTGTAAACACGAAAGTGGTTTCTGTTTTCTTTTTTTAGATTCTGATTGATACATATGTTAATGAGTGACTTAGATGAGAAGAGAGATAACAGGGTGGCATTACAAAGGGACTTGATGAGATCTCCTTTAGGAGAACACCTTAAGGATCCACTGCCTAGAATCCCAACGTGATTACAGCAAGTTGTAGTCAGAGGGATCCTACTGCCAAACCTGATATATAACCCTTCAATTATTTAGGCAGCTACCAATGGAAAAGGCCATTATTCCCACAGTTGTCACTAAGAATTTTCATAATGCACATTTGTACTATTAAACCTATCAGCTTCCAGTTTGTCCGGGAGTCTGACGGCTAATATGAGAGGGAATTCTATGAACTTGCTTCTTTACACTCATTTTTTTCTTTTTTTAGAATTGTGTAGACTAATGTATTATTTCCAATGGAAGAACAACTTAAAATGGCAGCCACATTGAGTATCTCATCAGAAAAAAATACATTTTTTTCTATATGGAGGTCTGAAAAGTTCTCTCTGGAGATTAAATTCTGCCATCATTCAAAGGAATGAAAGGATCAAAGAAAGAAAAACAATTTGGATGCAATACTTCTTATGTATTTTCATAATTTGATTTATGCTTGATTTCTCTATAACATTTTCTATGATTAAAACAAACAGAATTTAAAAGGGGAAAGGAGGGGGCCAGGAGAGGCGGAGAGAAGCCTGGGTAGCCCTTGACTATAAAAAACTCATTCTTCTTGGGACTATGCCCACATCAGAAACTACTTGAGCTCACTCTTGTAATTTAATAAGATGTCATCAGATCCCTTTGACATAGCCTTATAATTAAAACTACTTGATGCAAAATCCATGTGCTTCATGTAAAGCAATTTAGATTATCATAGATGCCCTGTTCTATGATCTAGAGCCACCAAAAGTCACGTACACCAGGTGTGCTGGCAGGAGCCCTGGGCTATGGCTGTGAGATGAGGATCCTGGGCTTGTTTCTCCAGCTAATTAGCTGGACTCAGTTTCCTTATGTGTAAAATGAGAGACAGGTTCTTTCCAGCTGTAACAGGTATTGTTATTAGATATTCCTAATCCTAGGATCCATGTGAGTTGCAGACTGGAAATTGCAAGTCTTAGACAGGACTCCATTAACTACTCCATTGCATGAATTTGAGGTGTCTAAATGATTAAAAAAGACACTCTTACTCATTTTTTTCCAGTCTCCCAGCCTCCTCTTCTCCTGCCCTCTGTGGTTCTCTGTTGCTTTCTCTGATGTATTCTCCAAATCACCTTTTTCTGTTCCTCCCATCCCAGTATGGTTCATTCTTGAATAATCCTTTCATGTCTCCTGCAGCTCTTGCTCTAAATATCTAAAGCACTCTCTGATCTATGGCCATTATTTTCTTCATGCTGAAGAAGCGCACTGTTAAAGGGTTAAAGGGAGGCTGCCATTCCTTCCAGGGCCCTTAATATCTAGTTTTGCAACTGTTAGAAACATAATTGTCTCTTCCATGATCTGTTTTCCCAAGAGGACTGTTGTAGGCACCCTACCTGACTGATAGATATCACATTCTGGGCAGATACAAGAGGGCAAATGCCTGGTAGACGTCTTCTAAAAGGCAGACAATTCATGATACAAAAGAAGGAGTAACCATGTGTCCGCTAGGGTTGCCCTTACAAATTACCACAAACTGGGTGGCTTAAACAACAGAAATTTATTGTCTCATAATCCTGGAGGCTAGAAGTCTGAAATCAAGGTGTTGGCAGAGCTGGTTCCTTCCGAGGGCTGGAAGGGAAGGACCCCTTCCAAGGCCTCTCTCCTTGGCTTGTAGACGGCCATCTTCTCCCTGTGGCTTCACATAGTCTTCTTTTCATACATGTTTCTGTGCCCGAGTTCCCCCTTTTATATAAGGACACCAGTCATATTGGATTAGAACTCGCCCTAACGACCTAATTTTAACTCCATTACCTCTGTAAAGACCTTGTCTCCAAATAAGAACACATTCTGAGGTACAGGGGGTTAGGGCTCCAACACAGGCATTTTGAGGGGAGACAAAATTCAATCCATAACACTGTGCCTCAGAAATGGCATCAAATGTACTGAGGTCTCATTTTCGGTGTCTAAAGCAGTGCTTCTCAAACTTCAGTGTACCTCCCATCACCTGGGGAATTTGCTAAAACCCAGGATCTGATTCAGTAGGTCTGGGGGTGCCTGAGATTCCATATCTCTAACAAACTCCCAAGTGATGCTAATGCTGGTTCCTGGGCCACATTTTGAAGAGCAAAGATCAAAAGGATGGTTTATAGGCTGTTCTCACTTTAAGGACAGAACAGTAATATTGGAAAAACTTGACGGAAATAATGGCTTTCTGTCACCAAAAAGGAAAAACTGATACGTCCCATATCTTCATATCAGGCTTGTGCTTAGTTGAGTAGAATGTACACAACACAGGGTAAATACTTGTTCCTGGCAGTCAGTTATTCTTGTGATGCTGGGGCTGCTCGCTGTTGTTACTCAGCTGCTGTGATTTTCAGCAGTAGCATCGTAATCACACAAACAAGCACAATATTTTTAGGTACATTGCAATCCATGTATCTGTTCCGAGTAAACTTAAATTGGATTGCTAAAGCAGTATGCACCATAAATAAAATACATGCTAGTTTTAAGCTGTGTAAATTGTGCCAAGATGGTATGTAGCCATAACAAAACTGTGGAAGATTTCGGGCAAGAGAAAACATTTAAAAAGGAAAATATCACTATGAGCAAATAGATTTAAATGAAGATATAACCCTCGACACAATAGCAAATGAATTCTGTGTTGTGTTGAATTTTTTCATAGCTAAAGTTTCATGCCTTTATCTTAAAACCAAGATATAATCAGATTACTTAGAGTTGTAAACATATCTATAATTATGTCCAAAATATCTTGGACGCAACTTTTAATGCTGTTTGCTAAAGAACAATACTTACCATCTGATTCCAACATTCATGTAATTTGAGAGCAGGAATCCTCAATGGTACTTTCTGTGATGGAAATGTACTAGATCCGCACTGTCCAACATGGTAGCCATGAGCCACGTACGGCTATCAAGCTGAGGAACTGAATGTTTAATTTTAGTTAATTTTAGTTAAATTTGAATTTCTGTTGCCAATATAAAAATAAGGTGTCTTTTTATATTATACAAAGTAGGTACCTACTTTAAAAACCAGAGCTAAAGGCAATTCAGAGAGTTCAGTTAAAACGTTTTAGCAATGCGTTTGTGTGATAATCCCTTATACATAATTCACAATGAAATGTTTCACATTCCCTTTAACTTTGTTCTGTTTTGATCCTGTAGCTTATTCCAAATAGCATAACGTACATACTCTGCTCTGAAATTTTTTACATTGGCCTTTGATGGAAACCAATAAAATGGTTAACTCTAGGTATATTTTTATAGTACAGTCAAAATCTATTATGCCTATGTGGAAACTACACACTGCGATCGTGTGTCTGCACGTCTCTGAGTGTAAACAAGTGAAGAAGTAGCACTAGACACATGGAATTGTTGGTAGAGAGAAGTGGTGGTGGCTGACACTTGTCATGTGCCAAACTGTCCTCTGTATTAGAGGAAGTACAGTCAGAGGAACAGAAGGCATAAGTTGCCACTCTGTGCCTTAATACTTATTTCTAGAAAGTTCTCCTGGAAGAGAAGAATTTTGGAGCAATAAGAAACAATATTTGGAGAGGGAAAATCAAATCCATTAGGCTGATCTATAAGATTCAGCTCTTAACAATTTGACCACATGCAACCTGACATCACCGTGAGGGGTAAGTGATAAGGTACAGCCAAAGGGAATGCCAGAGGTCCAAAGAGAGAGTGAGGAAATCTCTCTCCCTAAGTGGAAGCAGACACAAAAGGCAGAAGATGGTAGTGATTCAACTAAACTAAATGGAAGTAAGAGGGGGTAATAAAATAGTAATAGTAAAATAGTAATAAAATCTAACACTTACACGGTGCTGTGTGCCCGGCACCTATTCCAAGTACTGTCCAAAACTGTGAAGGGTCTGAGTTTTGGTTGTCTTTTTAAATTTTTATTTCATATTGGAGTATAGTCGATTAACAATGTTGTGTTAGTTTCACTCTACTTAGTGGAGTATAGGTGACTAACAATGTTATGTTAGTTTCAGGTGTCAATTTCACTCTACTTGGTGATGTAGACAAGTCAGACTGCCACAATTTCAGGGATGCCGGCAGAAGACAGGAGACTCCTGGTTCAGAGACAATGGACAGTTTATCATTCACAGCAATAGCCATGATTGGTAACTGGTTCTCTGAGCTCCAGTTCCCACAGGGTGACGCGGAAAGGCCCAGATGGTACCGGCTCGTGCAGTGGGTTGAGTTTCAGAAGAGGAACTTTGCGCTTAGGATGACCAAATCTTTTATCATAGACAGCAGGCAAACGCACCTGATCTTTGCGTTAGAGGGAGAAGCTACCATCTATTTTCCAAGGCCGTTTGCTATGCAAGCATCCTTGATAAGATAGTTTAGAACAAAGGCCTTCAGGGCTTCTGCTTACCAGGGGTGCAGAAACACAAAAGGCCCATGGAGACTTGTCACCCAGTGAGCACTTTACATACTGAGTCATAACCATCTCAACGACCATGTGAGGCAGGTACTTTTACACCATTTTACAAATGAAATGGGAAGCCACAGAGTTCCCACAGCTATTAAGCAGTAGAGTAAGGGTTTGAACCCAATAATCTGGCTCTGGAGCAGCAGTGTCCAACAGAAAGATTACGTGAGCCACATGCATCGTTTCAAACGTTCTAGTAGCCACGTTAAAAAAGTAAAAAGCAACAGGTGAAACTAACTTTAATAATATATTTTATATAACTCCACATACCCAGAATATGATCATTTCAATGTGTAATCAGTATATGAATTATTAATGAAATATTAATAAATACATTCCTTTTGTATACTGTCTTTGAAAACCAGTGTGTATGACACACTTACAGCACATCTTCATTTGGACACAAATTTGTTTTAATCTTTTTTCTCTTTTTATTGAAGTATAGTTAATTTACAACATTGTGTTAGTTTCCGGTGTACAGCAATGTACAGTTATACGTTTTTTATATATGTATATTCTTTTTCAGATTCTTTTCCATTAAGGTTATTACAAGATACTGAATATAGTTCCCTGTGCTATACAGTAGGTCCTTATACAGTGGTTGCTTATCTGTTTTATGTATAGTAGTGTGTATGTGTTAATCAACCTCCTAATTTATCTGAGGTACAAAATTTTTAACGAAAAAACTTGACAGTTGAAAAAGTAGATTCACACACCCAAGCTGTTCCAAACATACTTAGAAGCTTTCCAGTAAAATCAAGCATCGGATTTTAAAGGTCAGCTAATGAAAATTAAGCAAATTAAATATTCGTTTCTTCCATCACAGTAGCCACATTTCAAGTGCTCAGTAACCATCCCTAGCCAGTGGCTTTTATAACAGACTGAATAACTTTAGAGCCTGTGGAATAACCTTTGTGCTCTCCTGCCTCACAAAGAAAGTGCATTAAAAATGTACAGCATTTGTATTTAATTCCTTGTTCTTCTATTTCAGTTGTTTAAAGGGATCACCATTGGTTACTGTGATGCCTGCCGTGGAGGGCTGTTGAGAGGAGTAAAGAGAAGGCAGTGCAGGGTGAAGGATCAGACCTCAGGCTCACGGTCAGACAGACAGACCCAGCCTGATCCATGCCCCATCACTTCCTTTCACTTCTCAGCTGTGTGACCATGAACGTGACCTCCTGAAACCCTAATTTCTTCATCTTTAAAGTAGGTCAACAATAGTACCTCTGAGGATTCAATGAGGCCATTCATGTAAACGCCCTAGCACAGTGCTTCGCACACAGTTCATGCTAAATAAATGTCAATCATTATTTGGTAACTGGACTAAATTTAATATGAGAGACCAAAAAAAAAATTTAATTGTACATCATTTCAAGATACCCATCTCAAGATACTTCCTGGAGAGAGGCCCTGCTCACTTAGCCATGCAGCCCAATGTCACCCTCTAGCGCCCAAAACCTTGAACATCAGGCATCACCAACCGAAACCACCAGAACACCGAACGTCTGAAAGGAGGATGTGCGTACTTCTTCTACCTCAGATACTGTGTCTGACCCGGATCGCCAATCCCCAGCACTGTTAAGTAGTACCCTGTCTTTCAGGGCAGTGCTTCTCAAACCTTTAATGTCCTTTCTTGCCAGGTATCTGGGGAATCTTGGCAAAATCAGTTTATGATTCACTGAATATGAAGTGTAGCCTGCGAGTCTGCACTTCTAATCAGCTCCCAGGTCACTCCAAAGTTACTGCCCCCACAGACCCCTCTTTGAGTAGCAAAATTTTAGGAAATTCTATTATCATTCCAACTCCTCCCAAAGTAACCTCCAAATTGGTAGAATAAGAAATTACAGGATAAGCTAAATGTTGTCTTCTTTTTCCGGTGGACATGAGCAAGAGGAAAAGCCCTAAGTGGATACTGAGGTTGAAACATACCTGAGTTTGAAGGATGGCCTCAAAGAGAGCAGCAGCGTTCTTCCAGGAAGAGCCTCAACCAGAGAATATGGGAAAGATGGGCCAACACAGCCATTCTTATATCCCTTTGACCTCATAATGTAACTCAAGGTCGTGTGCTATTCTAACTAGACATCTATGAATTAACAATGACTATGTAAATTAATCTGTGTTCATAGTTTGAGGCCCAAGATAATTTGGGCTGGATAATATCATGTTGGTTGGGTTGCAGGACCAGCAGTGAAAACTGAGTCCGAAACCCAGCAGTCACTGATCAGTGGTCTTTCCGATGTCACATTCAACAGACACCAGAAGGCTAACATTTGGAAGAAATCATCATCTATACATATTTCATATCTGACAAAATGAACATAGGGATAACTGCCACATTTTTGCAAACGTCAGAGATAACAGAGCGAAAGTGCTTTGAAAATGGTGCTTCCTGGATGTAAATACAACTTATTAGCAAGCTGATAGACCACACTGGCCTGGTATCTCTTTGGAATAACAGGACCACATCGGTGGTTTCTAGTAAAGAGAAAAGGGGAAGGAGGACATGGAGATAATTGCCATTTGTCTATCCGCTTTTTTTGGAAAAAAAACTAAGATTCCTGTGACCTAATCACTCCACACTTCTAGGTATTTGGGTTGCCTCCCACAATGTGACTACCAAGTTAATAATAATATTTATTTTCATCTTGTTTTCAAACATTTATTTCTGATGATGAGTTTAATACACTACAGTGCAATCGTGCTTTGTTGGTAAGTTTGCTCATTATCTAGCTTGACTCACTACGTTACCAACTTTGGTAAAAAGAAAGTCCACAGGGTTTTTCAAAGGTGTGCTGAATATTCAACACAGCAGGTGTGGAGGGTCTATGCCTTTACCTCATAAAAAGCATTGTGGTATCATTTTTTTTTTACCGCTTTCTGTCCCAGCACGGATATATGTGAAGACTGGCCTCTATAGTCCGTTGTCTTACTGTGAGAAATGACTTGATTTGTTTCTTAGAAGTTTGTTTTAAAGTAGTAGTTCACCTCTGCTTGTTTTGACTTAGGAGCTCATAGAGATGTGGTTCCCCTGATTGATTCCCCTACAATATTAGATTTCAAAAAAAGATTCGTATCAATGTACTATACTGACTGCAAGTGGAAAGGGAGATAGGGAAGTCTGATCACCAGAGTCTGAGAAAAAACAAAAACAAAATAAACTTAGCCCTACATTTCTATAATGAGAGAAAAATCAAAGAATGAAGATGGAGGGAGGGAGGAAGGGAGAGAGGAGGGGCAAATCGAGAGGTTTCCTTCATACATATTCTCTCTTTTCATTTACACAATAAAACCTGACATTAGGACCAGGAGACACTGATTTGTCAAGGACAGCGTTGAGAACACAACAATCCTCCAATCCATTGATAAGTAATTACTGAAGACTAGTCCAGGCCCTGTTGGGAGCACAGGAAGAGCTCAGAATGTCTGTGTCTTTCACAGAATAGCACGGGAGAAATGTCAGCTTAAAAGGAAGAAGGGGTAGGGGAGACTTCTTACTGCTGCTGTGTAGTTACTACTACATCCTTTAGAAAGTGGGTGGGTCAAAGGGGAAAGACCATTTCACAAAGGACGTGTTTTAGTTTCATGAAAGAGTTGAGCTGAAGCATCCATTTATCCTGACATTTGGGCATTCATTCAACTTTCAGCTAACAATGAATGCACACCCACTTTGGGCTAGTGGTGCAAGAATAACCAAACCCCGTAGAGAAGAGGGTGCGTGGGCTGTGGCAGTATGAGCAGAAACTCATGATGGAGGTTGTGGATGTATGGTGTCTAGATGTCACTTAATTTTGGTTTCCAATGGACGCGGAAGCTTATTATTTGGATTAATGGTCATGCATGAAGGGAGTTGTGGCCTGTGGAGAGAGAGCCTTGGAACCAAGGCAGCTGGAGTAATGGGTATGGATTGGGGTTAGCTAGTGGCCTTAAGTCACCTCAGGACTTTCCAATGCACTTAACATAAAACCCAAATTTCTTATCAGTGCCTCCAAGACCTTGTATAACTGTCTCCTGCCTACATTTCCAACCTCATTCCTCGCCTTGCTTCCAATACTCCAGCCCATCTGGCCTCCGTGACCATGACCAGACCTTTCCCTCATTCAGGTCTTGGTGTTTTCTTCTGTCTGTGATGCCCTCTTCCAAACTCTTCACATCTTCCTCCTGAGGTGGAATTTCTGTGCCCCTCCCCACCCCGTTTAAAGTAGCTCTGGTTCCCGGTTACTCTCTAGGCCATCAACCTGTTCATTTCCTTCTTGACTTCTGTTTACCAATGACTAGGCAACAAATCACTCCAAAGCTTAGTGGTATAAAGCAAAAGCAATCATTTTATTATATCTCTAAGTTTCTTTAGGACAGGAATTGAGGAAAGGCTTGGCTGTGTGGTTTCTGCTCAGAGGCTCTTGTGCAGTTGCAGTCAGGAGGTGACTAGAGCTTCCCCGGCAGGCCTGGCTAAACATCACTCTTCTTCCTGTATTCCTCGTGGTCTCTCCACAGAGGCTAGGTTTAGCTTTTTCACAGCATATTGGCACCAGGGTGGTCCAACTGCTTATATGGTGGCTGGAAATTTGGTTTCCATTGGAAATCAAAATGGAGTGACCTCAAGAGACAGTACATCCACAACCAAAGTCACCAGTTTCTGCTCATACTGCCATGACCCACGTCTCCTTTATCTCAGAGATTTGTACCCTATGATTCTCTCCCACCCCGTGAGATTCTCTGCTGGGTTTCCTGAACCCTCTCAACCTTGCATTCTACTTTTTTATCTTCACATCTATTTCCCCTACAAGGAGCTGCATTTTCGTATTTCCCCATAGGCCCTACCACTGAGTATATACTTCTTGAATGAATGACTTGCTAGAACAAACCCATGACATATGCACCAAATGTCTGACTGAGTAGCCCAATCTGCCCATTTAGTCAACTGTAATCTGCCACCTGTGTCCTTCACTGCATAGGCTGATGGGTTCTTCTGCCTGAAGTCCTTTGTGCCCAGGACCTTCAATTCATCTGCCCTGATTTCTGAGGTTTGTGAAACTTGTTTTTTCAAACAGCATTTGAAATTATGAAGACCCTCCTGTCATTTCAGCTCTGTGAGCAAAGAAGGGAGGTGGGGGGTGGAGGGGATGAGTTGGGGGCAGGGTGGACCGGGTGGTCGACTGGCTCTTATCATAACTGTTTAGTTTCATTTACATTTCTCTCTGGGTTGCTCAGGTCCGGGGCAGTGTTATTTGATGCGGAACACCTGTCTTCACACAGGGAGAGCTGCGGCTAGCCCTGCCAAGAGAGGCATTGACATTTCTGCTCTATAGAATTGTGCGACAGAGCTAAAAGGTGAACACCCATGAGCTCCCGTCTGGTTCGGGGGAGTCTGGCTCAAAAGGAGTCACCCCATTGATGATTTCAGAAGTACAACGTCTCTCCTTGGGCTTCGGTGCTTGCAGTAAAAGCAAGTTGTCTGTGTCCTGAACTCATTTGAATTTGTTCATTGGCCATTTTTACATGTAACATTTTATATGTAACATTGGCCATTTTTATATGTGACATGAGTGCGAGATGAGTTTTCTTTCTATTGTGCTAAGCTGATTCTCCTAAAGTCCTTGGTCATGCTCAAGCACAGCTCTATTCAAATGGAAAGCTACGTGGCCCGGAGAGATTTCTGTCCCGAGAATGCAGAACAATTCACAGGTTACTGGACAGTAACAAATACATATGGGGAGCTTGAGAGTGGCGCTTCTCAAACTCTCATGTCCATACTAATTACCTGGACATCTTATAAAATGCAGATTCAGATACAATAGGTCTGGAGTGGGGCCTGAGACTCTGCATTTCTAACAAGCTTCTATGTGATGTTGACACCCTGGTCCAAGACCATACATAGTGTAGTAAGAGTCTAGTTTAGACTCCAGATTCTATAGCCCGTGCCCAAAGCATGGTCCCCAGACCAGCGGCACCCAGCATCACCTGGGAACTTGTGAAAAATGCAAATTCTCAGCTCTCACCCCAGACCTACTAGATCAGAAATTTCTGCAGTGAGGCTCAGCACTGAACGTCTTAATTTCCTCCAGGCAATTCAGCCGCATCCTGAAGCCTGAGAAGGAAGGCGCTCTCAAGATTCACTTAGGTGAACGAAAGAATTTTAGCCACTGTCTCCAAACTTAGATCTAACAATCAACAAGTCTAGAATCAATAAGTTTGATGTATTTAACACAAATCTAGACTTTAGCACTTAAATTCATTTCAAAAATGTTTCATGCTCATCGTCAAGTCGCAACTGCCATATAAAAATCCTCAGCCTTTTTTCACATTTAAAAAGATTAATCCTTTCAACCTTCATTTAAAGATCTTCTGATTCAATAATATGATCCTTGGCCACGTTCAAAACCCTGAAAGTCAAGCTCTTAATACCCTGGTATGGACACCAGGCCCA
The DNA here is from genome assembly GCF_949774975.1 of Lagenorhynchus albirostris. NCBI lineage: Eukaryota > Metazoa > Chordata > Mammalia > Artiodactyla > Delphinidae > Lagenorhynchus > Lagenorhynchus albirostris. The sequence goes on from NC_083098.1 coordinate 24,808,830, forward strand.
GGAGCACCGGAGTTCCTGAAGTCTAGGCACGTTTTTGTTTTTTTTTGTTGTTGCAGGCTCCGGACGCGCAGGCTCAGCGGCCATGGCTCACGGGCCCAGCCGCTCCGCGGCATGTGGGATCTTCCCGGACCGGGGCACGAATCCGTGTCGCCTGCATCGGCAGGCGGACGCTCAACCACTGCGCCACCAGGGAAGCCCTAGGCACGTCTTTGAACATTTCCAGTGGCCTTGGGGTTATCCCTAAAGGAAGGAGAATGGATGACTCGGTAATATGTCAGACTGAAAAAGGGTGGACTCAAGACTCATTTCTTCTATTTGAATGCAGTCAGCCAAACGGAGGACCTCCTGAAATGATTGGCAGCATCAGTAGGCTGGTAAGAATTAGCCTACCTTCCCAGAATAGGCTGGAAAAACATCTATGACCTCAGACCTTGAGGCAAAATTTCCAGGGCTGCCAGGACTCTGTTAACTGTCTATCACCTCTGAAAGGGCAAAAGGGCAGGCAGGCTGCCCCTCAGGTCACCAGAGAAGGTAGAACCTGGAGCCTGTCCAGGCCACAAAGCACTGCCCCGGATGCCTGTGAATCAGGCCTAGAGCCTTCGTTACCTGCTCTGGTTTCGACTTTCACAACTGGGACCACTTTGCAATTTCAGTTTTAAGAGTGATCTTGGGGAGAAATACATAAGGCCCCGACTAATACCTTCTCGACTGTAACTATGCTAGTATGAGAAAGTACAGCAATTGAAGAAAGCTGACTACTAATATGTTGGCCTCCTATAGCCCTTTTCATCTGAAGACCTCAAAGCACTACCCATAGGACCTCGCTAATCCTTAAAATAACGTCTGAGAAATATATGGGAAAGGTTATTGTCTCCATTTCTCAGGCGGAAAAAAGAGGGCATCAGTGAATTCCCCAGGTCTCACTCTGAGCTCATAACTGGGCTCAAGACTGAGAGCCGGTAGAGAGATTCGGGGCATTGAGGGGTCCGGGAAGAAAGGGGGTGGAATATGGCAATCCGGAGAGAAAACAACTTTGGTTGTAATGTAAGCAACATGAATCACAGAATCAATAAAAGTACTAGGAAACAGAAAGGGGGGTGGCTTGGGGAATTTTATTTTGTCATTGTTTTGTTTCACAATACATATTTTTCTATCTCCATGCTTTGCTTGAGTCTTTCCTCGGGTCAATGTAGGTTTGGGAGGGACAGGGCTGAAGGGAGGTCATTGCTCTATCTCTCTCCACATTACTCAAGTTCATCTTCTGAGGTTCTGCCCAAAGGTCAGTGGCTAAGCTTCCACTTAAGATGCTGATCCTTACTTTCCTGATTGTTCCCTTGACTCCAACTTCTTTTTCCCAATACTGTTTTTGTAATCCACATTGTATTTATGCAACAATTGCAAAAATTTCCCAAAGGGGTCATTGAGAATATTATCAAAGTATTTCAGATTTCCTGAACCGTTAAGTGAATATTTAAAACTTTTTTAGAATGGTGCAACTGCCTTTTTTCTTTCTTCCTTCCTTTCTTTCTTCTTTCCTTTCCTTCTTTCTTTCTTTTTCTTTCTCTCTCTGTCTCTGTCTCTGTCTCTCTCTCTTTCTTTCTTTCTTTTTTCCTATTTTAAAATGTCAAAGTCTTCCTGACATGCTTTGGCCATGGAAATGGAAGATATTTTCTCATTAGGTTAATTAATGGCTCTGCTTGGGTGGCATAATTTGGTGTAAGTTTCCTTTTAGAATTCTGTCATAACTAAAAAGGATCTTATTTTTGTTATGTTTTGTGGTGTCTTTAAATTTTTATGACTTCTACTTTGTTTAGTCTGTGTGTAATCCTTCTTTTGAAACCTAATGTCCTAGAAAATTTACAGTTTTCTCTCAAAACTGGCACTTTTTACATTTTACGGTGATTCCTGTTTCTTTGGTTCTCACTAGAACTTCATTTAAGTCCTTAAGGTGTAATTCGCAGCTCAGGGAATTTATGATTACGTCCTCAAAGTAAACTGCCCAAGTGCAATATATTAAACCTGACAAGACGCTGTTCATTAATCTTTGAAATATAGCCAGGTGTGATGTAGTGAAGGGAGCCTTCCAACTCAGAACCGCTGAAGAACTCGGAGCTGCCCCCCACAGGGGAGGATTCCTTCCTCCTCTCCGCCAAGGCCGCCTGGGTGGGGACTGAGAGGGCCAAATGCCCTTCCTTTGCCAACTGTGGTGTTCCCTGTCTCTGCTGGTGTTCTTTCAGCTCTGCAGCTTCTTACCTTCTCATGCATTTGTTCATTCAACAAGTATTTATTAAGAGCTTACTTTGGGTCAGGCACAAGATGGACCTGGAAAGCCTGTAGTAACCGAAACAGAAACAATCCCTTACTTCATGGGGCTTATAGTTTGAGGCTCTAGCCATAAGCAAAGGTCTCAAGACTCCTTTACTCAATGCCACCAAAGCCATGTGAAACAAACTACATTATCTGAACAGGCAGCATTTCTTCTCAGCCTCAGGTGTAGTTTTAATGCTAAATAACTCCCAGTATCTGCCAGTGAGATTGCAGTCCAGCCTGATGAGTGCTCTGATAGAGGTTTGCAAATGGCACTATCAAGGAAGAACAACCAAAGCCACCTTGGGATCAATCAGTGCTTGGTCAGAAAAGCAGAGTCTACAGAGACATAGAGGACAGGCTTGTGGTTGCCAAGGGGGAGAGGGGTGAGGGAAAGATGGAGTGGGAGTTTGAGATTAGCAGGTGCAAACTGTTATATACAGAATGGATAAACAACAGGGTCCTATTGTATAGCACAGGGGACTATATTCAATAGCCTGTGATAAACCATAATGGAAAAGAATATGAAAAAGAATGTATATATGTATGTATAACTGAATCACTTTGCTGTACAGCAGAAATTAACACAACATTGTAAATCAACTCTACTTCAATAAAATAAATTAAAAAAAAAAAGCAGAGTCTAGCTAATCACTGTGCAACAGCACCTCCAGAACAATGGGGAAAATCCGGATAAAAGGCAATACCTCTTAAACGCATTGTGGGTCTTCCCCAGACCCTTCTGTTTGTCTCTATAAAACATGGCGGGCTAAATTCCTTGTGGGATTCTGGATTGGATTCTGAAACAGAAATAGGACATGAGTGGAAAAACAGGTGAAATCTATAGAGTCTAGAATTTAGTTAATATTAATATCCCAATATTTATTTCTTAGTTTTGTCTAATGTACCATGGCAATGTAGACATTAACACTAGGGAAACAGGGTGAGGGATGTTTAGGAAATCTTTGTGTTTTCTAAATATTTAGAAATCTTTTCTATAATTCTAAAACTACTCCAAAATAAAAAGTTTACTTGAAAAATGTTTGCTTATGAAACAGAATCCTTAAAATGAACAATAAAAAGCTACTTTTGAAAAAAAAACATAGTAGGTGTGGGAAAAAAAGATACAGCTCCCAATGACAAGCTACAAATTTTTCTTGAAACTAAGGAGAAATAGATCTAGAAACGCCCAACTCAGAAACTGGTATTCTACTAAAGACAATATTCTCATTGGATTTTCCCTTCTTTCTCTCATGCTACAGTGAGTGCGCTCTCACTGGTTTTAAGATCTCCTTTGAAGGCGTATGTGAAGAGGACAAGTGTGCAGAAGAATCATATGCCCCAAGTTAAGGAAGCAAGATTCCTATTGTTTTAAGTTTAAACCCTCTGAATTTATAACACTCATTCTTTCAATCATTACCACCTTCCCTAATTCACACACACACACACACACACACACACACTCCAGATCATTGCTGAAAAACAGCTAACTTGTCCTTTCCTTTCCTTGTCTGCATGCTCGCTCTTCATTTTCCTGTATTTGCCTGGCTGTATAGAAACTTCTTTTTAAGTAACACAACAAGGATTCATATGTGCAGACTGAAGATCTTTCTGACTTAGAATTACATTCAGGAAGAGTTGGCTTAAAGGGCAAAGACGGGGGGAGGGTAAATTAGGAGTTTCGGATTAACATATACACACTACTATATATAAAATAGATAACCAACAAGGACCTATTGTGTAGCACAGGGAACTCTACTCAATATTTTGTAATTACTTATAGGGGAAAATAATCTGAGAAAGAATAAATACCTATATATGTATGACTGAATCACTGTGCTATACACCTGAAACTAACACAATATTGTAAATCAACTATACTTCAATAAAAATATTAAACAGAAAAAGAACTGTATTAAGATACTTTTAAAAAAGAGCTGGCTTATGGCATCCAATAAGGGACTCTTGCTTTTGTTAGACTTGCGGCACTGTGAGGTCATTACACAATGTGTACAGGACACACTCCCATTTACATTTTTTCAGGGAGAATTTTTCATTTCAGAATAGAAATGGTGGTGATGAAAGCTCTAATTTTTTTTTAAGCTAGCTGCATGCTTAAAAAGATCATGGTTTTGTAAACCATGTGTAAACCTTTGGACAGACTTCTGGCTGCAGTAAGGGACTTCCTCAAAGAGAAGAGTGAGCCTTGGAACATTCAAACGGTGCCTTGTTTAAGATGAAATTTTCTCCCCACCCAGAGAAATGGCTCGTAGAATTAGAATATTAGTGCTGGGAGGATTCCTAGACATCATCTACTATAATTTTATCGTATTAAAGATGAGAAAACAGGCCTGGGGACTCATGCCTTATCCAAGGCTTTAATGTCTCAGCTGAGCAAAAACCATACACCGGGTGCCAGGTCCACCGTTTCCTCCCCTGTGCCGCGCTGGCCCATCATCCTGGGGCCCAAGCTCTCGGGGTTTTACTACGGATCTTCAAAAATTTTGCTTTGTGTTCCAGACTTTCTTTGTTTAAATGAAATAATGTGTGCAAAAAGTCATCTGTAAGCTGGGGCGTACCACACATGTGTCCTTTGTAATTGATGCTTTTGTTATTGTCATTATTAGCTACAACGGGCTACGAGACAGACTGGACACATGCAAATTCTACAGATTAGGTGCTGGAAAGAAAGGCAGTTTCTACATACTGACGATCGGCTTCTGCTCCAACCCTTCTGTTGCCCCTGCTTTCCCACGGGGTCCCATTCTCTTTAAGAAACTGCTTTTTAAAATTCCTTTCCTCCTTTCGCATTTTCATTCTTTCTTTTTTTAATATCTATAAGCCCACGAGGAGGACTCACCGGAGAACAGAGCCCAGGTTTCTAGAAAGGCTCTGCAAAGAGGAAGTAAAGCCACATCACACCATTCATCTGCCAAAAGTAATAAACCCAGCCAGCCTCAGCGCCCTCTCAACTTCGTCAGCAACTAAGGAAAGGAAAAAAAAAAAAAAAAAAAAACGCAGGCAAAGAATGCCAGGCAAATCAAACCATGGGAAAAATAACACCTTCAAACTCAGGGCAAAATGCTCCTTTCCAATCCTTGCTGCCGATGCTGCGTCCGGTATGCTTGGCGGGGGCGTGCCGCGCTTGGAACAAGATGCGGGACACAGGTTAGGGAGAAGATTTTGGCCAGAGAGACTGGTTGTTAATTTTTAATTCATGGTTGTAAAGCCTGAGAAATCTCACTATGATTTAGTTTCATACAACAATCAACACAAATCCGTATAAGAGGGTTCCTTCCACAGCTTTAAGAAACACTCCTCTGATTTCCCACAAATCATATAAATTCATTGCTCTTCAAATCAGTGTGCTGATCATTAATGAGTAGAATCAATGATAAACTCAAGGTTCAACATTCCAATATTTGCCCCAAACAGAAACTGCTGTGGGGATTCCAACCTGGAGAGGCCATTCTTGATTCTTTCCTTTTTTCCAACTTGAATCCACCTGCCTTTTCTCTCTCAAATCACTTAGAAGATCATTTGTAGGTGAGTAAAAAAGCCCACCTTCTTAATATCGGCTTGCTTCTTTCCAGTTAACCAAGAGCAGCGACTGAGAGAAAAAACAGTTATGATGAAGCCCGGAAATATAGGGCTTTGCATTAAAAATCCAATAATCTGGATTTTAATCCTTTCTCTACCACGAACTCACCGTGTGGCATCTCTAGGTTCTCAAATCCCTTCCGGGTCCATCGACATTCTGTTTTAATAACAGGGATAATTTCTTCCAGCTCTAATCTTATTTTATTATCCCTGAAATTAGATTTCTATCACACAGGCAAAAATATCTTCACAAATGGCTGACACATGGGTGGAGAAAAGCCATGATTATATCTCTAGAGATGGGTTTAATGAGGAAAACCAAAGTTCTGAGAACAGGGAAAAAAGGTCTTCCTGATTAGGACACTTCTCCTGTTTCTATCCATTTCCCATTCACCAAACATTGTCTTTAACTGTTGCTTTCTGTACTCAGCATTTCTTCCAGGAGACAGTGAAAACAGCAGAAAACTCAGGTGCATCCAGGGAAGTTTTTTTCTACAGTGATTAAAAAATCAACCGAGGAGGTAACCTTTTGGAGTCATTGCTTCACAGTTAATCCTTGTTTTAAAACAGGTTCTATCACGGATTGTTAGAGGAGGGAGCTAGCATGCACCGAGGCACCCTCTGCGTCAGAATGACTGCTCCGTGGGTAATGTTCATGGACTCATCTATCACAGCACTTAAAGAGAGACAGTAGGGTATAACCCATCTTACAGAGGTAGGAAACTAAGGCACAAAGTATAACAACTTGTCCAAAGTCATTTATATGTAATAGAAGCTGGAACAGAAATTTAAACCAATTGTGTCTAATTACCAAACCTTTCCTCTACAACATATGAGCTTGTTTACACAGTGCTTTGCCACTTAGAAAAGATTAGCTTACAAGGACCTACTGTACAGCACAGGAAACTATATTCAATATCTTATAATAATCTATAATAGAAAAGAACCTGAAAAAAAAAGAACCTGAAAAAGAATATATATGCACATACATATAAAACTGAATCGTTTTGCTGTAAACCTGAAACATTGTATATCAACTATACTTCAATTTTTTTAATTTGAAAATTAAAAATTTAAAAAAGAAAAAATTTTAAATAAGATTAGGTTATTAATGGTACCTAAGTTAAGTTTCCTTTCTTAAGACAAACTGCACACAGTCATGTCATTATAATGCTTTACTTGAACCGTCAAGCACCACTTCTCGGATTCGAGGAGTACTAACATAAATTCAAAACAAAAAAGAGTATTTTGTATTTTACAAGCACGAAAACCAATGGGTGATGGATCGCCCTTGTGAAAGATCCAACAGATGTTTCAAAAGCCACCCAAGGGATTACCCAGCAGACTGAGAAGACTTCACACTGGCCGTTCTTTCAAGTATTTCCCTACCTCACCCTGCATTCAACCCGGAGAGTTTCAAGGGGCAAAAGAAGCAGGAGGGAGCAGCATGGCGGGCAGGGTAGTAGGTCAAAGGCATGCCTTGTAGCATGGAGGGGCCACCCCAGTGAAAATCAAAGAACCACCCCTGAGAGCTTTGTTTTCAGCCGTGAGAGGCATTTTGAAGTTCACTGGTTGGGATTAAACTCCCCAAACATCCTTCATCCCATCCCCCCCTCTATTTGTTTACTTCTCACCACCTCCCATATCTGACAAAACCCAAGGCTATTAGGGGAACCTGGCAGGAGGAGCTTCCAGGTGTCCTGCCCCGAGGGATTAGAAGAGCTCAGGTTTCAACTCAGGACTGTCCCACCCATTTTCTCCTCAGTACTGCACCCATCACTCACCCTGACAGGCACATCTCATACCTTTGGCTGTCTTCACAGGAGGAGTTTATAAGTAAGGGCACCTGTCTGTGAAAGCCAGACATTCATAGGCAGAGCAAGGAGACAATAGATTACATGTTTGGGGAGTTTCTGTGCCTGAACTTTCCCAACAGCTGGATCTGCACTACAGAGGCTTTTGTGAGGTTTTGTGTTACAGGAGAAAGAGAGAAACAGGTTCCTTATCTTAGTATTAGAAACACATCTGCAAACCTGTCACATTCTCCAGCAAGTGAACCAAAGGTAAACATTTCATAGTACTTGGAACTCTACCCCTTCTCTGTTAAGGAAGGTTAAAACATGCTGGTTAAATGAAAAGTTTGGCTGAAACTAGATTCTTCGCCAAACACCAAAGGAGGTTGCAATTTCAAGAATTTTTCTCCTTGGACGTAATCATGAATATTAAGTATTGGTACCCAAGTGCTAGAGTAACACACTAAAGACCACCCATCAACTTAATTCCAAAGGCTTATTGCATGTAACTCAAGCTCCAGTTATCTGAGAGTAAGTGATGCTATTCGCAACTGCCCATAACAAAAGCCAAAGGTCAAATTATAGCAATTTGACCTTTTCATTTTTCACTGGTTTATTTTTCAGATAGCTGGGAAAATATTTTCCACTTCTATTTGATGACATGATCTCTAAAGCATGTTGACTAGCTTAATTAGCCAGGATCACCCCAAATGCCACTTACAATGAATCATGGGCCCAAAAGGCCCTTGTTCAGTGATGAAATTAAAGCAAAACATAATTTGAACCCAATATTCCACAAGGTTCTAATTCATATAAGCAATGGACTTTCTCTTACAGTTGTAGTGTTTGCTACATCCTAGTATCATTCCTTTCATTTCTTTTCATGCATTTTCATTCTATTCAGGCTCCAACACTCCAACTTTCTTCCACCAGTCCCAGCACTGCGTCCTCCACCCTTGCCATTTTAGATGGCAATGAAAGATTCTATCCCTTGTCATTTCAAAGTCCAAAGTGCATTCCTCTTTCTTCCCCAAAACAGGAAACCACAGATGGTTCAGTCGATGATCTGTGACTAAATCATTCCGCAATTGAGACATGATGCCAAAAGAAAAACACATTCTTAACGCATTGTTTGCCTGGAAAAATAAACTGCATAACAGGGAGAAATGTAGAGCAAGGTAATCATAGAAACCCAGAGGCATAATCCAGTTAGGTCCCTTGACCTGCATTGGATGTTGACAATTCTAATTTCTCTGTTCCAAGAGAACTTTCTGGGACACATTTGCAACAGTGCTTAAAAGTCCTGCCACTTAGGGCTTCCCTAGTGGTGCAGTGGTTGAGAATCCACCTGCCAATGCAGGGGACACAGGTTAGAGCCCTGGTCCAGGAAGATCCCACATGCCACAGAGCAACAAAGCCCATGCGCCACAACTACTGAAGCCTGCATGCTGCAACTACTGAAGCTCGTGCCCCTAGAGCCCATGCTCTGCAACAAGAGAAGCCACCACAATCAGAAGCCCATGCACCGCAACAAAGAGCAGCCCCCGCTCGCCACAACTAGAGGAAGCCCACACGCAGCAGCGAAGACCCAACGCAGCCAAAAATTAGTTAATTATTTATTTTTAAAAAAAGTCCTACCACTACTTAGTGGAAGAATTAAATAAAACAGACCTCAGAAAAAAAATTTAAAAAAAAAAAAAAACAGACCTCAGGTAACCTGCTAGATGGAGAGACCTTAGGAAAAAAATAACTCCTCTATCAATAAGTCTTACCTTAAAAAAAAAACCATACCATGTTAGCATTAGACCTGATTTTAATAAAGTGTCAAGATGCACCAAAATGGGTCATTTTACTCCTCACTGTTCAAATGCATGACATTCAAGCTAAGAAAGACTGGAGTTCAAGCCCTCAGAACTATGGGTGAAATCCACAAAATAGCTTATGGTAATCGCTCTGTTAATCTGCTTTGGTTGACAGTTTTCAGAATGGATTCCACAGAACTAAGAAATAAACCAAATCCATTCCACTTTTCCCTGGTAGAGGGCACTCAACTAGGCACTTAATCCTGCAAAAGCTCAGCAGGAGGACTCTTTATAAAAGGGATTTCTTTAGTTGGCTAAGGGAAAATATCCTGTCTGAATAGGCAGGTAGATCATTAGTGGCCAGACCTCCCAGATAGCCCCTAAGTTTCTGAGAAAACTTCCTGATGAGTCATGCTAAGAAGGAACACTCCAGAAAGGCTTGGAGCAAAGTACTATTCTCAAGTAAGATCTACAATGCATGCTTGGCCCCAGCGATAGCAAAGGATGTGGTATGACAGCAATCAATTCCTCAGTGACTTGAAGGGGTAGACTTGCCCTCTCCCTACCTGGCCGAGGAAACATGAGAGCTGTGATGGACAGGATCAGAAATAGTGTGTGATTACAGCACACTACAGATAGATGTGTTTCTATGATGTAAGGCCACTAAACGCACTTTCCACGTGCCAAGGCCTACTCTAGATTCTACTTTGTCTGTGATTAAATGGAAATGCTATCAGGAAAATGCCTACTAGTTCTTTATAAACGTCCAGGGCTATTTGGAGGGAAGCAACATTTGCTTCTGGTAAGAAAATTATGACTCCAGACTTCATTAGTTGTATCTTCGATTCCATCTCCTATCTCTGGGATAAATAATCTACTGGCCAACACTTGTAGGTAAATGATCTACCAGTGAACACTTGTGAGGTTTAAATTAATATGTATAAAACACTTTGAAAGGAGTTATGCAAGATAATCCTACCACTCAATATTCAAGAATTATGTTCTGTGCCTTTATCCAAGTTTTCCATTATTTGTTCAGTTTTGGGGGTTTTATTTTGGTTGTTGTTGTTTTTTGGGCTTTTTTTGCTGCGTTGAGTCTTCGTTGCTGCATGCGGGCTTTCTCCAGTTGCGGCGAGCAGGGGCTATTCTTCATTGCGGTGTGCGTGCTTCTCATTGCGGTGGCTTCTCTTTGCTGTGGAGCACAGGCTTTAGGCACGTGGGCTCAGTAGTTGTGGCTCACGGGCTCTAGAGCACAAGCTCAGTAGTTGTGGTGCACGGGCGTTGTTGCTCCATGGCATGTGGGACCTTCCTGGACCAGGGCTCGAACCCATGTCCCCTGCATTGGCAGGTGGATTCTTAACCACTGCACCACCAGGGAAGTCCCTTGTTCAGTTTTTTAAACAAACACCATTGTTTGCAGACCCAGATTTGATTTCAGAAAGAATTTATTTCATAATTTAAACTGAAGTGCTTTTCATAATTTAATTATTAGTATTGCTACATTCAGGAAGGGTTTTTTCCATCACTCTTACGGAAAAGTTTTTTTCTTCAGTTTTAAAAACAAGAGAACTTTTTAAACTGGTTTAAAATAAAAGGACTACAGTATTTTCCAGAGAACATGAAATATTTTCATAATAAAGAGTCATTATTGTTTTATCATTTTATCAGTCATTTCTAATGGTTTTCATAGCCACTCAGATGGTTACATGGTCTTCTTTCTGAAAGAAATAAATGAGAAACCAAAATGAACCTGAGACCTGCCATATAAGAAATACTAAAGAGTATACTAAAATGAAATTAAAAGACAAAGCAGTGGCAAATCTATATGAGAAAAATAAGTGCCAGTAAAGGTAACGACATAGGTAAAAATAAAAGACCGAATAAATAAAATTTTGTTTATAACTCATTTTTTTCCTATCTGATTCAAAAGACAACTGCACCTAACAACGGCACACCAAAATACATGACACAACAACTGTCAAGATTGAAGGGAGACAGACAGTTCAACAGCAGTTGGGGATTTCATACTCCACTTACAGTAAGAGACAGGACAACTAGACAAAACGTCAGCAAGTAAATCAAAGACTGGAATAGCATTATAAGCCAACTACACCTAACAGAGATCTATAGAACACTCCACCCAACAACAGGACAATGAACATTCTCCTCAATTGTACCTGAAACATTCTCCAGGTGAGACCATATGTTAGGACATAAAATAAGTATCAATAAATTTAAAAGGATTGAAATCATACAAAGTATGTTCTCTGACCACAACAGAATGAAATGAGAAATCAATAACAGAAGAAAATTGGAAAAATTCACAAGTATGTGAAAATCAAACAACACATTCTTAAAAAAAAAAAAATGTTTCAAGGAAGAAATCATGAGGAAATTAGAAAATGCTTTGAGATGAATAAATACAGCATACCCAAACTTATGGAAGTAGTTAAAGCAGCTGTTAGAGGGAAATTTATAGCTATAAGTGCCTATATTAAGAAAAAAGAAAGGTCTCAGATCTATAACCCATCCTTCCACCTTTAGAGGAACAAACTAAATGCAAAGGAAGTTTTCCTTTTGATGAAACTAACAAGTTGATCCTAAAATTCATACGGAATTGCAAGAAACTCAAAATAGCCAAAATAATCTTGCAAAAGAACAAAGTTGGAGGATTTATGCTTCCCAATTTCAAATTTACTATAAAGCTACAGTAATCAAGACTGTGGTGCTTGCATAAAGATAGACATAGATCAATCATCTGGAATTGAGAGTCCAAAAATATACCCATACATCTATGGTCAGTTGATTTAGAAAAGGGTGCCAAGACCATTCAATGAGGAAAAGAATAGTCTTTTCAACAAATGGTATACAGAACACAATGAATTCTTACAATTAAACAATAAAAAGACAAATAACCCCATTAAAAATTTAACAAAGGATTTGAATAGATATTTCTCCAAAGAAAATATATAAATGGTCAATAAGCACATGAAAAGATGTGCAACATCATTACCCATTAGAGAAATGCAAATAAAACCCACAAGATATCACTTTACAACCACTAGGATGACTATAACAAAAGACTGATAATAGCAAATATTGATGAGGATGTGGAGTATTAAAACCTTCAGACATTGCTAGTGGGTGTTTAAAGTGATGCAGCCTCTGTGGAATACCGTAAGTCCCCTACATACGAACCTTCAAGTTTCGAACCTTCAAAAATGTGAACATGGGTTCACATGTCCAATCACGTGAGTTAGTTCACGTCTGGAGTACATTGTCACGTGTGTGTACCCTCTACCAGTGGCTGTGTTTTTGTGTACTTTGCCATACAGTACTGTATAGAGTACAGTGGTACAGTATTTTTATTTCAAGTCCAGAATGTCCAGAAGCAAGTGTAAAAGCAGCAGTGATGTAGTTGGTACTACTATACTTTTCAAGGTACTGTACTGTAAGATTAAAAATGTTTTCTTTATTTTTTGCATTTGTTTTTTATGTATCATTTGTGTGAAAAGAATTATAAACCTATTACAGTACAGTACTATATAGCTGATTGAGTTAGTTGGGTACCTAGGCTAACTTTGTTGGACGTACAAACAAATTGGACTTAAGGATGTGTTCTCAGAACCGAACTCGACTGTATGTAGGGGATTTACTCTATAGTTTGGCGCTTCCTCAAAATGTTAAACAAGGATTTAACACGTGACTCAGCAATTTTACTCTTAGATATATGGCTTCAAGAGTGACACCTCTAAGGCTTGTTCTGTACTCTCTCCCAGGGCTCTCTTGTGGGAATGCGCCCCGGTTAGTTGCCTACAATGGTAGCCTGCTTCCTAACACAAGTTTTCTGTTTCACTTCTCTACTCCCCTACTATTTATCCAGAAAAACACATCAAGCTGTATATGGGTGTATTAGTCTGCTAGGGCTGCCATAACAAACTACCACCAACTGGGTGGCTTAAACAACAAAAATGTATTAGCTCACAGTTCTGGAGGTTAGAAGTCTGAGATCAAAGTGTTGGCAGCATTGGTTTTTCTCTGAGGCCTTGTTCCTTGGCTTGCAGATGGCCATCTCTCTGTATGTCTTCATATTATCTTCCCTCTGTGTCCTAATCTTCTCTTCTTAAAAGGACACCAGTCATGTTGTATTAGGGCCCACCTTAATGGCCTCATTTTAACTTAATTACTTCTTTAAAGGTCCTACTCCAAACACAATCACATTCTGAGGTACTGGGAGTTACGAATTTGGGGTGGAGGGATTCAACCCATAATAGTAGGTGTCTGTGTACTGTGTCATTTTTTGTCTTTAGAGGCAAAATGCTTTCCAAATAGTAGATTTCCCCACCTTCCTCTTCTCCACAGATTAGTATAATAGGGACTACAGAATAGCATCCTTTCTTTAAGATTCAAGGCTCGGCATTGTAGAGTGGGCCAAGCTTCCTCTCCCAAAAGAACTAAAGGAAAGAGATTGCTAACAAAGGAGAATGAAAATACCACAATAGGAAGAAATCTGTGAGCTTCCTGAGAAACATGACCATGTTCTTGACAAAGAATCCTACCACAGTCCTAACAGAGAAGGGAATTATGTCCTAGTTTTGAGTCTCCATGAGAAACACCAGCTAGCAGCTCTGGTGGTCCTCACCTCATCGTCCCTGGAGATTTGATATGACAGACTCACTTTGTATATGAAGATTGCATTACACACTCATTCCTTCGTGACTTAAATGAGGACACTGAGGTCCAGTGAATAATGCTGGGCGCTCTTCATTCTTCAGATGGACAGGGAGAACGTGATTGGCTCTGTATGAGGGGAAACTGTGATGATAGCGTGATTTATGACCAGCAGAGCTGATGTGGTTATTATTCATTGTTATGCTATAAACACACAGAGAAATACACATATGCCACATCACGAGCCAGTGTCATCTGAGCTATTTGGTGATATTGTGATCCAGGACTCAAGAAAACATTTCACTGAGGAGATTGATGGAATGCAGTGATCAAAGAGGCAATGAAATTTGCTTATTTCTGCCTAACAGATGACCTGTTAGCTACAGAGACGATCTCCACTCAACTCTGCACCTTTTGTGTTCTGCCACAGCAGTGCCATCTTTCCTTACCACTGGGATTTATGGCTCTTCTGGGCTTCCTTCCTGTACATATTTCATAACTCAGGAAGCATGCTGAGATACAAATAGAGATTTCTTGGTCAGGAAGCCAAGCCAAGTGTGTTTGCTTCCTGCTGCATGGCCACAGGGTCCTTTTTTTTTTTTTTTTTAATAGAACTTTCTCTGCTCTCCTGATCTTTCCAGATCCATGGCAATCTGGGTCCTGTTTTCTCTTCCCCAGATGCACTTTCTTCAGTTGTTGCCTTTTTTCAATCAATTTCCAGATGTTGTTGCATATTCTTTTTATTTTCAGCACAGTTTGTCCTTTCCTGAACTTCTGCATAGTTCCCTTCTATACCACCTTCGCTCCCCTCCAGATGAATTCCAGAAGCCTGCTGCAATTACACCAAATTTAGTTGGCTCTTCCATGCACCAGCTGAGGGTGCCCCAGCCCTGAAGGTGAAAGGGATGATGGGTCTGCAGGAGAAGCCCCTTCTGAGTGAGTTCCCAGCTGATAGCCAGCTGCGGTTGAGGTCCGGGCCCACAATTGTGTAAAGGTCTCTATAGAGAGGAAGAAAGTTCACTGGGGCCCTGCTGTCCAAACTGCGGTTTGTTTTAGAACTTCTTTCTTTTTTTAATACTCTTTGTGCAAATATCAAACCAGTAAGCCAGAAATGTTTTTTAAATTATCGTTGAACAATATAAAAATTGTAACGAGGTCTTGCCTTTCTGTAATTGTTCTTGCATTTGGCACGATTTGGAAATGACAGCTTCCACATAAATTAATTTTTTAGACAATTGAAACATGTCTTTAAGTCCCAAATCCTTGCAAATCTTAACCATTTTTACATAAATCTTTCTAGACTGCATTACATTTTAGAGTGTGCTGATCATAATCTAATGTTTCCCTCATGATTCAAGGTCAAGGTTATGAATATCAGCAGCCATGCCCTAAGGTTTAGGAGCTGTTAGTCTACTTTCCCTTACACCAGGGTTTCTCAAATTGGTGTTGTTGACATTGGACCCGATAATCCTTTGTTGTGGGAATATGGTCCATGCATTGTAGGATGTTTAGTAGCATCTCTGGCTTCTACCCTCTAGATGCCAGTAGCACACCCTTACCCCCAGTGGTGAAAACCAATAATGTCTTAAGGACAAAAAATACACCATTATCAAATATTTTCAACATTGTTCTGGAGGCTCTAGTCAAGTGCAATAGGAAAGGAAAGGAAGGAAAAGGTATGAGGATTGGAAAAGAAGAAAAATGCTCTACTTTTATTTGCAGAAAACATGACTATATACATGGAAAATCAAAAACAATCTGCAGGGCTTCCCTGGTGGTGCAGTGGTTGAGAGTCCGCCTGCCGATGCAGGGGACACAGGTTCGTGCCCCAGTCCAGGAAGATCCCACATGCCGCGGAGCAGCTAGGCCTGTGAGCCATGGCCGCTGAGCCTGCATGCCCAGAGCCTGTGCCCCGCAACGGGAGAGGCCACAACAGTGAGAGGCCCGCATACCGCAAAAAAAAAAAAACAATCTGCAAACTATGAGAATAAGTGAATTTAAAGTGTCACTAAAAACAAAATCGATACACAAAAATTAATTGTATTTTTAGGACGTAACAAACAACCAGTAAGTGAAATTTTTGAAAATACTATATACAATTTTATTCAAAAATCAAATAACTAGAAATGAATCTATCAAAAGATGTGTATGACCATTACACTGAAAACTACAAAATTTTAAAGAGAAATTAAAGACCTAAATAAATTGAGAGACACAACATGTCAATAGATTGGAAGAATTCAAGATCATTAAGATATTAATTCTCCCCAAATTTATCTATAGATTCAATGTTTTTTGTTTTTGAAATTGAAAAATGAATCTAAAATTTATATGGAAATTTAAGGAACTTAGTAAAACAATCTTGAAGTAGAGCAAATTTGGAGGAATAATACTATCAGACTGTAAGACCTAGTATAAAGCTACAATAATCAAGACAGTGTAACATTGACAATGGAACAAAAAAACAGAATCACATTTAAACCCACCCATATACAATCAAATGATTTACCCAAAAAATGCCACTGAAATTCTGTAGGGAAAAGATGAAAATTTTAGTAAATAATGCTGGAGCAATTAGATATCCATATTAAAAAAAAAAGTAAAGCTTGATGCCTACTTCATTCCATACACCAAAATTAATTTGGTGTTCTTCATGGACAAAAATATAAAAAGTAAAAGCATTAAAAAAACTTTTGAAGAAAATATAGAATATCGTCATGACCTTGGAGTAAGCAAAGATTTCTTAAGCAGGATGCAAAAGGCACTAACTATAAAGGAAAAAAAATTGTTAAATTAGATTTAATTAATCTTAAGCATTTATATTCATCAGAAGACATCAGTAAGAGATGAAAAGACAGATCATAGAGTGGAAGAAGATACCTACAATACAAAAATCCAACAAGGGACTTTTATGCAGAATGTGCTTTTAAAAAGCAATTTAAAATAGAGCAAAAAAAAAAAAAAAAAGACCAGATATGTTATAAAAGAAGACACACAAATGGCCAATGAATATATGAAAAGGTGCCCCAATTCATTACTCATCAGCACAAGCAAATTTAAACCACAAAGAGAGACATCACACATCCAGCAAAATGGCAAAATTGAAAAGACTGATAAACCAAGAGTTAACAAGAATGTGGAACAACTGCATTGTTGGTGAAGTATAAATTGGTAAAACCTCTTTGGAAAACTGGCAGTATCTCCTAAAGCAAAATATCTACCCAATGCATGACCCAGCAATTACACTTCCAAGTGTGTACCCAAAAGAAATAAATATATATGTTATTAAAAAGATATGAACAACACTGCTCATAGCAGCTTGATTCATAATAGGTAAAAACTAGAAATAACATAAATGTCCATCAACAAGATAGTGAATAAGTTACATAGCATAGTCATATAATAGAATACTACACAGCAATAAAAAAAAAACTACTGCAGTGATATGCTCAAAAACATTTAACAACTGGCTCCCCAAGGAGGAGAAAAGTCCTGACTGGTAGTTTATTCTAATTTTTGTGGTATAAATACTCCCAACATGGCCAATTTCAAGTTATCAACATGAAGTCACAGAATTCAGAAGGAAAGGCACACAATTGCAAGTTGGTATGAGTCAGCTTCAGCCCTCTGCTACTTTACTGATACATGTAACAACATTGATGAATCCCTCAGAGGCTATGTTGAGTGAAAGAAGCCAGAAACAAAAGACTGCATAATAATTATCTTTCTATTAATCAAAAGAACAAGCAAATTATTTGATGATGATAGAAATCAGAAGAGATCACTATTGGAAATTGGCATTGACATGGAAGGAAAACTTCTTTCTGGGATGCTAGATATATTCTACACCTTGATTTATCTAGTGATTAGATAGATGTATAGACAGATATCTAGGGATGTAAGGAGGTAGGTAAGTAGACGGGTAGATAGATGTAAAAATTCATCAAGCGGTAAACTTAAAATTAGTGCTTTATACACTTTAAATATGTTATACATCCATTTAAAATGCTTTAAAAACAGGATACTGCTGGGTAAACATGGAAAATTGAGCACACACATCTCTTTTTGGTTCATTCTGAAACCTAATTAAAGGAATAGCTTTTAAGGCAACAATCTACAAGCATGGGGAGAATATGAAAAGACACTATAAAATATCTGAAGCTAGAAAGCCACTGGACAAGAGTTAAATAACTGTACCGAGAAGAATAAATCCTAAGCCACCAGTAGAGAAAGCCAATACTAACCTAGTGTACACCATGGAATCTCCAAGAAGTTCCTGAATTAGTGCAGAAGTTACTATTGAAAATGGAAACAGGTGAATGGTGCCAAACTAAGGAAGGTTTGTTGACAGATTCCCAGGAGGAAAAACAGGTCAAATATAAAAATTCAGGAATCAGAATGTCCTCCATGTTTTTATAAGCAACACTGGAATCTAGAGGACAATTGAGAAATGTTTTTTAAAATTATTAAGAAAAGGATTTATAACTAGGCATATATATGCAAAGAAACTAACAATAAAGTGTGATGGTAGAAGAAAAGAATATTTTAGACATGCAAGATCTCATAAATCTATCTCCCACAGATCCTTTCTCAGGAAGTTATTAGAGGCTATATTCCACCAAACTGAAGGGGTACACAAAGAAAGAGTAATACATAGGATTCTGAAGACAGGAAATTCAGAGCCAAAAGGAATTTTGAACTGATGGTGCTGGTGATCCTAGAATGACCTCTCTTCAGTAACAGAGGACAACCTGTCCATATTAGAACTCCTAAAAGGATTGAAATTCCTTCAAAAATGTGAAATTGGACCATAAGTACCTGTTATATCTAACATCAGGAGATGCTCAGTTGGCAGTGTTTGGAGCTGGAAATATACCTAGAAAACTAAGCAAATGATCTCCCATCCCAAAGAAAATTAACTCCCAGAAAACATAAAACACAAGTAGTTGTCTGTCATAGGCTATTTCATAGCCTTTGTAAATTCATAAAGACAAAAGCAATAAAGACTGCTCTCAACAAAATAAATATACAACTATTCTGAGAAGGTATGCTGAGGATAGAAAGTATGCATGTATGTTTGACACAGGGAAAAGATAGTCAAAGCTTCATTCTCCCTTAAGAAAGATGAATAGTAATGCCTACAACTGGGGATCAAGAGGTAGCAGTACAGCATGTTATTTAGACACATACAAATTAAATAACAAAAAAATAGCTAAAAGAAATTAGTTCCCTTTGGGTAGGAGGAATGTAAACCAGAAGGCAGGATCTGTTGCTGTTTTTCTTTAACCATCTTTGTAGAACTATTTGATTCTTTAAACTACATAAATGTAAAATTTTGAAGGAAATGTTTTTTTAAAATGGTAAAAAGATTTGAAAAAGTAATGTGCAGATACAGAATATGAGGCAGACATAAAAAAATTGGAAATCTTAGAAATTAAATATAAATTATTTAAATAAAAAACTCTATAAGTGTCCCCACATACACAGACAACTAATTTTCAACAAAGGTACAAAGGCTATTGACTGGAGAAAAGATAGTCTTCTTGACAACAGATGCAAAAAAAAAAAAAATGAACTTTGATCTATACCTGTACCACATGCAAAAATTAAGTCAAAATGGATCATAGACCCAAAGATAAAAACTTAAAACTATAAAACTTCTTGAAGAAATCATAGGAGAAATTCCATGCTCTTGGGTTAGGTAAAGTGTTTTTTTAATATGTGACACCAAAAACATGATCCATAAATAAATAAATTGATAAGTTGGATTTCATCACAATTTAAAAGTTCTGCTCTTTGGAAAACACTCTTAGCAGAATGAAAAAATAAGCCAGAGACTGGGATAAAGTATTTACAAAATATATAACTAAGAATAGACTTGAATACAGAATAAATAAGGAACTCTCAAAACTGAATAATAGAAAAACAAACACAACAAAAACAACAGCAAAAATGAACAAAATGTTTGAACAGACACTTAACCAAAGAAGATATGCAGATGGCAAATAAACACCTTCAGAGGTGCTCGACATCATCAGTCATTTGGAAAATGTAAATTAAAACTACAATAATATACCACTATGCATCTATTATAAAGGCTAAAATTTATTATTATTATTTTTTTAAATTAATTTATTTATTTATGGCTGTGTTGGGTCTTCGTTTTTGTGCGAGGGCTTTCTCTAGTTGTGGCAAGCGGGGGCCACTCTTCATCGCGGTGCACTGGCCTCTCACTATCGCGGCCTCTCTTGTTCTCTGCGGAGCACAGGCTCTAGACACGCAGGCTCAGTAATTGTGGCTCACGGGCCCCGTTGCTCCGCGGCATGTGGGATCTTCCCAGACCAGGGCTCAAACCCATGTCCCCTGCATTGGCAGGCAGACTCTCAACCACTGCGCCACCAGGGAAGGGCTAAAATTTAAAAGGCTGATCATACCAAATGTTGGTGAAGATGTGGAAAAAGGGGAAATCTCATAAACTGCTAGAGGGAATCTGAAATAGTACAACCACTTTCAAAACAGTTTGGCAGTTTTCTTAAATAATTAAACACACATCTATCTATCACTCAATCACCATATTCCACTCCTATCTATTGACTCAACAGAAATGTAAGCATATGCCCATACAAAAATTTCTACAGGAATGTCCATAGCAACTCTATTTTTAATAACCAAAAATGGGAAACAACCCCAAATGTCCATCTACAGGTGAATATATAACTGTGGTGTATCAATACAATGAAATGTTCTTTAGTTATGAAAAGGAATGAACTATTGATACACACTACAACATGGATGAACTTAAGAATAATTATGCTGAGAGAAAGAAACTAGACAAAAGAAAAAAAGAGTATACATCATAATGCATTATTTCATTTATATAAATTTCTATAAAATTAACACTAATTCTAATTTGGTCAGTTAATTATTTATTAATCTGGTCAATCTACAACAAAGGAGGCAAGGATATACAATGGAGAAAAGACAGTCTCTTCAAAAAATGATACTGGGAAAACTAGACAGCTACATGTAAAAGAACAAAATTAGAACATTCTCTAACACTGTATACAAAAATAAACTCAAAATGGATTAAAGACCTAAATGTAAGACTATACTGTAAAACTCCTAAAGGAAAACATAGGCAGAACACTCTTTGACATAAATTGCAGCAAGAATTTTTGGATCCATTTCCTAAAGTAAAGGAAATAAAAGCAAAAATAAGCAAATGGGACTTAACTAAACTTAAAGGCTTTTGCACAGCAAAGGAAACCACTGACAGAATGAAAACAACCTACTTAATGCAAGAAAATATTTGCAAATGATATGACTGATAAGGGATTAATATTCAACATATATAAACAACTCACACAAATCAACATCAAAAAAACAAACAACTCGATTAAAAAATGGGCAGAGCTGAATAGACATTTTTCCAAAGAGGAAATGCAGATGGCCAACAGACACATGAAAAGATGAGCAACATTGCTAATCACTAGGGAAATGCAAATCAAAATCAGAATGAAATATCACCTCACACCTGTCAGAATAGCTATCATCAAAAAGAACACAAATAACAAATGTTGGGAGAAAAAGGAACTCTCCTCACTGTTGATGGGAATGTGAATTGGTGCAGCCACTGTGGAAAAAGGTATGGAGGTGTCTCGAAAAACTAAAAATAGAACTACCATATGACTCAGCAATTCCACTCCTGGGTATATATCTGGAAAAACCAAAAACACTAATTTGAAAAAGATACATGCACCCCAATGTTCATAGCAGCATTATTTACAATTGCCAAGATATGGAATCAATGTAAGCGTCCACCAACAGATGAATGGATAAACAACATGTGGTATATATATATATGAATACTACTCAGCCATAAAAAAATAAAAAATTTTGCCATTAGCAGCAATATGGGTGGACTTGGAGGGCATTATGTTAAGTGAAATAAGTCAGATAGAGAGAGACAAATACTGTATGATATCACTTATATGTGGAATCTAAAAAAATACAACAAACTAGTGAATATAACAAAAAAGAAGCAGACTCAGATATAGAGAACAAACTAGTGGCTACCAGTGGGGTGGGGGGGAAGGGCAATATGGGGTGGGGGAGGGGGAGGTGCAAACTGCTGGGTGCAAGATAGGCTCAAGGATGTATTGTAGAACATGGGGAATAGAACCAATATTTTGTAATAACTTTAAATGAAGTGTAACCTTTAAAAAATAAAAAGTAAATTTTTAAAACCTAAAGCAACAGAGAGCTGATCAGTGGTTGCAAGGTCACAGGAGGTGAAGGAAGGCGATAGGGAAGGATTCTGACATGGCACAAGGAAGTTTTGGAATTCAAAAATAATGGATGTGTTCATTATTTTGATTGTGGTGATGGTTTCATAGGTGTACACATATGCAAAAATATTAAATTATCCATTTTAAATATGTGCAATTTACTATATGTCAATTATACCTCAACAAAGCTATTTTTAAAAGTGCCAAGGTCATGAAAGATAACAAAAGACTGAAGAACTATCACAGTTTGGAAGAGAATAAGGAGACATGACAACTAAGTGCAATGTGACATACTGAGCTGGATCCTGAAACACAACACAAAAAAGGACACCAGTGGAAAAGTAAAGTCTATATTTAATTAATACTGTTGTACCAATGTTAATGTCCTAGTTTTGATAATTGTACAATGATTATGTAAGATGTTAACATTAAGGGAAACTGGGTGAAAATGTATGGGAACTCTATTTTTACAATACTTCTTTAAGCCTAAAATCATTTCAAAATAAGAATTTTTTTAAAAAAATCTATAGATAATTCTCAATAGGACAAGGTTAAAGAACTACTGAAATGGAAAATGTGGCTGAAGAGTTCTAGCACACAGCAACGAAATAAAATAAAAGGTTTTTTTAATGAAAAAGATTTGAATGACAAGAGTAGATTTAAAAGTACCAACATTTGTTTAGTAGTACTTTCAAAAGGAGAGACTAGAGAGATTGTAGGACAGGCAACAAATAAAGTAATAATGGCAAAAAATTTTCTCAGAACTTAACATCATGAGTCCTCAAATAGAAAAAAACAACAGATTGCCAAGCAGAAACAAGTGTTTTAAAATCTATACTTTGAGGACTGGCACTGAAATTCTAGAATATCAAGGATAAATAGAAAATCCTAAAAGCTACCAGAAACACAGATAATCTAAAATGGAAGGAAAATCAGATTTATACCCAACATCTCAAAAGTAACATAGGAGACTATTTTTTTTAATGGAGTGGTATCTTTAACTATCTGAAGAGAGATAACTTTGAACATAAAATTCTATATCCAGAAAAACTATCATTCAACAGTAAGAAAAAAATAAAAATATGATCACATATAAAAAGATCCTAATGTATACCAGCTGTAATGTAACACAAGTACATGTAAATGATTTTCCCTGGAGTCATTAAGTGCACAGCCTGGTCAGTGTATGTGGTAACCCTGATCCAAGATCCTTGTTGAAAGAACTCTAAATTCAAGGGTAACCAGTAGAAGACCAATATAATAAAATTATGGAACAAAGAAAACTTAATTGCTTCAAAAGAAGGAAAGAACAATACAATTTTTAAATGTGGTTAATAGAAAACAAAAATATCATGGAAGGGTTAAGAGAATTACCCTCCCACTGAATATAACAAGAAAACTGGACAAAATATATGAAACAACTCTTTTCAGACATTGGGAAACAGGCAGCATTTGCCTATGATCTTTGGGAAGAGGGAAGCAAATAAGATAAGCCATATGATTTTCTTGGCTTTCTGCCACGTGGCAGTTTCTAGGCAGCTCAAGGAGGGAACTATACACACCCCAGTATCTTCAGTATATTAACAGAGTTAAGAAGACAGAGATTATAGTTCAGGGAGGTCAAGGTGACTAGAACTTACAGAGCAGAGTACCAGAGACAAGGAAACTGTAGAGACAGTTTTAAAGATCTGCAAATAGTCCTCTGGAGCAGCAGTCCCCAACCTTTTTGGCACCAGGGACCAGGTATCATGGAAGACAAGTTTTCTACAGACTGGTGGGGAGGGGGAATTGTTCAGGTGGTAATGCAAGCGATGGGGAGTAGCAGATGCACCTTTGCTGGCTCACCCACCACTCACCTCCTGCTGTGCGGCCTGGATCCTAACAGGCCCAGGGGTTAGGAACCCCTGCTCTGGAGCATTTGGCAGAATACCAATCTCCACGTCCAAGGGAAAAAACTCCTTGAGGCTGCAAGTAGAAAATCAGTGGGCTGAAGCATTCCCGGAATGGGGCTAGTTCAACAGTCAGAGCAGAGAAACTTCATGATATGAAGAGCATTTAGTAGGGACCTCAGAAAGATCAGACTTTATACTGGGGCTAAACTAGCACTAGAGTAAAGATTCTTCTAAACCGACCTTAGCAAATCTAAAAGAACCAAAAAGAGCAAACAGTACTGCATAACTTCACTGCTTGCTGGAACAAAGTACAATGCTTATTAAAGGAAGACAGCAAAATCAGGAGCTCAACAATGTAAATTTTAGTGTGTGGAATCCAATAAGAAAATAATCAGGCCCACAAAGAAGCATGAAAATGTCATTACATAGTCAGGAGAAAAATCCATAGATTAAAAATAGAAAAAGAACTGATGAATACGACACAATTATCAGACACTGAGTTATCTATTTTATTTTATTTTATTTATTTATTTATTTATTTAATTTTTTTGGCTGTGCTGTGCAGCTTGTGGGATCTTAGTTCCCAAACCAGGGATTGAAGAACCCATGTCCCCTGCAGTGGAACTGCAGAGTCCTAACCACTGGACTGCCAGGGAATTCCCAGACATTGACTTTAAAACACCAATTATTAATATTACAAACATACTCAAAGATTTAAAGGAAAAATAAATATAATGAGAAGAATGAAAGATACAAAAATAACCCAAATGGAACCGTTGGAGATGGAAAATAAAACACAAAGGCAAAAAGATTAGTGAACAAAAAAAGAGAAACTACCCAAAATAATGCACAAAAAGAAAAAAAATTTTAATGAACAGAGCCTCAGTGACTAGTAGGACAATATCAAGCAGACCAATACACAAATAACTATAGTCTTAGTAGGAGGGGCTGTGAAGCAATGCAAAGGCAGAGAAAATATTTGAAGAGCTATTAGATGAATATTTTTCAAATTTGATAAAAATTATAAACACAAAAATCCAAGAAGCTCAACAAACATCAAACAAAATAAACATGAAGAAAACCACACCAAACAACATCATATTAGTATTATTGAAAAACAGTGATAAAGAGAAAGTCTGAAATGAAACAAGATAAAAGGACATATTACATACAAAGTTACAAAGATAAGCATTTTAACAAACTTCTTGCCGAAACTACAAAGTTAGACAACAGTGAAGTGACATATTTAAAGTATATATGTAAAAAACAAAAATGTCAATCTAGAATTCTATACCTAGCAAAAATATATTTCAAAATGAAGGCAAAATAGACTTTTCAGACAAATAGGAGCTTAGAAAATACATCACCAGCACACCTGCACTGGAAGGAAATCTGTTCCTCAAACGGGAAGAAAATGATACCTAATAAAAATCTGTAACTAAACAAAGGAGTAATCAGCATCAGAAATAGTAAAGGTGGGGGTAAAAATGAAAGACAATTTTCTTGATTTTTTCATTTCTTTAAAAGATCATTGACTGCTTACGTACAGTAACAATGATACAGGAACTATTATCTCCATTTTATAGATGAGGAAACTGAAGCACACAGTGGTTATTTTCCTAAGGTCATACAAGGTGGTAGAGCTTGCATTTGAATCCAGACAATCTGCACATTTGGCCTCTACATTAAACAGTAAATAAAATATCGAATATATATATATATATATATGTATACAATGAAATATTATAGACTAACTACATGAAATAAACATGGTCTTCATGTATTAATATGGATGAATATCAAATTCATATTGTTGAGTAAAATTAGCAAGTTATAGAAGTTATCATACAGTATGATATAATTTATGATAAAAACACATGCAAACTCACAAAAACAATATTGTGAATTTCACAAGGGCATACACATTTATAAAAAATGTTTTTAAAAATCTGAAAAAGATCCATTCCAAATTGAAAGTGTTGACCAAAGGGGATCTTAGTTTTATCTATAATGTCTTCAATTTTTAAAAAGGAGAATGTACTCATGTAATACTTATATAATCAAAATATTTTTAAAATGTAAATAGGGCACACACATAGAAGGAAAATGTTATATATCAATAGAAAGAACAGAACAGAAGAAAAAGATTAGTATCCATAACAAAGTATTAGCTTGGTAATAGCCGCACAAAGGGGATGGTCTATTGTAAGTACACATAATCATGTGCAGATAATGAAAATATTTTGTATGTGTCCCTTAGGAGGAGCATCATAGAGGAGACTACCATTCTTACAAATAGACTTGAAACGTAGAACAGATAACAGTAACTAGCATTTATATATCATTCTACAGATTAGTATGAGTTTGTGAATATATGTAAAACTCCCTGAGGCTGGAGATACAGGTCATTAGCAAGTCTACTTTTTATTGATAACACAATGTGTTAGAGGATAATATTTTTCTATATTAACATACACTGTTTTTCTCCCTCAGAATTCTCTTTTACCCTATAACCCTCTGCCATTCAGGCAATAAGACTTTACCATAAGACATTAAGAAAACATTGCATACCATTTGCATTAAGAAAACAAACAGGGCTTCCCTGGTGGCACAGTGGTTGAGAGTCCGCCTGCCGATGCTGGGCACACGGGTTCGTGCCCCGGTCTGGGGAGATCCCACATGCCGCGGAGCAGCTGGGCCCGTGAGCCATGGCCGTTGAGCCTGCGCGTCTGTAGCCTGTGCTCCGCAACGGGAGAGGCCACAACAGTGGGAGGCCCGCGTACCGCAAAAAAAAAAAAAAAGAAAACAAACAAACAAAAATGTCAAGTTTCTAGAATTCTAAATGAAAGCTTTTAAGAACTAAAGGCCTAAATTTTACATCATGAACAACAGATTCAGAAGAATGCATAATCAGTCAGAATTCATTTTTTTGCCCCAAGAAAGATAAAAGGTTTGAGGGATGAGGTAGAAAAGAGTTGAAGTGACAGACATTAGACTTCGGTTGTTTCTCTGATAGAGAGGCCTATTCCTCACCCTCCACCTCTACCAACCCTGGGCTGAGTCTTGGGGGAGGAAGAGGAAATAACAGAAGCCTCAGACAGGTTAGGGGGTGAAATATCAGAGGAAACTGTGCCTCAGTCCTTGTGTGGAGCCCAGAGAAGCAACATGTCTTTCAGAGTTGCCTCAACACAGCACAGAGTAACTAAGGCTGGCAAAGCAGGGGAAAATCACAGTAGTTGCTGAGAGACAGGAGAGTTGGACTCCAGAGATAATTGGGTCAATATGAGAAAAACATGACCATGATTACAATGCATTGATGATCAAAGAGCAGATGGGAACAAGGATGTATCAAAGAATCTTACTAAGATGCCACTCTCTTGACTGTAATTTATATAATATATCAGTTAGCTCTTGCTGGAAAAATGCTGCATAACAAACTATCCCAAAACTCAGTGGTTTAAAATAATAACCATTGAGTTAGCTTATGTGTTTGCAGGTCAGCTGGGAGTTTGCTGATCTAGGCTGGTGTGACTGGGGGTAAATTCTGCTTAATATGTCTCTCACACTTTTCCTGGGGCTGGTGGGCTAGTTCAGGCTTTTCCTTCTCATGGTGACAGTGAAGACTCAAGAGTGAGTAAACCCAACTCCACACACAAGTTTCAAGCCTTTGATCACATCACGCTTGCTAATATCCCACTGACTAAAGTGAGTCCCACAGTCAAGGGCAACACAAAGTTACATGACAAGGGAAAGGTGAAGAATGAGGGCCACCAATTCTGTCTCTATCACGTTCAATCTTAGATGAAACCCCTGGAAGAGGGGAAAGAAAAACAATGATTTGATTGCAAGAAGATAAAAATTAGTAATTAAAAATAATATCACATTGCTTGCACATCTAGGATTTTGAATTGAAATTCATATCTGTGATAGTTAGAAATATTACAATTGGGAGATATACAAAATGCAAAGGAAATCCATCAACTCATTCTGACATCAGAATCACATCACTCATAAGGTGTATGTGATCTGTGCTATAAAAGATGAGGTTAAGTGAAAGCCCAAATTTACAAAAATTAGTTTTTGAAATGGCAGAGATTTCTGTAGCTGCATTGACTGAGTAGAGGGGAACGATTCTCTTCAAGAGACCAGAAAGTTGTAAACAATAGGAGTCCACAGCAGTTTTTGTTATCTTTCTGTTTTTTCATTGCTCAGAAGGAAACGATGAGGGGAACACTGCTTGCATGAGATACTTACTGTAGGTCAGGAACTGTGCAAAAGGAAGGCTATGTGTGGAGGTCTGGAATAGATAATTTGTTCCCAAATAAAAAGCAGAGAGAAGACATAGTGGAAGCAAAGAGAAACCAGTAAAGCTGGAAAAAGAGAAAAGTCACAGGGGGACACATTTAACCCTAATTTCTGTGGCTTTTCTGATGAAGATGTGGTGCTAATAGTTTCAGAGTTAATCAGAGAGCCATGTATCTTAAACCTCAGCTCTAAGCCAGATGAAAACAGACATCCCACTTAAGTGATGTTTTAGTGGCACAAAGGCTGAAAGGAAAAAAAAAAAAAGATTTGCATAGTAATGACTCTATCTTTGCCCTAAAGCTCCACAGTACTTTCAGAGCCCCTAACAACCACCAAATCAGGAATTCAAACCACACCCTGGGAAGGCTGGGCTTCCTTTTGTTAAAAAGAAAAACCGAGGATCTCTGAGGTCAGTTACCCAGGCAGTGAAAATCAAAAGTCCTGCCTCCCTTCTAACCACTGGAATATTTGCCATGTGGACCCACACTCACCTATGACACTGCCGCAAGTACCGTGACTAAGATCCATGTCTTTTTCTGGGTACTATTTCTACAGAAAGCTTCTGATGTCTCTTCCCTGACATTGTACAAAATAGAGAAAAAGGAGAGGAAAAGTATGCCCTAGAAAAAGCCAAGTGTGAAGAAAAATTGGATTGTTGGCCTCCCATTTAGAAGGTTCTACTTATATCCTCAACCCACGTAAGGTTTATTGTTGAACCAACACCATAAAGAGAAGACAGCTTCAGCGTCTATAAACGACGACACCACAAGCAAAAGCATTGATTTAATGGATAAATATAATAGCTATAATGATTAAACTCCTACTATGGGCCAAGCACCGTACTAAGATCTTTACCTGTAAAACTCATAAGGTCCTGACAATTATTTTATAAAGTTGATACTTTTATTATCACCATTTTATACATGGGAAAGCTGAGGAACAAACTGGTTATATAAATTCCCCAAAGTCAACATGATAAGAAAGCAGAAAGCCAAGATTCAATCTTAGTAGTCTGATTCCAGGGCCCATAAGCTTAAGCACTATGTATACTGACTCTTAGAGAAGAAATTAGAAATAACACCCCTCTTACAATAAATTTTCCCATATATGTAGAATTGATAAACAACAAGGTCTTACTGTATAGCACAGGGAAGTATATTCAATATCCTGTGATAAACCATAATGGAAAAGAATGTGAAAAAGAATGTATATGTATATACATATATATGTATAACAATCACTTTGCTGTACAGCAGAAATTAACACAACATTGTAAATCAACTATACTTCAATAAAATAAATTAAAAATAAACTTTTCCAGAGAATAAAGAACATTTTTCAACTCATCAGAATAACCTTTACTCAAAACCTGACAAAGATATAACAAAAAAAGAATTACAAGCCAATCTCTCTTGGGAAGATAGAAGCAAAACACAGTATAAAGTATTAGCAAATTGACTTCAGAGAATTCTTACAAATAGACAAGAAAAAGGCCATCTGATAGAAAAATGAGATTTCACAAAAGATATCCAAATGGTAAATAAACATATTTTTAAGTGTTCAATGTCATTAGTCATCAGGGAAAGGCAAATTAAAGCCAAAACATGTCCACCTGACTTACTAAAATTAAAAAGACTGACAATATCAGGAGTTGGTGAGGATGCAAAATAAGAACTCTCATGCACCACTGATGGGGACACAAATTAGTACAATCACTTTGAAGAAGAGTCTAGAAGCATCTGCCAAAAGTGAATGTACACATACTCTGTGGCCCAGAAATTCCACTCTTAGGTTTATACTCAATAGAAATTCCTATATGCACAGCAAAAAGACACAAATAAAAATATTCATAATACGTTTTTCATGAGTCAAAAACTGGAAACAAACTACATATCTATTGACAGGGGAATGGATAAATAAACTGTGTTATATTTATGCCAAGGAGTGCTAAGCAGCAGTGAAAATGAACTACTGCTGTTCACAATAGCTTGAAGGAATCTCACAAATTATAATGTTGACCAAAAGAAGCCAGACACAAAAGTGCACCTGTGATTCCGTTCAGGTATTGTTTTAAAATAGGCAAAACAGGGACTTCCCTGGTGGTGCAGTGGTTACGAATCCACCTGCCAAAGCAGGGGACACGGGCTCGAGTCCTGGTCTGGGAAGATCCCACATGCTGCAGAGCAACTAAGTCCGTGCACCACAACTACTGAGCCCGCGCGCCTAGAGC
Source organism: Lagenorhynchus albirostris (assembly GCF_949774975.1). Classification (NCBI taxonomy): domain Eukaryota; kingdom Metazoa; phylum Chordata; class Mammalia; order Artiodactyla; family Delphinidae; genus Lagenorhynchus; species Lagenorhynchus albirostris. Next base: position 24,839,718 of record NC_083098.1, read on the forward strand.
CTGTGCTCCGCAACAAGAGAAGCCACCGCAATAAGCCCGCGCACCGCAACGAAGAGTAGCCCACGCTCGCCACAACTAGAGAAAGCCAGCACACAGCAACAAAGACCCAATGCAGCCAAAAGTGAAATAAATAAATAAATTTATTTTTAAAAAATAGGCAAAACAAATCTATGGTGTTAGAAGTCAGAACAGTGCTTATCTCTGCCAAGAGGTTGTAGTGATTCAGTAAGAGAAGAAGGAGGGTGTTAGGGATGCTGCATTTCTTGACCTGGTCATTGGGTACGTGAGAGTGTTCATTCGCTGTTTCAAGTGTAGTTTGAGAAGTAGCATCTTGGTGAGAAAGATGGGATAATCAAATTCATGCTATACATTCAGCATAAGTGGTTCAACCAGATGAGAGAGACATTATGCAGATTCACCTTCAAAATCCACTAAACATTCATTGCTTCATTTATTGCTAAGTCCTGAGAGTAAAAAGATGAAAAGAGAAACTTCCTATCAGCAAATTGTTCACAATCTAACTGAAAGAGAGGTATAAAAATAATCTATTTCAAAACAACTTATGCTATCATGGAATTGTACAAATTGTTTTGAGAGTTTCAAGAAGCCAGGGAAGATGCCCAGAAGGTGGCAACACTGAAAACTTATAAGGGCTTTGCAGGCAAAAATGCTGGATTGGGGGTGGGGGTAGTAGAAGGAGAGCGTCAGGGAGAGGTATTTGGCTCGAATTGACAGCATTTGCAAAAGAGAATACAGAGAGACAAAAACAATTCAAATATGTGAAATCACTGGAACATTAGATCGTGAGGCATGGCTGGAGTTTAAAATGCCAGACAGAGAAAAGTGGGAGGTGAGCCTGAGCAGGTAAGTCTTTTATTCCTTCTTGGATGTTTATCCTGCAGGACATGGGACCTACTGCAGAATTTTTATTTAATCCAATGTGAAGGGTAGGTGGGAGGAAGATATGACCAGAGACTGGAAGATTAGAAAGGAGGTTTTGCAAACATTCAGACATATGTGTCAGGTTTTACCACAGTAATAAACAATCCAAAATCTCAGTGGTTTACAAAAACAAATATCCATTTCCTCCAAAACTTTGGTGTCTTATAACCACAAACATTTATTTTTTACTCATTGGGTCTGTGGGTCAACTGTGGGTTGATTTTAACTCAGCTGGGCTTGGTTGCAGGCTCCGAGTGGATTCACATGTGCTCCATGGGTCTTTCATTTCAGGACCCAGGATGAAGGAGCAGCAGCTTCTCTACACCATGTTCTCCTATGGACGGATGGCAGGAGTACAGACTGGTGGGAAGAAGCATGCAACGTCTCCTGAAGCCTCTGCTCAGAGCTAACACACTCTCCCTTCTGCCCACATTACACTAGCCAAAGTTGCACAGCCAAGCTCAGTGTCTATAGGGCACAGGATTTCTCCACCCATAGGGTGAGGAAGGGGAGAGTAAATATTTGCCAAATGTATTAACTCAATCTACCATACCAGGCTAAAGATTATGAACACCCAAACGAAGGTAAACAGAGTAATAATGGACAAGAGGGGATCAGGAAAGCTAGGACCATAGCCAGAGTCTGATGTCACTGCTAGTTGGGCTGGGTGGAGATGGACTGCCACGTGGGGACACTAGCAAACTAAGCCAGAAGCTTTAACTCAGGGAAGGGCCAGATAGAGCTGGGTAGTCAATCGAGAACTATTCACTGATTTGAAAACATTTGGCCAAGATTAGAAACTCAAGGACACAACTCCCAAAGGGAATTAATAAAAGGGAAGAATTGAAATGAGGGGGAGGGTACACGGTCAGTGACAGTATGGAGCTGAGCTCAGGTCTGTGGCAGTGAGCTTCCTGGGAGCTCTCAAAAGACAGCCCCAGAACAGAGAGAGAAGGATAGAACTGAAGCAGGAGGAAAGGGACAGGAGAGCCTTTAGGATCCCTCCCGGTTTTGTAGTCTAAGAAAATGGGTAGTTACTGGTGTCAGCTGCTGGATTCTGGAACACAAAAGGAGAGAGGGTTTCAGAGAGAAGATGGTAAGTTCAGTTTGGTTTGGTTTTTAGACTGGGGCCATCTAGGTGGACATGCCTAGTAGAGAACTGAATATCTGGCTATCGAGGCACCTCCCTTTTACACTGTTTTCACATCCCCAAATGCCCCATCTCTCCTCTCTTACCTAGCCTAAGTCTTAAATTTTCATGATCATTTACATTTCCATGTTGTCTTTTTTCTCTGAGCTGCTTGCATTTAGAATCAGCGTGCCTCTGGGAGTTTGGGATTGACATGTACACACTGCTATGTTTAAAATAGATAACCAGGGAATTCTCTGGCGGTCCAGTGGTTAGAACTCTGGGCTCTCACTGCCGAGAGACCGGGTTCAAACCTTGGTTGGGAAACTAAGATTCCACAAGCTGCAAGGCGCATCCAAAAAAAAAAAAGCCAGAAGCAAGTTAGGGGCCGCCACCTTGTCGCTGCAGCAATATTCTATAAAGCTCCCAAATAAGGACTAGTTAACACTATCTGAACAATTCGAGATGTCCTCAGCTCCTCACAGCTCCCATTCACATGAGCAATTTCTCTAAACTGGAAACTATGCTTCATGACTATCTTTGCACTTAGAGACTTAATAGGTGTCCAACGAAGTACCTATAAATATTTACTTAAAAAATAATAATATAAAATAGATAACCAACAAGGACCTACCATATAGCACAGGGAACTCTGCTAAATATTCTGCAATAACCTAAATGGGAAAAGAATTTGAAAAAGAATAGATACATGCATATGCATAACTGAATCACTTTGCTATACACCTGAAACTAACACAACATTGTTAATCAACTCTGCTCCAATATAAAATAAAACATTTTTTTAAAAAAAAGAATCAGTGTGCCTCATTTAACACCGATCATTTGTGTTATACCCCCCGCAAACACATTGATCTTGCGCCATACACTAAACTGTAAACTGCATGAGAATAAGAACCTTACATGTCTTTAATGTCTCCTATGGAACTTAGCATAGTTATAGGCAAAAACCTAAATTTTAAAAAACTTAAATGATTTTTTAAAAAAGTAAAAATGCATTGGATGATTAACCACCTCAGTGAAGAACAATAATTAACAGCTATTGTCTTAACTCTTTTAAAAGGTATCTCTATTTATTTGGAGAGTGCCTCATTAATTTGCTTTCAAATAGCACATTTTTTTTTTTTTTTTTTTTTTTTTTGCGGTACGCGGGCCTCTCACCGCTGTGGCCTCTCCCGTTGTGGAGCAACAGGCGCCGGACGCGCAGGCCCAGCGGCCATGGCTCACGGGCGCAGCTTCGCCGCGGCATGCGGGATCCTCCCAGACCGGGGCACGAACCCGCGTCCCCTGCATCGGCAGGCGGACTCTCAACCACTGCGCCACCAGGGAAGCCCCAAAATAGCACATTTTTAAACTGTTTCAACATTTAAGATAATTCTTATTCTTTTTAACATCTTTATTGGAGTATAATTGTTTTACCATGTTATGTTAGTTTCTGCTGTATAACAAAGTGAATCAGTTATATGCATACATATATCCCCATATCCCCTCCTTCTTGCGTCTCCCTGCCACCCTCCCTATCCCACCCCACCAGGTGGTCACAAAGCACCGAGCTGATCTCCCTGTGCTATGTGGCTGCTTCCCACCAGCCATCCATTTTACATTTGGTAGTGTATATATGTCCATGACACTCTCTCACTTCGTCCCAGCTTATCCTTCCCCCTCCCCGTGTCCTCAAGTCCATTCTCTGTCTGCATCTTTATTCTTGTCTTGCACCTAGGTTCACCAGAACCTTTTTTTTTTTTTTTTTAGTGTTAGCATAGTGTTAGCATAATGGTATTTGTTTTTCTCTTTCTGACTTACTTCACTCTGTATCACAGACTCTAGGTCCATCCACCTCACTACAAATAACTCAATTTCATTTCTTTTTATGGCAGAGTAATATTCCATTGTATATATGTGCCACATCTTCTTTATCCATTTATCTGTCGATGGACATTTAGGTTGGTTCCATGTCCTAGCTATTGTAAATAGTGCTGCAATGAACATTGTGGTACCTGACTCTTTTTGAGATAACTCTTATTTTTTAAGCACTTATCTCCTGGGGTACATCACCATGACTATATATTTGTTCAATAAACATTGTTAAAACCTTAAGCTAGATGTCAAGTGGCAGTGGTTTAAAAATTATGCCATAATAATCAAGAGTGTAAGGAGTTCACAGTTTAGATGGTCAATTATTTCATGGTTTCTCTCCAAGAAGATACCAATCAAAAAAAAAAGAAGAATACATGTTACAAATGTAAAAAAAAAAACAGCAGAAACGCTATTTTCCAATGACATGATTATGATTCTTTACATAAAGTCACTGTTCAGTTTATAAGAAGACAAGCAAAAGGGCAGTGTGATAAGCTCAGACTAACACCATTTTTTGAATTGGAGGCAAGAATGGAAAACAGGTCTCTGACTTCCCGAGCAGGGCTCTAAGACCAACTAAGTAAAAACTCCGAACTAACTGCTGGATCCCAGTAGGGCAAGAATAAAAGATAGAGTTGGGGCAGCTAAAATTAAAGGGAATGTTTTTAAATCTTTTAGTTCCTTTTTTAAAGGTAGGCTCTGTAAAACTTCATTTTGTGAGGTATTCAATGGGGACCTGGAAAACTGCTCTTAGCATTTTAACATAAATTAAAAATCATTTAAGCAGACCTCTATTCAGCTCTTGCCAACTACACATTTATTTTTCTGGTCAAGGAGGCTTTGCCGTTGTAAATGAAGGGGAAGTGAAGGCATTAGAGCTTGGGTATATCAGTTAAAAAAAAAAAAGTGAATGTGGGTGCTGGATTAACTTTGCCTGTAGTCTCGATTCCATTTATCTGGGCAAGGAATTCGCCCCACCCCGACCCCACACACACTACTCTTGAAAACATTTTCTGAAAACTTAGGTGGCTGTCTAGAATCTGGAATTGCTGCAGGTGTTTCTTAAAAGCTCGTTAGCCCTCTGGAGAGCTATGAAAATAAAACAGCTCCAGACCTAATGAGCTCGGTAAGCAAGGCAGTCAGTTGGAAGAGCTAAGTTGGGAGGGAGTTGTTTCCACTGCACCTGTATTAAGAGATGGGTGACCTCCAAGGAGCCTGGAAGCTTAGTTCCATTTTGGATAAGCAACCTCAAGAGTGGGGGAATGGGCAATGGGGAAATGAAGGATAAAACATTACTTGCTAATTCTAAACGTATGTAGCCTGCACATTGGTGAACTGAGGTTGGCAGAGGGTAAAACAAAATCTCCCTGAACTGCTTTCCTCAGTGACAGCTCGACTTGTTGATTTTTTCACTGGCACCCATTTTCCTAGTTCGGGAACAACAGAGACCAGTCATTGCTCATGTCTGAATATAACATTTGACATCCATGTTTTCACAGAGAGAAGATCATCTTCTGTGAACCTGCAAAACATCCGTCTCACTCAGGCAGAGACTGGAGAAATTTATATACCCACAGTCTGGTGGATTCAAAGTCACCACAGACTGTACCTCTCCCTTTCCTTCTTGGCTTCCTACATTTCCCAAGCACAACCAGTAGCTGAATAGAATATGGCATAATAAGTTTATTCTCCACCCATTTTCCCTTCTTAATAGAATATGGCAGAAGAAAAACCCTGTGACTGTCAAGTCAACAGCTAACTCAGTTGAAGATGGCCCCAAAATGGAGTCAAAATCAATCCGGAGTCTCTTCCATCAGAAGGAGGAAGGGGAGCTGGGGAGGGATGTCGCCAGTTAATTGTCATGGAACTTGAGAATAACACACACCAGGAAGTTGCAGGTACTGCAGGAACTGAGAAGACAGAGTACATCCTATCATAACTAATATATCCAAAAAGCTTCTTTTTCACCATGTTTAAGCTAGGACTGGCTAGAAAGTAAAGCAAATTTGTGACTATTTTATTAACTCTTTCTTATGGTTCAACTACTTCTTACAGCAAAGTCTTATTCATGAAAAATAAGCTTGAAGGAAATAAGTTCATTTACTTATCCCCACACTTCTATTGATCTTGCCCCAGTAAGTTGTGAAGAATGCAACTCACTAATTATAGCCCCATTTAAAATATTATAAACTTTGTCCTCTTTGAAGGTACAGCGCTGAGATACTCTTCAACTTGAGCAGTCTACAAACTCCTTAAAGTGTACCATCCATATTCATCTTGATATTTAGCACAATATCTACTAGAGTGTTACTGGATGTATTTCAATTGGTCAACAAATATTTATTGGGCATACAAGTCTAAAATACGTTACCAGTGGGAATTCCCTGGCGGTCCAGTGGTTAGGACTCCGTGCTCTTACTGCTGAGGGCCCGGGTTCAATCCCTAGTCAGGGAACTAAGATCCCACAAGCCACGCAGTGTGGCCAAAATAAAAAAATAAAATAAAATACTTTATTAGTATTACATGAGATATAAAGGTGACTAAGAAATGATCCCTATTCCCAAGATCTTTGTACTGTAGAAGAAGGTGATTAGTGATGTACAAATATTACAATAATGTCAGGTGAAGTAAGAGGAGTATCATGAGAAAAGTACAAAACGTGAAGGAATTTTACAGAAGGGAGGAAGCATCTCCTTCTGGAGGTATACTTAAAGCCTAACCTAGAGGAAATGATGTTTGAGACAGCCCTGATAGATCAACAGGATTGCAACAGGCAAAACTTTAAGCTGTGTACCTAGTTCTTCACTTTGCCTGAAGGAGAGATAGAGAGAGGTATTGATTCTCCAGCCATTCATAGGCAAGAGAATGTGGTTTAGGCCAGATGGTCATGGATGGAAAAGGAATAAAATTAGAGAATTTGTTATGAAAAGATCTGGAGAAAAGGCCTATGGGTAGACTCCTCAAAATGGCAGAGAATGGAACAATATCTGTGTTCCACTAAATGTTCACCAAACATTCAATGGGAACCTACTTAGGAGAAGCCTACCTAGTCAGGCGGATGAAACCTGTTCTGTGAATTTCAGTCAGGCTCTTTCCCTGGCTACCCTAGGGCTTGACTGGATCCAATAGCAGAGGTGGAAGTGATGCTCGGCTCAGCAATGTGGACTTTCTCACCAGGGGAGATGCAGAAACTGCTACTGCTGAATGCCTGCTTGCCTCAAGGAAACATGAGAAAACTTTTTTGTAATGCATATATATGTATATATACACATGTATATCAGAATATGTATATATTCTCAGAGTGATTTGAAAATATTGCATCAATAAAAGATGTATGAAAAATAATATGAGGGGCTTCCCTGGTGGCGCAGTGGTTGAGAGTCTGCCTGCTGATGCGGGGGACATGGGTTCGTGCCCCGGTCCGGGAAGATCCCACATGCCGCGGAGCGGATGCGCCCGTGGACCATGGCTGCTGGGCCTGCGCGTCCGGAGCCTCTGCTCCGCGACGGGAGAGGCCACAGCAGTGGAAGGCCCGCGTACCGCAAAAAAAAAAAAAAAATAATAATATGAAACTATTTTAGAAATAATTGGAAATTTAAGATGTAACGATTCATTTAAATAATATATAGACTGAATAGGAGTATGGACATAGAAAAACATCAAATATTTTAGCTGGAAGATTGAAATGAAAGTTTATCCCAAAACACAGTACTATAGCACTGTACTATACATGAGCAGACATGGAAAATAGATGTAGGAGTTCTAACACTTGTCAAATAGGAATTCCAGAGAAAGAAAGAATGGAAATAATTAAGTTATTAAAAATAAAAGAAGAAAATTACCCAAAGTAATGAAATCATAGTTTTTAAAGTTTTAGAAGTAATGGAGAAAAAAATACCTAAATACATTCTGGTGAAATTTCAGAACTCCAAGAGTAAAGAACAAATCCTAAAAATGTCCAGAGTAGAATAAGGAGTTGCTCACAAAGAAATAAGAATCAGATTGGTATCCATTTTCTCACCACCAACACTGGATGCTGGAAGCCAATGGCAGGAAATCAGAAAGAAAAAGAAAAAAATGCATAGTAAATATAATAGAAAAAATAAATCCAAACATATCATTAATCATAATATAAGAATACAGCAAAACTCAGAGTGAAGAGACAGGATGCAGGAACCAAGCTATATGATGATTATAATAGATATTTGTAAAATAATATGACAGAAAATTTTACTGCAAAGAACTAGAAAGATAAATACTAGAAAAATAATTCTGTATAGTATTAATATCAGAAAAAACAGGAAGAAGATAAAAATAATTAAGAAGAACATTTATATTGATGTTGGCATAAATTATATTGATACATTTGCAGAATCTACCAATGATGCAAATAGTGTACAGATCAAAACCTATATTTTGGAGTAGGGGGAAGATCCTGAGACTAAATGAACTAAGTACTAACTCAAGAAGCTAAAGAGAGAGAGAAAGATGGGGGGGTAGGAGTGGGGGGAAGAACAAATAATTGAATAACTAAAAAATAAATTAATATATATGAAAATAATAAACAAAAATAAGTAGATGACTAATCAAATGAAAAGCTAGTTCTAGAGCAATTAAATAAACAGATTTTGTCCAATGTGATAATGATAAAAGAAGGAAGACATATAAGTAACCTTAGGATTGAGAAAGAAAGATGTGGGAAAAGATATTAATTATAAGCAAATCAAATACAAATTTATACCAAACAAATTTGAAAATTACTTGAAATCAATTATTCTGTAGGAAAAACTGAGTAACCAAAATTGACTCATAAAGGAACTGAAATCCTGAAAAGGCTATAAAAGAAATTTAAGGGGAAATAAAAACCCTGAAAAGGGCATAATGCCCAGACAATCTTCTGGGCACATTGTATTAAACCTGCAAAGAACAGATAATTCCTGTATTATTTACACTGTTAAAGAACATAAAAAGAGATGGAAAGTTTTCAGTTCATTCTACAAATATAGTATAACACTGAATCATAAGCAGATAAAAATAGAGGGGAAAAAACCACCCACAAACAAAACAAGAAAGACAAATAGAGGCAAAAATGCCAAATAAAATACTAGGAAATTTAACTCAACACTACATTAAGAGAATTACATCATGGATTAGTAGTCTTTTTCACAGAAATGCTAGGATAGTTTAACATTAGCCTGTTTTTTTACTGTAATTCACTACACTAAGAGCTTAAAAGAGAAAACTTGTATCATTCTCTCAGTACATATGAAAAGACGTTTGCTAGAATTATCAATTATTCCTGATAAGAAAAGTTTTCTTAGGCAACTTGATAGAAGATACTACCAGAAACTTACATGATGCCTTAGATGAATCATAAAGAGCATTCCCACTAAAGTGAAGGGTTCCACCACTCTTGTAACCCTTCAGTAGCAACTATTTTACTGCAAGGTTGCAAATCAAGAAACAGGAAAACATATGATCCAGGAAACAGGCGATTCAACACAGGAGAAAGGCAAAGGAGAGCCCCAGAAATACGGTGGAAAAAAAAATCTAGGCTGACAGATGTGCAGCAGATCTAGAGAGTAAAGGTAGGAGGTTGAATGGCTACAGGAAGGATAATTCCAAGAAAAAGAAAAGAAGAAACTGATAGAACAGTATTAGAATGTATTGAGAAGACATGGAGACTTCAGGCAGAGTTTTCATGTGAATTAGTAATAGGAATCTAGAAAATTAAGCAAAGAAAAAAATTAGTTAACTATTAACTCTGGGGAGGGAGAGTTATTTAAGAAAAATAGTTGAATTATAGTACACTATATGACTCAGCTGCAAATAATATATGTCATCACAATAATGTAAAATGTACACTCTGAATATTGATTTAGCCAAAATTGTGATATAACCCGTTTGGGAGAATGGGGTGAGGGGAGGGATTGTTCATATATGAAAGCTAATTCCTTATCTTCCATAATAGGAAGTCAGTAGATAATACCTAAAATTTTAAAAATATAGTAGCATAAGCATGTTATTTAGAAATATTTATATTTAGAAATATAAATGTGAAAACCAGAAGAAGCTCTAAGAATTGATAGTGGTGCCACTGAGGTGAGGCAGCAGTGGAGAGGGATGTGGCCAGGACTGCAGGGTTTTGTTGTAAGTCTTCTAAAATGCATTCACTTATTTAAATATATTACTTTGATTAAAAATTAATGTTAAATTCAGATTTTAAAAAAGAAAGAATGACAATACCCAGTAAGGATTGGAGAGATGTATATTGTGTACACTCTGTCAGTGTATACTCTGACACTACAGGGAGAGAATACAGTACAGTAAATTATTATGAGCTTTCTAGAGAGCATGTTGGCAGTAAATATCAAAATTTCCAATGCTCCTATGACAGCCCAACAGTTCCTCCTCCTACAAATGATTTTGAGGAAAACAACAGGGCAAATATGCAAAGATTTACCTGAAAGGATGTTCACAGCATCGTTCTTTAAAATATTGGGACACTCTCACTATTCATGTACATTTATAAGGGAATGATTAAGTAGATTATGTTCTTCCATACAATGGAACACCTGCAGGCTTTTAAAATAATAGTATAAAGCATTAATTTTCAAATCATGATTTTGGGAGTCTGCATTAGTTTTTCAGGGCTGCCACAGCAAAGTACCAAAAACCAGGTGGCTTAGAACAACAGAAATATATTGTCTCACGGTTCTATAGACTAGAAATCTTAGCTAAAGGTGTCCACAGGGTTAGTTTCTTCTCAGGGCTGGGAGGGAGAATCTCTTCCATGCTTGTCTCCTAGCTTCTTGTGTTGCTGGCAATCTTTGGTGTTCCTTGGCTTGTCACCATGATCTCTGCCTCCATCTCCACATGGTGTCCTCTGTGTATGTGTGTGTGTGTCTCTGTGTTCAAATTTTCCTTTTTTATAAGGACACTTGTCATATTGGATTAGAGCCTATCCTAATGACCTCATCTCAACTTAATCACCTGCAAAGTTTATTTTCAAATAAGGTCACATTCACAGGTGCTGGGGGTTAGGACTTCAGCATCTTTGGGCGCGATACAATTTAACCTACGACAGAGTCTTAGGGTTTCTGACGAGTGTCTCAGAAACCACTATAGAGGAACTGTCGTTCCTGCGATGGTGAATACTGCAATTCTCTTGCCCACTTCAACTAGAAACTTTCCATTTTTTATAAATCAGTATTCTGAGCGTTCCTATGAAGGAAGGGTCCACGACTTTAAAATATTTAAAAGCCACCAAAATAAAACTATATTTATTTATGTCCCCAATATATTGCTAATTGAGGAAAGCAGTTTTCAAGCGTGTGAACCTGTTCCCAGTTCTTTAAAATCACAAAAATCCCTATTTATATTTATATCTACAATGCTTATAATATTTAGATTTACATAATTTTTGATATAACATACCCCAAAATATTCACAGTGCCAACAGGCTACAATTTTATGTGTCCTTTATATTTGTCTTCATACTTTTCTGTATGTTTTTTTTTTTTTACAATGACATATCTTTGGAATAATAAAAGACTATTTTTTCAAGAGCGAAAGAGGTCACGTAACGACATTTGGTAAATACATGTTGGTAAATTGATTGATATAGTTTTATTCACCTAGCTTGGCTTACAAGAATTTCAAACGAAGATAATTTGGATGGCTATTCAGTTCTCTCCAAAAGATCAGTTCTTGCCATTCAAACCCAGCTGAAAAAAATTGAGTCTGTAAACCCAAGTGTCTACCGATGGATGAATAGATAAACAAAGCATGGCATTTTTATATATATATATATATATATATATATATATATATATACACACAATGAAGTACTGTTCAGCCTTTAAAAAGAAGGAAATTCTGACACATGTTACAACTTGGATGAGCCTTGAAGACATTATGCTAAGTGAAATAAGCCAGTCAAAAAAGGGACAAATACTGTATGATCCCACTCATCTGAGGTACTTAGAGCTCAAATTCAAAGAGACAGAAAGCAGAATGGTGGTTGCCAGGGGCTGGGGAGAGGGATGAATGGGGAGTTATTGTTTAATGGGTACAGAGCTTCAGTTTTGCAAGATGAAAAATAGCTCTGGAGGTGGATGGGGGTGATCGTTGCACAACCATGTGAATGTACTTAATACCACTGAACTGTACTCTTAAAAATGGTAAAATGAAAAATTTTATGCTATGTGTATTTTGTCACAATTTTTAAAATAAACAATAAAAAAACTAAATATAAAAGAAGTTGAATCTTTAAACACTTCAAGGTAGTGTGTACCTATCTGACATTCATTTTAAATTTCTTAAGCTCATTTATTTGTTATTTTTAATTAATGAATTATTATAATCATAATCAACATTTTCATCATGACTATCATCATCAGACAGGTCTAGGACACCAGTTGTATGCCTTACTCTAAAGATGGTTTTTCATTTTATCATATAAGCAGCAGACATATTTTTTGGTGAAAACACTAGAAGAGCACTGAGAAAGTCCTTATTTGGAATCCTTAGATGGACTCACCTAAACTCAACATTCCCTCCCTTCCCCCACCCAGCACCCTCCACCTCCCAGCCAGAAGAAGACTGAAAGAGAGAGATAATCAGAAAAACCACCCAAGAAAAGAAGAAGGGAGAATCAGTTACATATTCAGCAAGGCAGGGAACAAGAAAACGCAAATCTGTTCCAGTTCTCCAGTTTCACCTTAAAGGCATAGAACTGTAGATGCTTGTGAAGAGCTCTTCAAAGCCTAAATTCACAGCCTCTCCACGCGGGAGGTTACCAGCATCTGAAGAAAAACAACCACTACCAGAAAAGCTCCTCTTTGTTTTCATTCTTTGCAGTCCTTCAGGAAACTCTTGATAATGTGAAATGTTATTACTGCAAATGTTGGCCCAGGCAAGTTTACTCTAGAGTCTGACTATCACTGACTGTTCACAAAATAAAATCATTTTTAAAGCCTGCGAGGAGAGCCAAGTGCAAACCACAAATCAGAAAACCACCAAGGCGGGCTGGCCTCACTGCCAGAGTTTAATGTGATCTAATGGGAGGACAACAAGATGTGAGAATTTGATTTTACGATGTTTCATGTAACATTTGGCAATACAAAGGGGTTGGGCCCAACTTCCCCATCCTTAAGCAAACATTTGAAGTAATGTTTTACTTTCTCATCAGTTTTAATTCTGTCAACCAGGGCATAGAGATTCTGCCTGCCCTACTCATTTTAAAAGTGCCGTCTACTTTGGGTGGTTATAGATTTGCTTAATAGCAATTCGTATAAATTGAAGATGGGCAGGTGGGGAAGGGGCCAGGAAAACAGGATGAAGCTATTTAGTGGCAGTGTATCAACTGGAGAGCAGCTCTCTTCTGCATTTGTGATTTATTCCACGGGTGGGAGGGCAGGGGATAGGGTTTATTGAAGAACATTTTTTCACAAGCAAAAACACACCCCAGTGAGAGAGAGTCAGATCTGGACCGGATCAAGTTGCCCAGTCTCACACCAAATGGAATTGGAACTCATGTGTAGCTCTATTTCCCATCACTCAATTAAAAAAAGAAAGAAAGAGAGAAAGAAAAGCAAAAAAGAAATAAAATGGTAGCAACATTGAAACTCTTCACACATGGCAAATTAACAACCGATGGATCTATGAAGTAAGGAGGGTCAGTCACGAAATCCCATATAAGGCATATAAACGATGAAAAATAAATGAAAGTCACATTTCATGCTGCTCTTATTTCTGTTGCCAGGACAATAGAATGAGAATCAGATCTCTTTCCCTGTTCTTAAGAATAATGCATTCCTAACAATGCCAAACTCTTACTTACATTGTCATTTTACAGCAATTACAACGTTGACCCAGTGAAGAAACGTGAAACCCACAGAGTCAAGTTTCTTAATGTAATAGTTTGCTAAGTGAAATGCAACATATCCCAGGATGCAGGAAGAAAAATTAGAACTTCTATTTCTATTGACATTTCATCTAAACAATAAGAAAGTAAGCCTCACTAACAGCTAAAATAAGAATGACAACAGGTATCGTCACTTGGTGCAGATATAGACAGACGGTCCCGTATCACCCAGGGGCTGTGAGTCTTCCTGAAGGAAGGCTGAGAGTTCAGCAGTGCTGAGGGTGTGGCAAAGAGTGCCTCAGTTCAGGGAGGCTGCAGTAATAACGATGAAACACGCAATGGCTCAGCACAACAGACGTTTATTTCTAGCTCAGGTAGCCGGTTGGTGATCAGATCGGCAGAATAGCTCAAGTCACTTGGGCGCTCAGGTTAATGAAACTCTGCCAACTTCTGCTCAAGGTCAACATGGCCATCTGCACCTCTCCCAGCCAGAAGGACAGGACATGGAGAATCAGTCCTAGGAATGTTTTTTATGGGCCCAGCCTAGAAGAGGTACACATTGCTTCAGCTCACCTTCCATTGGCTGGAACTTAGTCTCATAGCCATGCCTAACCACAAGAAGGGCCAGGAAATGTATTTGATTATGGGCGCAAGAAGAGGAAAATGGATCCTGACAAACAGCCCGAAGCGTCCACCACAGGTGCCCTCGTCCACTCAGTGTATTACAATATATCACAATCTACCTGTTCCTCTTACACAGATTTAAGCATTTTAATGAAATTTAATCTCATAAAATGAACAGGTGGCTTACAAAGATTCCTACCCAAAGCCACAAATTGAAAATAGTACTAATAATCCAAGCACAAGCCAATAATAAGAAAAGGCCAGACCCGAAGCGTCTTACATTTTTACCTCTTTTTCAGCCATAGTCTGAGGTTTAAAAAAAAAAAAAAAAAAAGACTATTAAATTACTTCTGAAAAGAAGCAGATCAAAAATTTTCAAAGAAAGTAAGTTTATTTAAAATGAATGTTTACATCCACTTTTATAAGGAACCTCACTATATATATATATATATATATATACACATTATACATATATATAACATTGCTTATAAGAATGTGAACATATCATAATTAGCAAAATATTTAAGTAACTGTAAAATAAACTAGAGACAAGCTTCTATAATTTTATCTGCAGTTTAAAGTCATGCTATACCCAATCTCTTACTTTGAAAAAATTTATTAACCTTGTTGATAGATGTTTAGAAGCCTCTTTCAAGATTTCTGATTAATAACAAAATACAAAAAGCCACATACTATTGCGTTCTCCTCATTTTTTCTTTCCCCTGTATTAAAATGGCAAAATAATATATGTATAACAATCTGGCAACAAATAAAGGTATATTCCTTTGTCACATAGAAAAAAAATAAAGTTTTAAGAAATAAGAATTAAAGTGTGTTGTGCAACGTTGGACTTTGATTTATAGATGAATGAAAGTACTGGTGTTTCTACATATCTCAGGTTACGGTACTTGCTAGATCTTTTTCAATAGTTAATATACAATGATTTGTGTGTATGAGTGTGTGCATCAGTGCACAGGCACCACAAAATATATATATACTAGGGGATGTATAGCAGTCATTCAACCAATATTTATTGAGTACCTACTCTTACACTCATGCAGTTTTTGTTAGTGTCAATAGTAAATTTAGCAAAAACATTTTAAGAGAAAACTGTGTAGTGTATCCACTGATGGAACAGCTACTTTGGAATGTTTTA
The DNA here is from genome assembly GCF_949774975.1 of Lagenorhynchus albirostris. Taxonomy (NCBI): domain Eukaryota; kingdom Metazoa; phylum Chordata; class Mammalia; order Artiodactyla; family Delphinidae; genus Lagenorhynchus; species Lagenorhynchus albirostris. Next base: position 24,855,312 of record NC_083098.1, read on the forward strand.
AAAGATTTCTGGGATGAGTTTACTGAGGTAGCACAAAGGTATTTGCTCCACCATTCATAGGCAAGCTACTGCAAAAAACTGCTAACTTTTAGAGAAATTTATGGAGCCTAGAGCTCACAACAATGGTAAAGATTGGGGATTTAGTGACTATAATTTCTGAGGAATTTGAGGAGTCTACAGGGGAAGTACAGCATATATGAGAAAATTGAGGGTTATACATATGTTCTAACCATGAAATGTTGAGGTCATTTTAGGAATTCATACCTTGGTCAAAGGGTGCTTGAAGACTCACCAGTCTTTTCTCAGTACCTAGAGCGAAAGTGGTGTCCTTGACAGCCAAGTCCTGTGAGCCGAAGCTGGGGCTGAGGGCAGTACTCTGCCACAGGGACTACAAATGCATGTGAGTCTCCATTCCATGCTGTCAACATCCTGCACATGCTTCTTGCAGACCAGCTCCACACAGATCAGTGCTACTTCATTTCAGTTATTGTATTCTTCAACTCTCTTTGGTTGTTCTTTATATTTTCTAACTCTTTGTTAAAAACTTCTTGTAACTTCTTGCTCTGTGCACCCATTCTTTTCCTGCGTTCTTGGATCATCTTTACAATCATTACTCTGAACTCTCTCTCGGGTAGATTGCCTTTCACCACTTCACTTAGCTGTTCTTCTGGGGTTTTATCTTGTTCCTTTGTCTGGAACATATTCTTTTGCTGTCTCATGTTGTTTAAATTTCTATTTGTATTTTTATGTATGTAGTAGGTTAGTCATGTTTCTCATGGAGAAGTGGACCCCTGTAGGTGATGTCCCATGTGTCCCAGCAGTAATTCCCCTCTCATCACCCAAGGGCCAGGGACCAGTTGGTCCCAGGGTAGGTTCTGACCTGTTTTTGCAGACTCAGTTCCGCAGGCTGCAGGATCATAGTTTTCTTGCTTCTGGTGTCTGCCCCCTGGTGGGTGAGGCTGGTCTAGGTGCTTGTGTAGGCTTCCTGGTGGGAGGCGCTGGTGTCTGCCCACTGGTGGGTGGAGCTGGGTCTTGGCCCTCTGGTGGGCAGGGCCATGTCAAGGGGTGTGTCTAGAGGTGGCTGAGGGCTCAGGAAGTCTTTAGGCAGCCTGCCTACAGATGGGTGGAGCTGTGTTCCCATTCTGTTGGTTGTTTGGCCTGAGGCATTCCAGCACTGGAGCCTTATAGGCTGTTGGGGGTGGGGGCAGGTCTTGGTGCTAATGACCCTAGCAAAATGTCTGCCTCTGGCAAGGGTTCATGCAGATGAACACTCCCCGATATGTCTGCCAACAGCTTTTATGACCCCAGAGAGAGCCACGGCTGCCCCCCACCCACACTACCTCCCCAGTAGACCCTCCAAGACCAGCAGGAAGGTCTGACCCAGGCTCCTACAAAGTCACTGCTTTTGCCCTGGGTCCCAGTGCACACAAGACCTTGTGTGTGCCCTCCAGGGGTGGAGTCTCTGCTTTCCCCCAGTCCCACGGAGCTCCTGCAATCAAGCCCCACTGGCCTTCAAAGCCAAATGCTCTGGGGGTTCCTCATCCCAATGCCAGACTCCCAGGCTGGGGAGCCTGATGTGGGGCTCAGAATTCTTACTCCTATAGGAGAACCTTCTGCGATATAATCATTCTCCAGTTTGTGGGTCGCCCACCCGGAGGTTATGGGATTTGATTATATGGCAAGTGCGTCCCTGCTACCATCTCGTTGTGGTTTCTTCCTTGTTTTTGGATATAGAATACCATTTTTAGTAGGTTCCAGTCTTGATTGATGGTTGTTCCGCAGTTAGTTGTGACTCTGGTGTGCTTGTGAAAGGAGGTGAGCGCAAGGTCCCTCTACTCTGCCGTCTTGTCCTCCTCCAGATCAACGCTACTTGATTCAACACCTTGTCCAAGCAGGAAGGAAAACAGTGGCGAGCCTAAGAGATACCCTCAAAAGCTACCCAAGCAGGATCAGCTAGCACCAATGGCTATCAAGACATATCTAATTTGTAAGCTATAGGGATATAAGCTATAAATTATAGGCATATAAGCTATAGCCCATAGGAATGGATGAGGTCAACCCAAAGACAGGGAGAAAAGCAGAGGTCACAGATGGCAGCCTGTTTTTGGCTGAGCCAACACATGAGTTTTATTTGCTCTGGACAGTGTTTTTAAAAACAGTGTTATCTAACTGCATGTAAAAATTGGGAGATTTCATCCAACAAAATCGATTTCCAGCTTCTCTTGAAAAAATTGGAAATTATGATAACACTGGGCTCATGTTTCCACTTGGCAATAATTAGAGGGAACTCAGAGCAATGGCTGCCTTTACAATGACCATGTGTCCCTCAGCTAGCCCCTGGTCTCACTAATTTTATTTACCTGTCTGCTCCCTGTAGGCATCTGAATTTATGACCCTCTGGGTAAAATCAGAGAAGAGGTCTAGAAATGGAAGAATTTGCCTCCTGCTACAGCTCCTTATAAGCCAGTATCTTTTCCCCACTAATTAAAGCTTTATTCATCTTTTTATTCTCACAGTACCCTACTCTTCCCTGGGCTCTGCACATAATGGGTATCCCCTAAGCTTTTTCTGAAGGGGTTTGTTTGTTTGTTTGGGTTTGGTGTTTCTTTTTGGCTTCGGATAAGTCAGTGTTTGTATATAATTGTACCTTTTAAAACCTGAATTTAATGTTAATTTACCCAATGGCATGTTCATAGTTCATTCCCCCTGTTCACTGTCATCACCTTAAACATCTGCTATGATCAGAGTAATAAAACAGTAATGGCCTATTACATGTCTAATTTACTTAAAATTGGAAGATTTTATAGAATCTTTATTACCTCCTGCTGTGAGTAGCAAGAATTTGCATACCCAGAGTTAATACAGGGAGCTCTGTGTCATGCAAAGAATATAATAAAACCCCAAAAAATTATGAAAAGAAATTTCCTTTTCAGTTGATTGGGCTTTTCCTTAATTTTCACTACCAGCCTTCGCTTGGAAAGATACTAGAGAAGAACTGAGATCATATGTTTTGATGATTGGAGAGGTAAGGGAGGTAGAAAGGGGAGAAATTTCCATTCTCAAAGAGAACGAAAACTGCTACCTCATAGACTCTATGGCATCAGAATCTGACAAGGTTCCACTGGTTTTGGCAGTAAGTTCTTCTTGCAATTTGGAAATACAAAAGAACTGTATAATCGAGATCATAGAAATGCCAGAGCCACTTGTCTGCACATCCTCAATCACTGTACTTTAATTTTCTCACTTTTTTCCTGCTAACTGAAGAAAGCCAGAAATGAGCTCATATTAGAAATAAGATACAGCAAGTCTGATATGGAAGTTAGGAGATCAATATAAAACTTACAGTCGAAAGTTTCCTCTCACTTTCAAGGATTCCCTCAAACCAAAAATAATATAAATTTTATTTAGTCATATTAGCTCATTAATCACATAAAGGTCTGACTGTTGACACTTCACCTTTCCCAATGGAGCTGAGAAAGTCAATAAACTAATAAAATAAAATGAAGTCTCTGTCACAATTTTTTTCTAAAAAAACCCTTTATTAATGATTAAGAATAATGTACCCTTGAGATTCAAGTCAATTTCTCCAAATTTCATTTTAAAAAATCAGGAATGTTAGCTGTACCAAACAAACGGGATTTTTTGCACTCTCTTGTTAAAAGTAAGAGAGATTTTAACGAGCTTCCCTGTTCACCTTGATTAAATCAGAATTTTAAAAAAAGTAACCTAGCAGAACTTCAGAAATGTGAAGTTCAAGTTCAACTAATGAAGGGACAAAGACTTTAATTTTAGCTGAATGGTCCTCCCATTTCTGTGTCAGCTTCGCACTCTATTAGATCCTTCGGAACAAAAGGCTCAGACCCTCCCACTGGGAATCTTTAGCTGAAGCCCTGGGCACTATTGTTGATTTTATCCTAAAGGGCTTGGGAACACATTTTATAAACATGAAAATAAAGAGCAAATAAGTGTGAGAAACATTCAGTGAAAAAAGGTCAATGAGAATAGCTCACATGCTGTCAAAGCCCCACGGGACTTCTTTTAAAATGATGTAGGTAGATGCATTTCTGGTTGGTGTGTTTAGTCAGATAGAGGTTTGGAAATGATATTCATTTGTCTCTTTCCTTACATGTGAAAATAATCACAATTTTTCAGGGAAGAATCTCCTGCTGGGTTACCAGCTGCTGGGCTCATCCTCTCACACAACCAAATACCTTATTTTCAGCCTGAGACTCAAGGATGCTTTCTTTGGACAAATCACCATTAGCTTCACGTACAGAAATTCTCTTTTCTAGGGTTACCCAGTGCAAGCAAACACTGGAATTCCATGACACCTGCAAACATTTCTGCTTTTCTGAGTGGATTTGGCACAGTGAAGCATGGAATCCGAACTAGGAAGCCAGGGACCTACTTGCCAAAAGAATGCTACTTCAGCATGTCTTTGATGTTATTTTCCTTTTAAGTAAAAATGAGTCATGTGATAACACCTCGATGAACTTTGCATGTGCTACAATATAAAAGAGAGGACATTGTTTCTTGGCTTTCGAGGATACGTGAAACATTTTGAACTGGAACAAACAGCTTGAAAATGTATTACATTCACAAATGGCATCTGAATAGAACAGTTGCTTATGTGACTGTGAAAAAGAGAAACCCCATCCACTGATAGAGGGCTGCCAGAAATGGATACTAAAAAACACAAAAGCTTTCTCAGTTTAAGCTAAGGAATAAAATTAGTCTCCTACAACTCCTACCCCTAATCGAAAGATGAAAATCACCCAGCTTTATTATGCAGACCTTTCCAACTAACCATACGAATAATTCAGCCTAAGAAAGCCACTATTATCCAGCATGGAATCTCTAATATGCAACTGAAAGTTTTCTTAGGATCTCAGAGGAGTTCCACGATTGCATTTTTCATGACGAATGGTGGTTAGGACTAACTAAAATTCTACCACAAAATATAAAGTGGGCAGTAGACTAGAAATCTATTGAGTCGTGAAGCATTTGGTAACTAGGAGCCAGACGGAAAAGACACACCCAGTACAAACCTATATCTGTTCCGTCATTGACTCAATACATATTTATTGAGGGCCTACCACATGCTGGGCATCATGCTGGAAGCTGGGGTGTGAACGAGATAGACATGGGTTCTTCTTGTGGAGAGGGAAAAGGGTTTGAGTCTGTCATCCTGGACTTGCCAAGCTATACATGGTAGTGACATCTCAGATTGATGAAGGTGCTATTATCATTGGTGTCAGAATGAGAGAACTCTTAGTTCCATTACTCTCAAGACCAAACGATTGATGGGGTACAGAGAAAAAATTTGTTCAAATCACTTTTATTAGTCAAAAAAAATTTACATGGAGTTTGCTATAGACTGAATGTTTGTGTCTCCCCACCAAATATATATGTTAAATCCCCACTTCTCATAAAGAAGATGTGGTACATATAATAATGGAATACTACTCAGCCATAAAAAAGAATGAAATAATGATGCCATTTGCAGCAACATGGATGGACCAAGAGATTATCATACTAAGTGAAGTAAGTCTGACAGAGAAAGACAAATATCATATGATATCACTTATTATGTGGAATCTAAAACAAATGATCTTATTTCTAAAACAGAAACAGACTCACAGACATGGAAAACAAACTTATGGTTACCAAAGGGGAAAAGGTAGGGGGAGGGATAAATTAGGAATTTGGTATTAACATATACACATTACTATATATAAAATAGATAAACAATAAGGACCTACTGTATAGCACAGGGAACTATATTCAATATCTTATAATAGTCTATAATGGAAAAGAATCTGAAAAAGAATACATATATATAACTAAATCACTTTGCTGTACACCTGAAACTAACACAACACTGTAAATCAACTACACTTCAATTTTATAGAGGTACTGTGGGACTTCCCTGGTGGTCTAGTGGGTAAGACTCCACTCTCCCAATACCGGGGGCCTGGGTTCGATCCTGCACGCATGTTGCAACTAAGAGCCCGTGTGCGGCAACTAAGACCTGGCGCAGCCAAAATAAATAAATAATTTTTTTTAGAAAAAAGGTATTGTGATTCATGTTTTCAAGTCTTCCAGTAGTATACTATATGTGTTCTTCTATAACTTTCTTTTTTGCACATTATTCTGTTTGAAAATTTCATTCGTGTTTATCCATGATGCTATAGCTTGTTTTCACTGCTGCACAGTGTTCCACTAATGTGAGTAAACCACAATGGTGGATATTTAAAAACAAAACCAAAAAGCCCTTACCTCCTGCACTGATGGTATTAGGAGGTGAGGCCTTTGAGAGTTAATTAGAATTAGATGAGTTCATGAAGGTGAATCCTTTGTGAATGGGATTAGCGCTCTTAAAAGAGTCTCAAGAGAGCTTTCTTCCTCTCTCTGCTCTCCTCCATGTGAGGATACAAGGAGAAGTCAGCAGTCTGTACCCTGATGAGGCTTCTCCCCAGAACCCACCCATTCTGGCACCTCGATCTTGGACTTCTAACCTCCAGAACTGTCTGCAGATTAGTCTGGACTTCAGAACCTTCCAGAACAGAGAGATAAATGTCTGCTGTTTATAAGCCACAGAGTCTGTGATATTCTTGTTATAGCAGCCTGAACTAAGGCAGAGTTGATGTGAACTGTTCTTGTTTTGTTTTATTATGTTTTTCTTGTCTTCTCTCCCTGTAGATCAATTATGAATGGATGGGAGCAGGATTAATGTTACCAACCACAGAACACTGACTCTCATTTAGAGGTTTTGGCTCCGAGCTGATCCAGACAGACATCCCTGTCATCATCATCATCATCATCATCACCAATCAGGAGGTCTGCAGTGCCTACCCTATCAATTTTATTTATTATATCCATGAAACATGTGTTAGTATCACCCAAACGGCACCAGGGACCTGGTCAGAGAACATATCTCAAGATATATCTGCATGTATTGAAGAGCTAATGGATTTGGTATTTTAGAAATTGCACCCAGCCTGGCAAACACAGATGGGCTGGAGCTGTATGAAAGTGTAATAAAAATCCAATAAAACATTTGAGCAAACTCTCACATCTGTGGGCAGATGGGAGGCATTATGTAATACAGGTCATTGCTACAGCAACCTCTAACCCCCATGGCTACTGCTGTTGGGCCAAGGTTGAGTGTAAAGGGCCTCTGTGAGTTTTCTTTCTCTGTCAACATTCAGGGAAATCATTTTTAATCTCTCTAAAATGAACTATTAAAATAGAAAAGCTTTGACCCACACCCATGAAAATGATTCACAAAATACCCCAAATCTTTGACCCAGGACCCAAGGTCTCACTGCTTGTATTTGTTTGTTTTTTGAAAACATAATATTTCCATGAATACACTTTGCTACTTGCCAGATGTTTTTCTCCCTGATAAATGCACTAGATGGGAATGTTTGAGGTGGGTTCTTCCATGTAGCTTTGGAGAGTTATTTCAGAAGTGGTCAAACAATCAGTTATACAAACCGCAAAACAGAATGAGAGATAGGTCTGGAATTTTAAAAAGGCTATACTCACCAGACTATGTAAATAATATGAAATTAATACTCAGAAACCCTCATTTTAAAGAGAATTTAATATATGTGTGGGTGCGGTGTGCATAAATTTTAGTGAATTCCAGAGTAACATTAGAATGTCCTCTTTCTGTCTACTGCCTAATCTTCAACTTGATATTCTAGAATGACTTTCTTCCCTGGATGGAAGTTATATCTCCTGGAGTATTAAACATTTAAGGTGAATAAATCTGGAAGGTAGAGGTTAAGGGAAAGTGGGGAACCTACTTCTACAGCATCTGAGTGAAAAACTATCAAAGAGAACTTAGGAAAGTGTGTCTGAGAGATGGAGCATTTATACAAGCTTTAGGGTCAGCTATACTTGGATTCAGCCCTATCACTTTTTTGGTCATGTGACCTAGGACAAGCTCTTCAAGCTTTATTACTCAATGTTCTCATCTGTAAAATGAAGATAATAATAGCACCTACTGGGACTTCCCTGGTGGTGAAATGGTTAAGAATCTACCTGCCAATGCAGGGGACACCGGTTCGATCCCTGGTCCAGGAAGATCCCACATGCCACGGAGCAACTAAGCCCATGCGCCACAACTACTAAGCCTGTGCTCTAGAGCCAATGAGCCACAACTACTGAGCCCATGCGCCACAATTACTGAGCCTGAACTCTAGAGCCCGTGAGGCACAACTACTGAGCCCACACACCACAACTACTGAAGCCCGTGCACCTAGAGCCCGTGCTCCACAACAAGAGAAGCCACCGCAGTGAGAAGCCCGCACACCGCAACGAAGAGTAGCCCCCGCTCGCCACAACTAGAGAAAGCCCGCATGCAGTAACGAAGGCCCAATGCAGCCAAAAATAAATAAATAAAATAAATAAATTTATTTAAAAAAATACTACCTACCTCCTAAAACTGTTGTGAGATCTAAATGAATTACTGTATATAAAGCACTTACCACAGTGCCTAGCACACCGGTAAGTACTCAGTAAATGTTAGCAGTCATTATTGTTGTACTTCAGACCAAGGCAAAAAAAATTCAACTAAAAAAATTATTGTTCAACTATCAGAATCCTGAGTCCAAGCAGCAATGCCAGTGAAAATTAATGACCTCAGAATGCTTAGTAAATGTGCCATGAGTCAGTTCTTAAAAATTTTCATTAGAAGCTGGATCATTTAACACACACTGGGTTTTTCTACACAGTGATGGAAGGGGTCCTAATGTCCAGTTACTTCATGAGGTTTGAGAGGCAGGGCATCGTGTGTCCATTTTGTCAATGTGAATCAATGCAGCTCTGCTGTGGGTCTAGAACTGGCAGGGGCAGCAACTGCTTCCTGATGACATGATAGTCTTCTGATTGTGACAGTTTCTTGCTCAGGGTAGTGGGTGGTTTGCTTCTATGGCTGGCAGCTTCCTGATCATAAAAGAGATGACTTCAGTAGTCCATTCTGTAGTGTAGCTTTGGATGTCATACCTGAAAGCTCAACCGAGAGTCTATTTTTTCATCCTACTGATTTCACTGAATACCCTATCATTAGAGATGGATTTTTGTGTGTTTTTTATAAAAACTGCAAAAGTACAGTATTTTAACTACTATAAATACCATAAATTAAGGCTACTGTCTCTGTCCACTTAAACTTCCCCTCAGTGACATTTGTCTCCAGTGTTGATGGAGCGGCCTTAGGCATTTTGTGGATCTAGCTAAGAAGAAATTGAGTTGGGTACATATTTAGATTGGGTTAACAGACATAGTTTTGTATTTGTGATCTCTCCTAATGCCCAGTGTGTGGACTCATCCAGCTTTGTGACATGAGGGGACAGATCCAGAGGTCACATCACAGTCTGAAGGTGTCTTGCACCTTCAACTGGGCGGTGGGAGAGTCACAAAGTTTAAAATTGACAGAGCCAGGGGCTAATCTGTAGAAAACTTCAAATCTTACAGTTCATATAAAAAAAGAGATTTGACAGTGGTTTTCTCAGTCTGACAATAGTTCTAAAACTTTACATGGCATTATCAATAATGAGTTGGAAAGATGAAAGACATTTTCTAAACTATCAATAAAACAAAATTTCAGTTACAACAAAAAGACAGAAATATCTTATTCACTCTATAAAAGTGACACTACAAAATTATTATCAAATAAAAGCAAAAATGTAAAACAACTTTAAAGGTGCATCAAGCATTTGATTAATAAAAATACTGTATCAGTTTGCTAGATTTTGTGATGTTTGTGGTAAATGTCAGCTTTTTAGAATTCGTCATTTGTTATAATTTTCACTATGAATAAATTTTGAGTTTCATACCTAATTTGTAAAGTTGTATTTTTTTCCTAAAGAAGCTGCCAATTTTTATATTAAATTCATGCCCCCCAAACAACTAGATCCTTCTCTGTCAGTAATAGATCGATTGCTTAAACTAGCTAAAGTGAATTCTGTTCTCTGCAGTTGAATTCTACATGATTGGGTAATTAATATCAGGTAGGGTTGCATGCAACAAATTTTCAAGGAAATGAACTCTTGGAATTGGTTATCTCACCTGTGTGGATATGAAAGCCATGACAATCCCATTAACAATAGATAATAAATTATGCTTGCTGAGAATGAATTACCTATCAAATGGAAGCCTTGTATATCAGCTAGCTACTTGAATAACCACTTATGGTGAGAATGAGGGATAAAAGAAATGTGGGGTGAGTTGGCTAATTCCAACTGCGTTGGAGAGTTTAAAAAAAGATAAGAGCAATCTCCATATTTAAAATTCTTAACTCAGTGCACAGATCACAGAACTTTTATAATTACCCTAAAATAATGGTTCTCAAACTACAGCATGATTAAGAAACCCCTAAAGGGCTTGTTTAAAATACAGACTGCTGGTTCCCCAACCCCCAGAGTTTCTGATTGAGTAGATCTAAGATGGAGCCTGAGAATTTGCATTTCCGACAAGTTTCAAGGTGATGCTAATGCTGTTGGCCCAGAAACCACATTTTGAGAATCATTGGCCTCAATGAGTGCTTTACCTCTTACCTGTAGGGCAGATATAACTAACTACAGATGCAACAAGTTGCTGAAATACAACTTAAATTCACAGCCTCACTTGGCCTCTTATGTGAAAACACGTTAATTAGGAAAGAGTGGGACACTATGAATTGGAATAAGGGTATTTGAATGGGTTTAGATGACTCTGAGTACCCGAACCTCCAAGTCCACTGAGCTTTCCATTCTAGCAAGTGTAGCCTCTCCCAATTCTATCAGATAAATCTGCCATGTTTACAGGCCCAATGTTGACTGCACCTGCAGTAATTATCTTGTAAGAAGATGCCAATTCTCCTTATGCTATACCCTTCCACACCTTATTCAATCCAGACATGGAGTCAGATCCCAGCAGACCCCAGGGGGTAAGCACAAAATCTGACAGAAGAGGAGAAATCTTACACAAAAAAACAGTCTTAAGATTTTGCTAAGTTGTATTAATAAAAACCTAGATAAATTGTTGCGGTCACTGTGGAAAACAGTATGGAGGCACCTTAAAAAACTGAAAATAGAGCTATCATACAATCCAGCAATCCCACTCCTGGGTATATATCCAGAAAAGATGACCACTCTAACTTGAAAAGACATATGTACCCTAATGTTCATAGCAGCACTGTTTACAATAGCCAAAACACAGAAACAACCCAAGTGCCCATCTACAGATGGTTGGCTTAAGAAGATGTGGTATACATATACAATGGAATATTACTCAGCCATAAAAAAGAATGAAATACTGCCATTTGCAGCAACACGGATGGATCTGAGAATATTAAATTTAGTAAAGTAAGACAGAGAAAGACAAATATTATATGTCACTCTTATAGTATTTTTTTATATAGATTCATTTGTATTATTTTGGAATCTAAAAAATAATACAAATGAATCTATAAAAAAAAAAGCAGAAACAGATTCACAGACATGGAAAACAAACTTATGGTTACCAAAGGAGAAAGGGAGGAGGGAAGGGATAAATTAGGAGTATGGGAATAACAGATACAAACTACTGTACCTAAAATAGATAAGCAACTATATTCAATTATCTTGTAATAACTTCTAATGGAAAATCATCTGAAAAAAAAATATATATATAACTGGATCACTTTTCTGTACACCTGAAACTAACGCAAAATTGGAAATCAACTATACGTCAATAAAAAATAAACTCATTAAATTTTAAAAAGTTAAATAAATAAATAAATACCTAGAGAATTCTGGGAATGAATTCTGAGAGCGATAGTTGAGGATGAATTTATCAACACGGATGCTTTTACCAGAGATTCTGGATTCAGTGTCCCAGTTCACGGAGTGGAAGTAACCTAAAGTGTTCACTCATTTGGTTAACTGAAGCCGAACTCAACAGTGGCCTACACTAAATAAAGTTAGGTACTAGAAATTCCTTGATATAAGGTAGAGAAAAGTTTTCAGAGACTTTGGGAGGTAGGGATGTTGGAGAAAATTTAACACGCTTGACTTACCCACCCACAGCTGTGAGCCTTGAAAGGCCTCGGAGGACCCTCTCTTTACCGAAACATTGAAAATCACTGCAGCCTCATTTTTTGCAGGCTGGGGATCAAGGCAGCAGATATTTCCCCAGAAATAGAATCCTGAGTTAAATAAGGATGAGGCCATCCCAGAGTAGCAAAGACCATGTAGCAGCAGGTAGCAACTAGAGGTAAAGGAGTAGACTCATTACATAAAAACCGGACTTTGGGGATAGTCAGAACAGCTTGCCCTATTCTCCATACCCCCCAGCAAAGTCAAAGAGCCTCTTTGACTGATAAATGGCGGCCTGACTTGTGTCAAAATGATAGGGAACCAAGGGTGCTGGCCCAATTCCCAGATCTGAAGACCAGAGTCCCACGAATGAGGAAGTCAGGATCACCTGAAGAAGAACGCTGAGACACGGCCACAGGTCCATACTATAAATATGCCACCTAGGCTGCCCCAAAGGCACCGGCTGCTATTCACTAGTACACCTGTGCCCTGGGAAAAGGGAACTACCCAGATCTTTATCTAAAGAATTATTGGGCTCTGGCTCTGGGTAAATCCTAATCCCTGGGATCCTATATTGCTCCTGTGGTCAACTATTAAGAAGGGAAACTTACTGTGGTCAAGTGATACATGGAATTTTGATCCAAAGTCAATCTCTCACTGGGCCCCGTGTGTTCTTGAACACATCTTGTGGTTATGTCCCTATTCCTGTATGCAGATTTGAAAAAAAAAATTGACAACTAGAAGAATCCTCACTTAGCTTCCTGACCTGTGGAGTGATGGCTATTACCTGGTAGGAAAGCCAAAAGGAAGCTTCCGGAACCACCAGACCTTTCCACAACAGCAAACCAAAGGTCATACCACATCTCTAAGAGGAATCACAGAGATCAGTGATTAGATATTAGTAATTTATATTCTGCCAATCAGATGAACTCAACAAGACTTGGGACATAGAAGTAAAGCAGAGCCTGCATTCTGTGCTCTGTGCTCTCTGCTGGCAAGCATGATCATGCAGTGTGTGCTGGCCAAGTCCCAGGGGCTGGTCATGAGCTTTGCAGGTGTCCAGAGCCAGGGCAAGGTATCTGTTTTGTTGGTGTGGATCGCAGCAGACATGGCTTTGATCTGGATCCAGCAGCGATAGCAGTAGCTTTCTGATCGTGACAGTTTCCTGATTACGACGGTTACTTGCTGGGACAAATTTCTGACTCTGGCAATATGATTCTGGAGCCAGCAGCTCCCTGATCATAGAAGAGGCAGCAGCTCCTTTGCTGGCCCAGTTCTGTGATATGGGGGAGTCGTTTCTTAAAGCATAACCTAGAGGTTTTAGCCTTCTCGATAATTCTAAAGCCATTAAATAATTTCTAATAAGTGCCTTTCTGCTTCATAGTTAGAATAGATTCTTTTCCTCAGAAATGAACCCTGACTGATACAGAGCACATGCATGTAAGTTTCTCCAGGGTACATACCAAGAGTGTAATTATTGGGTCGTGGTATATACAGTCGGCCCTCCATATCCATGGGTTCCACATCCATGGATTCAACTAACCACAGATCAAAAATATCACCTCCCCCATTCCAGAAAATTCCAAAAAGCAAAACTTGAATTTGTCACACACCAGCAACTATTTATACAGCTTTTACATGGTATTAACAACTATTTACATTGTATTAGGTATTACAAGTTATCTAGAGTTGATTTAAATTATACAGGAGGATGTGCATAGGTTTTATGCAAATACTAGGCCGTTTTATATAAGGGACTTAAGTGTCCACAGATTTTGGTATCTGCTGGGGTCCTGGAACCAATCTCCACCAGAACCGAAGGACAATTGTATACATTTTAAACTTTACTAGATATTACCAAAATGTTCTCCAAACCACTGTGCCAATTTATGTACCCAACAGAAAATTCCATCAAAATTTGTCATTGTCGTTTTAATTTTTGTTAAATTGATGGGTGCAAAAAATTATCTTGTTTTAATTTGCAATTACTGATTACTTATTTTTTCATATGTTGACTGGTTATTCAAAAGGGAACAAATTCACTGAACTTGTTCATTTTTGTGTTGAATTGCTTATTTCTTTATTGAGTTATGTGAGTTCTTTATATATTATGGTTACTAAATCTTGACTATGGCAGATGTCTTCTATCTAGTGGCTGCCTTTTCATTTTACTAAAGTTATTTTTGCTATACAAAAAAATTTCACATTAAATGTATCAAGCTTTTCCTTCCTTGTTCATGCTGTTTGTGTCTTATCTAAGAAATCCTTTTTTACATATCATAAAGGTATTTTCCTATGTATTCTTTTAAAGTCTTGAACTTTTTCATGTTTACCTCTGTAATAGGTCTGGAATTTATTTTTGTAGATCTATGAGACAGAAATGTGATTTTATGTTTTGCATGTAGATAACTGATTATTCCAGAACTGTTTGTTAAGTAGCTCGTCCTTACTGCCCTAATTTTAATGCTACTTCTGTCCTATTCCAGGGTTCTGTATACTCATAGGTCATTTTCTGGGTCCTCTAGCCTTTGATTGCTTATTTTTCAATACTTGCAGCAGTATCACACTGCCTTAATTTTTATAAGCCTTAATATCTGGTAGGGTAAGTTTCACAACATGGTTCTCAAAAATTGTTTTGGCTATTCTAGACACACAAGAGGCTATAGTTGTGGATTGCAAAAAAATGAGAGAGATTAGAGGATATCACATGACTGACTAACAAATAAAATACTGCCTTCTAGAATCTATCAATATGTTTTCCCCTGACTAAATTTATTATTTTACGTTTGTTTTTTTTTTTGCGGTACGCGGGCCTTTCACTGTTGTGGGATCTTCCCAGACCAGGGCACAAACCTGTGTCCCCTGCATCGGCAGGCGGACTCTCAACCACTGTGCCACCAGGGAAGCCCATTTATTATTTTACGTTTTTGACCTTCAACTTAAATAGCTGTCGTTCATACTGGTTAAAAAGTAATAACTACACATAATTCAACAAGTAGATCAGTGGATACTGAAACCCACTTTTTAAACTTATGTTTTCATGACCATACCATTCTGCCTCAAAGAAAAAGCCATATTACAAAATGACGCTTTCAATCTGTTTATCTGAGTCTACTACTTTCCTTCAGTCCCGAAAAGTGTACGTGTATGGACTTGTGCATATCCAATTCTTCTTTCTATTTGCTTTACCTCCAAGGAACCTATTTTAAGAGTAAGTCTGTTTTTCATTTAAATTGAAGAATGATCCCCCTTTATGCAAAGCACTCCATAGAACTGACTCATTTAATCCTCATAACATCCATATGAAGAAGGTATAATAAATATAGATTTGGTTTTCATCCTCAGTTTCTGTCACAGAGCTCCTAAAACCTTTGTAATTTCCTGAGTGACAAGGGTGATAAAAGCATCTTTTGTTATAATATTTGGGTTTTGTACAGAGTTCCTAAAACTCCTGGAATTTCCTAAGTGGCAGAAGTGTCTTTTGCTGTTAATAACAAGTCCTTTGATCACACCCGAATCTACATACTTACCCTCAGGATGCGGCTGGTCACCAGAAAGCCTAAGTGAAAGTGGTCAGCCTCAGCCCCCAATCTTTCAGAAGGGGTGGGAGGTGAGCTGGGGCTGGAAATTAAGACCCTATAAAAAACTCTTTAATGAAGAGACTTGATGAGTTACCACGTTGGCAAACCTCAACTCCACAGGGACAGGAGCTCCTAAACTCAGGACCCTTTCAGACCTCACTTATGGACCTCTTCATCTGGCCATTCCTCTGTTTCCTTTATAATAAACTGATAAACATAAGTAAATGTTTACTGGAGTTTTGTGAGCCATCGTAGCATATTATCAAACCTGAGGAGGGGATGGTGGAAACCCCTGATTTGTAGCCAAGTCAGACAGAAGTTGTGGGTACCCTAGGGATCCACCACTTGTGACTGGTATCTGAAGTGGGGGCAGTCTTGCTAGACTTAGCCCTTAACCTGTGAAGTCAGTGCAAACTCTGGGCAGTGAGTGTCATAACTGAGTTAAATTGTAGGATACCCAGTAGATGTCCACCGGAGACATCTAAGTTGCCTTGTTATGGGAAAAAAACGCCACACATCTAGGGTCAGAAGTGATCTGTGTGAGACAGTAGAGAAACAGTGATTTCCCAGAAGTAGGTATACTATTATTTCATGCTCATTATAAAGAAGAGGAAAAGGAGACACAGATCTTAAGTAACAGGGCCAGGCCCACCCTGTTGATAAATGGCCAGGCTGAGGCTTGAATCCACGCAACGTGGGTTCACTTTCCCTTTGTAACCAGTACAACTCTATAGCCTCTCATTAAACTAATGGTCACAGGAATTCATAGTTACAACTGAAGACGAGTATTTACAAAGAAGGCGGACAAAGAGCTGGGAGAATATTTAACAAGAGGACAGGACCTAATCTGGAGGGAGTGGACAGGTAGTTAGGAAAAGTGGCTTTGAAGAGAAACATTTAAGCTGAAATCTGAAAGGTGAGCCGCGTTTACTTCCATGAAAGTTTTTTTCTTTTTTGACAAGAGTGCGGGGACAGTGGAAAGAACTTTCTAGGAAAAGGGTAAATGCAAGAGTACAGTGGTGCCTTTGAGGAAGCCCGTGCAGCTGGAACTCAGACAGAGGCAGAGTGTGGTGTGAGCTGAAATGGGAGTGGGGGCCTAGTGGCCCAGGTCAGACTGTGCATGGGGGCCCTGGCAAGGGATCTGGACTTGATCCTTCACCTCCACCGAGTTTTAAGCCAGAAGCGATATGACAATTTGTGGTTTTTAAAAGGTGTGTTGAATACGTTAAAGAAGGCACAATACTAAAATTTCATTCAGAAAGGAAAATTTTTAGTAAAGAGCTCCCTAAATAATTAGCTTTATTAAAATTTCTCTGAGAGGCTGTAAATGTATCATCAAAATTTAAATTTCACGTGGAACCACAATAACAGAGAACAAAGAGAATAGCCTTGGGAGAATTCATATCAGACTTTCATCCTAGTTGTTCAGATTACTCACTACATGATTCAAGGCAAGTTATGTCATTGCTATGGGTCTCAACGTCCTCATCAGTGAAATAGGAATAGTATTTACTTGTAGGCTTTGGTTAATACAATTTGTCTACCAACAGGAGCCCTCTAAGACTTAGAAATCTGGTTGAATTTGGCCCAGCTCTTCAGCCTGTGACCACTGAAAGCCCTTCCCACAACTTCTTGTAACTTTCCATGGCTCATGGCCATAATTATCTCTACTTCGATATTTCTGCACCCACCAGGCAACCTCAGCAGGTCAATCTGGAAGGAAGCCCAGCCCCCTTGCAGGCTCACCAAGTTTCCTGACCCAGACGTTGCATCAATTTCACAAATGTACTTGAGATTTGGAGGAAAGGGCTCACAGGGAGGGCTGACTACATTGAGCCCCGTGGTCTCCCACCATCTCATTGGTTCTGCCTCCTGTCTGCCTCTTTTCCTAGTCCACTTTTCTCTCTGGTTCAACAATAATGACCAAACCCAAACAAAACAAAACAGAACAAACCCTCTCTCCACTTACTAAGAGTAGTTCCGCCCCACCTACATCCTCTCACTGTCTCACCTTACCAGTCACTGAAGTATTTTTCTAGAAAGACAGATTTTTCAGAGGAATTCTGGTGAATTACATTTTCTTAATGAACTACATGAAAATTTCAGAATCACTAAGTATAGATGGTAGCTGCTATTATCAATATTTTTATGATGATTATTCATTGGTGCAGATATTCTGTTTGTTTTTAAAAAAATGCCTTTAATTCTTCAGTGTTTAGGTTTAGGAAACATCCTCTTCTCAGAGTCTCTCTGATGCAAACCAGAGGATGAGTGCATTAGTTAGCTTTGTTGCCTAAACAAGGAAACTCAGTTGATAATGGCTTACAAAACCAAGGTTTATTTTTTTCATCGACATTTCACGGGAACTCCAGGTCCACTGCAGCTGTGTTTTTGGCAGTGGGTAGGCTGTGGCTCTGCTCCGTGAGTCCTTACATTCTGGAACCCAGGCTAAAGCAGCAGCTACTGCATCAGACATGCCAATCTCACAGCAGAGGGGAAAGAAGTCCAGAGTCAAACACACAATGACTCTCAAGCCTTCTGCTTGAACATGACGTATGCGATGCCCACTCACATCCTATTGGCTGAAGAAGTCCCATTGCTAAGCTCAATGTCAATGAGATAAAGTGGAGAGACTGAACACAGAAGTGGATAATGGCCAGACCTATGCAATAAAGCTCTGACCTCCAACCCCGGCAGCAACCAGCCCAGGAAGCCAAACCACAACATTGTAGCAATTGGCTCCACATGGACAGCACTTGGTCAACGACTGCCAGATTTTTTTTGCCCCTGCTTCCAACTCAGGATTAACCAGAGAAGCCAAATGTCCTCGCAAACCAATCACATAACTTTCCCCATTTCCGGTGAGCCTGCCTCCAGCTTCTCCCAGCCAACAACCTCAATCAGCATACCTGAAGCCTTCCCTTTCGTTCACTATAAAATAGCTCTCCTACTCCCCTGCCTGCCCTTGACTCTCTGCCAAATGCAAGTGATGGAGGCTGACTGCTTTGCTATGTAACAAACTCTGAATAAATAGCCTCTGTTTGTTCGTTCTCCTCTGGGTGGTCTTTGCTTATTTCCACAAAATACACCCCTCCTACGGTGGCAGGGGAGGGTGGGAAGGGTTCCTGCAAATCACAAGGCAATGAGTGAGGATGAATGAATCATCTTCTTTGAGGAAACGGAGAGTAAATAGAGGGGGGACAATGGCACAGTCTGCCGCAGTTTAACCTCTGAATTACAGAGAGTTGCCTTCCTCCCCAGCACATGCACAATTCCATCCGATTGTGAAGCACACTTGAAGTCCAGAATCTCCTAATACTCTCTATTCCACACCTGGGTATGTCTCGTCTTTCTTCAGAGACATGGACCAAAACACAAGTTAACGTACATAAGACATAGTAGTAGCTCAGAAATAAGATCAGTAAGAAACCCTCTTCAGAAAGACAGGGAGATACACAGCAGTCACTTACCAGGAGCAATGCCACTATCCAGGGCAAAATGTTGCAAAGGCCTCCTCCTCCATGGGGAAGAAGCCTCCTGGACTCAGCACTAGTTCTACTTCCTGGAAGTCGTTCTCCGGTCCACTTTCTACATGGCTCTTGCCTCTGCCCTCCCAGAGGACTTTCTTTTGTCACTCTCCTCCTTGACTACATCTGCAGAGGCCACCGGACAATCTGTCCCCCTTTTGTGGCTGAGCACTGCTAAAGAAAAAGTTATTCTGACACTGGTTAAAATGGTGAGGAAGACTTTATTTGGGACTATTTCGATAGTCGTCAAGACTATTGCAGTAGGGGAGAGAAATTGGGCTCAACCTGAATACAGCAAGGACAAGTAGGGATTTATAGTCAATAAACAGAAGGAGGGGGGTCAGTGGGTGGAAAATTACTAAGAGGAAGACAGCAAGAGTAGGGGGATTCATGCTAAACCGACTTAACAGGCTTCTTGCTGAAGGCAAGCCAGGGTGATCAGATAGCAAGAGTAGGGGGATGAGGAATTATTTCATCCAGATATTGAGGGCGATCAGATATCAAAAATGGCTGGAATTCTCACTAGAGTTGCAGGTGAGGAGGGGAACCAGGCAAAAAGAGAGGCTCCTAAGGGTCTTTGTCAGCATGCTTCTCAGCCTGCTTTCTGCCTGTAGACATTCAGGGACCCAAAGGTTTGCTTTTATGTCTTGAACGGTCTTTTTAAAAAATTCAAGCTGGTGGCTCCCTTGACAATCTCTTTGTCTCTCTGTTTCTCTCTCCTCCCCGCCACACACCACACTGTTGGCTTTATATTTATTTGATTCCAGTTAGATCCACGTGCCAGCGGCCTCACTTACAGTTTTTTTCAAGACACCCCCCACCACCTGCCCTTACCAGCAGAGTGTGGTGTGAGCTGGCCATATGCATACATATATCCCTTCCCTGCCCTTACCAGCAGAGTGTGGTGTGAGCTGGCCATATGCATACATATATCCCTTCCCTGCCCTTACCAGCAGAGTGTGGTGTGAGCTGGCCATATGCATACATATATCCCTTCCCTGCCCTTACCAGCAGAGTGTGGTGTGAGCTGGCCATATGCATACATATATCCCTTCCCTGCCCTTACCAGCGGTTTGAGCTTACCGATCTTTTATTGGAGAGACATGCCCTTATCTCTTTTCTCTGACCCATTCTGTCCAGTTGAGAGGATTTATTTGCAGGGAGGGGGACGCCATAATACATTTAGAGGGTTTTTTTGGTTTGGTTGTGTGTTTGCGGTACGCGGGCCTCTCACTGCTGTGGCCTCTCCCGTTGCGGAGCACAGGCTCCGGACGCGCCGGCTCAGCGGCCATGGCTCACGGGCCCAGCCGCTCCGCGGCATGTGGGATCCTCCCAGACCGGGGCACGAACCCGCGTCCCCTGCATCGGCAGGCGGACTCTCAACCACTGCACCACCAGGGAAGCCCCATTTAGAGGTTTTAACAAGTGATGTGGTAGCCATACCCCTTGATTTATTCTTTGACCCAAGATTAAGTTTTAATCGGCTGCTGTTACTACTCAAAGCATTTCTAAATTTTATTTTTATTTTTTTTATTTTTTGCGGCACGCTGGCCTCTCACTGCTGTGGCCTACCTCCCGTTACAGAGCACAGGCTCCGGACGCGCAGGCTCAGCGGCCATGGCTCACGGGCCCAGCCGCTCCGCGGCACGCGGGATCCTCCCGGACCAGGGCACGAACACGCACCCCGTGCATCAGCAGGCGGACTCCCAACCACTGCGCCACAAGGGAAGCCCATCTAAATTTTACCTTTTACTGGTTGATGGGAGAAACAGTTACATATTTCAAGCCTGCCAGTCTCAACACTTCTAAATTCTCTTTTTCCTCTCATCCCTGTTTGGCCAATTCTTTTCTGAGCTCATTTCTTTACAGTTACTTGTCAAATATGTCTACGAGCAGCCAGGGCACTTCAGTGACATTCTGTTTCACCACATCTTAACCGAATGTCATAGGTACCTTGAACGTCTGCCTTCAAATTACTGTGGATAGCCATTACACCACTCCCCATCATAGACTGCCACTGTTTTCCCTGTGTTTAATTAAAATTTCCTGGCTACACACTGGCCAGAAGCCAATGCCACAGAAGTAGAGAATGGACTTGAGGACACGGTGGGGGGAGGGGGAAGCTTGGGCAAAGTGAGAGAAGCATCGACATATATACACTACCAGATGTAAAACAGACAGCTAGCGGGAAGCAGCAGCATAGCACAGGGAGATCAGCTCGGTGCTTTGTGACCACCTAGAGGGGTGGGATAGGGAGGGTGGGAGGGAGGCGCAAGAGGGAAGGGATATATGTATGCATATGGCTGATTCACTTTGTTGTGCAACAGAAACTAATACAAAATTGTGAAGCAACTATACTCCAATAAAGATGTATAAAAAAAAAAGAAGTCAATGCCACTTCTCTTAGGATTTTTGTTAGGAGCAGCATTTCGTGGTTTGTACCTAGTCAGCTTTGCTATAATAACAAATGATCCCTCAAATCTCTAAAATATAAAATATTTTTATAAAATATTATAAAATAAAGGTTTATTTAGCACTAGTGTTACATGTAGGCTGCAGATAGGTCGTGAGTCTACTCCAAAGACTTCTCATTCTGTGACCCAGGCTGGAGAAGCAGCCCCTATACAGGATATGCCATCCTGTATGCCTTCCCATGGTACAGGGAAGACCAAGTTATAATTGCTGACCATTTAATGACATTTAGCACATCTGCTCAAGTATAATATGACCGGCCAAAGGAAGTCATGTGGCCAAACCGAATACCAATGGGACAAGGAAGAATATTCCTTGATGAGTGGGAACTTCAGGGTAAAAATGTACAATCTTCTCACAAGGAAAGGAGACTAAATAATTGGAGAAATCAAAAAATGCATCACATTGGTAAAGAAGAGAATTGTTTGAGAAATGTGTTTTCTCTCTTGATATTGGCAAACCAAAAGAATTAATAAAAGAGTTAAAAATCACCACTAAAACTTTGATAAATGGGGCTTCCCTGGTGGCGCAGTGGTTGAGAGTCCGCCTGCCGATGCAGGGGACGTGGGTTCGCGCCCCGGTCCGGGAAGATCCCACATACCGTGGAGTGGCTGGGCCCGTGAGCCATGGCCGCTGAGCCTGCGCGTCCGGAGCCTGTGCTCTGCAACGGGAGAGACCACGACAGTGAGAGGCCCGCATACCGCAAACAAAACAAAATAAAACAAACAAACAAAAAAAAACTTTGATAAGGAGAAGAAGAAAAGAATAGACTCTGTGATTTCCTTTTGCTCTTGATTGCTTTGTTTTCACTCCCTCCCTAGTCATACATAAAGTGTAATATGTCATATGGAATAAAAGAAAAAATGTTCCCTATCAACTCTGCTCACTTTGCATTCCTAAGACTAGTAAGATCAGGGAACACTGGGTGGCAATGGAAGGGTAAGATTATAGAGTTCATGTTTTAGGGACATAAGCCTATTCTTCCCTCCTACAGCTTATTAACTTTCACCAGCAGACCAGGCCAATTCCTGGAATAGCATGCAGATAATAAGGCCATGTCTACCCTTCAAAAATAAAAGTTCTCAAAGTATAAGTGTAATCTGCCTACAGATCAGTAGCTAAGTGCCCAATTTCCCTGTGTTAGTCTTTTCCTATGGTCCAATTTTGGGAGCAGACTCAATCTTCTTGAACAGGGCAGCTGTTAGTTTATATGTCCCTTTGTGCCAAAGAGGAGAAAAAGGTGTCTTCTCAAGGTGGACAAATTAGAAAAAGCACCATTTCTTTTTTTAAATGCCCCTCTTTCCCACCTGGTGAATTAGTAAAAGATGCCCCTGTGGGAGAGCACATGGCTTAACTGAAGAAAGTACATTTGTGGGATGAAAAAAATGCTCCCCTGGCTCCCAGCAAATGCAGCCCTCAGCCAGGGTTCCGGCTTGGCAAGTGCAACGTGGCTTTGATTGCAACCCCCACTCACCTCCCAGAACAGGCGCCTTTGTTCAGTGCACAAAAACACAATTATGAGTGACAGTCCTGCATTTGACATTGAGCATGGGACGCAAAACTCTCATGTAAAACTTGTCCAAATGAACATTTTCCCCCAATAAATTTCATTCTCAGCTTCTGCAGACCAGCGTTGACTGGTTTAATTTAACTCCCCACTGACACGAGCTGGTCACTTGCGTCCATTCTCTTTTGAGAAAGGAGCCTTAGGTAACTTAGTAGTGTGGGCACGATAAGACCTTTCTCTTCCACGGAGGTAACATGTCGTGTTTAGAGCCCTCTAATGGGGGCTATATGCTTCCTTAATGCAGAAAGAAGCTGGTAAGCTGGGGTTTTTAGGTTTTCTTTTTTTCTCTCTCTGTCTCTCTTTCATTATCGTTTTGCATTTTCTTCTCCTTTCTGGTTTGATCCTCTGTGTTCAGATCTTTACCTTTTCTTGCCAACTGCCAGCAACAGTATACTTGAAAATGTTGCAGGATTTTCTCCAGACACCTGCTCTCAAGGACCACGTGTAGACTTGTCCAGTAAACCACCTCTCATTAGAGAGATTTGCCATATGCTATTATAAAGAAGTCATTCTTCAACCCCTTTGCTTCACACAGCATCATACTCAGCAGGGCAAATGTACAGATTATTTCATGTTTCACAACACTCACAAATGGAGTTTTAACAAAAAATGATCAACAAACTCAGACTATTTACTTTTGGGAGAAGCCAGTGTCAAAGCATTGCAGCAGCCTGAACTGTAATGTGAGTTCTAATTTTTCACATTTGAACAGTATCCACTCTGGCGATGTGTGTGTTCAAAGTGCAGAAAGAGTGGCTGGTGACTTGTTTTTCTTAAAATATACCTCCACACAGTAGAAGCAGTCATGAATAATCTAGGGCCACTCATCAGAAGCCACATAAAGTATGTAAAAGGGAAAATACAAATAAATACATCAATGTTTGAAAAGACTGCTCAGTTCCCAGATTTATCAGTATCATGTGAAAATTTATTTTTTAAATAATACCTTTTTGGGGAAAACTTTGTTAAAATTAAAGAAATTCATCCATTCACCTAGCGGACTAGAATCAATGTGGTTGGCTATTTCAATGTAACTAAATTGACTTTCTATGGCTTTAATAAGATAGTTATAAATTCCACTGCACTGTGATCCTTTTGAGGATTCTACGAGCAACTTAGGTAGAGACGAGCACTCTCCAGGTCTCGTCCTTCTCAACTTTATTTGGTGTGAAGATAAAAGAGAAGGATGTTTTCACTTACAAGTAACAGAGATCTCAAATCAGACTAGCCAGAATACTAAAAAATAGAAATTATTTCACATATTAAAAGGTCCAGAAATCGCGAGGTCTGTAAGATTGGTTAAGTCAGTGGCTAATGACGTTATCAGTTCTCTCCATCTCTCCACTATTGTTGGCTTTATTCTCAGGCTGGTTACAAGATGACTTCAGCAGATCCGGAGTTCGAGTCCTCATAAAATACAGATGATGACTTTTCTCTTCTGTGGATCTCTCTTAGGAGCAAGAAAATGTGTCCTAGAAGCTTCCCCAGAAGCTTCTACACCTCATTCCTAACCCACCACTGGCAAAAGGAATAGGATTACCCTTCAATAGACCAGACCCACTGTTGGAGCTGGGGAGGCACCAGTTATCCCCTGGCTCATGGCTCCATGGTTTTGGGGGCAATACTTTCACAAAATTGGGTTCTGATAGAAGAGAAGGAAGAAAATGGATGCTGAATAGCTAAATCTGCAAGTAGCTTAATTAATCTTAGTAAAAGTGCCTCCAAAACTACTACTAAAATCTGATTATGAAAACAAAAGCTCTATCTTCTCAAGAGGTTGTCTAGTTTCTTCATGAGGTTTAATACCAAAAAGAAAAAAAGAAAAATCCTATAAATTCTTAGAGATGTACTTATAGAGCCCGTCAACCTCAAAACTAAGAAATTTCTCACTCATTATCTTTAGAGTAGATATTATGGCTCCTTTTAATTGCTGGATACTCACCACAGAGAAAGCTAAGTGGATTTATGGTCAATATGAACACTTACTGAGAGTCTAAGAAATTATGGGTCTTCTCAAAAGATAAGGGAAACATTTCCAGCTTATTGTCATATACGATTTTTTCTGACGCTATATCTACAGACCCACATATTTTTGGATCAACGTGTAAGTACTCCACAAGTTTTTTAAATAGTCTAACATCTTGCTACTCAAAATATATTCCTTGGACCAGTAGCACCAGTGTCATCTGGGAGGCTGTTTGCAATGCAAGATCTCAGGCGCATCCCCAAACCTACAGAATCTACATCTTAACAAGATTCCCGGGAGAGTCACTGGCACATTAAAGTTTGAGAAACACGACCCCAGGCTGGGCCTAGAGTGGAAGTTACAGTATGTAGCTCTACTAGGGTAAAAAGGGTTTTGCTGAGAGGATTTCCTTTAAGGGTCTTTTATTCCTAAAGGAGATTAAAGTACTATATATATTTGGGCTCAGCTTTGAAGATTTGAGACAAACCCTCCCTTAGTGGGCAAATTCAGAAGAGCCAAAAAAGGAGACAAAGGAGATAGCAGTGTTGAAAAGGCAGAAGAAAAGCAAGAATATTTACAGATATCAAGGGAAGAGAATGCTTCGAAACAGACTTCATTAAAAGTTATAGAGAAGTCAAGAAGGGGACATTAAGAAATGATGATTAGATGACTATTTGTGACTGTAAGAATGCAATACTGGTATAGGGGTGGTATAGGAATTGGATGCTACAGAGACAAACTAGACAAAGTAATAGCAATGCAGAGTTAGTTGTTTAGTGTTTAAGAGAATCAGAGCTCCAGAATCAGATTGTCCAAGTTTTAACACTGATTTCATCCTTTAAAAGCACTGCAACTGGGACTTCCCTGGTGGTGCAATGGTTAAGAATCTGCCTGCCTCAGTGGAACAGGATAGAAAGCCCAGAGATAAACCCACGGGCATATGAGCACCTTATCATTGATAAAGGAGGCAAGAATATACAATGGAGAAAAGACAGCCTCTTCAATAAGTGGTGCTGGGAAAACTGGACAGCTATATGTAAAAGAATGAAATTAGAACACTCCCTAACACTATACACAAAAATAAACTCAAAATGGATTAAAGACCTAAATGTAAGACCAGACACTATAAAACTCTTAGAGGAAAACATAGGAAGAACACTCTTTGACATAAACCACAGCAAGATCCTTTTTGACCCACCTCCTAGATAAATGGAAATAAAAACAAAAATAAACAAATGGGACCAAATGAAACTTAAAAGCTTTTGCACAGCAAAGGAAACCATAAACAAGACAAAAAGACAACCCTCAGAATGGGAGAAAATATTTGCAAACGAAGCAACTGACAAAGGATTAATCTCCAAAATTTATAAGCAGCTCATGCAGCTCAATATCAAAAAAACAAACAACCCAATCCAAAAATGGGCAGAAGATCTAAATAAACATTTCTCCAAAGAAGATATATAGATGGCCAACAAACACATGAAAGGATGCTCAACATCACTAATCATTAGAGAAATGTAAATCAAAACTACAATGAGGTATCACCTCACACCAGTTGGTCAGTCCCTACTGGGTCACTACTGGGCATATACTCTGAGAAAACCATAATTCAAAAAGAGTCATGTACCACAATGTTCACTGAAGCACTATTTACAATAGCCAGGACATGGAAGCAACTTAGGTGTCCAATGACAGATGAATGGATAAAGAAGATGTGGCACATATATACAATGAAATATTACTCAGCCATAAAAAGAAATGAAATTGAGTTATTTGTAGTGAGGTGGATGGACCTAGAGTCTGTCATACAGAGTGAAGTAAGGCAGAAAGAGAAAAACATATACTGTATGCTAACACACATATATGGAATATAAAAAAAAAAAAGGTTCTGATGAACCTGGGGCAGGAGAAGAATAAAGATGCAGACATAGAGAATGGACTTGAGGACACGGGGAAGGGGAAGGATAAGCTGGGACAAAATGAGAGAGTAGCATGGACATATATACACTACCAAATGTAAAATGGGTGGCTGAAGGGAAGTAGCTGCATAGCATAGGGAGATCAGCTCAGTGCTTTGTGACTACCTAGAGGGGTGGGATAGGGAGGGTGGGAAGGAGACGCAAGAGGGTGGGGATATGGGGATATATGTATACATATAGCTGATTCACTTTGTTATACAGCGGAAACTAGCACAACATTGTAAAGCAATTATACTCCAATAAAGATGTTTAAAAAAAAAAAAAAAGAATCTGCCTGCCAATGCAGGGAACACGGTTTCGATCCCTAGTCCAGGAAGATCCCACATGCCATGGAGCAACTAAGCCCGTGCGCCACAACTACTGAGCCTGTGCTCTAGAGCCCTCGAGCCACAACTTGTGCTACAACTACTGAAGCCTGCGTGCCTAGAGCCCGTGCTCTGCAACAAGAGAAGCCACCACAATGAGAAGCCCAAGCACTGCAATGAACAGTAGCCCCCGCTCACAACAGCTAGAGAAAGCCTGCACACAGAAACGAAGACCCAATGCAGCCAAAAATAAATAAATTTTTTTTAAAAAAACTTCAATATTACTTTAAAAACAAAACAAACAAAAAACAACACTGCAAGTTTGGGCAAATTGTTTAATCCTTCTGTCCCAATCAAATAAGGATAATACAATAATAACTACATTGTAAGTTGTTATAAAGACAAAGTAAAGACCTTGTCACATAGTAAGTGTTCAATAAATATTAGCTATTACTAAAATCACACACAAAAAATAAAGTTTGAGAAGCACTGCTATAAGGTGTATACAGTCACTCCCTTGCCTCCTGGTGCACAGAGGATACATATACAGAATATGAACTCTAGCAACTACAATGTACTATAACCCACATCATTTTAGCTTCCAACTTGAGAAACCAAGAAATGAATATCATGGACTCAGACAACAAAATTCTTGTTCATCTCTTATCTCTGTTCCATTAATCCAAATATCAAGATTCCATTTAAACTCATTGACTTATACATGAAAGATGCCAGAAAAATGCCTGATCCCTTCTTCTGATCACATAAACGTCTGGACATTTGGACATGGGTTTAATGGTCCACAGTGGGAAGACTAAAGATCAGAACTTGCTTGGAATCATTTATATAAATGTTGGCACTATTTCCATCAAATATGGACTCAGGGCAATATGGAGGCCAACGCATGGCTGGTGCCCAGTAAATATTCCCCTGTTAATTTTTTTAAGTGATGATAAGGCTAAAGTTACAGACTGAAGTTTGTTGCTACGGTTTGATCATTTGGACAAGCACAGTATGTTCAGAGGTTTATCTACCCCACAGTTAGCACACTCCCCTTCTTGGCATTTCTCTCATTTCCTCGAAAAGCCTTTTCTAGAGAAACTTTAGATCAGAAGCCAAAGAAAATTCAGCTCAATTTGCCCTGCTCCCCATGGAGCTCCCAATGACTGAAGGCTTTCATTCCCTTCTCTCCCACATTAATGCTGGCTGTGCCTTAGCCACTATTGGTGTTTCCCTAGGTTTCATAGTGAGAAAGCAGTGGATATGCTGGTCTGGTCTAGACTAAGTTAGTAGGCTGCTGTTTCATTTTCATGGGCATTTGTTTTGCTTTTCTTTGTTTGATGTTGTAGCTGTTTTGTTTTACTGCACTCTGTTGATGAAAAATATAACCAAATATGAATAAAGGTATGGTCAAATCTACAAGTATAACATCTACAAATATGTAGTCCCCAACACCTTACCTCCCCATGCCCCTTTGCCTTTTATCTGTTCTCTGTCAACTTTTCCTCCCACATCCATGGCTTTTATAATATTTCATTTTTCTCCTACCCTCAGTCCTAACCCTACTGTCTTTCCTCTGAACAATGACCTTGTCTCCTGCTTCATAGAGACATGCGAGGCTTCCAGGTGAGAATTCTTTGGGCTCTGACCCACCCACTCCAATTTCTATACACCCCTATTTAACTTCCTTTCTCCAGTTTCTTCATATCCCATTTCCAGACTCATTCTTTTACCTCTACTCTTGATCGTTTCTGTAGTAGGTGGAATGGCAGCCGCCTAAAAAGATATGTCCATATCCTAATCTCTGAAGTGTGAATATTACCTTATTTGAAAAAAAGGGTCTTCAAAGATGTGATTAAGTTAAGGACCTTAATGTGCAGGTTTCTCAAAAAACTAAAAATAGAGTTGCCATATGATCCAGCAATCCCACTCCTGGGCATATATCTGGAGAAAACTCTAATTTGAAAAGATAACTGCACCCCTATGTTCATAGCAGCACTAATTACAATAGCCAAGACATGGAAGCAGCCTAAATGTCCATCGGCAGATGAATGGATAAAGATGTGGTATGTGTATATATATATAAACATCACTCAGCCATAAAAAGAATGAAATAATGCCATTTGCAGCTACACAGATGGACCTAGAGATTATCATACTAAGTGAAGTAAGTCAGAAAGAGAAAGACAAATACCATATGATATCAGTTATGTGTGGAATCCAAAATATGACACAAATGAACTTATCTAGGAAATGGAAACAGACTCACAGACATAGAGAACAGACTTGTGGTTGCCAAGGGGAAAGGGGGGTGGGGGAGGGAAGGATTGGGAGTTCGGGATTAGCAGATGCAAACTATTATATATAGGAAGGATAAACAACAAGGTCCTACTGTATAGCACAGGGAACTATGTTGAATATCCTGTGATAAACCATAATGGGAAAGAATATGAAAAAGAATGTATATATACGTATAACTGAATCACTTTGCTGTACAGAAGAAATTAACACAACATTGTAAATCAACCATACTTCAATAAAATAAATTTTTTAAAAAGTTAAGGATCTCAAGATGAGGGGATCACCCTGGATTATCCAGGTGGGCCCTAAATTCAATAACAAGTGTCCTTGTAAGAAAAAGGTAGAGGGAGATGTGAGACCAACAGAAGAGAAGACACAAGTGCACAGAGGAGAAGGCAATGTGAAGATGGTGGCAACGACTGGAGTGACGAGGGCACAGCCAAGGAATGCCAAGGAAAGCCCGCGACCACCAGAAGCTATTGATAGAAGAGACGAGGTAGGACTCTCCCCAGGCTCCAGACAGAGGCACCCTGCCAACACCTTGATATCAGACTCCTGGCTTCCAGAACTAGGAAAGAATAAGTTTCTGTTATTTTAAGCCACCAAACTTTGGGTAATTTGTTACAGCACCCACAGGAACCTAATATACATTCTTTGCCAGAGGAAGATCTTGCTGTATCAATTAGTTCTTCTTTCTCCTACATTTTCAATCCTTCTACTGCCTCTTTTCCCTTAGTCATATATCCTTGAAATTTTCTTCTTTCTTAAACAATCTCTTTTTAAAATTTATGTTTTACTCTGTACCCTTTTCTCTTTTAAGGTAAGCACTTCAAAAGTTGTCTGCATGCTTTGTTCTCTCTCCATTAGCTCGCTCTCATGTTTCATACTGCTACAGTCTAATTTCTCTACCTACCACTCCACTGAAATGCTCTTGCAAGAGTCACAAACTGCTCAAGCCAATGGACTCTTTTCAACTTTCATCTTACTTGACCTCTTTGTTGTATTTGATATTACTGCTTCCTCCCTTCTTGGAATGTATCCTCTTTGGGAATTCTAAGGTGTAACTCTCTCCTAATTCTCTTTCTCCCCTCTGACCATTCCTTCTTAAACTCCTCTGTTGCTCTTGTTTTCCTATCAGGTAAACATTGCTAATTCCCAAAGTTCTTTCCACTCATGGCCTTCTTCTCAGTTATATGCTCTCTGGATAACCTCATCTTCTCTTGTGGTTTTAACTGTCACTCATGTGGATGAAAATCTCATCATTTTCTTGATACAGTTCCTTTCCTGGAGCTCAAAGTATATATAGCCAACTGTTTACTGGCTATATGTTAAGGGGTATCTACCTTAACACCCATTAACACCTCAAATTTAATATTCCCTAAATTAAACTCATTGATTCCACCCTCAGAAATTGGTGGAAATGGGAGTTATTGTTGGGAAGCAATTATGCATGGCATTTCTAGCCACACATCTCAGATTATCTTTTCAAGGATATTAGTACAGCAAATAACCTTAGAAGATAAATGCAGTGCCTATCTCTGCGTCAGAAGGCAGCTAGTCTTCCTAACCAGGAAAATAAAGATAATTTCTCCCTCATGGGCCAAGACTGGGCAGCTTTGCTAGCAGCTCCTTTAAGATTAGGGGGTTCCTTTGTGCAGAGTTCTTCATCTCTGACGGACCACTGTACGCTTGGCACTCACTGGGTCTGCTCCACATTGTCCATAATACTTGGGGAATAGAGGAACTGATGCAAACATGAAGCTCGTACTCCTACTGTGCCATGAGTAAGCAACTGTCTAACTCGGTTTGATTCACTGTCTCCTTATCGACTGCATTTCTGGAAGTGCGGCCAGCCAGCCTAGCAGCAGCAGTAGTCCATCACTTAGAGACTGCTTGACCACGTGATAGCTGTACGCCTAGCTAGACAGAGGAGAGGAAGTGGCCAAGATACTGAATAAAAAGTTTGGCATTGGGTTAGCAAAGGCTGGAGCTGGAAATGTTTGGACAGAGTACAAGTCTGAGGGCTTCAACTGGAGGCTGGCCAAGAGCAGAGGTAGCAGAACCTACAGATCTTTGGGTACTTCAATCACTGAGGAAGTCACAAGTTCTCTATCCCAAAAGGCACAGCAGGTGCTTCCCTGGTGGTGCAGTGGTTGGGAGTCCGCCTGCCGATGCAGGGGACGCGGGTTCGTGCCCCGGTCCGGGAGGATCCCGCGTGCCGCGGAGCGGCTGGGCCCGTTAGCCATGGCCGCTGGGTCTGCGCGTCCGGAGCCTGTGCTCCACCACGGGAGAGGCCGCGGCAGTGAGAGGCCCGCGTACCAAAAAGAAAAAAAAAAAGGCACAGCAGAAATCTATCTACAGGGTGTGACCCAGAGACGCCTGACTCACATCCATCAGACTCACTTCCTGTTGCCATAGTGGAGGCTCTCATTATCCAACAAGGTGTACCATTTCTGTTGGGCATATGCAAACACTCAGGATCAATCAACAATAAACAAAAATGATCTTCCTCTTGTATTAAGGCACTACAGTATTTGCCTTCCCCCACCCAAACCTCGGAATCATTTTAAATCCTTCTCTTCCTTTTATCTTCTCTTTTAACCTCCCACATCACATTGATGACCAAGTCCTGTCAATTCTATCTCTGTAACATCTCTCATATATGTCCCTTCATCTTCCTCTCCACTTATGGCTTTAGTTCAAGCTGTCATCACTTTGTACCAGGACTCTTGTTATAGTCATCTAACCCATCTCTCTGCCTCAAGTCTTGCTTTCTTCAATTCATTATCCACTCTGTGGCTAAGCTGATCACATCAGCCCCCTGCCTAAAACTCTTTGGGGGTTCCTGACTATCTACAAGATGAACTCTGTGCCGAAATACAGTATACAAAGCCCAACACAATCTGGCTTCTACCTATATCTCTGACCCTCCTACCACACCCCCAAGGACCCCGAGATTGAAACATCTCCCTTTCACACCTCCATGCCTTTGATCATGCTGCTCCTCTGTCCAGAACGCCCTTTCTCTTTGAACATCTCACTCAGCTTCAGGAAATTCTTCAAATGTGACCTCCTCTGTGAAGTTTTCTTGACCCCCTTTCCCCCATGCGTTGGGGCCTTAACTGTAAACTGTACACAATTCAATCATAACTTTGATAGACTTTGTTATGAGTTTCCATGTTTATCACCCCCCACTAGATTATTAGATAATTGAAGAAAGCATCTGTCTTCTTTCAGTACTTTACACAGTGCTGAACACAGAGGAAGCGCTCAAAATATCACTTGCTAAATATGTTAATAGATGAGTGTATAAAACTGTGAATTCTCTGCTGCCTTAAAGCCATGCTGAGTGTGCTGGAGTGGGACAGAATGAACACAGCACCTCTTCCTATTGCACCAAATTTACACAATGGTAGGTCATTTAAAACATTTTAAATTAAAATAAGCAAGGATTTGTTATGAATCATAGTATAAACATTGCATTAATATTGAAAGTAAAGTATTCAAAGAAAGTTCGAATATGATTTGGATCACTTTGGGCTAGACTTCCCCAGGGCAGACGAATTTAGAGTTCATGTTCATGTATCATTGAGGGTACTTTAGTGTAAAAGTTTCCGAAGTCATGTTAGAGGATTGTATATGTATTGTAAGTACTAAAACTCACAATACAGATATTACTAGCTGTGAGGCAGGGAGTCTGCAAAAGAGGAGTGCCTCACCTAAGCCAGCAAGACAGGAAGGTCTGGATCTGTACCCAAAATAGATTCCAAGACAATTCTTTACAAAAAAGAAAAAAAGATTCACCATAGAATTCTTTTAAATATCAAATTCTATGGCATTTAAAATATAGCTCAAATTATAACCACGTGATCCCCCAACTTTTCCTAAATGCTAACATTTTTATATCCCCGGATTTCAGATCAAATTTAGAGAGTCAGTGATGACAATTCAGAGACCTAAGTTTGTCCTGGAGACTTGGGCTCTGCCTGCACTCTTGCTTCTAAACTGTAGATAATTATCACACAAACTACGGAAGAAGCTGAGCCCTCAGGTTTCTGAAAATCCTGAGTTGAAATAAAGATTAGGTAAATTTTTAAAATGGTTGACCATATTTGTACAGCACAAAATAATTTTAAGAAAAAATTTTTAAGGTTCATCTACTATACAAACTTTTTAAAAGTTCTTTTTGCTATAAGAAAAAAATGGTTAAAACAAGTTTAGCTCTACTAGACCAACTACGGGTTCTCTTCCTGCCACCTTAGAATCCATTCAGAGATCAATTTATGTGTGAATGGATGTGGGTATATATTTTCTGTGCGTGTGTCAGTAATTATGAATATCTAGCAAGTAACGTTGCTGCTTTATGACACTTCTTCAACCATCAGTAAATAACTAAGTGGCCACAAGAGTTCAAAAACAAAAGCAATCCAAAAACAGAGGGTGGAGGCAGCTGAAAAATTATAAGTTATTCAAAAGACTATCTTGGGTCGATGTAAGAGGAAAATCTGAGAACAATTTCTTAAAAAGAAAAAAAATAATAATAAAAGGAAACAGAGCATGGAACTTCAGAGCTCAACTTGTGCCTAATCTCTTTGTGTGGGATTTTTTCATTCCAACACGTATCTCCCAGGACAAGCACAACAGCAATCCCTAAATCATGTTCATCTTCTGTTCATCTTCTGAGGATAATAAACATGGCCTTCCCTAAGAAGACATGTGAGTCAGGGCAAAACACAGTGTGTACCTCCCATCCTGCAGATCTGAAATGTTTATACAGATAATACCTAGTGGAAATCAACTCTGTTGGCCACCTTGCTGAGGAAGAGAAAGGATGCAGATGTAACCAAAGAATATGTGACTTAGGAAATGTGGAAGGAGTAAAGGGACCCTCTATAACTGCCTGCAAATTGCATAGACTTTATGTGTGGTTCATTCTCTTTTTCACTGGGTAGTAAGCACCACCTCCTTTGCCTGCTCTCATTACCTCACTGAGAAAATTCTCATGCCTGGTCCTCCCAGTGTCAGCCTAAGAACCCACCAAATGTCAAGTCCCTGTTAGAGCAACATCAGAAACTATTTTTGCGGCAAATATGGCACGTGAAGGACCCCTCAGATTTCTCTTCCTATTCCATTCTACATGTTTGGGTGACAAAATCTATTAGAATCGGAGAGGTGCACATAGAGTAGACGACGTTGTCTTTGAAAAGAGTATTTAAATATCTAGAATAGCAACCTTCCGTAGTTTGCTTTACCTTCTTTTTATCTTTTTTAATGCATTTCCAAATATTTCAGAGCCAAAAAGAAGGGAACAAAATTATTAATATTGTGCTCTCCCTTAGAGGAGATACAAAGTACTGAAACACCTTCCAGCCACTAGGTGTTTATAGCAGCCCTTCTGTAGTCTCTGGAAATCCTCTCTATGTGGTATGTATTTGAAGCTGTAAGGTGTAAGGGCTGGAGAAAACCCAGCTCTTTTCTTAGTGAAATGACCTGTTATTCTGTGAAAGGAAAGGAGGTGTTTCTCTGGGACCACCATTACACCTGCTATGCTTTACTGAAATTCAAACCACCCCCATCCACCCCTCCCCCATCTCTCCACGACTCACACCTGGGAGCTGGCTAGTGAAAACACGATTGGGTCAGGTGTGGGGGAAGGGTGAAAATAGAACCATCTTGGTTCCTGGGTAAAAAATTCTTGCCAATGTCTATGGTTTTCTGTGTATAATTGAATTTGTGTCTAACTCTATGACAGAAGTGTGCAAACACTTGTGCTTTAATTGACACACACTAAAAAAAATTTTTTTGAAGCTATTTGGCAAGGCATTTTGTTTTTAACATTAGTGCAATGCAGCCTAACAGTGTTCTTACTGTAGTCCTACCCGAAAATGATTACTTTTCTGTACTTTTCTTATGACAAATTTATTTTCCCTATATGCTTTTGTTGGCTAGCACCTCTGGCATGACTTGACTGACAATGAGCCAGAAGATCTCAGTTTGGGGAAAAGGCACAGCTCTCAAGGCTTGGCACATGGCAGATAAGTGCAGAGCAAACGCTCGACATTCAAGCAGAGCCCTGTGTGTTGCCCTCATCAGCTCACCAAGGGCAGCACAGACATCAGATGGAAAATGATATAGTCCACAACCTTCAGGATAGGAATCCAGTAAAAAAAAAAATTAGCTTTCGATGTTAAAACAATTAAACAATTGCTAAAGCCTCCATTAGCTTTATGAATTAAGTAATAGGTCATTATGTTACCAGTTTTATTGAGTTCACATAACTGCTGTTCTACACAAGAGTTGACAAAATTCCCCTCTGATTGTTTGCTTTTTCTCTGTGAAGTAGGAGGAGAGGTGACCAGCTCAGAGTGAGGATGCAAATGGATTATGAAGGTATTTTAATAGCAAATTCTTCAAAGAAAAACATATGTAACGTATGCAATCTGCAGTGTCAGTCTGATTAGGTAGGGTATTGGCATTTGATACTCATCTTTTAATCTAATACTCTAGCATTTAATTATAAGCAGTGCACAGAAGACTTAACTACTACGTATTCAATGATATCAAAGATATGTTAAGCATATATCTAGAAAAGAGATCCAAAGATTTCCAGTTCAATTGACAAAAGTGTGCATGGGCATGCACACATACACCCATGAAATGTTTTTTTGTTTGTTTTCTGTTTTTATTCCCACTCTAACAAAAAGTTGTCTTCGTCAGAATCCGAGTAGTTACAAGCCTCTTAGATAGCCTCTTCCACCAGAGGGCAGACAGCAAAAGCAAGAAGAGCTACAATTCTGCAGCCTGTGGAAGGAAAACCACATTCACAGAAAGATAGACAAAATGAAAAGGCTTTGTACCAGATGAAGGAACAAGACAAAACCCCAGAAAAACAACTAAATGAAGTGGAGAGAGGCAACCTTTCAGAAAAAGAATTCAGAATAATGATAGTGAAGATGATCCAGGACCTCAGAAAAAGAATGGAGGCAAAGATCAAGAAGATGCAAGAAATGTTTAACAAAGACCTAGAAGAATTAAAGAACAAACAAACAGAGATGAACAATACAATAACTGAAATGAAAAATACACTAGAAGGAATCAATAGCAAAATAACTGAGGCAGAAGAACGGATAAGCGATCCGGACGATAGAATGGTGGAATTCACTGCTGCGGAACAGAATAAAGAAAAAAGAATGAAAAGAAATGAAGACAGCCTAAGAGACCTCTGAGACAACATTAAATGCAACAATATTAGCACTATAGGGGTCCCAGAAGGAGAAGAGAGAGAGAAAGGACCAGAAAAAATATTCGAAGAGATTATAGTCGAAAACTTCCCTAAAATGGGAAAGGAAATAGCCACCCAAGTCCAGGAAGTGCAGAGAGTCCCAGGCAGGACAAACCCAAGGAGAAACACGCCGAGACACATAGTAATCAAACTGACAAAAATTAAAGACAAAGAAAAATTATTGAAAGCAACAAGGGAAAAATGACAAATAACATACAAGGGAACTCCCATAAGGTTAACAGCTGATTTCTCAGCAGAAACTCTACAGGCCAGAAGGGAGTGGCATGACATATTTAAAGTGATGAAAGGGAAGAACCTACAACCAAGATTACTCTACCCGGCAAGGATCTGATTCAGATCCTTGAATCAATGGAGAAATAAAAAGCTTTACAGACAAGCAAAACCTAAAAGAATTCAGCACCACCAAACCAGCTCTACAACAAATGCTAAAGGAACTTCTCTAAGTGGGAAACACAAGAGAAAAGGACCTACAAAAGCAAACCCATAACAATCAAGAAAATGGTAATAGGAACATACACACCAATAATTACCTTAAACACGAATGGATTAAATGCTCCAACCAAAAGACACAGGCTCGCTGAATGGATACAAAAACAAGACCCATCTATATGCTGTCTACAAGAGACCCACTTCAGACCTAGGGACACATAAAGACTGAAAGTGAGGGGATGGAAAAAGATACTCCATGCAAATGGAAATCAAAAGAAAGCTGGAGTAACAATACTTATATCAGATAAATAGACTTTAAAATGAAGAATGTTACAAGAGACAAGGAGGGACACTACATAATGACCAGAGGATCAACCCAAGAAGAAGATACAACAATTATAAATATATATGCACCCAACATAGGAGCACCTCAACACATAAGGCAACTGCTAACAGCTATAAAAGAGGAAATCGACAGTAATACAGTAACAGTGAAGGACTTTAACACCTCACTTACACCAATGGACAGATCATCCAGACAGAAAATTAATAAGGAAACACAAGGTTTAAATGACACAACAGACCAAATAGATTTAATTGATATTTATAGGACACTCCATCCAAAAACAGCAGATTACACTTTCCTCTCAAGTGCACATGGAACATTCCCCAGGACAGATCGTCGCATCTTGGGTCACTAATCAAGCCTTGGAAAATTTAAGAAAACGGAAATCATATCAAGCATCTTTTCCAACCACAACACTATGAGATTAGAAATCAAGTACAGGGGAAAAAACACTAAAAACCCATACACATGGAGGCTAAACAATACATTACTAAATAACCAAGAGATCACTGAAGAAATCAAAGAGGAAACAAAAAAATACCTAGAGACAAATTACAATGAAAATATGACGATCCAAAACCTATGGGATGCAGCAAAATCAGTTCTAAGAGGGAAGTTTATAGCAATACAAGCCTACTTCAAGAAACAATAAAAATCTTAAACAATCTAACCTTACACCTAAAGGAACTACAGAAAGAAGAACAAACAAAACCCAAAGTTAGTAGAAGGAAAGAAATCATACAGATCACAGCAGAAATAAATGAAATAGAAACAAAGAAAACAATAGCAAAGATCAATAAAACTAAAAGCTGGTTCTTTGAGAAGATAAACAAAATTGATAAACCTTTAGCCAGACTCATCAAGAAAAAGAGGGAGAGGACTCAAATCAATAAAATTAGAAATGAAAAAGGAGAAGTTACAATAGACACCACAGAAATACAAAGCATCTTGAGAGACTACTATAAGCAACTGTATGCCAATAAAATGGACAACCTGTAGGAAATGGACAAATTCCTAGAAAGGTATAACCTTCCAAGACTGAACCAGGAAGAAATAGAAAATATGAACAGACCAATCACAAGTAATGAAATTGAAACTCATTAAAAATCTTCCAACAAACAAAAGTCCAGGACCAGATGGCTTCACAGGTGAATTCTATCAAACATTTAGAGAACATTCTAACTTCCAACTTTCTCAAACTCTTCCAAAAATTGCAGAGGAAGGAACACTCCCAAACTCATTCTATGAGGCCACCATCACCCTGATACCAAAGCCAGATAAAGATACTACAAAAAAAGAAAATTACAGATCAGTATCACTCATGAATATAGATGCAAAAATCCTCAACAAAATACTAGCAAACAGAATCCAACAACACATTAAAAGGATCACACACCATGATCAAGTGGGATTTATCCCAGGGATGCAAGGACTCTTCAATATATGCAAATCAATCAATGTGATACACCATATCGACAAATTGAATAAAAACCAAATGATCTTCTCAATAGATGCAGAAAAAGCTTTTGACAAAATTCAACACTCATTTATGATAAAAACTCTGCATAAAGTGGGCATAGAGGGTACCTACCTCAACAAAATAAAGGTCATATACGACAAACCCACAGCAAACATCATTCTCAATGGTGAAAAACTGAAAGCATTTCCTCTAGGATCAGGAACAAGACAAGGATGTCCACTCTTGCCACTAGTATTCAACATAGTTTTGGAAGTCCTAGCCAAGGCAATCAGAGAAGAAAAATAAATAAAAGGAATACAAACTGGAAAAGAAGAAGTAAAACTGTCACTGTTTGCAGATGACATGATACTATACATAGAGAATCCTAAAGATGATACCAGAAAACTACTAGAGCTAATCAATGAATTTAGTAAAGTTGCAGGATACAAAATTAATACACAGAAATCTCTTGCATGCCTATACAGTAACGATGAAAGATCAGAAAGAGAAATTAAGGAAACAATCCCATTCACCATTGCAACGAAAAGAATAAAATACCTAGGAATAAACATACCTAGGTATGCTTACAAAGGAGGTAAAAGTCCTATACTCAGAAAACTATAAGACACTGATAAGAGAAATCAAAGATGACACAAACAGATGGAGAGATATAACATGTCTTGGGCTGGAAGAGTCAATACTGTGAAAATGACTATACTACCCAAAGCAATCTACAGATTCAATGCGATCCCTATCAAATTATCTGTGGCATTTTTTACAGAACTAGAACAAAAGATCTTAAAATTTGTATGGAGACACAAAAGACCCCGAATAGCCAAATCAGTCTTGAGGGAAAAAAACGGAGCTGGAGGAATCAGACTCCCTGACTTCAGACTATACTACAAAGCTACAGTAACCAAGACAATATGGTACTGGCACAACAACAGAAATATAGGTCAATGGAACAGGAATAGAAAGCCCAGAGATAAACCCACACACCTATGGTCAACTAATCTATGACAAAGGAGGCAAGGATATACAATGGAGAAAAGACCATCTCTTCAATAAGTGGTGCTGGGAAAACTGAACAGTTACATGTAAAAGAATGAAATTAGAACACTCCCTAACACCATACACAAAAATAAATTCAAAATGGATTAGAGACCTAAATGTAAGACCAGACACTGTAAAACTCTTAGAGGAAAACAAAGGAAGAACACTCTGTGTCATAAATCACAGCAGGATCATTTTTTGATCCACCTCCTACAGTAATGGAAATAAAAACAAAAATAAACAAATGGGACCTAATGAAACTTAAAACCTTTTGCAAAGCAAAGGAAACTACAAACAAGATGAAAAGACAACCCTCAGAGTGGGAGAAAATATTTGCAAATGAAGCAACTGACAAAGGATTAATCTCTGAAATATACAAGCAGCTCATGCAGCTCAATATCAAAAAAACAAACAACCCAATCCAAAAATGGGCAGAAGACCTAAAGAGACATTTTTCCAAGGAAGACATACAGATGGCCAAGAAGCACATGGAAAGCTGCTCAACATCACTAATTAGTAGAGAAATGCAAATCAATGAGGTATCACCTCACACCAGTTAGAATGGGCATCATCAGAAAATGTACAAACAACAAATTCTGGAGAGGGTGTGGGGAAAAGGGAACCCTCTTGCACTGTTGGTGGGAATGTAAATTGATACAGCCACTAGAGAACAGTATGGAGGTTCCTTAAAAAACTAAAAATAGAATTACCATATGACCCAGCAATCCCACTACTGGGCATATACCCAGAGAAAACCATAATTCAAAAAGACACATGCACCCCAATGTTCACTGCAGCACTATTTACAATAGCCAGGACATGGAAGCAACCTAAATGTACATCAACAGAGGAATGGATAAAGAAGATGTGGTACATGTATACAATGGAATATTACTCAGCCATAACAAGGAATGAAATTGGGTAATTTGTAGAGACGTGGATGGATCTAAAGATTGTCGTACAGAGTGAAGTAAGTCAGAAAGAGAAAAATAAATGTCGTATATTAACGCATATATGTGGAATCTAGAAAAATGGTACAGATGAACCAGTTTGCAGGGCAGAAATAGAGACACATATGCAGAGAACAAATGTATGGACACCCAGTGGGGAAAGTAGTGGGGGTGTGTGGTGGTGGGATGAACTGGGAGATTGGGATTTACATATATACACTAATATGCATAAAATAGATAATTAATAAGAAACTGCTGTATACAAAATAAATAAAATTAAATTTAAAAAAAAAAGAATCCGAGTAGCTTCATGCAATAGGTGAATGGGTGTAACATCTAGTATTTGATTAAGCCTATAGCTAAACCAATAAGGAAGGCAATGATTTATAAAACTTTTCTGGACCACAACTGTCTGAGAACTGCTAAGTGCTAAAAGTTCTTCCCGGAAAAACATAAACACACACCAAATTTTACACAAAGTTTAAGTGCATTCATAGACCCCCCATAAAACATATTACTACAGTTAGCTATTTCTGACTGTGTAACAAACCAACCTAAAGGTAATAGCTTAAGACACACGATTTACCTGAAAGTTCTTTGACAGCAATTTAGGCTGGACTCAGCTGAGCAGTCCTTCTGGTCTTGTGTGGCTTCCCCACTACCTCTTTGGTGAGCAAGTCAATTATGGGTGTTGCTTATGCTTCTGGGTGCTGGCTCGTAGACGTGAGGATGCCTCGGCTCCACTTCATGTGGTTTATCATCCTCAAGCAAGTTGCCTGGACTTATTCTCATAGCGAAGACAGGTGTCCAAGAGAGAGTTGAAATGGTCAAGGCCTCTTAAAGCCTAATTTCATAATAGGGGCTACTGCTTCATTCTTTTGACCAAAGCAAGTCACAAGGCCAGCCCAGATTCAAGGGACTCTTGATGTAAGATGTTATAAAATCATATTGTGAAGGGTATCACTACAAGAAGGGATAGAGAATTGGGACCAATTTTTCCATCGATTTACCATACCGATCATGAACCTAGGTTAATAATTTTCTGCAATGAAAATGAAGTAATAGGGGTTAAAAGAAAAAGCAGATTATTTTTACTGTGATATATAAGTGCAGAAACCAACAACTGTTTGCCATGCCAGGAAGTGTCCTCATGTGAAGTCCAGAGCCAGTAGAATACCTTTTTCCTAGTGGCAAGCAAGAAACTGTCAATGCTTTTCTTTTCTGAAAGGTAATATCTTAGAAAATAAATATGCTCCGTTCCCACTTTGTTATTAAAACAGGATACTATGCATTTCACATATATTTAGTGGGATGAATGTTAGCAATATTGACAGACTAGTTGAGGAAAGTGACACTGGGTATTCTAAATGTCTATGTCAGTTTTTATGCCCAAGTCTACTGAAGTGGTATAGCACTTCATATCTTTCCACGGGTGTCATTTCTTGGGAATCCTATAGTTAACACTTTTTTTTCCTAAATTACAAGAGAATTGGCTTTATGGCAGAATCCACTTAGATGAATCCTCCATCCGGTCCCAACTTCCTCTCTGTAATTTTAGATCAGTTTTCTGTTGCTATGGTAACCATTTACCACAATTGTAGTGGTCTAAAACGACACAAATTTATTATCTTAAAGTTCTGGAGGTCAGACATCTGAAATGAGTCTCACTGGGTTAAAATAAGGGTGTCTACAGGCTGCACTCCTTTCTGGAGGCTCCAAGCGAGACTCATTTTCTTGCCTTTTTGAGCTTCTCCAGTTTGCTTTTGTTCCTTGGCTCATGGCATCCTTCCACCTTCAAATCTAGCAAGGTCTGGTTGAGTCTTTCTCACGTCCCACTGCTCTGACTTCTCCTATCTCCCACTTGCACACTTAAGAGCCCTTGGGATTACATCAGACTCACCTACTTTAAGATCAGCTGAATAGGAACTTTAAAATTTGTCTTTTACCTTAATTCCTCTTTGCCCTGTAACATATTCACAGGTTCTAGAGATTAGGGCATGGACATCTTTGGGGGCCAAACTGTGCCTACACAAAACCAAGGCCATCTCACTTCTTTTTTCAG
The DNA here is from genome assembly GCF_949774975.1 of Lagenorhynchus albirostris. Lineage (NCBI taxonomy): Eukaryota > Metazoa > Chordata > Mammalia > Artiodactyla > Delphinidae > Lagenorhynchus > Lagenorhynchus albirostris. The sequence goes on from NC_083098.1 coordinate 24,898,677, forward strand.
GCTACCTTAGATATTGATGCCTAATGAAATGAGCCAATTCTTCCCAAGAGAGGTTTTGCAGCACATGCTTATGATATCAAGGAGAGTTTCTTTATGACAGCAAATTGTATCTTCCCAATGCAAATTCTAGAAATATCGACTATCACTGAAATATCAATCATCACTAAAATGTACAAGAATATATCATGGCTTTCCAACTATGAGAAGGGTCATTTGAAAGAATGTAATTGGATTATTTTATATAAATAAATTACACCCAGAGTCCATTCAATGCATCATGCTTGATTATTGATAGGTTCTTTGATTTACTACAAATCCTCTGCAGGTCCACTGCGTATTTTACACATTTCCTTATCTGTTAAGTGTAGGATAGTAATTGCTGCCTATTTTCAGGTAGGTGATCAATGTCTTGGTTTAATTTTTTAAATTACCAAATAAAAATGAGCAAGATTAGTCTTTGCTCTCAACTTAAAATAAACTGGTACAAAAATGACTCTGCCCATCTGCAAACAAACATGAGGATTACTTATGATCTGTGATCTAATTCTTTATCCCCTTAGAAAACAGCAAGCAGAGCCTAGTCCAGTCTATAACAAGATACAGTAGGATGAAGGTAGGAGTGCTAAGGCCAGAGATAAAGAAAGAATGAATTAGAAAATGAGAAATGAGAAAAGAAAAAAGACGTAGGAAGAAAAGAGAGCATAGCTATTGTGAATAAATGAAAGAGAGCATTAATTTCCTTGGGATTTAAGCAGTGGTTATATACTGGCTACCTCTTTTTTCACTAGGTATGACAATTAAAAATATTGGTATAAAATAGCATAATGTGGTATTATTATCATAGGGAAATAGGGGAATAAATTAATTCTGATTCCAAAGTCAGCAGTATGTCAGGCAACAATGTTTTTGTTGATATTCCTTTAGAAAAACCATCTATGTCTCCATTAAGAAATATCCACTCAAAAATGATGTGGCAATTTTTAGATATTCCCATTACCAGTAGAAACCTGGGAGGAAAAAACAGTCATGAGCTGTGGCACTAACTATATTTATATAAATCATGGGTGGTCTATATTCAGTGTTTCCTCCCTCAATTTATTTCTGATGAAAGAGGAGAATTTTCCATCTAGACTGAACCATTTGAATTTCCCCAATCATGCCTTCTTTCATTCCACTCTTTTCACCTGGAATCTCTTTCCCACTTTTTCTCCAGAATAATTCCTACTCCACCTTAAATTCTGAATTCAGACATCACTCTGAGAAGCACTCCCTGGTACCACCTCTCCTGCATACTCCTATAATGGAATATAGGAGTGTATCACCACATATGGCACATTGTAGTATAAATAACTGTCCACTTGTCTCCCTCACCCCACTCCCCAAATTAGTCTTTCTGCTACTTGAAGGCAAGGTCCCTACTGTTTTCATCATTGTGTTCTTAATGCCTGATACATAGTGAGTAATCAGTAATTGTTAGTTGACTAAATAGGTCAATGGGCAATAAATAAATGAAGGAAGAATGGGAGGGATGGAAGAAATCTGGGGGAAAAGATGCTTGACAATGCTTATTCATAGCCCAACCATAAAGGTTTTGTGTGTCTATAAGAGAAGTGCCACTTCCCACCATCTGTGATTTATAAAAAGGGTGCTTTTGACAGATGTTGGCCATCCTCAGCATACTCCATTTTCACAGAATAGCACAGACTATACAGTGCTCTCCTATGTAATTCAAGAGTGATTCCACTCAATCACTAGCAAGCAACCAATGTGACTGTGTGAAAAAGAAACTTTGAGAGACAATTATTTGTTTCTACCAAAGAGATATGGAGTAAGTAGAGATGTAATCTCTCCTGATTTTGATAAGGCATTTTGATTGTTTCACAAAACAAAATTAATGACATTTAGAAAAGTTGGCTTGGGGCCATGTGTATATTAAAGAAGTGAATGACTGATTTGGGGGTTGCATTCAAAGGGCAATTACTAGTGATACATTATCAATTTGGAGAACACTTCTAAGCTGTGTTTGACAGGGATAATCCCTACATTTCTTACCTTTACTAATGTTCAAAATAAAAAAATTGAATATATGCAGTTGTTTGTATTCTGTTCAAAATAAATTTCAAATGACTTTGATGAAATGGGTAAATTTCTTATAATATGAGGTGAAAAATGAAGACAAAATATATCTACTTAGAAACGAAAATAAATCATTCACATGCAGAATAAAGTACAGTTGACAGGTAAACATTAAGGACAAAAGAAAAACACCTGGGAGTAAGGGTCAATACTAGATTTGACTGTAAGAAGAATGAGTTAGCAATATAATGCCCTAAACCAGTCGTTTTCAACCAGGGATGATTTTACCCCCCGCAGGATGCATTTGGCAATTTGTCTGGAGACATTTTTGACTGTCATGATTGAGGAGGGTGCTACTGGCATCTAGTGGATAGAAACCAGGGATACTACTATACATACTACGCACAACAAAATCTCCCCACAACAAAGAATTATCTGGTCCAAATTTTCAATGGTGCTGAAGTTGAGGAAAAAACAAGTATAATAAAAGCATTATGTCATATAAGAATGTATTAAAATGAATGGTAATAGGCATTTAAAATTCCCCTCAACTATATTCTGTATCAAATCCTTATTAGAATATTGTGTCCTGTTTAGGATGTTACCCTTTAGAAAGTGTAGGCTATGAATGACTGGAAATAGACGGCATCATGATTGCCCAAGTCTTGCCCTTCTGCTGATGCAAGGAACATTGTGCTATTACTCTGTCTCTCACCTATTAGGATATCTGGAAGTAATTCATGCCTGTTTTGAAGCTCAGTTCTGTGTCTTGGGTTAGCATAAAGAAAATCTAAGATTCCTGGATAAAAAATGCCCATAAATACACTGTCTGATAAACAGACTGAAAAAGAAAGCTGAATAAAGCTTAAGTTGAATGTTCTGGAGAATTAAGCCAGTTCTCAATTATGTGCTAAAAGAAAAATCTCTAAAAGTTAGAACACAGAAAAATATCAAATATACGAATACGAATACCACAAAAGTCTAAATGAATGAGCCAAAAATCTTACATTACCAACATCAAACTATCCCAAAAGCTTAACATGTTTTAATATGCATTTTATAGTTAGAAATGTGGTAAAAATGAAGAATGAGTGATTCCAAAGCAAAATAAACAAATCTTCAAATCACTTTAGAGTAGACAACGGTTAGAAAAGGGATAAGGTGCTGGAAATGAAGTTAAAAGTGATCATTTTAAAAAGTGGGAAATGACAAGCAAGTTTTTGTGGTGAGAAGAGTTTATTTTCGTGAAGCCACATTGAACAAAATGACACAGTGGAACCGTTTTGTGTGGTCCTGTTCATATTTCCATTGGATAGGCACTGTGCTGATTCTACCATATGCTTTGCAGCCAAATATGACAAAATGTGACTTTAAGCAAAAATATGTATAAAATATTGTTTATTGTTTAAATTCCAAAACAAGTATTACATTCAGAATAAGAACCATGTACTAGTTAAGCACTGTAAAAACACCCTAAGAATGTATGGCCATAGCTTCAGTCTAAACGTTTTCTAAATTTTCTTTAAAGAGAAAGTTGAACTTAATATATTATTTAATTCATTAATCTGCTCAATAACACAAATGCACTAAATTCTACTTTGATAATGGATCGTTCAATAACTAAAAGGGAAAAAAAATAAATAAATAACTAAAAGGGCATAATTTGTATTATTGTAATATAATGCAAGTTGGAAATGGAGAAAAATGTAAGAAGGCTTCAGATAAGTCTTTTTACTTCATAGCCAGTAGTTTCAACCTCTTCCACAACAAAATCATTTCCCAGAAATACCAACACAAAATTAAGGATATTCCTTAATGTTTCCTTACCTAGGCAAGTGGGACAAGTGTCAACTCTTGAATAATTAGGAATTAACCACAGTTGGCATTTTCTAAATCAATGCCTTTCTCAATTCTGAAAAAGTCTCTGCCTTTATCTCTTCACATACGGGAATTGCTAGTTCTCTCTATTCCTCCTATATTTTTTGGAGCTCCTCATGAAGCAAATGTTAGATCTCCTCATTTTAATTTTTAAATTAAAATTAAATTAATTTAAAATTAAAATTCATGTTTTAACCCCTTTCTTACTCTTTTCTTTTCTTACCTTTTCCCCCATTTATCCTCTTTGTGCTGCATTATTGTTACCTTCTCAGATTGATCTTTCAGTTCACTAACTCTTTCTTCAATTGTGTCTAACATATGGCTTAATGTATCCATTGAATTTTATATTTCCAATGACTACATTTTTCATTCATAGAAGTTCTCCTAAGTAATCTTTCAAACCTACCCTTTCTTTATTGCTAATATCTTTTTAAAATTTTATGTTCCTTCTTTTATGCCCTTATTAATTTCTTTTAAAATATTAGTTGATGATTCTTTTTTAATTTTGTCACCATTTAAATCATGGAAGAACAAAATTCCAGCCAACTAGTGGACTGTACTGATGTGGGACATTGCCCCCTCACTTCAAATATAAACCGGTATGCTGAATAAAATAGTACAATCAAACAAAATTAAATAGCTGAGTTATAAATTTTAAAATGAGAAATATGCAGGTGCTAGAAATGAAGAAGGAACTTGAAGAGTAGTGTTATGGGTTGAATTGTGTCCCCTCAAACACTCATACATTGAAGTCCTAACCCACAGTACCTCAGAATGTGATCTGATTTGGAAATAGTTTCATTGAAAATGTAAGTATTTAAGTTAGGATAAGGTCATAACTGGAGTACAGCAGGCCCCTAATCCAATATGACTGGTATCTTTATAAGAAGGAGAAGTTTGGACATAGACACACACATGTAAAAAGATATCATGTGAAGATGAAGGCAGAGATTAGGGTGATGCTCTTACACACTGAAGAATACCAAAGATTGCTAGCAAAGCAACCAGAAACTGGGTGAGAAGCATGAAACAGATTTTTCTTCCTAGCCCTCAGAAGGAACCAACCCTGCTGACACTTTGATCTCAGACTTCTAACCTCCAGAACTGTGAGACAATAAACTTTTGCTGTTTAAGCCACCCGATCTGTGGTACTTTGTTACAGCAGTCCTATCAAACTAATACAAGTGGTAAGCTGAAGCCAAAAATATGGGGCTCACTAGGTAATCAGGACTAGTGATGAGTCTTACTGTCTAGGAGCTAGAATTTCAAGCCTGGGAAAGAAAAGAAATTCAAGGATAGATCTTTACCCAGGGAGGTAAAACTGGCATAACATCAGGGATCCAGGAGTGCTTCTTTATAAAAAAAATAAAATAAAAACTAGAGAAATTCTACTTACTGAGTTAGAGAAATAAAGTATATCGTCCTAGAGCCCTGGGCAGAAAAATAATCGACATCTACAGAGATAATCTTACTTCTTCCTTTCAAATTTGGATGCCTTTTATTTCTTTTTCTTGCTTAATTTCTCTGGCTAGGACATTACTATGTTGAATAGAAGTGGCAAAACTAGGCATGCTTACTTTTTTCCTGATCTTAGAGGAAAATAATTCAGCCTTTCATGATTGAGAATGATGTTCACTGTGGATTTTTCATATACTATTTTTATTATGCTTTAGGGTAGTTTCGTTCTGTTCCTAGTTTGTTGAATGGTTTCATCATGAAAGGGTATTGAATTTTGTCAGATGCTTTTTCTGCCTCAATTGAGATGATCATATGGATTTTTTTCCTTCATTCTGTTAATGTGGTATATTACACTGATTGATTTTCATATGTTAAATTATTCTTGCACTCCAGAAATAATCCCATTTGGTGATGGTGTATAATCCTTTTAATGTACTGTTGAATTCAGTTTATTAGTATTTTGTTGACAATTTTTGCATCAGCATTCATAAGATATTGGTCTACATTTTTTTTTTTTCTTGTAGTTTCTTTGTCTGGCTTTGTTATCAGGTTAGCTTCATAGAATGAGTTAGGAAGTATTTCTTTCTCATCAATTTTTGGAAAATTTGAGGATTGATATTAGTTCTTATTTAAATGTTTGGTAGAATTCACCAGTGTAGCCACCAGGTCCAGGGCTTCTCTTGTTAGGAAAGTTTTGATTAATGATTCAATTTCATTACTAGTTATAGGTTTATTCAGATTTTCTAATTCTTCATAATTCAGTCTTGGTAGGTTTTGTGTTTCTAAGAATTTGTTCATTTCATCTAAGTATCCAATTTGTTGGCATACAATCACTCATAGTACTCTTTTATAATCCTTTTAATCCTACAGTCAGTAGTAATATTCCCACTTTCATTTCTGATTTTGGTAATTTGAGTCTTCTCTCTTTATTTTTTTAGTCAATCTATCTAACAGTTTGTCCATTTTGTTGATCATTGTGAAGAACCAACTTTTGGTTTTGTTGATTTTTCTCTATTGATTTTCTAGTTTCAATTTCATTTATCTGTGTTCTACTCTTTATTATTTCCTTCCTTCTTCTAACTTTGAGTTTAGTTTGTTCTTCTTTTTTCTAGTTCCATAAGTTGTAAAGTTAAGGTTATTGATTTAAAATATTTTTTGGGTTTTTAATGTAAGTGTTTATAACCATAAATTTCCCCCTTAGCACTGCTTTCACTGCATCCCATAAGTTTTGGTATGCTGTGCTTTCATTTTCATTTGTCGCTGTCTTAGTCTGCTTGGGATGTTGTAACAGAAAATCATGGATTGGTGGCTTAAACAACAAAAATTTATTTTCTCACAGTTCTGGAGACTGGAGATCAAGTGCCAACAGAGTTGGTATCTGGTAAGAACTTTCCCTTTGAGTTGCAGACTGCTGCCTTCTTACTGCGTGCTCTCACAAACTCTTCTTGTGCCCGTGGAGAGAGAGAGAGAGAAACAGACAGACGGACAGACAGAGGCAGGCAGAGCTCTCTGACGTCTCTTCTTATAAGGACACTAGTTCTATTGGATCAGGACCCTGATCCTCATTTAACCTTAGTTGCTTCCTTAGAGGCTCCATCTCCAAATACAGTCACACCGGGATTAGGGCTTCAACATATGAATTTTGAGGGGACACAAACATTCAGTCCATAACATTACGCCCTCCAAATTCATTCCTTCTCACATGCAAAATACATTCATTCCATATCAAGAGCCCCAAAGTCCAAAGCCCAAAACCTCATCTGAAAATGATCTAAATCATATATGGGTGAGATTCCAGGTACAACTGATACTGAGGCAAAATTCCTCTCCAGCTGTAAACCAGACAAGTTATGGTCTTCCAAAATATAATGGTGGGACAGGCATAGAGTAGACATTCTCATTCCAAAAGAGAGAAATTGGAAAGAAGAAAGGGGCGATGGCTCCCAAGCAAGTTCAAAACCTAGCAAGGCAAATTCCATTAGAGCTTAAGGCCCAAGGATAGTCCTATTTTGTTTGATGGTCTGTCTTCTGGACCCACTGTGGTGGCTGTCCCACCTTCTGGACTCACTGGGGCAGTGAACCCATCTCCACAGCTCTACTGGGCAAGGGTCACACCCCTGCAATTCTGCCAGGCAGGAACCTTGTCTCCACAGCTCTGCTGAGCAGAGGCTGTCTGGCCATTGAAACTGAGGCCATAAGCCTGATGATCTCTGAATCACCTTCAGGATGATTCTTCCCTTTTCTTGAAGAATAACACATGTTCACAGCCAAATAGCCCTACTGTCCTTTTCTCTTGAATCTAAGAATTCCAACAGCCTCCTTTCATTTAGTTCACCCATGTCCCCTTCAGTTCAAACTGGCAGGGTTTCTGATCCTATAATCCCATAATCTTTTCATTGAGTTGCAGTCCAACCACATGCTTGGTGTTCTCCTTATTACATGCTTTCTCATTTTTTGCAATATGGAGGGGCTGAGAATTTTCCAAATCTTTAAGTTCTGGTTCTGTTTTGTTTAACAATTCCTTCTTTCATTCATAGCTCTCCTCTTGCATTTTACTATAAGTGGTCAAGAGGCCCTGGTTTCACCTTCAACATTGTGCTTAGAATCTCCTCAGCTAAATATCCAATTTCATTGTTCACAACTTCTATCTTCCACAAACTACTAGAGCACAAGTCAGCCAATTTCTTTGCCACTTTATAACAAGGATCGCCTTTTTATCAATTTCCAGTATCCTGTTCTTCATTTCCATCTGAGACCTCATCAGAATGGCCTTTAACATCTATATTTCTACCAACATTTTCTTTATGATTATTTACATATTCCCTAAGAAGATGGAGGTTTTCTCTCTGGCTCTCCTCTTTGCTTTAAGATCCCTCACCAGAATCCATATGTCTACCAACAGTCCCTTCACGGCAACTGAGGCTTTTTTTTTAGCAGGTATCCCCCAAATATGCAGCCTCTACCCATTACCCAGTTCCAAAGCCATTTCCACATTTTCAGGTATTTTTACAGCTGCAACATACTTCATGGTACCAAAATCTCTCTACCAGGGCAGCTGTAACAAAATACCACAGACTCTGTGGCTCAAGCAACAATTATGTATTTTCTCACAGTTCTGGAAACTGTAAAGATCAAGGTGAGAGCTCTCTTCCTGGCTTGCAGATGGTCACATTCTCAGTGTGTCTTCACATGCCTTTCCTTGGTGAGGGCAGGGGGAGAGAGAGAGAGAGAGAGAGAGAGAGAGAGGACTCTCTGGTGTCTCTTCTTATAAGGATACTAATCCTATCAGATCAAGGGCCCATACTTACTACCCCATTTAACCTTAATTACTTCCTAAGGGTCTCATCTCCAAATACAGCCATACTGGGGGTTAGATTTTCAACAAATTTGAGGGGAACACAAACATTCAGTCTATCATACTCTCTGAGTACTTTCTAATTTCCCTTGTGATTTTTTTCTGTGATCCATTAGTTGTTTAATTTCCACAAATTTGTGAATTTTCCAGTTTTCATTCTGTGATTGATTTTTAACTTCATTCTGTTGTGGTCAGAGAAGATACTTTGTATGATATATCTTTGGATCTACTGAGAGTTCATTTGTGACCTAATATATGTCTATCCTGGAAAATATTCATTACATGCTCACTTGAGAAGAATGTGTATTTTGTTGTTATTGAGTAGAGTGTCCTGTATTAGACCTGTTAGATCTAGTTGGTTTATTATGTTGTTCAAGTCCTCTATTTCCTTACTTATATTCTGTCTGGTTGTTCTATCCATTATTGAGAGTCAAATATTGTAATCTCCAAATATTATTGTAGAAATGTCTCTCCCTTCAATTCTGTCAATTTTTGCTTCATATATTTTGATGGTCCATTATTAGGTGCATAAGTGTTTATAATGGTAATATCTTTTTGCTGTATTGAACCTTTTATTAATATATAATGTCCTCATTTGTCTCTTGTACTTTTCTGATTTAAAGTCTATTTTGTCTGATATTAATATAACCACCCCTGCTCACTTTTGGTTACTATTTGCATGGAATATCTTTTTCCATTCTTGCACTTTCAATCTATTTGTGCCTTTGGATCTAAAATGAGTCTCTCTTGTAGACAGCATTTAGTTGGATCTGTTTATTAACCCATTCTGCCAATCTCTGTTTTTTGATTGGAGAGTTTAATCCATTTACATTTAAAGTAATTGTTAATAAAGAGGGATTTCTGTCATTTTGCTATTTGTTTTCTATATGCCTTGTAACTTTCTTGTCCCTCATTTCCTGCATTACGGTCTCTTTTGTATTTAGTTAATTTTTCTGTAGTAAAAGGTTTTAATTCTCTTCTAATTTCTTTTTATGTACACTCTATAACTATTTTCTTTGTGGTTACCATGATGATTACATTTAACATCCTAAACTTATAACACTAATTTGAATTCACACTGGCTTAACTCCAAAAACATTCAAAAACTCTGCTCATTTATAGCTACGTCCCCACCCCTTTCAGTTACTGGTGTCACAAAATTATATCTTTTTACAGTGTGTCCAAAACTTAAACTAATATTTTGGTTTTTTAAAGGCATTAGCCTTTTGAAATTATGTAGAAAACAAAATGTGAAGTTACAGACAAAAGTTATAATAATACTAGCTTTTACAATAAATTAAAAAAATGTATTAGTCTCTTAAATCATGCGGAAGACAAAAAAAGTGGAGTCATAGACTACTGGTACAGTAATACTAACTTTAATAACTGCCCATATGTTTACCTTTACTAAGATCTTTATTTCTTCATAAAGCTTCAAGTTATTGTCTAGTGTCTTTTTGTTTCAACCTGCAGGACTCCCTTTAGGAGTTCTTGCAGCGCAGGTCTAGTGGTAAAGAACTTGCTCAGATTTTGTTTATCTGGGAATGTCTTAATTTCTCCCTCACTTTTCAAGGACAGTTTTGCTGGATATAGGATTCTTGGGATTCTTAGTTGACAGATTCTTTCTTTTAACACTTGAATATATCCACCTACTGCCTTCCTACCTCCAAATTTTCTGATAATAAATCTGCTGATAATCTTATTGAGGACCACTTGTGTGTGACCATTTGCCTTCCTCTTCCTGCTTTTAAGATTCTCTTTGTCTTTGAATTTTAACGGTTTGATTATAAGTATAGCAGTATGGATATCTTTGAATTCATGCTACTTGGATTTCACTGACCTTAGGTTTTGTTTGTTTGTTTGCCTTGGCTGCATTGGGTCTTCGTTGCTGCATGCAGGGTTTCTCTAGTTGCGGCAAGTGGGGGCTACTCTTTGTTGCGGTGCATGGGCTTCTCACTGTGGTGGCTTCTCCTGTTGTGGAGCATGGGCTCTAGGCACACAGGCTTCAGCAGTTGCAGCACATGGGCTCAGTAGTTGAGGCATGCATGCCCTAGAGTGTGCAGGCTTCAGTAGTTGCGGCATGTGGGCTCAGTAGTTGTGGTGTGCGGGGTCTAGGGCTTGCGGGCTCCAGTAGTTGTGGCGCGTGGGGTCAGTAGTTGTGGCTTGTGGGCTCTAGAGCACAGGCTCAGTAGTTGTGGTGCATGGGCTTAGTTGTTCCGTGGCATGTGGGATCTTCCCGGACCAGGGATCAAACCCATGTCCCCTGCATTGGCAGGCAGATTCTTAACCACTGCACCACCAGGGAATTCCCAACCTTAGATGTTTATCTTCTTGTCTCTCATCAAATTTTGGAGGTTTCCAGCCATTATTTCTCCAAATAATCTCTCCTTCACTTTCTTTCTTTCTTTTCCTTCTAGTACTCCCACAATGTGTAAGTTGGTCCACTTGATGATGTCTCACAAGTCCCTTAGACTCTGCTTACTTTTCTTTAATTTTACTTTTTTTTCCTGTTCCTCAGAGTTGATAATTCCAATTATCCTATCTTCAAGTTTGCTGAATCTTCCTTCTGCCTGTCGAAATCTGCCTTTGAATCCCTTCAGTGAATTTTTCATTTTGGTTATTGTACTTTTCAGCCCTAGAATTTCTTCTGGGCATCTTTTTAAATTTTCTGTCTCTTTATTGGCATTTCCATTTTGTTCATGCATTGTTTATATGACTTTCCCCACATCTTCCTTTAGTTCTTTGAGTATTTTTACAACAGTGGTTTTTAAAATCTTTGTCTAGTATGTCTACCTTCTTGTTTATCTCAAGGATATTTTCTGTTTGTTTATTTCCTTTGAATGGGCAATACTTCCCTTTCTTTATATTCCTTGAGATTTTCTTTTGTTGAAAAATGGATATTTGAATCTAATAATGTGGTATCTCTTGAAATTAGATTCTCCTCCTTTCTCAAGGGCTTGCTGGTTTATGTTTTTGTCTTATTTTGATTGTTTTAAGCTTGCCCTGAGGTGTAAACTTAAGGTCTTTGCAGGTCCCTTCTGAGCCTGTGCCTTTCCTGGGCATGTGTAATGACTTTCTAATTTCCTCTATATATACAACTGCTTTTGAATGTCCTAGGCTTCAACGCCTGACTCCCAAAAGGGGAAAAACAGAAAAATGAAGGAGGGTTAAAAAAAAAGGGGGGGGTGCCAACTCATTACCTCCCCTGGAAGTCACTTGAACCAGGGGGGGAGAGGCTTGCAACAATGGAGGGGGGTGGTGCAAATAATAGCTGGCCACCTCTGTGTCTGCACTTCCATGATCAGAACAAGCAATCAGAACACAGATCTTCAATATTTAGAGGACATAGTCCTCAATGCCTACCTTGGCTCCTGCAAGCTGCTCCAAGATCAAGTACACAGCTGTCTGCCTTGGCTGGGGAGCTGCTACTGTGCTGAATTGAAATTGATTAAAATTAACTGCAATTTATTGTCCAAGACTTTCCCTGGAAGCTGCAAGCCTTTAACAGACTCCAGAGTTCCAAAATAATTGCATCTGCCAGTGCAATTGTTGTCTAGGTGAGAGGACAGATTTCTGGTGCTTTCTACTCTGCCATCTTCCCAGAATCTTCCTCCCTAGTTAAATATTTTTAAGAAATACAGAGCCTGCAAATATCAACATTGCTGTGAACTGAAGTGTTTTCTTTCTTTTAAAGTAAAAAAAGAAAAAAAGAAAAAGTTAACATAACCACCTGTTTTTATTTGGAAGAAACTCTAGGGTGCAAATTCATTTATACTAAATACTGCATGGTCTGACTTCACATGATTCCTATAAACATACAAATATTATTACTAATGATGCCAAGATTTTGTGATTCAAAATGTGGACTGAAAGGGGAGAGAAATGAGATCTTTAAGAGAAACTTACATGCATATGAAATCTGGACTCAGAGAGCTGAAGTTCACGCTACATCTTGGAACACAAATGGAATGTAATTTACTCCTTCACTCCTTTATTCATTCATTCATTCATTCAATGAATATTTATTGTGTGCCATTATGTCCCAAGCACTGTCCTAAACATTAAATACACAACAGTGAACAAAAAGACAAAGTCCCTTTCTCATAAAACTTACATTCTCACAGACACAAAAATAGTAAACACAACAAATAAATTATACACTATTTTCGAAGGCAATGCTCTAGAGAAAATATAAATCAGGGAAAGGGAACGATGAGTATCAGGGTGGGGAAAAGTGCTTGCTATTTCTTCTGCAGTGTTTAGGGAAGCCCTCATGGTAGTAAATAATCTTATATATTTGAATTATAGTTAATTCAGTTGGTAGTCAAATCTTCCTTTCAATCAGTTAATATGCAACACCCATATTAGTCTAACTTTCTCCACCTGGAGATTCTTTTGATCTTTTTTCCTTATTAAATTAAAATGTTCCAAAATGCTGTGCTTGTTGCTTAGTGGATCAGGCATGTGATGTACAAAAACCTGAATAAATATCCCTCCACCCCCCACCGCAGAGGTGCATGCAATTATTAGAGTGATTCTTTAAAGGATTTGTTAAAATGCCAAAATAGTGTCACAGAAAACACGTCAAATAAAGATTGAAGTTTACTTTATGAAAAAAAAAAGTGTTTAACAAGGGTTTATGGGGTTTTATAAAAACACCTTAACACCTTACAGACCTAAGGGGGAAAAAGCTGTATTTAAGTATCATGCACCAATAGCAGACCACCCAATGCTGATGACTAGAATCCTCAAACAGACCCATCCTTGGGAGCCCATGTGGAGACCATAATTTTATGGTTTTTTTAATTGTATTTGGGTTATTACCTCATGCCCAGCAAACACCTACAGTATTTAATAAAAATGAGTGCAGAACACTGTTCTCGTTAAACTATGTATTAACCAAAATCATAAACTAAGTATGCTTCACCATAAATTAACTGGGTGTTTAGTGTTTCTTTGCTTTTAAGTTATATTTATTTTTCTTATAACATGGTATATGCTTCACTATGTACCAAATCAACGTTAATTGACTTAGCATTTAGACACAGTCTCCTATCTCTAGCTCATAGAGCCACAAACCCACCTGCCCTGCATATTATAAAGTGATAAATACAGTTAATCAACCCTCCAGATATTCAAAAAAGTGGCTATAAAAATCATTGGGAAATTTTTTTTTAATTTAAAAATTTTAAAAATAAAAAATAAATCACTGGGACTGAAAAGCAAACAAAACCTTTTCTTTTTTTTTTTAAGAACAGGGGAAAAACCACTTCATTTTGTATTTGTCTAGAGTCTAGTTGTAGTACTACTACTTACATCAAAGTTGATTCACATACAAAAAGTTGTGGTCTTCCTCTGCAGAACCAAAGGAATTATCTTGAAAAACTAAATTCCTTCATTTTATGTTTGTCTAGAGTCTAGAAAACAGATTCTTAATCTTTTGCTTCAGTGCTCTGCAGAAAAAATTAACAGATGAAGACAACATACAGAATTTAGAATTGATGTTCTTTACCACCACCACTGTCTGACTAGATATTCCAGCAAAATTCCCTTAATTACTTACTAATTTACAGCTTCTTCTATTTCCTTACCTGGTCATTCCATAACCCATTAAATTTAGATTTGTGCAGCCCTCTCCCTACAACATCACACTGATGGAATTCTTATTTAAGTCCCCCAGCATTTCCTAATTGCCAAAATTGCTTGTCTCTTTTCAGTCCCAATTGATTTGACTTCTCTGTAACTTCGACCTTATAGAGCAGAGGTCTCCAAACTTTTTGGCACCAAGGACCGGTTTTGTGGAAGATAATTTTTCTATGGACTGGGTGGCAGGGGGAGGGGAAGAGGGGGTGGTAATGGGAGTGATGGGGAGCGATGGGGAGCAGCAGATGAAGCTTTGCTCACTTGCCTGCTGCTCACCTCCTGCTGTGCAGCCTGGTTCCTAATGGGCCATGGACTGGAACCACAACAGGGGTTGGGGATTCCTGTTACTGAGCACTCCTTCCTCCATGAAGCCCTCTCCCACTTGGGTTTCCACACCATCACCATCCTGGATCCCACCCTACAGTCTTGGAGCCACTTCTCAGTCTCCTACGCTGGCTTCTTTTTCTCTGATCATCTTTTGATTACCAGTGATCCTATAACATCCTGGACATTCTTCTCTTTTCACTCTGCAAACATTCCCTGAGTGATTCTACCAATCTTAGTCTACTGACTATACGGTTACAATTCAGATTGAATGTGTGATGTCCCCCTCCTCCAAGAAGTGTTGGAACACTCCTCCCCCGGTGTTCCTAGCCTCAGTAAGAACAGATATTACCTACCAGGTGCTGGTGAGAGAAACTTAGACGTCAGAATTCTCTTTCCTCTACCTTCCATGTAGAGTTACCAGATTTAGCAATTAAAAATACAGGACCCTCAACTAAATTTTAATTTCAAGAGACAATGAATAATTTTTTGTATTACTATTTCACAAGTATTGAAATTTCACCGTATTTTATTTGGCAATCCTACCCCTACAGCTAATCAAACATCAAGCTCCTAATTATTTCTCACTAATTAGGAGAAATATTGTCTCAGTGGACAATTTCATGTCCATTTATTTCCCATTGCCATCATCCTAGATTTAGCCACCACTGTCTCTTGCTTAGATCTCTAAAATAACCTCCCAAACAGACTCCCTGAATGCTCCATGACCCCTTAACATCTCTACACAGCACAGTAATCTTTTAAAAGACATGAATTATATCATGACATCCTTCTCCTTATTTCCCCTCAACAAATTCCTTACTATTAATACCTCAGTATTGGCCTCTGCCTATGCCAATAGGCAAAGGCAAGTAGTAGAACCTACTTTTTAGTGATTCTATTAAGTTTTTTATGCTTTGGCCACAATTATCTTATTTCAAACTCTTTTAGAGCCTTCCTGCCTTCACACAGAAAATTTCCACCACCCTAGGCTTTATAGATCACTGATAACAGAATTTTTAAAGTAATTTATTGAGGTGAAATTCAAATAGAACAAAATTAACCATTTTAAAGTGAAAAATTCAGTGGCATTTAGTACATTCACAGTGTTGTCCAGCCTCTACCTCTATATTTTTCTAAAACATTTCCATTACTCCAAAGTAAAACTCTTTAGGGAATTCCCTGGTGGTCCAGTGGTTAGGACTCTGCACTTTCACTGCTGAGGGTGTGGGTTCCCTGGTCTGGAAACTAAGATCCCACAAGCTGTGGGGCTTGTCCAAAAAAAAAAAGTCAAAGTAAAGCCCGTTACCCAGTAAGCAGTTTCTCCCCTTCCCCCCTCTCCTCATCTCCCAACATCCATCAAACTGCTCTCTGTCTCTGTAGACTTGCATATTCTAGACAATTCAAATAAATGAAATCATACAATATGTGGCCTTTGGTGTCCAGCTTCTCTCATTTAACATGTTTTAGAGGTTCATTCATGTTGTGGTAAGTATCAGTTCTTCATTCCTTTTTTGTGGCTGAATAATATTCCATTGTATATCTATACCATGATTTGTTTTTCCATTCATTTGTCAATGAACATCTGGGCTATCTCCATCTTTTGGATATCATGAATAATGCTGCTATGAACGTGCTTGTACATGCACTTGCTTGAATACCTGTTTTTAGTTTCTTTTGGGTATATATCTAGGCATGGAATTGCAAGTCATATGGTAACTCTGTAGCTTAATTCCTAACTTTTTGAAGAACCACTAAATGGTTTTCCACAGCAACTGAACTATTTTACATTCTTATCAGCAATGCATGAGGGTTCCAATTTCTCTACATCCTCATCAATACTGGTTATTATCTGACATTTTGATTATAGCCATCCTAGTGGGTATGAAGTGGTATCTCATGTGGTTTTGATTTGTATTTCCCAGTGAATAATGATTTTGAGCATTCTTTCATATGCTTGGTTACCATTTGTATATCTGTTTTGGTGAAATGTCTGTTCAAGTCCTTTGCCTATTTTTTAAACTGGGTTGTTTGTCTTTTTGTTGTTGAGTTAGAAGTGTTCTTTAAATATTTTGGACACTAAACCCTTATCAGATATGTACTTTGTCAATGTTTTCTGTCATTCTGTATGTTGTCTTTTCACTTCCTTGATAATGCCCTCTGATGCACAAAAGTTTTTAATTTTAATGAAGTCTATGTATCTATTGTTTTCTTTTGTTGCTTGTGCTTTTGGTGTCATATCTAAGAATTAGCTGTCAAATTCCTGGTCATGAAGATTTACCCCTACAGTTTCTTCAAAGAGTTTTACAGCGTTTAGTTTTTATGTTCAGGTCATTTATCCATTTTGAGTTACTTTTTATATATTCCTATCTTCTTCCCCATCTCTTTCCACTTCTCCTGTACAGCCCCTGTATATCTTTCAGGGCTCAGCTTACATGTTACCTTCCCTCCCTGTCAGAGTAAATAAGGTCTCCTATTAGATGCCCGCATTGCACTGTGTACTTCACTTCTGTCCTCTCTGCTACATTGTAAGTTCCAGAAGATAAGGCTTATGTTTGTCTGATCCACAGCTTCATCCCCATTGCCCAGTAGGGTGTCTGCCATGTATACTCAGAAATGTTCGTGGAATCACCCACTTCCCATAATTTATCTCCAACTCAGGCCTCTTCTCAATCATACTTATTCAATGAATACTATTTTTTTCCCTTGCCTCCAAGTCTCTGTCTGAAATAAGCTGTGCTCATTGTCTGCCTAGCAACTACCATGTATCCTTCAAAACTTGCTCAAATGTCACCTCTTCTATAAAGACGTATATGACTTCTATAGATATTTATTCACTCCTTGATAGCACCCTGTAGCTATTTCCATAACAGCACTCGACATATTGCATTACGGTTAATCTTTACAGGTCTGGTCCTACACTAGGCTATGAACTCTTCAATGGCAGGGAATAACCACCTTTTTATTTCTTTAGTGCCTCATACAGTGCCAGAAACATAGTAGGAACCCAACAAATATTTGTTAAATAAATCAGTGAATGAATATGTGGACAGTGAAAAAACATGAATCAAATTAATAATTATTTTTCTGTGTCCCCATAAGTGAGAAGACCTGAAAGTTGCCTTAGAATGATGTAGTAATTGCTCAGGTCTCCATCATAATCACCAGGCCAGTTGTGGATCTGCCCTTCCAATTTTCTGTTTAACTACATAGAACTTAAATTCCTGGGTTAATGAGCTTGTAAGACAAGTCAACTATCAGAGTTTTAAAAAAAATTTTAGATGCTTGGTACTGTGCTGGGTACTATGGGACAGAAAAGAAACATAAGGCAGGATCTTTGTCCTTACAATCTCGATTAGCGGAAAAGATGAACTAAAATGAAATAATGAATGAATTATATAACAATTAATGCATAATATAAGAATAGTCTATAACTAAGTACTAATTATCTGACAGTTTAAAGCTATAAATGCAATGGAATTCAGAAATAAACAAATAAGCTTTACTTATGTAGGAAATCATTACTGCATACCTATTATTATAACAGGCTCTGTGCTAGATGCTGGGAATCTACCTATGAAGAAGACGTCCCCTTCTAAGTCAAGAACGCTTTTGAGCATCTGAATAAAATCATGCTCCTCTCTCTAGGAAAATGCTGACATAGCCATTCAGTCAGAAGCACAGGTTAACAATGTGGACTTGCGACTGGCATCTGAAGTGAGGGGAAGTCTTGTGGGCCAGAGCACTTACCTGTGGGGTCTGCACTAACTCCAGGTAGTTAATGTCATAACTGAATTATAGGACACCCAGGTAGGTGTCCAGACAACTGGAAAATTGCTTGGTGTGGAAAACCCACAGGTTTGGTGTCAGAGTGTCTATGTGAGTAGAGGAAACAGTTTTTCCTTTCATAGTTTAATGGTTGGGGCTTCCCTGGTGGTGCAGTGGTTGAGAATCTGCCTGCCAATGCAGGCGACACGGGTTCGGGCCCTGGTCTGGGAAGATCCCACATGCCGTGGAGCAACTGGGCCCGTGAGCCACAACTACTGAGCCTGCGCGTCTGGAGCCTGTGCTCCGCAACAAGAGAGGCCGTGATAGTGAGAGGCCTGCACACTGCGATGAAGAGTGGCCCCCGCTTGCCACAACTAGAGAAAGCCCTCGCACAGAAACGAAGACCCAACACAGCAAAAATAATTAATAAACTCCTACCCCCAACATCTTCTAAAAAAAAAAAATAGTTTAATGGTTATAATAACATATTGTTCTTTACGTCAACACTATGTTGTTCATCTCTAATAGGGTTGGCTATCTATCTCATAGAATATTTCTAGGAAAATTGTTTTTTCAAATAATTTTTAAGTATATCACTGACAATGGGGATCTTTGAGTTACTAATGTTATCTTGTGCTGATGACCTCAGACGTACATATAAAATGTCCTGAAATAATATTAAATATTTTCTGAAGTAGGCAGTGGATGATACAAGTAAAGTCTAAGAAAAATCTAATGGTGAGACAGAAAGACTGGAAAGGAGGAGGGTCATGGTAAGGCAACAGGCCTTGATCTAAATGAGAGAGGGTGAGGATTTGAATTCTGGCTGGCAGCAAGGATGCAAGGGAGATATTAAAGAAATTCACATTTTAAAGTTCAGGATTTGACATTTGAAAACAAGAAAGGAGCCACAGATGCTAGTTATCATGGAAAACAGTCACATCTTGATAAAAGTAAAGAAATTGGGAGGGACATATGATGAACCCAAATTTGGCGATGTTGAACTTTAAGTAGTGACACAACATTTGGAGATTGGAGGCTGGAACTCAGAAAAGAGATTCAAGCTGGAGGCGCATTTGGGTGTCATTAGCAAAATGTTAATTGCTGAAATCAGTAGAATGTACGCTCTCTTTGATGGAGAAATTGCAACAATGAAAATCAGAGAAATAGGGGCCACAGAGGGGGGAAAGACTTAGAAATAGGCTCTTCTCATACATCTATGCACAATCATTACTGGAAAGCGCGACCACTTTAGTTTAAAAATCACAGCAGGCAACTTTTGTAATGGCTCCTGCCTCTCAATGATCTCCCATCTCTAGGAATGTCTTATGGCTATAGGGATGGCATCCAGTGTCCATGCTGCAACATGATCATTGAACCTTGGTCATTGAACAAGAGAATATAAACCTAACTTAAGCAAAAATATTCTCTTTCTCTCCTCCCCACTCTCTCTTTCTCCCCCTCTCCCTCGCCGTCTCACCCCGCTTTCTCTTGCATGTGCACATTTAAAACTTAGAATGGAAAGACACTGCAACTGGGCATAACACTTACAGTAGAGCCGCACAGAAAAGGTCAACCGGGTCCCATTTCTAAGGTCCCTTAGAAGCTTAATCCCCAAGGTTTGGTTTCCAATACACCAGTCTCTTTCTAACAAATGCTATTACTCCTGTTTCTGCTTTAAGGTACTTGGAGTCAGTTTCCATTGCTGTGAACAAAAGACTCAAGTAATACCACTGTCTCAGTCTGTTTGGGATGCTATAACAAAATACCAGAGACTGGGTAGCTTATAAACAACAGAAGTGTATTTCTCATGGATCTGGAGGCTGGAAAGCCTAAGATCAAGATGCCAGCAGATTCAGTGTCTGGTGAAGACCCACTTCCTGGTTCACAGATGGAGGGCTCAGCCCTGGGGACCTAATCATCTCCCAAAGACCTTCCTCCAAACACCATCACATTGGGGATTAGGTTTCAATATATGAATTTGGCAGGGACACAAACACCATAACAACAACAAATACTTAATGACCGTTCCCTCAGTGCTACTCAAACTTTAGCGTGGATATGAATCACTCAGGCATCTTGTTAGCTGTAGTTTCTGATTCATAAGGCCTGAGGTGGAGCCCGGGAATCTGCATTTCTAACCAGCTCCCAGATAATGCCATTAAGGCTGGTCTGAAGACACACTTGAAGTAGCAAAGTACCACAGAATGCTGAATCAGTCCTCAAGGAACTCGTAGCCTGGCAAGGCAGACGAGCCATACACACATGAAATAAATATTTCAGGGTATCACTATACAGCAGAAAGTACCCTGGAGTGATTTTAGCCTTGGTTCTATTTAAACCTGCTGTGTTTAAACTTGCAAATCACTCAATCAAATCGGACCTCAATTTCTGCATCTGTAGAACGAGGGTGACAGGATGACTATCACATCCCTCTCAACTCTTAAATTCTCTCCGTGATTAGGGGTAAAATTAATTATACAAACAGGGCGGAATATCAAATTAGACAACTGTCCCTTATATGTGTGTAATAAGAAAAGTTATTTCTAATAAAAATATACATTTAATAATTTTTAAAATGTACACAAAATATTGGGTGGAAAAATAGTTTAATAAATAATATATGCAATATTGAATTAATTTATACACGTGTGTATATCCATGTGTATTTATACATATACACACACACACACAAACACACACACACACAGAGAAAAGCCCGAAGTGTTTAAATTCACTGTTAATTCTAAATTTTCCCCTTTATCCTTTTTTGTATTCTCCCCTAACAGGTATATTTTTATAAGAAACTCCAAGTCTATGACAGATAGTGTTCATCCTTGCCAATCCCTGAGTGTCCCAGCCCTACCCAGATGCTCCCCATTTCAGCCCTGAGCTGGGAATGGCTCAGTCAGTCCATATGTTAGAAGCTTCCTTCTCATGAGTGAGCAGAATCTGGAAGCAGTTTGTCCAGTGTTCCTGGAGGTGAATTGAGACTCCTGGGAATGAGCTACCATTTGATCTGACTGGCCTTCTGCCCAGCTTCTGGTTTTCACCCTAGCTCCCTGCTGGGATAGGAGCCCAGCCTTGAACCTCAGCCAAAAAAGCTGTAGCCCTCACTCTGCTTAATTCTTGCCAGCCCAGGAGACAGACACTGCTAGGGGTATCACCACCACTACCATCCCAACTTCCCCAGCTACTAGATTGTCCGAATTAGCCCGGGGAGACCTCCCAAGACTGCAGCTCAGATAACAGCTCAGATAACAGCAAATTCTCCCCCAGGCCTGAGACATTAGCCTGCCAAAAGCCTTTTACAAATGACTCCTTTACATTCACAAGCAGGCTAGAAACACCGCAACACGTTTTGCAGGTTAATTCACTGTACAGACAACATAGCAGCTAGAGTTTAAGAGGTGAAATGTCTGTGCTATTCAATCACAGTGCAATCACCCGTTTTAATTTTTATCTGTGCTTATATTATGGATGAATTGCGATCCTATAACATTTTGGGGACTTGGGTTTCCTCATCTGTAAAGTGATGGGACAACCCTTCAATTAAAATGCTAGATAAGTTTCTTTACCAAGCAATTATACTCACTTTTTGGACCTCTTCTGTTTCTCCCATAGTGTTCATACTGCGAAGCATGGCAGTGATCTCAGACTATTTTGTGGTTAGTTGCACACGTGTGTTTTTCTCCTGTGAGTTCCTTGAAGACAGAGATTTTGTTTTTACTTGGTCTTGGAGGCTGAGTTTCTTGCATGGTTATCAGCTCACAGTGGGCCTCGGTAAGCATTGACGGAATGGCAAACATTAATATCTAAGTCACAACACAACACCCAAGACACTCTGCACTTGAGCAAAATTTGCAAAATAAGTTTTTCTTTATAGTTCTTAACCGTTCCTTACATCCGGAAAATGTCATTTTTAGATAAAATTAGTCATGTTCAACTTCATCAGGGGAACCTTCAGTTCTTTTGGCTATCTGATAGTTGGAAAATGGAGGGGGGCGAGGGGAAGCCATTATTTTATGGATTAATATAATCCACCTTCTTCAAAAAAGGACTTAGGGCAGTTTGCAACATACAGGAAGAGGCAGGAACTGGCAAGCTTTGCCTTATTGACGCTCCTGAAGCCCTGAAGCTACCTCTCCAGAGAGAGAACAAGCCTAAAAGAATTTGGGGGAGGAGGAAAGAACAGAGGCACCAGAGAAAGCACCAGAATGTCAAGATAAACAATAAAAGTGTCAGGCTAGTGGTAGAGCTTGAGCTAGGCTGGAATAATTTTCTTCTTGACAGATTTCCTTCAGAGATTCCTTGGGTCACTTGAACATTTTGTAAAACATGTAACTATTAGTGTCCCATTTACCCCTAGTCGAGAAATAGTGCTTTGAGAGTCTAGCAGAAGAGACAGTAAAAGATAATTTTCAGAAAAAGGTAAAATCATAACTCCCATAGAGCTATAAACACGTGTTAAAGATTTTTTTTTAACAAATCATATGATATGAGGGAACCAGGCATATGTTTAACCGTTTAAAGGAAAAGTCAAAACACGAATTTATAAGGCATAAACTAGTCCCTAGTTTATAGGGACAAAACCAGTTTTTCCATGTGGGAGAGGAAATAAATTAAAAACACTAGTAGATCAGACATAATGTACATATCTATCAGTTACGTAAAACTCACAGAGAGTTGCAAAATAGCTCCATGGCAACGAACCAGGCTAGAATCTGATTATCTAGAAGTGTAGGCTACAGATGAGACATAATTTTCTATTAAAACACAAATTTTTTTCTACTTGACCCTCGGCCCTAACAGATCTCTTAAACCTAACAGATATTCCAGCCATGCTTTGGTGAGCAAACTGCTGTCACTTCATAACTGAATTCTCTACTGGTTACCTGAGATGTTGATATTCCATGGTGCTCATTGAAAAAGAGCCCCATTTTTGACATCAGGGATCTCTGTGTGACAGAGCTGACCTTATGTTTTTAAAATTCTTAAGAACCTGACATTCTGTACTAGACATTCTCCACTCTGGTGCAGAAATGGGACATGGGGGTTTTCCTTATAGACAAGGACAAATTATTTTCTCAAAAAGTAATGTTGACTCTGCTCAAATACTCAGGTGAGTATTCAGTTGAGACCCTAGTGTTCCGTGCCGTGAACACAGAAGATACTTTGGGCCTGAGACATTCTGAAGGCTGTTACCTGTTCCCTGGCTTCATACTTTGCAATAATTTCTTCAGGAGCAGAGAGCAGCATCTCTGATGTACCTGTGGTCCTTCCATAGCTTGAGAGCCAGTCTCGGTGGTGTCTGTGCCCCTTTACATCAGTTGCCCAACTGGTAGAAGCAGTGGTTTCTCCCTGTGAGTTAGACCCTAGATGCAAAGGCAGAAACAGGTTGGGTAGCTGAGCCCTTTAAGGCACCCTCCCCTGACACACGCACGCAGTGGGGTCACCCCTGGGCTGTCCTCCTCCGGCACCACCCTGCTGGTCTCCCCTAGTTATCCTATCTCGACCCAGGCGCTGAGCAGCCTTTGTTCACCTATCTGAACTTGTTCTGTGGGTGTATCTCTTCTTTCGGTTTTATCCCCTCGGCTTCCTCCAGGAGCTCCACTCTGTTCCCCCCTACCTCAGGCCACTCCCTCTTCTCAGGAATGTTTCTCTTATCTCTTTTCCTGTCAGTTTTATTCAGAATCTCAAGACTCCTGTAACCTTGAGCAAGCAGCAGGCTGGGAGGTGGGATTAGGATCCCCTGGGCTAAATGGGGAGGAGGGGAATCTCCTCCCGGCCAGGCACTCTTAAAAACCACCAGTTGGCTGCCTTGACCGTAAAAACAGTTCAGCCTAGCCTTTGGTGAATGTCTGATTTTTTTTTTTTTTAAAGTAGAATTGTATCCCCACGGACCCACCCGGGTAGGTTGGCTGTAAAATATACATTCCAATAGCTGAATGAGTTGACCTGTTGTATGGGGTTACTTAGTATTGTTCATTTAAATACTGGAGAATGTCTGTCAAATACAATGGTTTTTGTTATAGCACAGCTGATGTTAAACTGTTCTGACAGTAAATAGGCAACAGGTTCTGCAGCTTCTAAAGGAAAATCCTGGTTTGTGTTAATCAAACCATGTCATCGGCCTGGAGAGGGGCGCATACTCTTACCATTTACTATGCCTTGCAGCGTCCTCCCTGTTTATTTAACAGCTGTATCAAGTTATATATGAATGCCGAATTAGGACAATACCCTGTTTTATACATTTAGAATTGAAATTTTATCCTACCCAGAAGAAACTCAGAATGGACACCAGGATTACAGAACTCAATTCACAGATTCAACCAAAAGACATTCATTGAGTGCATCACTGTTCTATGAACTGGAGATACAAAGATGAGTAAGACATGGTCTCTGTCCTGGGAGAACTTAAGATATAGTGGAGAAGACAGTGCAAATGAATATTACAACATTTTCACAAGGTTGATGTGGCCGTGGGTCACCGTGGTATTCCCAATGTCTAGGATTCCTAAAAACTTATGCATTTGAATAGAAATGAAATTCAGTGGTGGTATTATGACATATGGTCTTATGGGAGCACTAACAAGGGATCTGATCAGAAAATAAAATCACCATAAAGTGTCATTTCTTTGGTTTTTATTTCTGGTATTTTAAAAATCGAAGTAACACAGGTTTATTGTAAAAAGTCATCCACAATCCCATGACTTCATTATTCTTAACTATTTTGTTTCTGAATAATAGATACCTAAAACCTGCTCATTCTTCAGATAAAATATATCCTGAGAGCTAATTAGGAAAAAAAGGGCTTGCCTAAGCGCAGTGGCCTTTGTTTTGTTTGAACTATAAATGATAATAAAGAGTTATGAGAACCCAACTTAGTAAATGACTTGAATCTGTATCATACATAGAGATCATCATATGACTCTAAAGGGGAGGCAGACAACTTCTTACACGGTTGGATATTAGTACCACGAGGGTTCTTTTCAAAGAAGACTTCCATGGACAACACTTTTCCTACATTCATATTCATTATTGGTTCTGTCAGTTCAGCCTAAAGTCTTTCACTGAAGTCATTCATAACCACCCCTTCCCCTCAACAAAGACAAAGGAGTTATAAAATTGTCTGCACTTAATAAGTCCATGTATCATTCCAGGTAAGCCATTTAAATGGTTGTTTTACAAAATTTGCAGGATGTATTTGACTCTCAGAAGTCTTTCTTGAACCACATAAAATATTAAAGATCAATGTGAAAATGAAGATTTGTAATTTTCTTTTAATATCAAAAGAAATGAGTGCAAGTCTTTTTTAAAAAGGGCTTCTCAGGACTAGCACCTGTAAATTCAACACCAGGTTTTTCTCTATCTTACCTCAGTCTCTGACTTTGGCCAAGTCATCTCTTGTACCTAAGTTTTCTCACCTCAAACGTCATATCAATCACTAGAAGGTGATGAAAACCAAATCATGACTCAGGATTAGAGAGGATAAATAAGTTTATAGTTTTAAGAACAGAATAAGCTACAGATACCAAATTCCTTTAAGACAGCAAAGGCAACACAAATAACTGTGCCTTCAGATTTCTGACCTATAATTTCTTCACTTCTAAAGTGAAGAGTTGAGTTAACTGATCTCTTGGGTCCAATGTGGTTTAAAATTCTATTACCATGTTATTCTATTACTGTAAGAATTATGTCCAGAAAAGTAAGAAATAAAATAGCAGAGAACAAAATAGTACATCCATAGTAAACATCTCTAAAATGCTTCTAATTTAGCTTCTTCAATAGGAAAGTGAAATCTCAAAGAGGCTTAGCTGGTGGTGAAAAGATACTCTGGAAACTTTAGCCTGATTCAGGCCCAAGGTCAAGGAATTAATATACTCAGAACCACAACAAAGTAGCCATAGTGGCAGAGGGAATAATTTAGAGTAGATTGGAAAGGAATTTGCTATTTTCTCTACTCTGGTTTTATTCAAAGCCATAGAAAAATTACTTCCAAGGCAATCTTAAAACTGTATTTAATAATGAAGTATCAAAGTAGATACAGCACTAGACATTTCTTTAGGCCATTTATATGTTTCTTTGGGTGGCTGTAGGTTCTCAGCTTCCAGCGTATTTGAGGTATGTATTAATGGCTTAGTACAATGAAGAATCTTAATGGCATATTTACTGAAGCACTTGATCTATTCCTTGGGGGTGAAGAGATCAAGTGCATCCTTGTTAAAGCACAGAGAGAGACTTGGTAGAGGCAGTAGAATGGCTGCTGCAGCCTGGGGTCCATAGACTCACCCTGTGTTTTGTTGATAACCTCAACTTGTCAAAGTTATAATTCATCACCAGCATTTTGAATTAGAACCTAAGACATTTCATCAATACCTGTCAATCCACACCCAGCAAAGAAAGCAATACAGTGTCAAGCGAAGGATTTAATTTAACGAGCTGGCCATAAAGCTGTCATGGGTTGTTTTTTCTTAGCCTCCCTTCTTTCACCACTTCCGAAGCCAAATACAACCAAATACACTGGGTGCAACAGAATCATTCTGAGTTAACAGAAATCCCCACAGACGTCCCCACTACCCATCTGTATAACCAACTAGAGAACTGGCTGGCCAATAAGGCCCCAGTTTCTTTGACTGTTAAGTAAAGATATTAAACTAAAGGGTGTTTAGAGCTAACGTTCCATAATTCTATCTCATTTTTTTCTTTGGGTAGCTACTAGTTTGAAGAACCCTGTGTAAAACCAAATTTCCAATTTTTGCCCCAAGGAAATTTGATTTCTTTTTTCTAAAATAAAATCTCTACAGTACAAAAAAGCTGAAGGTACCTATTTTAGCTTTGCTCCTTAGGGTGGTATTTAAAGAATGAAACCAGGAATGGCTGCTATCTAAAGAAGCAGTCATAAAAAAAAAAAAGAATAAAAGTTATAATTTAGAATGAAATTGTTCTCAATGAAATAATGCCACATGAGTGCATCTTCTTTTTAACCTACCTATGTAGGTTATTTTTTGTGAATTTTTCTAACCAAAATAAAAATACCATGCCAGTGTCCCTATGTTATAAGTGGGCTCACAAAAAAAAGGGGCTCTTATAAATGAACTGCTTTCTTTCTTTTCTGACTTTTTTTTATTGGAGCATAGTTGATTAACAATGTTGTGTTAGTTTCAGGTGCACAGCAAAGTGATTCAGTTATACATATACATGTAACCATTCTTTTTCAAATTCTCTTCCTATTTTAGGTTATTACAGAATATTGAGCACAGTTCCCTTTGCTATACAGTAGGTCCTTGTTGGTTATCTATTTTAAATACAGTAGTGTGTACATGTCAATCCCAATCTCCCAATCTATCCCTACCCGCCACCATTCCCCCTGGTAACCATAAGTTCGTCCTCTAAGTCTGTGAGTCTGTTTCTGTTTTGTAAATGAGCAAATGAACTGCTTTCATTGTAGTTAAGGGTTTTGTTTTGTTTTGTTTTTTAAAGGCTAGTTCTGAAAAGGACCTGGGAATTGAAAAATCACCCTAGAACTATCTAGAGGAAAACGTAACAAATAAAACTATATTCAGCTTCACTACTGGACACATAATTACTAATCGTATAATTACTAACCCTGTTATTGCCAGCATTTCCAGTTCAAATGACAGAAAGACTGAAATGTTCTTAAATGTTGACCATGAAGCTGAAATGAAATAGAGTGTACAGACCAGCTTTCCCTATAAACAATGACATAAAGGACAACACAGTCAATCAATAACTTCTGGATCAGGCCAGGAGAGGTAGTATACAAGAAACCTGGTTTTATAACAAGGGTCTAATGTGGAGATAGAATGATAGATAAAAGAGTGGATTCTTTAACCAAGTTGAGCTACTTAACTTTTAATCTGCAAAGGACAGTGGAGTGTAGCTAAGTCATACAGAAACAACTGAATGCCTTCTCCATGAAGTGACCTACTCTCTGGCTGCAGTAGGATTAAACTAGTTATTTCTAAGTTCCTTCAAGTCTCTTTTTTCAATGATTCCTGGAACTTTCAAAGACTTATCCAAATGAAACACATGCCCAGTTTGAAGGCAAATCTACCACAGAAAAAGCCTCCTTTCACACCCAGTTCTATCTCACCTCAGCCAGTTTATCCAAGATTCTGGCCTTTCAGCTTTCTGAGCTCAAATTTTCATTTCAACTACTCCACCTCCTAGAAATACCTAATGGACTATTAAAGAATTGGCAATGAGTAAAAGAAATATTTCATAACTGGTATTTTTATTTTGGTTAGAAAAATTCACAGGTTATTTCAATTCACAGCTATAGTCCTTAGCCCATTTTAGAAGAGCAGTTGGGGCTGGAATTTTTTTATTTAGCTTTTCCCTAAACTACCTGCAAATCATTAAAAATGTATCCCCAGTTGGATCGATGGTTGGATCCCCCAGTTGGATCTATGGTTAACTAACTGTTCTTTGCAAAATCCATCTGTAAAGATTCAGTATAAAACACATTTTATTTCCCATTTTGCTGTGATCCTAATTATTTTTGATAATATAAAAATTTTTGATAATAAAAAATGTGATGCCTCTGCTTAGGCTAATCTTGACCTAATTCTCATAAAAATAAACACAATGGTGTTAGAGTTCACAACCCTTGGGCATCACAGTTGCATACTTGGAGCTAACACCGCTCTCATGGGATGACACAGGAATATCTTGAGCACCAAAGTTCTAGAAAGAAGTGACCCAAAGTGTGTGCAGCCCCACGTGGCTCCCATTAATGAAGGTGTTTAAATTTTACAATCTTGAATTAAGAATCTCCCTCTGTATCATGTTGAAATGTTCTTTGAAGCTGCCATTTATTATATGCCTACCATCCAGCAGCAATCAGTTAAGTGTTTGTTTAGTGACAAAGTCTTCCCCATACTCCATTCACACTTGATCTTGTACTTCTGAGACCCAGAACAAACACAGGAAAAGAAAGCAAAGTCAGTTAATGGAGGTAGACTGTCATCAACTATTGCTTGTCCCTCAATTAACCCTTATAGTTCTAATGACTCCGTAAAATTTCAAAAAGTTAATATTAGATACGAAAACCCAAGAATCCACATTTAAATGGAAGCCTTTCATTGGCAGTTAGTCAAGGAATAAATTAAAATAAGGAAAGAGTGCAAGGTGAGGAGTCAGAAGCCCTGGGTCATTTACTACCAGTGGTTTCAGCTTCATCTGTCTCATGGGGCGACCCACCTTAACTACCTGACAAATTCGCTTTAAACATCTAAATGAGGCAATGGGCATGAATGCGCTTTGTAAACAATAAAGTACATTACAAAATATTTGAATAATTCACTTTCCTGTTCTATGTACAGAAAATGGACATACATTTTTTAAAAGAAATTTTTATGAAAGAGTTTCAAAAGGACTGCAAGATTTCTCATAAAATTTTCTACTTTTCTCATCAGAAACATAAGGGAAGGGGTAGTAAGGTAGCAGCTGCCCAAGGAATCAGACAATAGAGAGCTCAAAATCTGGCATCAGGGAGAGCACTGAAAATGCCTGAATCTTTCTAAGAAAGTTTGGAGAAAAGAGATTCACAATTTCCCACAAGACCTAATTTTAGTTTAATTGCGAATTTTTAAAACTACAAAACAGCAAAATATTCATGCAAGCAGAGCTCTTTGTTGGTCACCCCAGGGCACCTGTCCTTAGACTGGCCCCTTCTGGCATCTTTACAATGTTTTTGGACACCTGTGAAATTCTGAAGGCAAAAGAAAACATCTGCTCACACCCATAATCATGCCTCTGGGTCTTATGAGCCAATGTTTTATTAATTTATTAATAATTATTATAATATTATCATCGTAGGATTTTTTAAAAACTTGCTGCTATGTTGCATTTATTTTATTTTATTATTTTAAAAGATGTATTTATTATTTATTTATTTATTTTTGTCTGCGTCAGGTCTTAGTTGCGGCACGCGGGATCTTTGTTGGGGTGCACCGGCTCTTCGTTGTGTCACACGGGCTTCTCTGTAGTTGTGCCGTGCAGGTTTTCTCTCTCTAGTTGTGGTGCACAGGCTCCAGGGCGTGTGGGCTCTGTAGTTTGCGGCACGCAGGCTCTAGTTGAGGCGCGTGAGCTCAGTAGTTGTGGCACGTGGGCTTAGTTGCCCTGAGGCATGTGGGATCTTAGCTCCCCAACCAGGGATTGAACCCGCGTCCTTTGCATTTCAAGGCAGATTATTTACCACTGGACCACCACGGGAATCCTGCATAGTAGGATTTAGATTCGATCACATACATGTCAGTGGTAAACTGGACAGAGGAACTACTATTTTAATTGAGATTATACTTACTCATTTATGATTTATTGCTAATCCAATGAAGGGCCCCTAAATGTCTAAGTGTCCCAGGCCCAGAATTACTGAAACAGTGCAAAATAAACACAAGCCTCAGTATGAAATAGAAAGAATAGTTCAAGAAGAAATTTGGAGATATGTGAGTTTCTCTAAGAAAGCTTGGGGGAATGAGATCCCTTGCTATTTACAAAGCTCTGTTAAAATGAAATCACTTGATTTCTTTTCAAAGTTATAGAGTCGCTAAAGAGTCATGCAAGCATCTTCTTCGCTAAGTAACAGAGAGAAATAGAAGTGAATAGTTTTCTCTGTATTTGATCCATCTTTTCTCCTCTCCATCTCTCTATCCCTCCTTCCCTCCTTCCTTTCTTCCTTCTTTCTTTCTCTTTTTCTGAAAAGCAATGAGCTTAATCTGTAAAGAAACAGGATGTTTCCTATAGCCTGGGCAACTTTTTATATTTTTTTATCTTTGTGTCTCCATCCTGCACCACCCCCTCTCTCCTAACAGTAGTGATGGGGGGAGGGTTTTATTTGATTAGGTCAAAGGTGAGGCTCCCAGGACAATATTATCCTTTTAATAGTCTTTGGTATGACAGAAAACATAAAACCAGAGGCCACATACCTGTCTTATCCACACATACCATCAGCATCAATAGGTATTTTACCACGGCCTGAGGCAGTTTATTCTTACAAGTATTCTGCCCTCCAACCACCCCTGTACCCTGATGAACCATTACTTGTCTTTTCCTGTTTCAAATTTTACTGCTTGTAAATAGAAATCAGCTAAATCCTACATTTCATAACAGCTACATCAATCTTTCTGATGCTCAAGTAATATTAAGTTATTGCTATGTGGTATCCAAACTAGATGATGTAATATAGAACAAAAGAAGCTCGTTCTCTCTCTCTCTGCGTGTTTCATATATATTATATACTTGACAGAGAGAGGAGAGCTACTTCAGAATTACTTAGAATATTCAACTTAGTTTTAGTAACTGCGCAATTTAGTAAAACTAATCAACATGTTTCCTTCATTCTAAAAAGGGGATAATGATAATTACAGGAATATTGTGGGATTAAATACAATAATGCACAAAGAATGCTTTATCATAACAACTAGCACAAAGAAAGTGCTCAGTTAATGTTAACTATTTTTTAAATTAATTAATTAATTATTTACTTATTTGGGGCTGCATTAGGTCTTTGTTGCTGCGCATAGGCTTTCTCTAGTTGCGGTGAGCAGGGGCTACTCTTCGTTGCGGTGTGCGGGCTTCTCATTGCAATGGCTTCTCTTGTTGCAGAGCATGGGCTCTAGGCATGTGGGTGTCAGTAGTTGCAGCATGCGGGCTCAGTAGTTGTGGCGCACGGGCTTAGTTGCTCCACAGCATGTGGTATCTTCCCGGACCAGGGATCAAACCCGTGTCCCTTGCATGGGCAGGTGGATTCTTAACCACTGTGCCACCAGGAAAGTCCCATGTTAACTATTTTTAATGTTGTTATGAGGACAAGAGGGAGTCTGCACAAGGAATCAAGAAGAGTACCAGGCCTCAGTAAACACTTGAAAGAACCTGGGTCCCTCTATATGCCAACCCTTCCTTCCTCTTTCCTATTTCAGGGTGAAGAGATGTGAGTGAACAAGATCACTAAACAGTAGCGCTTGTAATCAACATGAACAAAGAAAATCAGCAGAGGATTTTGTTGCAAAAACACTTAAAAAGGCCTTTTTAGCACAGAAGATGCTCCAGATTTATCCGGTTGTTCTGGATAATGCTAGAATTACTCCCCAAGTTGGAAAGAGCATGATCACCCGACATGTTAAAATTTATGGTCAGTCATATGACATTTTTAAATTTTTTATAAATTTATTTATTTATGTTATTTTTGGCTGCGTTGGGTCTTTGCTGCGTGCGAGCTTTCTTTAGTTGTGGCGGGCAGGGGCTACTCTTTGTTGCAGTGTGTGAGCTTCTCATTGTGGTGGCTTCTCTTGTTGCGGAACCTGGGCTCCAGGCGTGTGGGCTTCAGCAGTGGCACGTGGGCTCAGTAGCTGTGGCTTGTGGGCTCTAGAGCGCAGGCTCAGTAGCTGTAGCCCACGGGCTTATTTGCTCTACTGCATCGTATGACATTTTTAACAGGCATGAGGAAACAGAGTCTAATATGGAAATGACTAAATCTTAACAGTAATTGAAGTAACTTACTCTTTAACCTCGTGAGGATGGAAAACTATCTTTTCACTTGACAAATGCACGTGACAATGACAAATGCCCCGTGTATCTTCCATTGAATGAAAGAAGATATGGTACAATTTCATTATGGCGATAATTCCTTTTACAATCATTTTTTATTATGAAATGTTTCAGATATATATTTTAAAAAATATAAAGAATATAATAATCCCCTGGGTATACACTAGTCAGCTTAAGAAAGAAAACATTACAAATGTAACTGAACCCCCATAATGATCTCATTTCTCAATTCCTCTTTCCTCTGGGCCCCAAGGTAATCACCATACTGAATTTGGTGTTATTTATTCACATGGGATGTATTCTCAAGGTTACTTTCTCAGACCAAGATAAAAGAGCTAGTCTTCTATCAATCTTCAGTTAATTATTTCCTCTGTGCCTCTGAGTAGAATTTATGATGTGGCAAGGTCTAGTAATATCAGAATTAGGTACCATTTTTTAAATTAAATCAAAAGAGGGAAAGTATGCCATTTTAAGGCCACTCAAACTATGAAAAGTAAAGTCAATGATATTTTTAAAAAACTTTATAGATGTGGAAAGAATTCAAGATTCGAGTTTCAGCAATATGGCAGATTATACATTAAAAACCCTCCTGCTATATCAACTGGAAATGCTGGGAAAAGTTACACACACTTTAAAAAAAAAATGCACAGCTAAGCTCATATAAAAGAAAAATATCCAGGTGCCAGGAATAATGAAGCAACTGAAAACTTGACTGACAATGAGTAGGTTACCCTGTGC
Source organism: Lagenorhynchus albirostris (assembly GCF_949774975.1). NCBI lineage: Eukaryota > Metazoa > Chordata > Mammalia > Artiodactyla > Delphinidae > Lagenorhynchus > Lagenorhynchus albirostris. The sequence goes on from NC_083098.1 coordinate 24,932,491, forward strand.
TTGCCTCAATCGTGGGTGGGGAGGAGTGGCTGCAACCTAGGAGTTTGGTTTCTAAGGGAAAGCAGAGGATAGACAATAACTTGGCTCTTGCAAGATGGAGAATTGAAACTAAGATTCCCCACATAAAACTGGAAGTGCTAAACTCTCGGGAGAAAAAAAATCTGTCCACCAGCAAAAGAAAACACAAGGCAATAGGGAAGCTATCTTACCTGTGGTTGGGCTCTGAGTGGGGAAAATAAATCTCTTGAGAATTCCTAATACGGGCCTGCACAACACAGAGGACTGAATTTATGTCACATGTCGTCTAGGAAGCCACAAGTCAAGCAATTACAAAAGACGAAGTCCTAAGCCAGGGGTCCCCTAAGCATACAAAAGTAAACCACAAGCTATCCTGGGATAACCTTCTTAACCCAGACTGCACAGGAATTTATAGATAAAGCCTTACTGAAGATCAGCTCACAATCCAAGATTTAAAAACAAGGGAGAACATATATCTATAGGGAAAGCATGTATCTATATCTATATCTATCTACCTGTCTACACACTATAGGTAGATTCTGTAGCCCAAAAACATTAGATTAAAACCCAAGAAGTTAACACAATAGAAATAGCTGCTAGAGGCTACTAAATAATTATAACCAAGAGAATTATCATATTACTAATTAGTCTAAAATTCCCCCAAATTCTGATAACTATTACAAATTCTGCATTCCTTAGCACACATAAAAATGAAAAATGGGTGAACAGTTGTTAAGGGAAAGATTAATAACTGCATTCTGAGGAAAGATCAGAGCAAAACCAGAAATATAAACATTGAATTATTTGCCACTGAATTACTTCGAAACCATGTAATAATATAAAGTTGTGAATGCACTTAAGAGTTAGCTACTGTGGGGAAAAATGGCCTGCTCTTGGAAATGTGTAAATTGAGGCTCCTTCCTCAAAAGTACTTGCAAAAACATGGACGTAGAGCAAGAAACTACCTACATAGGCTCTGGAGAATATTGGCCAACATATCAAAGCTAACAGGGTAGTTTGAATGTTGGGAGAGGTGGTGGTGAAGAAAAATGTTTTACTCGGGGCTTCCGGGAAGATGGCGGAAGAGTAAGACGCGGAGATCACCTTCCTCCCCACAGATACACCAGAAATACATCTACACGTGGAACAACTACAGAACACCTACTGAACGCTGGCAGAAGACCTCAGACCTCCCAAAAGGCAAGAAACCCCCCACGTACCTAGGTAGGGCAAAAGAAAACAGAATAAACAGAGACAAAAGGATAGGGACGGGACCTGCACCAGTGGGAGGGAGCCGTGAAGGAGGAAAAGTTTCCACACACTAGGAAGCCCCTTCGCGGGCGGAGACTGAGGGTGGCGGAGGGGGGAGCTTCGGGGCCGCGGAGGAGTGCACAGCAACAGGGGTGCGGAGGGCAAAGTGGAGAGACTCCCGCACAGAGGAACAGGGCCGACCGGCACTCACCTGCCCGAGAGGCTTGTCTGCTCACCCGCCGGGGCGGGCGGGCCTGGGAGCTGAGGCTCGGGCTTCGGTCGGAGCGCAGGGAGAGGACTGGGGTTGGCGGCGTGAACACAGCCTGCAGGGGGTTAGTGCGCCACGGCTAGCCGGGAGGGAGTCCAGGGAAAAGTCTGGAGCTGCCGAAGAGGCAAGAGACTTTTTCTTCCCTCTTTGTTTCCTGGTGCGCGAGGAGAGGGGATTAAGAGCGCTGCTTGAAGTAGCTCCAGAGACGGGCGCGAGCTGCAGCTAACAGCGCGGACCCCAGAGACGGGCATGAGACGCTAAGGCTGCTGCTGCCGCCACCAAGGGGCCTGTGTGCGAGCATAAGTCACTATCCACAGCCCCCTTCCGGGGAGCCTGTGCAGCCCGCCACTGCCAGGGTCCCGGGATCCAGGGTCAACTCCTCCAGGAGAACGCACGGCGCGCCTCAGGGTGGTGCAACGTGATGCCGGCCTCTGCCGCCGCAGGCCCGCCCCGCACCCTATGCCCCTCCCTCCTCCCTGGCCTGAGTGAGCCAGAGCGCCCGAATCACCGGCTTCTTTAACCCCGTCCTGTCTGAGCGAAGAACAGACGCCCTCCGGCGACCGACACGCAGAGGTGGGGCCAAATCCAAAGCTGAGCCCCTGGGAGCTGTGAGAACAAAGAGGAGAAAGGGAAATCTCTCCCAGCAGCCTCAGAAGCAGCGGATTAAAGCTCCACGGTCAACTTGATGTACCCTGCATCTGTGTAATACACGAATAGACAATGAATCATCCCAAATTAAGGAGGTGGACTTTGAAAGCAAGATTTATGATTTTTTCCCCTTTTCCTCTTTTTGTGAGTGTGTATGTGTATGCTTCTGTGTGAGATTTTCTCTGTATAGCTTTGCTTCCACCATTTGTCCTAGGGTTCTATCCGTCCATTTTTTAAAAAAAAATTTTTTTCTTAATAATTATTATTTTATTTTAATAACTTTATTATATATATATATATATTTTGCGGTACGCAGGCCTCTCACTGTTGTGGCCTCTCCTGTTGCGGAGCACAGGTTCCGGACACGCAGGCTCAGCGGCCATGGCTCACAGGCCCAGCCGCTCCGTGGCATGTGGGATCTTCCTGGACCAGGGCACGAACCCGTGTCCCCTGCATCAGCAGGCGGACTCTCAACCACTGCGCCACCAGGGAAGCCCACTTTATTATATTTTATCTTACTTTATTTTATTTTACTTTTTCTTTCTTTCTTTCTTTTTTTCCTTCCTTCCCTCCTTCCTTCCTTCCTCCCTCCCTCCCTCCCTCCTTTCTTTCTTTCTGCTTCTACTAATTCTTTCTTTCTACTTTTTCTCCCTTTTATTCTGAGCTCTGTGGATGAAAGGCTCTTGGTGCTGCAGCCAGGAGTCAGTGCTGTGCCTCTGAGGTGGGAGAGCCAACTTCAGGACACTGGTCCACAAGAGACCTCCCAGATCCACATAACATCAAATGGCGAAAATCTCCCAGAGATCTCCATCTCAACACCAGCACCCAGCTTCACTCAACGATGAGCAAGCTACAGTGCTGGACACTCTATGCCAAACAACTAGCAAGACAGGAACACAACCCCACCCATTAGCAGAGAGGCTGCCTAAAATCATAATAATCCACAGACACCCCAAAACACACCACCAGACGTGGACCTGCCCACCAGAAAGACAAGATCCAGCCTCACCCACCAGAACACAGGCACTAGTCCCCTCCACCAGGAAGCCTACACAACCCACTGAACAAACCTTAGCCACTGGGGACAGACACCAAAAACAACAGGAACTACAAACCTGCAGCCTGCAAAAAGGAGACCCCAAAGACAGTAAGATAAGCAAAATGAGAAGACAGAAAAACACACAGCAGATGAAGGAGCAAGATAAAACCCCACCAGACCTAACAAATGAAGAGGAAATAGGCAGTCTACCTGAAAGAATTCAGAATAATGATAATAAAGATGATCCAAAATCTTGGAAATAGAATACAGAAAATGCAAGAAACATTTAACAAGGACCTAGAAGAACTAAAGATGAAACAAACAATGCTGAACAACACAATAAATGAAATTAAAAATACTCTAGATGGGATCAATAGCAGAATAACTGAGGCAGAAGAACGGATAAGTGACCTGGAACATAAAATAGTGGAAATAACTACTGCAGAGCAGAATAAAGCAAAAAGAATGAAAAGAACTGAGGACAGTTTCAGAGACCTCTGGGACAATATTAAACACACCAACATTCGAATTACAGGGGTTCCAGAAGAAGAAGAGAAAAAGAAAGGGACTGAGAAAATATTTGAAGAGATTATAGTTGAAAACTTCCCTAATACGAGAAAGGAAATAGTTAATCAAGTTCAGGAAGCACAGGGAGTCCCATACAGGATAAATTCAAGGAGAAATATGCCAAGACACATATTAATCAAACTCAAAAATTAAATACAAAGAAAACATATTAAAAGCAGCAAGGGAAAGACAACAAATAACACACAAGGGAATCCCCATAAGGTTAACAGCTGATCTTTCAGCAGAAACTCTGCAAGCCAGAAGGGACTGGCAGGACATATTTAAAGTGATGAAGGAGAAAAACCTGCAACCAAGATTACTCTACCCAGCAAGGATCTCATTCAGATTTGATGGAGAAATTAAAACCTTTACAGACAAGCAAAAGCTGAGAGAGTTCAGCACCACCAAACCAGCTCTACAACAACTGCTAAAGGAACTTCTCTAGGCAAGAAACACAAGAGAAGGAAAAGACCTACAATAACGAACCCAAAACAGTTAAGAAAATGGGAATAGGAGCATACATATCGATAATTACTTTAAATGTAAATGGACTAAATGCTCCCACCAAAAGTCACAGATTGGCTGAATGGATACAAAAACAAGACCCATATATTTGCTGTCTACAAGAGACCTACTTCAGACCTAGAGACACATACAGACTGAAAGTAAGGGGATGGAAAAAGATATTTCATGCAAATGGAAACCAAAAGAAAGCTGGAGTAGCAATTCTCATATCAGACAAAATAGACTTTAAAATAGAGACTATTACAAGAGACAAAGGACACTACATAATGATCAAGGGATCGATCCAAGAAGAAGATATAACAATTGTAAATATTTATGCACCCAACGTAGGAGCACCTCAATACATAAGGCAAATACTAACAGCCATAAAAGGGGACATCGACAGTAACACAGTCATAGTAGGGGACTTTAACACCCCACTTTCACCAATGGACAGATCATCCAAAATGAAAATAAATAAGGAAACACAAGCTTTAAATGATACATTAAACAAGATGGACTTAATTGATATTTATGGGACATTCCATCCAAAAACAACAGAATACACATTTTTCTCTAGTGCTCATGGAACACTCTCCAGGATAGATCATATCTTGGGTCACAAATCAATCCCTGGTAAATTTAAGAAAATTGAAATTGTATCAAGTATCTTTTCCCACCACAACGCTATGAGACTAGATATCAATTACAGGAAAAGATCTGTAAAAAATACAAACACATGGAGGCTAAACAATACACTACTTAATAACGAAGTGATCACTGAAGAAATCAAAGAGGAAATAAAAAAATACCTAGAAACAAATGACAATGGAGACACGATGACCCAAAATCTATGGGATGCAGCAAAAACAGTTCTAAGAGGGAAGTTTATAGCAATACAATCCTACCTTAAGAAACAGGAAACATCTCGAATAAACAACCTAAACTTGCACCTAAAGCAATTAGAGAAAGAAGAACAAAAAACCCCCAAAGTTAGCAGAAGGAAAGAAATCATAAAAATCAGATCAGAAATAAATGAAAAAGAAATGAAGGAAACGATAGCAAAGATCAATAAAACTAAAAGCTGGTTCTTTGAGAAGATAAACAAAATTGATAAACCATTAGCCAGCCTCATCAAGAAAAAAAGGAAGACTCAAATCAATAGAATTAGAAATGAAAAAGGAGAAGTAACAACTGACACAGCAGAAATACAAAAGATCATGGGAGATTACTAGAAGCAACTCTATGCCAATAAAATGGACAACCTGGAAGAAATGGACAAATTCTTAGAAATGCACAACCTGCCAAGACTGAATCAGGAAGAAATAGAAAATATGAACAGACCAATCACAAGCACTGAAATTGAAACTGTGATTAAAAATCTTCCAACAAACAAAAGTCCAGGACCAGATGGCTTCACAGGCGAATTCTATCAAACATTTAGAGAAGAGCTAACACCTATCCTTCTCAAACTCTTCCAAAATATAGCAGAGGGAGGAACACTCCTAAACTCATTCTATGAAAGAGGAAAACAAAAACCATATGCTAACACATATATATGGAATCTTAATAAAAAAAAATCGTTCTGAAGAACCTAGGGGCAGGACAGGAATAAAGACGTAGACATAGAGAATGGACTTGAGGACACAGGGAGGGGGAAGGGTAAGCTGGGACGAAGTGAGAGAGTGGCATGGACATATATACACTACCAAATGTAAAACAGATAGCTAGTGGGAAGTAGCTGCATAGCACAGGGCGATCAGCTTGGTGCTTTGTGACCACCTAGAGGGGTGGGATAGGGAGGGTGGGAGGGAGATGCAAGAGGGAGGAGATATGGGGATATATGTATAGCTGATTCACTTTGTTATAAAGCAGAATCTAACACACCATTGTAAAGCAATTATACTCCAATAAAGATGTTAAAAAATGTATTACAAATCAACAGTAATAAAGACAGTATGGTTTTGATGCAAGAATAGACAAATTGGATAGCATAGAGAGCTCAAAAACATACCATACACATATAGACACTTGATTTGAAATAAAGGTGACATTGTAGAGCAATGGGAAATTATGGTCTTCAGTGCATGGTGCTGGATCGATTGGATATCCATATAGGGAAGAAAAAAATTGAAATATAAGTCCTGTCATCTAAGGTGGACTGCAGATCTAAATCTACAACAAAGCAAATAAAGCTTTTAGAAGATAATGTAAGAGGATATGTTCATAATGCTCATGTTGCAAAAGACTACTTACTGCTCAAAAAAAAACACTTAACATCATGGAAAAGATTATTAAATTGGTTTACATTAAAAATAATTTCTGTTCATTAAGAGATCCCATCTTTAAGAGAATGAAAAGGCAAACCACAGAGTAGGGGAAAATAGTTACAACATTTATAACTGTCATAGCATTTATAACCAGAATATGTGAAGCACTTTTATAGATCAATAAGGAAAATAAAGACAAACTTTTTAAATGAGCAAAAGACTAGAATACTTCACAAAAGAGGCTATCCAAATTGACAACAAACGTATGAAAAGTGGCTTGACCTCATTAGTTATTAGGGAACTAATAACTAATTAAAACTACAATAAGGTAACACTACATTCACCAAAGTGGCTACAATTTAAAAGATCAACAATCCTAAAGATTGGTGAGTAAGGGGAGCAGCAGGGCTCTTACTCCCTGCTGTTGCCATGTGAATGGATACATACACTTTGGAAAGTGATCAGGCATTACCTACAAACGATGGGCATACGTGTACCCTCTGTGCAAGCTGCTATATGGCTCCTATATACATATCTAATGGAAATGCACATACGATGAGTCAAAAGACAGGCACTAGAATTTCATAACAGCATTATTTTGTAATAGCTTCAAATGGGAAAATACAATAACCAACATCAGTAGAGTGAATAAATAAATTATGGTATATTCCTACAATACAATACTAGATATATAGCAGTAAAAATGAACAGACTATAGCTACATGCTACAGTAAATATATATTACAAAAATCATGCTGAGTAAAAGGAAACCAATACAAAAGAAAATATATTGCAGATTTGTATATACATATGGATATAATGTATATTATTGTACATTAAACATAGGTAAAACTTAGCTACACTCTTTGATTAGGGGTAGAGGGTAATCTTGGAAAGGAGGAAGGGAATAGTGGTGGAGATGGGACATGAAGAGGGCTTCCAAGAAGGTATGTTACCCGCTGGCATGGACATGGATATCCACTTTGACCTTACTCTCATTGAGCTAGTGTTTGGTGCATTTCACTGTATATGTTATGCTACACACACACACACACACACACACACACACACACACACACACACACACACACACACACACACACACACACACACACACACACACACACACACACACACACACACACACACACACACACACACACACACACACACACGAGCCTGCGCGTCCGGGGCCTGTACTCCGCAACGGGAGAGGCCACAGCAGTAAGAGGCCAGCGTACCGCAAAAAAAAAAAAAAAAAAAAAAGAAAGAAAGAAAAAGGCTGATAAAATTGGCCAAAGATTACATAGATAGGATTCAAGTGCTCATATAATTCCCATATTACTGAGTCACTTCCTTTTAGCTTCCAAATAATAGAAAATTTCACACACAGGACCCTTCCATTAAAATAATATTTCCTCATTATATTCACTAGCTACACAAAAAGCATATGCAAAATGGTTACTATTATTTAAAACAAGAAACTGTGCTTACACTATATTGTTTCTTCATATCATTAGTATATTTCATGATTCAGTTAACATATCTTTAAAAGGGATTATAGTATGAATTAATACTGTTTCAAAGACTTTATTTCTAAAAGAAGTCTTTCTTATTTTTGAATCCAAAAGTAATTAGATGTAAGACAAGCACAAATTGGACCCAAAGGAATCAAGTTGTATTTCTACTAATGACTTTGTTTAAACACATAACATGCCATATTCCAAGAAGTTAAATTGTTTATAATGGCCACTTGAGAGCCTTATTTGGGGCTATGTATGTATGATTTCTGATGGTCTTGCTTACAAGTGGATTTTTCTAAGAATTTCCTTTATTATCTAAACGTCTGGAATGGAAGGAGGGAACATGGAACAGTGGATCCAAACTGGGTGGACATTTCCGTGATTCCACAAGCATCATCCTCTGAGGAATGCCCTTTGGAAAAGCACAGATTTCCACCCAACTGTTTATCCAGGCAAACTTCTGATAGTCTTCTCCAAGGTCCAATCTTAATTATGTAAGACAAATATTAACTAAATATTTTGACTTACAAAAACTAGTTTCAAAAAATAGTTTTTAATTCCGTGGTCTCCTTCACAACTTATAATGGTGGTGGGTGTTAGGCTGCCCGCATTGCATCTTTTCTCCTCCGAAGTTTTAATATAGCATTAAATATAAGAGGAATATAAGGGTATGCATATAAAACTATAGTTACCCTATACATAACAGGGTAAGATTAAACTTTGACCCGACCCTGCCCTACCTTTCTTCCATCTTATAACTTGATGTTACATAGTTACTAAAGTTAACACCCTGCTTACTGTAGTCTGAAGATAACCTCCTCATTCCTTCACAAATGTGTACAGCTTTCCATGCCTAAAATGCTCTCCCATTTTCTCTCTCCCCACTTAAACCTACACATTGTTCTGGAGCCAGAGTATAAATTTTGGAACACTTCTTCCCCACTCCTGATGATTCCCAACTGAAAGGAAACTCAGTTCCTTTACTTGGAGCCTCTCCACCCCTTTACTCCATCCCCAAGGAGGTAAACATTTGATTTGTAAATATAGGAAGAATAATTGAAGCTATATGGCTCAGTTCCATTCTCCTTCTAGGGAGCTCCCCGACCCATTCAGTGCAACCAGCTATGACATGAATCTTAAGGATTCATTATTAGAAAAGCCCAAATTAGCTAAGACTTAAAAACACATCCCTCAATTTGTTGTCTATTAGAAAAGAAGGTGATACTTTGACCTTCATCTTCACTATTTCTCAACTTGTACATAACCTAAGAAGAAGGCCTCTTCAGATACCCCTATGTACATGAATTTCTCTCTCTTCCATAAGAACCTTACTGACTACCCTGGGCATTGGTGATATTTGTCCTTATTAAAATAATACTTATCTGTTTCAGTCAATATTACCTTTTGTTAAGTATGTGTGAATGTCTCTGTGTTCCTACCTATCATCAGCTAGACTATAAATTCTTTTTGAATAGGAAACACGTTTTCTACTTATTTGTATTCTACACAGGATATAAGGCATTCAATCGTATAGGTTGATTGTTTGAAAAAACATGCAATAATTTTCTCCTGGAGACTATATGCAGTACAACTGATCACAGCATTGTAGAGTCAACAACTTTTTTATTTAATAGGGATGAGTAATCAAGTATCCTTAATAATGACAAAATGACATGTGGATTATTCCCCTCTAAATATTTCTTTATACAATGTATTGCATGCTTTCCAGCCTTAGTAAATGTCATATGCCAAACTGTATTTATCTTTCTTCATTGGCACAGTGTTACTAACATGATCAGCTATGTTATTAGAGATAGTATAGGATAGAGAGTACTATTCAGTTGATCAAAATAAAGAAAACTTACCCAACGTGGCCTAAGGAAACAACACTGAGGGGAGACAAGTTTGGAGCTACAAAAATAGTCCTTATCGTGAAATTCCAAAGGGCCAAGAGAGAACAAACAAGAAGTAGCTACCAGCAGCTAAGGGATTCAGAACTAGAATTAGGAGTAAGAGTGGGTCTAATAGACTGGCTTAGAACTAGTTGGACAGGGTAAGAGAGCACTGGAGCTTCTCGTTTAGCGTGATATTCATTTCCTACCTCTGGAAATGTGCATGTGTATTAAAGAACTTACAGGGCGGTTAGCATCTATTCTGGTTTGCAACATTAGAAAGTTTTATCCGGTGTCGTTTCTTTTCTGGTAAGACTGAACTGACCTAGAATGATGTGAATGGGGTGAAACCAAAAGTGATAATTAATGTGGAAAAAGAATCTGCAGGGCTTACAGTTACTGAGTATGTAAAGATGAAGGAGAAGAGTCAAAATTACACCCAAATACCAGTCTAACAGTTGAACATTTCAAGAAAGAAATGACGAATTTTGTTCTAAACAGCCTGGATGATGGAAAAAAATGAAAGAAGACTTCCGAATTTCATGACAAGGACTTCCTTGCATCTCCTATCAGTTACTGAATGCTACCTTAAAAATAAGCACTGTTTTTAAGATAAATAGTAAAATTCCTTTCCTTTGTCTTGGTAGACACCTGAGTGTGTTATAACTTACTTAATAGCTGGATGGCTTGTTACCATCCTCCTTTTACTGAGCCTACCCTCTATTTCATTATTTCTCCATATTCATTTAACATGTGATTCTTATAAATTTTAACAGTTGAAAAACAAACAGCTGGCTGAACTCTCTACTTCAGTGTTTTGGATACTTTGCTTCTTGGTAAGTGATCAGTATTTTGATACTGCTATAGTAATAACAGGAAATGATCTGTTAAAATCTGGATCTCCAGCTATAGATGAATGCCAGGGTACAGAGGAGAGCTGGTCTCAGAATAAAGTCTATAAAAACAGTTGGGGGAGTTATTTCTAGGACCACAGGGAGAGAATCGTAATTTGCTCTCAACACCGGAAAAGCAAATACATAGTGGAAAAACATCTAATGGTCACCACTGAACTGCATCAGTGGAAAGCTCATGGTCACAAATGCAGTAATTAAAACAACTGAGATGGTAAATACTAGAGCTTCAATTATACATGATGTGAAATACCACTTCCTGAAATACCAATTCACTCAGAAAAAGATTTCATAAGATAGAATACCTTTAAGTTGGTGTAACTGTAATTTTGCTTATGTTGGCAAAATAGTAAATTGATTCTTTTAACCAGAAAGGACAAGAGAAGACAAACAATGGTGGCAGGATTAGCCATAGAAAAAAGGGAGGGTACTTTCACATAAAACTGAAATACAGACTGGTTAGTATTACTAAAAAATAATTTCAACTTTTCTTACAAAATTGCCATGGGTTATAGACATTTTCTTAGATTTATGGTGGGGGGGAGTTGTAATTAATTAGCCTTAAGATATGTCCTGTTAATAGAATAAATCATTATCATGGATAATTAATAAACTAATCCCTGAGGTTTTTCCTTTGTTGTCTTCCTCTCTCTAACGCTTTCTAGACACCATTGCACAGAAGCAGGCCCAACTAAATGGCAGATCATGAAGCACAGAGAGCTACCTTGTAGATGGCTGGTAAACAGCTTTGTACAGCAAACACTTCCAAACACCATACTCTAGGGAGTCATAGTAGAAGTGGGGAAAATCAAAACAATGTGGGCAAAAGATTAACTTGTTTTAAAAGCTCCACAAAGCAAAAGTGTCTCCAAATAACCACAACTACAAAGTATTATTTTCCCTAATGCTTTAACATATTTTGCAACTTTTATCATTTTTAAAAGGTAATTGAACCAAGAATTCAATTAAAAATGACATATAATAAGCCAACATGTTATTAAGAATTTAAAGTAAAATTTTCTAAAACACTAGAAACATATCAAATATTTGTATTTGAGTTATAAAATTTTATACTCATAAAAATTTATACTGTAGTGTATTAATCTGTACTAAACTAGTAGTCATAATGGCTAAAAGAACAGAAGGTGTGGTGTCTAAAATTACTTTTCAAGATTGGTCTGTGTTTTAATTGTTGGAATCTTTCAAATGAGAGCAAAAGTACAAAACATCACTGGATTCCTAACATACAAATCATCTGTTTCAAATTAATTGTTGTTATTCACGTAAAAACAATGATAGTTTGGATTCTAGAATAGGCTTAAAAAGTGAATAACTAGCTGATATTACAAATAGTCTTTCTTTCTACAGTTCCACCTCCTCCACAATGCCTTCTTTTAGCTTCACCTCTAACTTCTGAATAGGAAGTTAACTCTCTCTTTTCCATCCACCAGTTAGAGATCTTACCAGTCTAATTTCTGATCTGGTTATCAGAGACCTATTATTTCCCCTAGTAGACTATAAGCAACTGGAAAGCAAAGTCTGCATCAGATTTACTTTGGTTTCCTTATTATGTCTAATTCAACATTCAGTATCTATTAGTCTTTTTAGAGTTGGGTATTTATTAGCCTTCAGTGAACTGCTGTCTTTTAAAATTCCAGGTTTATACAAAGAGTTCCTTGTGACAGTATTTCCACAGGTAATAAGCTGATTTTTAAAGTGTCTAATACTTCAATTACATGTATAATTTAAATATTTAAATCTCATAACTGCAGTTTGATCAATACTCAAAAAGTATACTGATTACGGATGAATCCGTGAAGTTGCTGTCATTGTTTTATTAACTGTTAAGATGGCTTTTCAATGTTAGTTTTTTATTCTCAGATCCTATACAGTAAGAAATATAACTATGTCAAATCTAGCCTCTTTGGGTGATTCCTATGTGAAACAGGTAGAATAAGCTATTTTTAAATCAGCTTTATTAAGGTATGATTGACATGCAATAAACTGCACATATGTATGATTTGATAAATTTTGGCATAGGTATATAGCTGTGAAACCAGTACCACTGTCAGGATAATGAACATTTCTGTCATCCCCCCAAATAATTCATGCCTTCTTGCTTCTGTCTGCTCCCCATCCTGTGCAACCACTAATATGCTTTCTGTCACTTGATGAGTTTGTATTTTCTAGAATTAAAAAAAAAAATAGAATCATACACTATATACTCTTTTTTGTGGTTTCTTTCTTTCAGCATAATTATTTTGTAAATGTATCCATGTTGTCGCATGTATTAACTGTTCATTTATTTTTATCGCTGAGTAGTATCCTATTATATGGATTTACCACAATTTGTTTATACCTTCTCCTATTGATCAACATTTGCATTGTTTCCAATTTTTAGGTACTACAAATAAAGCTGCTATGAACATTCATGTGCAAGTCTTTGTACGGATATACGCCTTCTTTTCTCTTGGGTAAATACCCATACACAGGTATATGTTTAACTTAAGAAATTACCAAAATGTTTTCCAAAGTGGTTATACACTAATTACATCCTCATCAGTAGTTTGACAAGAGGTCCATTTCCTCCATATCTTTGCTAACACGTGCAACTGTCTTTTTTTTTTAACATCTTTATTGGAGTATAATTGTTTTACAATGTTGTGTTAGTTGCTGCTGTATAACAAAGTGAATCAGCTATACATAATATCCCCATTTCTCCTCCCTCTTGCATCTCCCTTCCACCCTGCCTATCCCACCCCTCTAGGGGGACACAAAGCACCGAGCTGATCTCCCTGTGCTCTGCGGCTGCTTCCCACTAGCTATCTGTTTTACATTTGGTAGTGTATATATGTCCATGCCACTCTCTCACTTCGTCCCAGCTTACCCTTCCCCCTCCTCGTTGTCATTTTAACCACAGTCATTCTAGTGGCTGTGAAATGGTATCTCATTACGATTTTAATTTGCATTTCACTAACATCCAATGAAGTTGAGCATCTTTTCATATGCTTATTTGTCAATCATATGTCTTCTTTGATGAAATGATTGTTTAAATCTTTTGCTCACTTTAATGGGATTGTTTGTCTTCTTCCTGTTAAGTGATAAGAAGAGTTCTTTATATATTCTAGATACAAATATTTTGTTGGCTATATAATTTGCTCTTTCAAAAGAGAAATGAAACTGCTTCAGATAATTATGCATTGTTAATGTAATACATGGCCTATCAGGACTTCAGATAATCCTTAAAATAAGGGGAAGCATTACCTCCACAATCCGGGACTACCAAGTTTTCCCATGCCTAATGAGGTGCTCAGCTGGTTTATGAAAAACAGGGAAAGGGAGTAGAACTAGAAAACATAGTGATTTTCCCAACATTCTTCTTAATTCTTCCTAATTGCAGGAGTTTTTTTCACAAACTATTAATAGTAGGAAATAACAGACTGGATCAGGTAAATGATAATTAGTCCTCCTCCTTTTTTCTTTTAAGCGAATTTTTAAAAAGCAGTTAGCAAGTAGTAACATTATTACTAATAAAACTTCCTGTACTTTTTATTAGATTTCTCTGCCTCTTATACTCTGCCTGTTGTTTACATGAATGTTTTCCTTATCAGACTAACGCAGAACAACAATACAGTGCCAAGTATATATTGCTCTTCTTATTTTCTTGATTCTCTCCTTTTCTTTTAATTCCTATCCATCTGTTTTTCTTCTACCCTTCCCAGCATCTGACATCTATGCTTGGGAGTAATTCACTGATCTCAAATGAGTTTTGGTTACAGACTTTTTGGTGCTGATACAGTCACTTACCATGCTTCTTACTTTAAAGACAACAGAATGAAAATGACAAACTCTTTGTGGAACTCATAGAAAAAAGAGCTGAGATTCTGCTGAGTGAAAAAAATGAAACCTTCATTTTTTATAGCATCCATGTAAATTAGTACTCTGCCAGAATAAATCAAACACATAATTATTTCCTAAACTTTGCTAATTTAAGACTTCAGTCTACCCAGTAATGCAAGAACCTCTGAGGAATCTTTCCCAAACAAGAGCCAATATGGTGGGAATTCCCTGGCAGTCCAGTGGTTGGGACTCCATGCTCTCACTGCCAAGGGCTCGGGTTCGATCCCTAGTCGGAGAAGTAAGATTCCCACAAGCCATGCAGCACAACCACAAAAAGAAAAAAAAAAGAGCCAATACGGAGAAGTTCTGTCTCCCCCAAAGTAAGGATATGGGGTAGTGGGTGGTTCCGGGGGAGATATACAGAATCAACTCGACTCATGTTAAACCATGGAAAGAAACCTCATTTAAGGGACTTTAAAATATTTTTATATGTAAAGAACAATTTCATATATTTTTAAAATTTTCATGAGCTACATTATCCCTTAGGGAATGCTTCAGTGTCAGACACAAATTTGAAACTATTCTATAAACAGCATTAGAATTAGAATAAACAGCAGATTATATTGGCAATTGCTGACATAATATCAGGATAGACAACCCTAGGGTTAAAAATATTTCATGGGAGTACAATAATTATGACACAATTAATTACATTCCCCAAATCAGAATGGTTCTCATCACACACTGAATGCTAAGCTTATTGTGACACAGTTTTTAAAAAGACCGAGTATTAATAGAAGAAGCTTCCTCTGGATAGAAAAAAATAATAATTCTGGCCTATTAAAGATAATATCTATTGGTAAAACATAGTTTTGTTCCCAAACACGCAGTAAATCATTACTGTAATGCATGATCACTATATGAAATAATTACCTAGTTAGTAAAAAATTGTGTATATCTTAAAAATTTTCAGTTCAACTGGTTTTCTTTTGACATAAGGAAAAATTTAATGATTGGCTCAAATTCATTTTAATAATTATAAAATATGTGAGCTTTATTATGTTAAAGAAAATAAACATAGTATGACCCAAAAGTTATTTATTAAAGTTACAATAAAATACTTTTCAATGCATAAAAAATTGCAAAATAATTGATCCATTTTTCAATAAAGATACCAGATTTAATCTTTACTGACAAGACAAAGATATGTTTAATGACTTTTGTTCTATTTCAAGGTCACCTTATGGAGCGATACATCATGAAATCAATAGTTGTACATCTAGGAAATTTACCAATGGAGCTCTCTTCCACGGGTGTGTATATTTTAATTTGTCTCATGTGGGTATCTCTTCCATTCTGATGATTGGCTAGAACAGCAATCTGTATCATGAATGTGCGAGTTGGCTTCTTATGATTATCAGTTAAGGGAACGTGAATCCAGCCACTTGGTTCCACCAATTCAAGTTGCTGCCAAGAAAAGAAAAGTCAGATTATGTTTTCACCCAATGAATATAATTTATTATAATGAATGTATTCTAAAGTTGACTTATAATTAACATTTTTCTCATGGACAGCATGACAATATAATAAACATTATCAGTTATTGGTCACTTTTACCATGGTCCATTTTTACAGTTGCTAAGCACTTTACATGTACCATTCTTGTAGACAAAATAAAAATAGAATTATTTGCAATCTTAGTATTTGTAGAAACGTGTATATGATTTAGACATGTATAAATGTATAGGGCCAATGAAAAACCATGCTGATACAAGTAAGAAAAGACTCTAAATGCTTAGAACATAATGCTTCTGGTATATTTTATTTCAAGAACTATGCCTAATATATCCAAACTCACATAACAATAAATCAGATTCTATATAAACTACAAGAATATTAACAAAAGAAAATCAGTCATTGCACAAGTATCAGACAAAGCTTTTTTTCTTGGAAAATAGTAAGTGATTTATCTATCTGAATGACAATCTAAACCTAAAATCTAGGTTTTAATGTTTTTCAAAAAGAAATGCCAGATAAACTTTAAAAAATTTTTCATTTTATTGGGACTTCCCTGGTGGCGCAGCGGTTAAGAATCTGCCTGCCAATGCAGGGGACATGGGTTCGAGCCCTGGTCTGGGAAGCTCACATATGCTGTGGAGCAACTAAGCCCGTGCGCCACAACTACTGAGCCTGCACTCTAGAGCCCGCGAGCCACAACTACTGAGCCCACATGCCACAACTACTGAAGCCCACGCGCCTAGAGCCCACACTCTGCAACAAGAGAAGCCACTGCAATGAGAAACCTGCACACCGCAACAAAGAGTAAGCCCATGCTTGCCGCAGCTAGAGAAAGCCCGTGTGCAGCAATGAAGACCCAACGAAGCCAAAAATTAATTAATTAATTAAAAAAATGTTTTTTCATTTTATTTTAACCAAGTAAAAAAATGAACCTAAATTTCTAAAATTTTTCCTAAAGTTATGAAATAGTTTTTAAAAGATAAGTATTGATTTTTAAATTGTCCTAAATATTGGACACAGCTGAAAAATATGCATTACAGAAAATACAGGTTTATCTTATCAACCCAGCCCAATGGCAATGAATATAAAAGAAACTAAATCCGGATTCCATGAGTTACTCTAGAAAAACAAGAGACAAGAGACAGAGAAATGGAATACTAAAAAAGGTAGTTATTTTTAAGAAGGAATAATTTCCTCCTTTTAATTACAAAATATAAGAATAAATGAATCTCTACCCTTTATGGTATTGTCAGTCAGTGGCTTTTTATAAACTCCTATTAGCACTAACTTAAAATAATTGAGTCAGAGACCAGATATATCTGGTTTCTATCACTAACCTTTTAATCATTCAGGCAATAAATAGTTACTGAGTACTTAAAATGTTCAAGGTATTATTGTAAGTATAGTTAGGCATACAAAACATAAATTAGGCCTGATTCACACCTAAAGAGTGCTTAGAGGCAGACAAACAGCCTCTGGTTTCATTCATCTTCTTCATGTGTAAAGTAAAGGGATTGGACAAGTTTTCATCCAATGTCCTTTTCAGCTCTGACATTCAATGATTCTAAATAAAAGAAGAAAGATGTGCTAGGCAGAATAATAGGCCCCCAGAGATGTCCATGTTCCTCCCCAAATCCCCTGAATACATTAACTTACAATGGCAAAGGGACTTTGCAGATGTGATTAAGTTAAAGATTTGGGGATGGGAAGCTTATCCTGGATTACCTGGGTGGGCCCAATGTAATCACAGGGTCATTATAAGAGAGACAGTAAAGGAGACGTGATGATGGAAGCAAAGGCTGAGTGATGCAACCACAAGCCAAGGGATGTGGGCATCCTCTAAAAGCTGGAAAAAGCAAGAAGCATTCTCCCTTAGGAGCTCCTAAAAAGAATGCACCTTGCTGACACCTTGATTTTCATCCATTGGACCCATTTTGGACTTCTGACCTTCAGAATTGTAAGATAATAATTGTGTGTTGTTTTCAGCCACTAAGTGTACGGTAATGTTTTGTAGCAACAACAGGAAACTATTATAATAGATACACACAGGAGTTCAGAGAAGGGGGAAAGCAGCTCTGGTTGGGATAATCTATTCTCTAGGTAAATGTACAATAATGAATCTCAGTAATGACCAAAAAGTAAAACTAAAATTCTACTCAACTCCTTCCTAATAGAATGTTTTTGACAAATTCAACCACTATTTCTGATAGACTCAATGTTATTTTCAGAGTATTTTTTAAGTGCTTCACTGTACTGGAAGTTATACTAAGATTTTACAGGATATGATTTGGGGCATGATATGTACGGAATTGTAAATGTAGTAAATTATTCAATAAATACTATCAGTAAACTAGTTCTTCAGAACATAAAAAGTTTACTGATCTCAGTCACTAAATGTATATTACAAAGTGTGTGTAGCTGTTAACATCTCTCAAATGGCTTCACAATCAACTACATTGCCTAAAAGTCATAAACACCAACTTATGTGTCTACTTCAGTTCTATTGTGCTCTGTTTAAAATTCTCAGTCAACTCTAAAATGTTATTATTCTGATACTGCCATATTTTAACTTATTTCATGGATTTAAAACAATTCAAGTACACATGGTAGATATAATTTCAATGTTTTTTCATAACAGTTCGATTAAAAGGTTAATATATTTTAAGCAAAATTTATTTACATGATTTTTAATATTTTTAAACAGAAAATTAATGAAAGGTAAAATTTTGCCAGTTTAACTTTCTTCCTTTCCCCTATATTTGATCTGGACCTCAATAAAATTTTCATCACCATTAAAATGTAAATTTTTCTATATTCCTCCTTGTTCTTTCTTTTTACCATCTCCCTTTATGGCTCTTTCCTCCATATATTCCCTCGCTTAACATTTTTTATTGGCATGTCTACTAAATACCAAAAATTGTGCTAACTATAGATGTAGGATAGGGGTTGGCAAACTTTTTCTATAAAGGACCAGACAGCAAACATTATAGGTGGTGTGGACCATGTGGTCTCTATGATGACTACTCATCTCTGCCTTTGCAAAGTGACAGTTATAGACAATATGAAAGTGAATGGATGTGATTATGTTTGAGTAACACTTTACTTACAAAAGTAGGACACAGGCTCGATTTGGCCCACGGGCTGCAGTTGCTGATCCCTGACATAGAGAATAGTTATTGATAGAGTCTACCTTCAGAAAGGTGACATAATTTCATAAGACAGATAAGCTGTCTCAGTCAGGGTGGAGTCAGGAGACACACAGGGTATTTTAAGAGAGAATTCCCTAAGGAGGAATCAAGTTGCTAACTAGAGAAATGGAGAGGCCAAGGAGAATACTAAGGTATCATGGAGGGAACAAGTACCAGAAGTGCAGTTCTAAGGTTGGGGAACAAAGCAAAGAGACAAATTAAGACTGAGAAGTTCATAGAGGGATTGGAACTTAGATCTCTACGAGGGAGCTGCTGGGCTGGTGCTGGGTTTCTGGAGGAAGGGCCCTGTGGGGCTGGCATACAGACCTCAAGGAGGGGGTGCCAACTGGCTAGCAGTGCTGGTTTTTCAGATGTGTGGCTTCAGGGGGTGGTACAGTCGGCCCTCCATATCCGTGGATGCAGAACCCCTGGATACACAGGCCCACTGAGCTGTGCCATTTTATAGATGGGACTTGAGCATCCTTGCATTTTGGTATTCATGAGGGGTCCTGGAACCAATCCCCCGCAGGTATGGAGGGACGACTGTACCGTGAGAGTCAGAGAAACTGCAAACTGGACTCAAGCCTTGCTAGAAGAAGGACCGGCTGCTGTGAAGAAACATTGCTGGGATGATGGGAAGCAAACAGGGTTCAAACAGAAAGAAGCAAGTCCCCTTTTCCTCTTCCTGCCTTGCAATTTCCCTCTAAGGCCCCCTTTTGCCAGAGCCTGACAGATATGCAAGGACTCCAGGCACACATTCATTTATCAAATCTTTACTGAACACCTATTATGTGCCAAACTATGTTCTAGGGACTGAAAATATAGTGGTAAACAAGACAGCGGATCACACCTGAAAAAACTACTCAGAGTAGTACAAACAGATACAACTTAAACATGACAATAAGACTTCAAGAAAGAGGACATAATAAAAATCCTAGCAGTGAGGAAGAAACCAAAAACCAACCAAACAAACAAAAAACCACACACACAGTTAACCAAAAACAATAAATTAATTTTTATAAAATAAAATGTAAATGCCAACA
This sequence comes from Lagenorhynchus albirostris, assembly GCF_949774975.1. Lineage (NCBI taxonomy): Eukaryota > Metazoa > Chordata > Mammalia > Artiodactyla > Delphinidae > Lagenorhynchus > Lagenorhynchus albirostris. The sequence goes on from NC_083098.1 coordinate 24,952,971, forward strand.
ATAATTCTTCAAGGAGAATGCTAATGATAATAACAGTAAACTCTTATATAGCACATGTTATGTGCCAGGTACTACTCTAAGAGCACTAAGTAAATTAATCTATTTAATCCTAGCAATGAGGCAGGTAATATTATTATCCTGATGTGACAAATGTAACAACTGAGACACAGAAAGTTTAAATAACTTCACCAAGGTCACACAGCTGGCAAGTGGCAGAGGTGTGATTAAAACAAGCAGTGAGATTCCAGAGTCTATGCTTTTAAACACTAATGTAATGTTTACATAATGTAAAGATAATTTAGTAATAATAATTTTGTCCAAAATCCTATATTATACCAAAAAAATAAAATAAATATGGGCAAGAGAAAATTGGCCACTAATCTCTTCACCATAACACAGTTCCCTTTATGTCATATACGTAACTACACATATAACATAAAAAGAACTACAAAAGGGAACAATAAGAGAATTAAAAGTAGGGTGCTGATTTCAAAATCTAGAGATTTCCTCTACAGAGAGGGAAAAAAGGAAATAATATTATATAAGGACATGGCAGGATGATATATAGACAGCATAAAATAAGATGATGAAAGATGCATGTACCAAACACCACCTTAAAAAAGCTCAGATTCTCTTGAAGATATTATGCTAGTGAAATAAGCCAGTGGCAAAAGAACAAATACTGTATGATTCCACTCAGATGAGGTACCTAGAGGAAACAAATTCATAGGGACAGAAAGTAGAAAGGCAGCTGCCAGAGGCTGAGGAAGGAGGAAATGGGGAGTTAGTGTTTAATGGATATGGAGTTTCAGTTTGAGAAGATAAAAAAGTTCTGGAGGTGGATGGTGGTGACACCTGCACAACATTGTGAATATGCTAAATATCACAGAATTATACACTTTAAAATGATTAAAACAGTAAATTTTATGTATATTTACCACGATAAAAAATGCACACACATAAAAACTCAGGTTCTTTCTTAGAGTCAAAAAAAACCCCCAAATCATGTGGAGACACTGGAACCTTAAAGCACTGCTGGTAGAAATGTATAGTGGTTCAGCCACTTTAGAAAACTGTCTTGCAGTTCCTCAAATAATTAAACGCAGTTACCATATGATCCAGCAATTCCACCCTTAGGTTTCTATCCAAGAAATGAAAACATATGTCCACACAAAAATGTGTACACAGATGTTTGTAACAGCATTATTCATAATAGCCCAAAGATGGAAACAACCCAAATGTCTAGCAACTGATAAATGGATAAACAAATTGGGGTATATGCATACGATACAAATACTATTGTATTTGGCAATAAAAAGAAATGAAGCACTGGTGTATGTAGAACATTGATAAACCCTGAAAATAAGTGAAATAAGCCAGTCATAAAGGACCACATTGTATATATTCTATTATATGAATGTCCAAAGTAGGTAAATCCATAGAGACAGAAAGTGGATTGGTAGTTGCTTAGGGCTCAGTCCTGGGGGGCAGGATGGGAAGTGACTACTAATCAGTACAGGGTTTCTTTTGGGGAGTGATAAAAATGTATACATCTTAAATCAGTGAATTGTATGGTATGTGAATTATATCTCATTAAAACTGTTACTTAAAAAAAACCCTCAAAATCTAAGTAACTACATATTATCTTAAAAAGACAAACCTGTGTGTTAACGCAGTGATTAAGAAATATTCTAAATACAAGCAGATGGTAAAAATACATTTGACAGATGAAACCAAAAAGAAAGCAGAGATAGAAATATTAATTAAGTTTTTCTGGAAAAAAAGGGTGGGGTAGGAAGAGTTAAAATGTGAAAAAGAAAAACGGGGATGAGGAATAGGGCTGATAATTCCAGATACTAACATCGAGTATAAAGCTGTATTAAATAAATGGTGTGGTACTGCATTTCACATTGCAGGTGTATCAGAATGCATTTGGCTGCAAGTAACATAAAATCTAACTCAATGATGCTTAAATGATGACGACATTTATCACCTCACACAGTTCAAATACCTGAGTTAACAGTCACAGGAGAGGTTAATTCAGAAGCTCAAAAATGCTATCTAGGACCAAGGTGCTATCTTCCTTTTGTTCTTCCAGTGTGGGTGAGCTAGCATTGTCCCAAACTTAATTTCTCCTAGACTTCTTCTCCAGAGGAAGAAATCAAGTACTGTTCCTCTCTTGGTTCCTTTCTTTAAGAACAAGCACCTCTTCCCTGAAGCTCTTATTGAATATCCATCCCTAAGTCAATCAGGAGAGGAGTGGAATCACCATGATTGGTTTGGCTCAATTAGGATTCACTTCCAAGGGTTGGGGAAGGTGGCAGCACATGGCTACTTTCTGCAGGGTAGGGAGCCGAATAAAATTGGAGTTCTAACAGGAGAAGGATAGGGAGAATGGATATTGAGTAGAAAACTAACATGTACAGTGAAGAAAGGATGGATTGATCAAAATACAGCACTGTAGGGCTTCCCTGGTGGCGCAGTGGTTGAGAGTCTGCCTGCCGATGCGGGGGACACGGGTTCGTGCCCCGATCTGGGAGGATCTCACATGCCGCGGAGCCGCTAGGCCCGTGAGCCATGGCCGCTGAGCCTGCGCGTCCGGAGCCTGTGCTCTGCGACGGGAGAGGCCACAACAGTGAGAGGCCCGTGTGCCGCCAAAAAAAAAAAAAAAAAAAAAAAATACAGCACTGTAACACTGGTTGATTAAATGAGAAGTTTAGATATTAACTTTATACCAAACACAAAAGTAAATTCTTAAATATTTAATTTTAATACTATATAAATTAATAATCACAACAACAAACCTACAAGAGTATTAGAAAAAATATACAGGAACATGTTTATAATCTTTTGGTAGGGTTCACCTTTCAAAGCAATTCAAAAACCCAAATATGATGGGAAAAAAAAACAGACGACTACATGAACATCAAAAATATCTACAAGACTAAAAGAAAATAAAAATAGCAAAGTGAGAAAAAACACTTGTAAATTTCACAATGAAGAACTAATATCAGTAATAATATAAGAAAAAAAGAAATGCAATGGACCAACAGACACAAGGAAATTGTTCAATCTCACTACTAATTAAATAGATACTATATCTATCTATCTATATCTATATCTCTCTATATTATAAAATGTCTATCAGATTAGCAAAGATTAAAGTAATTACAAACACTAAGTATTGGTGAGGGTGAGGGGAATGTATACTCTCCTAGACTGATTTGGAAATTAAATAGGTATAATAATCTTTTTGAAAAGTAGTTCGGCAACTCCACTTCTGAAACTACAGGGAAATACTTAAGACAGGGCACAGAGATGCTAGGTATAATAATATTCCTTGGAAACAAGTTAAATAGCCACCAGTAGAAGGGTGGTTGTGGTGACCAGCCCCTAAGATGATCACTGGTAATTCACGGCCTTGCGTAGTCTCCTCCTACAATGAATCAGGGCTGACTTTGTACAACAAATAGAATATGTCAGAAGTGACCATCTGCAGATAGGTCACAACAGGCACTGCAGCTTCTGCCTGCATCTGTTGGATCATTCTTTCTGTGGGAAGCCAGCTCCCATGACAAGAAGAAGCCCCATAGAGAGGCCCATGTAGAAAGAAACCAAGGCTTCAGCCAGCGATTAGCACCAACCTGCCAGCCATATGAGTGAACCACTTTAGAAGTGGATCCTCCAGTCCCAGTCAGCCTAGCTGACATACGACTGCAACTGCATGAAAGCCTCCAAGAGAGAAATGCCCAGCCAAGCTCTTTCCAAATTCCTGAACAGAAACCATGCGATTATAAGTGATTACTATTGTTTAACACCACTAAGTTTTAGTGTGATTTGTTATGCAGCAATAGTAAAACAGTGACTAATTATGGTACATCCATACCCTGGAATACCTGATAGCAATTCAAAATGATGCATCTCTTCATATGTTTGCAGTTATTTGCAGCTACCTCTGGTTAGTTTTAAAGAGCAAAGTACTAAATAGCATGTATTGCATGATCTTATATATATGATTTTTTGTATGGATACAAAAGTCTGAAAGGATATTCACCAAAATATAAATAGGAAATATCTATAATGGTGAGAATATGGATCATTCTCATTTTATTGAGTTTATGTCTTATCTATGCTTTTCTCAATAAACATACTTACCTTATTAAAAAATCTGTTTGTAATTTGGTGTGTTTGGGAGAGGAACTCAAAAGAGGAATAGTTTCAGAAAGTTTCAGCACATGATTTTAATATGTCATTGACTGTATTCCATTGCTCCAGTAACAGAATCCTCCTTCTTGGTGATTTCAATATCCACAGAGATGATCCATTTAATGATCCAGATTCTCCTCTTCAGCTTCTTCATTTCCAATAATTTTTACCTTCACTCCACTTCAGTTATCCCTCCCCCACCATCCTGCTCTATATTGGATCATGGGCAGCAGCTGTAAGATCGCTGACATCTTGACTTCAAGCATCCCCATCTCTACAGCCCAAGTCACCAGCTTTCTCAAGTGACGCCACTGCCATAACATCAACCCTAGCCAAACAGCTAGACTACTGATTCCATCTACTTTTTTACTGTTCGTTAACCCATTCAATGTCTTCAGTTCCCATTTTTCCTCAGTGATACCCCACAATTCGTTATGATAATCAATCCCTTTATATACTGAAATCCAATTTCCTCTCTTCCTGTTTCATACTTTTCTGAGGGAGAACACAACAATCTTGGTTAAACCTAACTCTCTTCCTGTTCAATGCCTATTGGAGAAAAATAATCAACATGATGATTGGTTCTCACTTTAAATTTAAGACAAGTATATATGCAAGTATATATGTAGCACCATGCAAAACTCTTACTATATTCCTTTAGAAAATATGCTTTCACTGTCTCTGGAATAGCTCTTTCTGAGCTTCCCCTCAAATCCTAACACCTGCTCTAATCTTCTCTCTCTGAGCTGATATCTGATTTCACTAAGAAAATAGAAGCAATTAGAGAAAAAAATTACCATCTTCCCACCAGCTGTTATACTGTAGTTGAACTGCCCCTGCATCTTTGTGAGAACGGTTCTTCCATTTGCTCACCCTTTCTTTCCCAGCCAAAGACTCTGCTCCCACTGTAGTCACTACCTCTCCAAATCATTTTCTCTTGTCTCCTGGATCACTGTCATCAGCATTACAAACGTGCCATATCTGTCATCTTAAACATTAAAAATAAAACCCTTTCTTGATCCTATGTCCTCTTCCACATACTGCCCCAATTCTATTTCTTTTCACAGCAAAACTCCTTTAAAAGTTTAAAAATTTTTTCACCTCCTAGTTATTTTTATCCCACTTCAATCTAAATTTTGTCCACACACTGAATCCAATCTTGTCAAAGTCACCAGTGACCCCCCCCCACCTTGCCAAATCAGTTCTCTCTCAGAAGAATTCTCTGATAGCCTAGACTCTTGACTCACAGAAACTGTGAGATAATAAATACATGTTGTGTTAAGCCACTAGGTTTGTGGTAATTTTCTTACACAGAAATAGAAAACATTAGTTTTTTTATTTGCAAGGGTAGCAAATAAATAATAAATATTGAAAATTTTATATAAGACTGGTGAAAATTCTGCATAAAAAACACTGCTTTACAGGTGTTTATAACTAACCCAAACAGCTATAATAAGCTGAGCCAATTCTTAGTGTTAGTTTGAAATAAATATCTCTTCAACATTTCATTTCACTTCATTTCATTACTTGACCATGATCTTGTTTGGTAATTTAATTAGTTACTTATAAAACGTGTGTTTTAGGGGCAGCCTACATAGTAGGTATTCCACCTAGTGGCAGGACAAGCCATGTGATGGCCCACAACATCAGCACTGCTGCCAGCCCAAAGCCCACCAAGTCACTTCTGAATAGGAGCTACTACCTTTCCTCAACATTCCTTCCTTGATATCAGCTGCTATCAGTGAAAACTGTATATAAATACAATCCATTAGAGTTTCTCTACGAAGCGATCTCTCCGCCTGGCTCCAGGATCTTCTGCTTCCTATCAGCAATCTCTAAGTCACAACTCTACTCTGGCTTTGATTTATTTAAGGGTATCCTCTAAGGATATATATCCTCTAAGGATATATATAAGTATTAACTCCACCATAAACGAAGCTTATCTTAAAAGAAAAAAAAAAAGAAGTCATTTGTTAATAAAAATAACATCAAGGGCTTCCCTGGTGGCACAGTGGTTGAGAGTCTGCCTGCCGATGTAGGGGACACAGGTTCGTGCCCCGGTCCGGGAGGATCCCACGTGCCGCAGAGCGGCTGGGCCCTTGAGTCATGGCCGCTGAGCCTGCGCGTCTGGAGCCTGTGCTCCGCAGCGGGAGAGGCCACAATAGTGAGGGGCCCGCGTATCGCAAAAAAAAATAAAATAAAATAACATCAAATATTAAATACAAAGCTGTTCACATGTCCCTTCCTATTGCTAATCACATATCCCTGGAAAATAAATAGAATAAAGAACAATGACTTGAAAGTTGCTTCAAGAAAGTTGCCCTCTGCTCTCCACTCTCACTACCTTCTGCTCCTTCATTAACCATAGCTGTGACTTGATGAAATTCTATAGAACCTCAATGTGAGAACTGTTACCACAAGAAGCAGCAGATCCTGGCATTTTAACCATTCTTTCACTTAGGAAGGAACAGAACCAGTTAACAGCAATCATGACCTACTTGTAGCAAAAGAAAGTCTAATATGATCCAAAAGAAACTTCAGAAGTTCCAAATATGTTAAAAGTAAGGATACCACAAAGGCACCTTAACAAGAAAGACAGAATCCAACTCAAAGAGCTCACTATGGAAAGCAAGCTCTTTTACCCTAGTGAAGAAGGGACCACCTCAGAAGGTCAAAATCAGTCACTCTATTACAGAGGGTCAAGATATTAATTCTGGACTGTAAGTCTGAAAAAGTTTCTATGTAGAGAAATTTCCTCCAGAAAGAGTTCCTGGAGAGTTAAGTTTACATAGTTTAACTGGTCTTAAAGTTACTTGTTTTAAAAAAAAAAGAGGCATAACAAAAAGACAAGACCTAGAGAGTATTCTAATCTACATGAACAATTCTGAATTACAATTTAAGTCAATGTCAATTAAAAACAATAATTTCATCAAAAGCCAAAATGGTAAAGAAATGTTAAGAAGAAATTGCAGAACATCTTTGGAGGACAACAACAAGTTAACCAGACTTAACTATCATTAAAAAGAAAAACAGGGCTTCCCTGGTGGCGCACTGGTTGAGAGTCCGCCTGCCGATGCAGGGGACGCGGGTTCGTGCTCCGGTCCGGGAGGATCCCACATGCCGCGGAGCGGCTGGGCCGGTGAGCCATGGCCGCTGAGCCTGCGCGTTCGGAGCCTGTGCTCCGCAATGGGAGAGGCCACAACAGTGAGAGGCCCGCGTACAAAAAAAAAAAAAAAAAGAAAAGAAAAACAGATAAGATAAATACATGCTAGGGATGTAATGTACACCATGAAAACCATAGCTAACACTGCTGTGTGATACCTAGGAAAGTTGTTAAGAGAGTAGATCTAAGAGTTCTCATCACAAGGAGAATCTTTTTTTCTTCTTTTCACCATCTATCAATACATGAGATGATGGATGTTAACTAAACCTATGGTGGTAATCATTTTACAATATAAGTAAATCAAACCATCATGCTGTACACCTTAAACTTATACAGTGACGTGTGCCAATTATTTCTCAATAAAACTGGAAAAAATAATAATGTCCCTTTAAGACGAAGAAAAGAAAAATAGCCGATATAAACAAATACATGCGCACATAATAAAATTATGATTTCGTTTTGTAAAAAGAGGGAGAAAAGGGCTTCCCTGGTGGCGCAGTGGTTGAGAGTCCGCCTGCTGATGCAAGGGACGCGGGTTCGTGCCCCAGGATCCCACATGCTGCGGAACGGCTGGGCTCGTGGGCCATGGCCGCTGAGCCTGTGCTCCGCAGCAGGAGAGGCCACAGCAGTGAGAGGCCCGCGTACCACAAAAAAAAAGAGGGAGAAAAGACTTATCTAAGTAATGAATAATTAAGAAGTGATAGCAATAGATAAAAATATGTAGTGCAGTGCAAAGGACATAAGACCAGATGTCAAAAGAACAAGATTTGAATTTCGTGTCTACTCTTGAGTTTAAGCAAATTACTTCTCTTTGGTAAACCTTTACTTCTCCATCTATCAGGCCGAATCATATGAAATCGTCATTTTTGTAGATCATAAATAAGATTAGGATACACTTTATTCTCATATAATTTTTATGCTTTCGTCATAAGAATGTTGTAAGGTAATAAGATAATATAAATTTCATTACTGCTAAATCCACAGGGTCCTTTTCACTTCAAACTTTCTTACCCTTTCTACATAATTTGATGCACCCTCTTTATTGAAATGTTCTCTTCTTGTGGACTCTGTGACTTTACCTTCTTCTGATATTCCTCCTACCTTTCTCATCTCTTCTTTGTCTTTCTGGAAACTCCTCTTTCTCTTCCTTAAGTGTTGCACTCCTCACAGTTCTGACCTAAAACTAGTCTCACAATACAGAGTTTAATCTATACAACTGTCCTATACGATCGTATCCAGACCCCTGACTTCAGATACCTTAAATGGCTATATGCTGATGATTCAAAATTTTATATTCTCTTTTCTAAGAGGTAACTTTTAAAGGTTCTAGAGCAAAGGATAGCATTATCTACAGAAGGCAAGGCAAGGCAAGGCAAGGTAGAAAGATTCCACGATAGAAGCCACACCAGAGAGGTCTGGACTTTAAGTATATCTCTTTTAAATCCAAGAGAATGAAGTAGTTTGAAGCAGACAGTGTTTCTACTGAGAATAACTATAGGTAAAATTTTTTAAATCATCACTTTAGAGTTATCAGAGAGCCGCTAAAACAAAGAGGACTAGAGGATGCCAGGTTCTGGTGAGGAGAGAACCTCAGAGAGGTTGCCGGTCTTTCTGTACCCACTTTAACCATGGGGCATTTGTTGATTCTAGGATGGGGTAAGATGCTGCAAATCATGGTTTTGCCCAGATAGAGGGCTGCTTCTTGAAGTCAGAGAAACATGCAGAGCTATGACTAGTGGTCTTTCAGAAAAGATGTAATTAGAGACTTCAAGAGCTTTAAGCACATGGCCTATTTTCCCCTCAAAATATTTGCCACATTGTGAAGTTGTCTGGAATGGGAGGCTGAAGGGATAATCAAGGGTCTCTCAGAAGAAGAGCGGAGTTTCTGGCAATCTCTCAGGGGTGAGGAAACAAGTCTGAGAGTCTAGAATTTGCCCAGTGAACACACCAGGCCCCTAAATGACAGCCTTGAGTGGCCATGACATAGGGGTATTACAGAACAGAGGCAGATGGAACCTTACCAAAGCTGCAGTACAGCCGCAAGTCAACTCAACTTGAAGGCTGAGAGGAGTAAAGCTTCTCAGCCCATCCGCCTAGCTCTGGAAAATCGAACTCTCTAGAAAAAGAAAACAGCATCTAGAGTGGCACTGTCCTATAGAAAAAGTGTGTGGGTCACAAATGTGAGGCATATATGTAGTTTAAAATTTTCTAATAGCTACATTTTCAAATGCACAAAGAGCACAAATTAATTTTATATTTAGAGTATCCAGAATATCACTTCAACATGTGATCAATACAAAAAGTTACTGAGCTATTTTACAGCCTTTTTTTTGTTGTTGTACCAAGTCTCCAAAATCCAGCATTTTACACTTATACCACATCTCAATTAAGATTAGCCAAAAGCCACATGCAGCTAGTGGATACTCTACTGAACAGCACAGATCTAGAGTCTAGTCTAGCAATCAATCAAAAATTACTATTATTAACAGAGTTAAGAAATAAGAGGGAAAGATGAATAAATGAAATAATTTCATCTGAGAACTGGAATATACTTTTTAAATGGAAATGGTAGAGCTGAAAATATCTGCAACTAGAAATCTGTCAGATTGAACAGATCATATAGATCAGAAGACAGAGTCAACAAATTCTTTGAAAAATACAATTTATCAAGGCTAACAAAAAGGAGAAATAGAAAATCTGAATAGAACTATATCTATTAAGGAAACTGCCTCATAATTTAAAATCCATCACAAAACTCCAGGTCCAGATGGCATTACCATTCAATTCTTCCAAATATTTAAAGAAATGATATCAATTCTGCACAAATGCTTAGAGAATAGAAAAGGGAGAGACATTTTAAAAATGTTTTTTATGAGGCCAGAATACTTTGTTTCCAATAGTTGGAAAGTATAAGAAAGAAAAATTACAGACTAATCTCTCTCATGAAACACAAATGAAAAAAATCTAGAACAAATTACTAGCAAATCAAATCAAACCAGGTGGAGTTTAGTCCAGGTATGCAAGGTTGGATTATCATTTAAAAATTAATCAATGTAATTGACTTTATTAATAGAAAAAAAGGAGAAAAATCATATGATCATCTTGTTAGACACAAAAGAGGCATTTGACAAATTCAATACCCATTTATGATCTTAAAACTTTTAGCAAATAGGAAAAGAATTCAATCTCCCTAATATGAAAAAGAGCATCTTTCAAACAACCTATAGTACTCATTGTATACAATGGAGAAATATTGAAAACTTTCATAAAGAGATTATAAACAAGACAATCATCCACTATGACCCCTTCTATTTAACACTGTACTGGAGGTCTTAAACAGTACAATAATTCAAGGAAAATGGAAGGGAACAGAGGAGAGAGGGATAGAAGGAAAGAGAGAAGATGAACAAGGATTGGAAGGGAAGAAAAAATAACATTATTTGTAAATTATATGACTGCACATCTAGAAAATACAAAAAGAATCTATAAACTATTAGAATTAATAAGAAAGGTTAATTAGCAAGGTCACTGGATATAAGGTCAACATAAAGTTATAACTGAAACAGTGTAGTATTAGTGCAAAGACAGACTAATAGACCAATGGAACAGATTAGAGTTCAGGAACAGACCCACACATTTACAGTCATCTGATTTTTATCAAAGATGACATTGGTGCAGTATGGAAAGGATGGTCTCTCCAAGCAATGCTGATGAAGGATTTCCATTTGGGGGAAAAAATAATAATCTTGACTTCACTTCTCCCCATAAACAAAAATCAGCTCCAGATGAACTTGGATTTAAATATCAAAGGTAAAATAATAAAACTTCCAAAAGAAAATAAAATATCTTTGAAACTTTGGAGTAGATAAAATTTTCTTAAACAGAACACAAAAAGCACCAACCAACAAATACTGATTAACTATCTTAGAATTAAGAACTTTTGTTCATCAAAAGATACCATTAAGAGAGTGGAAATAACAAGCCACTGATTGGGAAATGTATAGAAATGTATATATGTATAGAAAAGGACACCTATCTTGACTATTTAAAGAGCTACTACAAATCAAAGAGGTATATACCCAACAGAAATGCATACATATATTCAACAGTGTGTATACTAAAATACTCACAGGAACACTAGTTAGCCAAACCATCCAAATATATACCAACAGTCAAATGAATAAATTGGAGTATATTCACAAAACATAATATTCTATAGCAATGAAAATGAACAATCTACAACTACCCAAACATATGACTCTCACAAACATGGTGAGTAAAAGAAGCTAGACCCAAAAGAGCATATGCAAAATACGATGCCATCTCTTAAAGTGAAAAATTGAAAAATAAAAACAAAACAGATTTAAAAAAAAACAGGTGAAAGTGATCTATATTGTTAGGAGTTAGAATAATGGTTAGCCTTGAAGGAGCATAAGGAAGCATAAAGAAGGCTTCTGGATTTTTATGTGTTTCTGGATTTTTATTTGTTGCTGATTACATAGGTGTCCTTATTTTGTGAAAAATCAGTGAGCTGTTCACTTATGATATGTCGACTTTTTGTATCCATGTAAAATTAAAAGTTTAAAAAAAAAGGCCCAGACCTTTCTGCTCTGTCATGCTCTGTTGTGTCTGATGTCTGCAGCAGCTGCAAGCGTCATGTTCTCATACAACAAATGTCCAAAAAGCCTTTCTCCTCTTTTAATTAAGGAGGAAAATATTTTCCAGAAGCTATCAGATTTCCCATTGGGCATTTCTGGATCACATGCCTCTGCACTAACTGAAAGGGGAGTTGGAAATGGAGTATCAGGCATTTTCTGTTTTTACTGTGAAAAGCGGTCTCTGTGGGCAAGGAAGAGAGATGGAGGAATGTGGCACAGGTATTCAGCAATATCTGTTGCCGAGGATTACTAGTGACCTCTCAACTAGTCTTGCCATGGCCACTTCCGTCTTCCTCTAATCTAAACTCAGATTAGCAGCAGAGTCATCTGACAAAAATGTTAACTTGAAAAACCTTTCGTTAGTTTCTCATTATAGTAAAAACAAACCCATGATCCTTAACACGGTTGACAATGCCCTGCGTGATCTAGTCTCTGCTTACCTCCTCAGCCTCATGTTGAGTGGTCCTTGACCTACGTTTTAGCCATATAACCTGCAGTAAGGCAAAAGCAAATTTACACTGTGCACGAAACTGACTCTGAAAATATTCCAAAGATCAAGAGATGGCAAAGAGACACTAATTGTATGTCATTTAAAATGGGTCAAGCATCTTAGGTATGCTCCAGTTTAGTGAATTATTTTTATATTTGTAAAAATAAGAATAATAAAAGAACTTTTGGTTTGTCACATGAGATCCTGGTCCCCCTAACTAACTTTTCTTTAAGTCTGAAGTTCAGTAACTACCTAATCTTTTACCAAGATTTTGTTTGTTTCATTTTCAGAAACCTAGCACTCATGGTTAATGAGGACAACTATTCTCAACTCTTTGCCTCCACTTTCGAATCCCTGCACTCTATCCCTTAAATGCTAACTGTAGATACCTTTTTTCAAATCTCTCTTGACACTAGAAAACACACAAGTACATAAGCACATGCAAAGTACTTTTACCCTCAAACTTTCCAAGCAATATATTAAAATGCCATCACACTACAGCTTGAATCCAGTAGTCAAATCTGTTCATCACTCAACAAACTGTACACTTACTATGTACTGGACACTGGAAACTGTGACAGGTGTAGTAAGAGAAAATGATCAATTTATTGGAAACTAATGTATTTTATATTCAGGAAATATATCTAATCACCCATCAAGTCTTATGCACATACCATTTTGACAAATATAATTAACAAATGCTTTGAAAAATAGTTTAGGAAATAATGGATTCCCAAAACCCAACGAAAATGACAGCTGAAGAATCTGAAAAGTGAATAAATCCACAAATGCAAAGGGAATAGGAGAGGTTAAGAAGAAGCAAGGTGCATTGTACCCTAATATCTCTGAAACTGAAAGCACCAGGTAGTTCTGAAGGTAGGGGTGCCAAGGTTAGGTTAAAAGTGAACAAAGCAAACAATAAAACTAGCTGAAGTCCATATAAGGAATAGTTTGATGCCAAGATTCTCACCAGCCCCCAGTTTAAGTAGGCAGGTGACCATCCCTTCCCTACTCCTACAGAAAACTACAAGTTTATTCTATCAGTACAAGTTAAAGAAGGGAGGCTCTAGATTCAGGTAAAGCAAGACTAGATGGCAGCACCTTATTTTTTTCTTTAAAAGTGAGTAAACATCTACATACTTAACAGTGAACCTCAGCTCCCTTCATCTTGCTCAGCTATAAGGATGCTGACTCCCAGGCAGATCACCCTGAAGTTCCTTCCACATCCCACCTCCTATCCCCCGCCCCATGCCTCCAAGGCCGCAGAATGAATTACTATTTTCTGGAAAAAATCATACTATAAGGAAAAGAGAAAAGCTGAAAAAGAAAAAGCCCATAAGAAAAGAGTTACACATAGTGTTGAGTCTCCCCAATGTAATAAATATTTATTGAATGCCTATTTTGGGCTGGGCACTATTCCAGATGGTTGGAAGATATCAATAAAAATAATAAAATCTCTGCTCTCATGGAGCCGATGCTCTAGTGGGGGAAGACAGAAAAATGAACAACAAATATAATAAATAAGGTATTATATATTAGGTAATAAAAGTGCTATGAGGAAGAAAAAGAGCTATGGGAAAAAAATAGAGCAGGGAAAGAAGGATCAGAAGTACCAGGGGGCAGGTGTGTGCATTTTAAAGTAAGGTGGTCAGAAGAGGCCTCACTGAGAAGGTGGCATGTGTGCAAAGAGGTGAGGGTACCAGCCTGACCACATTGCTGTAAGGCCTGGAAAGCATCAAACTCTATCATGAGCACAAACTGCTTCCAAACTGCTAATTTGTGCCTCTCTCCTAGGCTATGAGAAAATAGCCAAGGATCTCCAGGCACGTTAAAAAAAAAAAAGAAAAAGAAAACAAAAAATGGAAATTAAACAAGCAAAAACAAAAAGGAACTCTCAAGAGAAGCAGTGAAGGGAGGACAAGAAATTTAAAAACAAAACAAAGCATTATTAATATCCTCTGCAACATAATAGAATGCATCCTTAAAACAAGAACAGAATGCTATTTTTTAAAAGACCAAGAAACAAAAAGAGGTCTTAGAAATATATATATATACATACATTTTTAATTATACAAAGTGAAATGAATTGCTTGGAATATGAGAAAAGAAAAGAGAAAAAAATGAGAAAATCAGTGGCTCAATGCAGGAAGTATCACAGCTAACAAATGTAAATTCAGAAACAGACAACAGAGAAAATAGAGGAAAAATATGAAGGAACACAAGAGCACCTCCCAGAACTAAAGGACAGGTGTTTCCACATTGATGGGAACCACTGCACACTTAGTAAAATGAAGGAAACACACACACACACACACACACACACACACCCATGGCATAGCCATCATAAAATTTCTGAACATCAAAGGTACAGAGATTTTAAAAGCCTCTGCAGAAAAAAATAGGTCACATGCAAAGCATCAGTAATCTAAAGTGGCATTGTATTTCTCAACATTTACACAGAAAACTATGAGGCAATGGAGAATGTGCTTAAAATTCTGATGAAAAATTATTTCCAAACAAGAATTCCATACCCAGCCAAATCATCCCTCGAGGGTGAGATTAAAATAAAGGTTTCAGTCATGCAAGGTTTCAACATTTTTACCTTCCATGTGGAGGATGCATTTCACCAAAAGAGGAAGTAAATCAAGAAAGATGAAGACATGGGATCCAGGGAAAAAGGAATCTACCAAAGAAAAAAGTGAAGGAAATTCCCAAGATGATGTTGAAGGGATGTCTTAAGAAGATGGCTGTTAGTCCAAGTCCTCCGAAGAGACACCAAGACATGAACAGATCTACAAGAAATTTATTAAAGGAAACATCTGTGAAAGAAAATGGGGAGGGAGCCAGGGGAGGCTGGAAGAGCTGTCAGACACCATGCAGGTCTGGGCCCAGGAGGAGACGGGAAGGAAGGAGGGAGGGGTGTATGTGTTAGACTGCAGTGCAGTTCTAGGGAAAGTTTGGCAAGGCTGTCAAGAAGTCCTTAAGCCACGGCTGCCTGACAGAAGACTCCAGAGTCCCCAGGAATGAGCCTCCGTTAATACCCCTGCTGTGCTCACTCACTGGCTGGGGGCACAGACGTGGTGATGGATACCAGAAAGCAGCAGCTGGGGCCATCAGTCAGTTACTCCCTGCGGTCAGAGATCTGAATGGAACATTCTCAAGGCCACCTGTGGTGGCTCTGTAACGTGCCAACTAGCCTAACCTAAACTACATTTCCCAGAATTACGTTCCTGGCATGTTTCTGGATAGTTGAGACAGAAGAGATATTTGCATGCAAGATTTCGAAGGCAGATGTGAAGCAGCAGCCATTCTGTGCTTTGATGTAGGTGATTCCACAAGTTTTGTAGATCCCCAAACTAGTGATCACACAAGTTGTCACTATCTGCTGGCGCACCCCACTGTCGTGGGGCAGCAGCCAGGCCTACAATTGCTCCACCTTCCCCTGGGTCCTCCTGCAGCTTCTCTGACTCCCAGGCCAGGTATGTGTCTGCTCCGTGACAAAGGGTATTAGCTCCTTCTGCAGGACACTGGCATCACAAGGTGGGAGGCAGTGAGAACTGACGTGGATCCCAGTTCCTCGTATTGGTGCTCCTGGATTCCAGCTTGCCCTTGCCCTTCACCGCTACACATCCATCTTCACTTTTGACTCCTTGCCCCGTGGTGTCAAGCTGTGGCATCAGATGTGAAAACAACCAGCCTCATAGAATTTATTTAACCAACTCCTACTCGTGTAAGGCAAAATCCTTGAAACAAATCTCTTACTATATACCAGTCCCCATACACACACACACACACACACACACACACACACACACACACACACACACACACACACACACACACACACACACTAGTGCTCTGCTTCCCCGAATGAACTTCCACTGACGCACGGACACAGTAGCTGGGCTGAAGGTCCAGGAGGGATGTTTCCATGAAAAAAATGTGAAACCGAAAGAGTATGTATGTTTCCAGAGGTTTTTGATAGATCCGTCAGAGAATTTAGGGATATATCAGTAACTGATAACATTTTTTAAATTCAGGAAAAAATGAGGCAATCATTAATTCTAGGAAAACAAAATTATGCCTGAAAAGGAAGTTTAAAGCATGACTCAGGTATAAAAACAATACATGGTCATGACAGTGAAAACATGGAAAATGATTTAGCAAGTAGCATGAAAAACTATACTAGGAAGATGAAGAGAAGTATATAAGAGAAGAAACAGGATTATAGGGCTAAATCCTGATATTTCATAGTAAGACATCATTAGATCATGTCTTTATAGATATGTGCACACATGCTATGTAGAACGGCACATAACTACTATAGCTATCCATGCACATATGTCATGGAGAAATATGAAAGCAAATACCAAAAAGAACCCCCCAAACGGCTAAAATAACTAAGAATAAGAGAACTGCTCCCGAGGAACAGGATGGGGGTGTGGAACAGAGAGAGAAGTGCTGTTGCGGTCCTTTCAGACTTTCAACCTATGTACATACTTTACTGTAGCAAAAATACACTTAAACTTAAAAAAATCAAACTGAAAAGTTAAACGGAAAAGAAGTTAAAGTTAGTAGAACTGAAAATTAAGGAGTAAGACTCATCAAGTTGGAAAAAAAAAATAAGGAGGAGGAAGGGAGAAATCTGACGATACCAAGTCTAAACCATTTAGAGTTCAAAAACAGGCACTAATCTATTGCTTAGGGATGCATGCAAAGGTGGTAAAACTCTTTTTTAAAAAACTAAGAAAATCATCATAAAAGGTTAGGAGTGGTTACCTTTAAAAGGTACGGAAAGGACTGTGATAGGGAAGGGAGGAGGTATACTCCCAGCTCTGGGCTGCTCACAAAGTTCAATTTCTTACATTAGACAGGTTATATACACACATAAACTATATGTGTGCTTTATGGACTTTGGGGAGGAGACAGCACTAAGCACCCAACAGAAACAATTGCAGCAACACCAGCATACACTTGCAGTACTCCTCCTGCCACGTATGAGGCTTAGCTTTTTCCCAGTATTTGAGCTTCCAAATAAATTATGATTTGCTATTAAATGAGCTCTAAAATCAACAAATGCATATTTCATTTATATTTTATATTCATTTATCTTTTATCCTAGAACAAAAATGAGAAAAAATTTGTATGCATGGTAGATATGACAAAACGTTATGTAAACACTTACAAATTTAGACTTTTCACATACATGAGTAATTTTTAAGGTACAGCAAATTTAAATCATATACTGTCATCCTAGCACCATAAATCTTAATAGTAAAGAAACTCACAACAAGGAAAGGTTAAAGATAGCCTTTAAGTATACATGGCAGAATTACATCTAAGGAGAAGGCTGTTTGATGGCCTACTGCTGTATTACGAAACACTGGAAAAGAGATGTGGGAATCAGCAATTTAAGATACCAAAGAATCACTATGAAATACTTTTTATGTAAATCATTTAACCACTAAATGAATAACTGCTTATTTAAAAAAATCCAATTGAAGCAGAAGGATACATGGAGACCCAATTACCTTTTAAAAAATAGTTCAGAGAAATACAAATACAGTATGTTCTCATGTGGAATGTAAAAAAGCCATACTCATTGAAACAAGGAGTACAATGGTGATTGCCAGGGGCTGGGGGTGAAGGAACTGGGGAGATGTTGGCTAAAAGGAACAAACTTCCAGCTATAACATGAATAACTGCTGGGAAGCTAATGTCCAGCACAGTGACTAGAATTAACAATACTGTATTATATACTTAAAAGTTGCTAACAGACTAGATCTTAAATGTTATTACCACACACACAAAATGGTAACGATGTGAGGGGATAGAGGTGTCAACTAACTTTATCGTGGTAATCATTTCACTGTATACATATGTGTGTGTGTGTGTGTGTGTGTATCAAATCATCACACTGTACACTTAAACTTACATATATGTCAATATTATCTCAATAAAGCAGGAAATAAATAACAAGTATATAAATGATTAAGAAAAAAGATGTTTTAGTATCTCAACGAAGCCTTCAGAAAGTCTTTTCACAATCAAGTTGCCTTCAGAAGGACTGTTAAAAAGCTAACTAAGGCAAGACCTATAAGAAGCAGGTGATAAACTTAACAAATACTTTTTGATCAAGAGACATGTAAAGAC
This sequence comes from Lagenorhynchus albirostris, assembly GCF_949774975.1. NCBI lineage: Eukaryota > Metazoa > Chordata > Mammalia > Artiodactyla > Delphinidae > Lagenorhynchus > Lagenorhynchus albirostris. Next base: position 24,971,641 of record NC_083098.1, read on the forward strand.
TTTTACTGCAAGGATATCACAATTCTATGGAGGTAATGACTAAAAAGTAGAATTCTGACTGCAATATAATCCTAAATACACTTTAAGGAGATATGGAGCTCTGAAAGGGACTGTAAAGCAAGGTAATGGGAATTATTTAGGAGTGGATGAAAGAGACATCCATTAATTAAGGCTGACTCCATTCAAGTTTTCTGGCTTTGTGACTTTTCCTCTTCTATGAGATAATAACAGTTAACAGCAAATAACATGTTTCGAGCGCTTACTCTTTGCCAGGCATTGTTTTAAGAATTTTACAGGTACTGAGTCATTCCAGCCTTGCAACAGCCCTATGAGTTCACTATTTTCATCTTCCTTTTATACACAAGAAATCTGAGGCCCAGAGAAACTAACTTTCCAAGGTTCAGAGTTAAGTGGCAGAACAGGAACTCAAACCCCAGCAGATGACTCCAAAGCTCATGCTCCTGGATCTTTATCAACCCAAAGATATAAATGTATATCCAATAGCTATCTATATACAGCTGAAACTCCCAATTTCATGAGATTCTATAGAAAAGCACATGCTTTTACAGCCTATGAAAATATTACCAGTTTTCAAGGCTTTGCTCCTTTCAGCTGCCATTTAGTGAGCTGCTACCATGTGCAAGGCACTTAACTGACACTTGTTTTAATCATCCCGACACCACAGCCCTAGTTTACAGCTGAGGAACCTGAAGTTCATAGAGAGGTTATATAATTTGCCGAGGGTCACCTAGCTGGTGAAGGATGAAGCCAGGACTTGAAAGTAATTTCCCTGCCAAAACTCTGAACATTACAGAAGTAATAAAGTAGTCTTGACGTATGTCTCTCTGGAATAAAAAATAAGGCAAAAATATATTCTGAGATGAGTACAAGTGAATAATATTTGCAGTTCAAGTGTAATTGAAATACCTATGCCTTAAAGAGATGTGGAACTCTGAAGGGGATTGGGAGGAAAATAAGAAAGTAACTCAACTCTGTGAAAGTCCCACAATACTCGTTGTTTCCTATTAGTTACGGTGCCTAGAGGTAAAACATGACATTGGGAACAAAAGAAGTTCTTGTTATAGGTCCAGGCAGAGGTGAAAACCCAATGTACACCTCCAGTTATATTGGAAATTAAAATGCAAACATCTCTAGTGTTCTCAATAACAGGTTTTCAAAACAACTGAAGTAGTCCCACACACACTTCGCTTGCAAGGTTTGTGATTTCCATTGGTCCTATAATTCATGTATATAACAGATTCTGTTCACAAAAGTACAAAAAAGAACCACCTTATAATTTACTTTCAAATTGTTTATCCAAATCTAGAACATCTGTCTAGAATGGTTAAGGTGGATTATACAAAATGAATATTATGGAGTAAGAAGTAATGAATTTTATTTTACATGAATTTTAAAAGCATTGAACTAACTCTACTGCTCGTTGCTTAGATATTATGAAGTTTGACTTCACCTTGGCGTGAATTA